>NC_135309.1:11099911-11699911 GCF_048772815.1 Callospermophilus lateralis | reverse complement strand
TTTTCTCAAATTATCATGAAGCTCTGATATGTGGTGAATATGTGCTCATGATTGATAATCCCACATGTGCATGACCTTTTATCATTATGTAATGGCCATTGTATTTTTAGAAGTTTTTGACTTTGAATTAATTTGCCTTCTGATATTTTTAGAGCACCCTGGTATCTTTCAGTTGCTTTTTTAATGGAACGCATTTCTTTATCTTTTTAATTTTAGCCTTTGTGTTTACTAAAATATGAGTTGATATTCTAAGAGACAGTAAAAGGTTGTATTATTTTTAAAATCCAATTTGCTCACCAAATGCAGTAACACTCACCTGTAATTCTAGCTGTTTGATAGAGACAGGAGGATCTCAAGGTAAAAACTAGCTTCAGCAAAAGTGAGGCATTAAGCAACTCGTTGAGACCCTGTCTCTGATAGGGCTGGAAATGTGGCTCAGTGGTTAAGTGATCCTGTGTTCAATCCTCAGGACCAAAAAAAATTTAAAAATTCAATTTACTGATGTGTGTATTTTGATTGGAAAATCTAATCCAATTACATTTAATGATGTTAATGACAGAGGACTTCTTCTTGTCACTTGTTGTTTTCTATGTGTCTTTGAGCTCTTTCATTTTTATTTATTTATTGATTGATGTCCTTTGAGTTTGATTATTATTTGTAGTGACATATTTTGATTCACTTCTCCTTTTTATTAAGTAATCTAAATACATGTTGTGTGTGAGTGTGTGAGTGTCTGGTTAACTTGGGAATGATATCTATCAACCTAAGTTTATCTTGGTTCATTACACTCTGTTTTAAAAAGTCACAAACTTAATTTTGATCATGCACAAAATTTCTACTTTCTTAGATTTCATCTTACTACATTAACAATGTCACAAATTACATATTAATATGTTATCTCCCAAATAACAAACTTAAAATCATTTGGATGTTTTTTGTTCTAAACTGTAAGAAAAGTTAAATGTGGAGAAATCAACTGAAATAACAATATTAATAGCTTTTATATTTTCCTTAATCAGAGAACTTTATTTTTATATGACTACATATCACTGTCTATTGTCATTTTTATTTTAGTTTAACCATTTCTTGTGGGACATTTATAGTGCTGATTAACTTGCTTACTTTTTATTGTTTCTGGAATATCATTATTTCTCTCTTATTTTAATGAGTAGTTGGCCATATATACAATTCTTATCTGTTAGTTTCTCTTTCCCAATGCTAAATATATCAAACCACTCTTGCAAAGTTTCTACTGAGAGACTGACCAGTAATATTCTAGAGGATTAGTTTCATGTGATGAGTTGCTTTTCTCTTGTGCCTTTTAATATTTTCTTTGCCTTTGCTTTAGACACTTTGATAATAATGGCACTTGGTCTTCATCTCTTTAGATTTATTTTACCTGGAGTACATTGAGTGTCTTGGATTTGCAGATATATTTACATATATATTTATTTAAGTATGTATAATTTTTGTATGTTTTTACAGAAGGTCTCAAATCTTTCTCTACAATCTGATATCATCTTGTAAGTTTCTAAGAATATTTACTTTTTTATTTTCTTTTTGTTAGACTTAATAATTTCAAATTAACTGTCTTCCAGTTTCTTGATTCTTCTTTTGGTGAGTTTGAGTTTGATATTGAACATTTAAGTACACTTTCAATTCATTTCTGACTTGTGTCTTCAGAATTTTTCCATTTCCTTTATTTTACAATTTCTATATAATTGTTGGTACTTTCACTTTTTCCAGGTGTAATTTTTCTCTTTTGCTTTCACTCGTTCTTAGTATTTTCCTTTAGCTTTTTGAATGTATTTAAAGCAATGGATATTAAATCTTTCTCTAGAAAATCTGGAGTTGGTGTCTTTAGTATTTGTAGATTTGTATTGTTTCTTTAACTAGACACATTTCCCTGTTTCTTTGAGCGTCATATGATCTTTTATTGACAAGGGGTCTTTTTATAAGACATCAGCTATATTCTGTGATTTAAGGCTGGTTCTATGTGTGCTAGAAACATCATTGATCTGAAGGCTCACTGAGAGGCATCTTTTCTCAGCTTGTGTGTTCCCTTCCCTGTGCATGTGTCTCCCCACAATTCTCCCAAGTTCATGGATGCTTTTATATGTATTCACTTTCCTATGACTCTTATCTATTCTTTTTCATAGAGCCCTGATCACTGGTGCACAGGAAGCCAGTCTGCTGAAGACCAGTCCTGTAGAGAGACACCACCCACTATAAGGGCATGGGCACCCAGCACGAGGCCTCACTTTCCCCTGCCCCTTGGGACCATGCTTTCTCACAGGAGTGCTCCAGGAGCTCTTATTTTTCTTTAGTTTTTATTTTATGCTCATGGAGATTATGTGGGAAGACATTAGTTAAAACCATACAGAGCACCCAGAGAAGAATCTCCATAAATCTATTCAGTGTGATGGTGGCTTCAGCTGCAGTGTCTGTACAACAGAAGGTCCCTAGTCAATGACAGTTGAGGGGTGACAAACATCATTTGCTGAGGGTCCCTTCCCGGCACTTGAATTATTAATATAAGATTTATAGAGACACTGTGCTTGCTTGTTTCTAAACACTGGGGCATGAGCTTGTCACTTGGTCCTCTGGGTAAAATGAGAGGCCAAGAGTAAATGGTGACCCCTATAAAATCAAGAAATCTGTGCAGTCTCAATTCCCTGCTTAGAAACTTGCTTAATGGAGATTTAGACATCAAAAATGTCTAGGCCAATGCCAAGCTCAAAACCCCTTGTCTTCACCGTCAGGGTGTGCACTTTCCTGTGGGGAGGGGCAGCTCCTCATGCTTGTCAGTGGGTTACAAGGGCCTTGTTTGATGCAGGTTTGAGAATATTCAAGGATAGGTTTTCTGCTTTTCTTCAAATTTTCTGGTTAAACCAATTCTAAATCCCTTGAATTCAGGATACACATGCTCATCGTCATTAATATGATCAACATATTTGCTGAAATCTTTACATCCTAGCCAGTATGTAGGTAGGGAAATTATAACATGCATTAATATTAAAAAATAATTTTCAAAAAGTAAAATAAAATTTCAGTCACTTAAAAGAGAAATTTGCAATATGGGAAAAAAGGTCAACATAAAAATTTTTAAAAATGAAGATTTTGTTATTGTACCTAAAGGTTCATAAGTGGACTTCACATGAAATTATAGTCTACATCAAAATCAGTATTTAGCTGCAATAAAATTTAAAGTTTCACAATGGTGTCATGGAATGGATTGCTTGAGAAGGAATTAGTATTATGTGCAATGTATTATAAATGCAATTTATTATAGGTTATTTGGCAAAGATTTTTCAGATATTTAGAAACAGGAGATAGGAAGAGATGTCATGGTCCATGCAGTATGAGCCCAGCTCTGGCCAGGATGGGCCACACTAATGGTGCCAATGGATGCCCACCTGCAGCTGACACTGTGTAAGAAATGGTTAGTAAGGAGGAAGCATATTTTCCTCAACTTTTGTGGAAAGTAGGCTGGAGCTCAACTTTAGTTCTTTCTTCATATTATTTAAAAGATCCGAAGTCTACATTGATCAAAAGCTTACTTTGTATGTAACTCACAGTTTTCTCCTTGTAAAATATTGAAGATAAAAAGTATATGCTTTATATTCAATTTATCATCCTATACTTAAACAACTCAAACAAGATGCTATACTTAGGATCCACATGTTCTGTGTAATTAAACTAGGGTAACACATGGAAGCTTTTTTTAAAAAAAAAAATTTTTAGTTGGACACAATATCTTTATTTATTTATTTTTATGTGGTGCTGATGATCAAACCCAGGGCCTCACATGTGCTAGGCAAGCACTCTACGGCTGAGCCACAACCGCAGCCCCAAAATGGAAGCTTAAAGTGTAATGCTCTGTCTTGAATAAGCATAATGGAAACATGATGTAATGTAGTATATATTAATTTCTGTTTAATATCTTAAATTACTTAGTTTCTCTTATTTGCTATAAAATGCATCGTCATTTGATACATTTTATTCATACACCATGTGTCTTTGTAGGGAATTTCACAACCGTGCATGCTTATTGTTGGCTTCCAAAATGCAATAAATGTATGTCTCAAAGTAATGATAGGATTTCCATGGGATATTCTAAACTATAAAATTGAAAGCCTTAACTATGATCTTATGTACGTCTCATCTGGAAAACCTGCTAGGGTTAAAGGGTTTTCAGACTCTGTAGATCACCAGCTCACCCCTATGCAGAACACTGGTAAGATGTGCTGACTGAGTAATCTGAGGTCCATGCTGCCCCTTGGTCAGTGACCAGGTGCCCAGGGACATGGTGCATGGAGACAAGAAGGTGCCAGCCCTGCAAACCCTGGGACCGAGGCTGCAGTGAATCAGAACTGACCTGAGCACCGAGGCTTAGAGCAATCTGTGGCATCTCTAGAAAGACAAAGTGCGGAGGCAGCAGGAGGGAAAGAAAACGGACACTCGGGTCCTGATTGGCTTCCATGTGACACCGAGTGAGCAAAGCGTCGAGTGCTGAAGATGGACACAGAGAGATACTAGGGTGTGTTAACACACACTGTGTTCAGCAGCATTGAATATGATTCCATGATGAGCATGAGCATCTGTACATATGATAATGAACCAACATCTGAGGTGCAATGTGAAGCCTGAAATGAGTCCAGTAATTGCCAAACCGCGCCTGCACTGACCTACAACAGATCTAAAGATGATAAAGTTCTCCATCTATGTTTAACTTTCTTTCTGCACCAAGGATATGAGTGACTAATAATAGTGGTTAAAAGTAGCCTACAGCACCACCCAAAGTCAAAGTAAACAATATTCTCCTATTTAGTGTAGTTGAATTAAATTTACTTTGGTTGATACATTAAAAGGACATTGTACATATTCTGAGGCACCATGTGATGTGCGCATTCCTTGACATTGCATAATGTTTAATCAGGATGGACACAGCTATTCCTCAAATATTTGCCATTTGTTTATAGTAAAAACTTCCAAAATCCTTCTTCCAGGTTTTGGAAATAGCCCCTCCAAGCGTTGTCATCGATAGTCGCTGCAGAGTATCAGGGAAGATCTTTGCTCCTGTGGAACTGCACCCACTCACCACCCTGGGCCACCCTCCTTCCTCCTACCCCACTCTCCACCCTCTGCTGACCACCCTGCAGCTCTGCACTCAGTGAAGCAGCTGTTTTTGTTCCAAGTGTGAGGCACTGAGCAGCGCTGGCTTGTCTGGGTCCGGCTACTTCACCAAGCACAGTGACCTTCAGCTTCACCCATGCTGCCACAGACTGCAGATTCTTGTCTTTCTGAGGCTCAGTTTTATTCTGTTTATAAATGTACCAGCACTGTCATCCACTCATCATACATTTGGTGACACTGAGGACTGAACTTCAGTGCACTCTCCACTGAGCTGTGCAACAGGCCCCCAACCTTTGCAGTTTTAATTGTGACTCAAGGTCTTACTAGGTTTCCCAGGATGGCCTTGTATCTTCTATCCTCATTCCTCAGCTTTCCTGGATGTTGGAATTGGAGGCTGCACCTCCTTGGCCTTCCCATTTCTCAAGTGTTCGGTGGACACTCTGGCATCCATTTCTAATATACCCTGAATGGAGCTGCAGGACTGTGGTCCTGCTGACCTCCTTCTGCACACTCATATCATCTCCTTTGTGTAGGTACTCAGCAGCAAGTCTGCTACAGCATATGGTAGTTTTATGTAAAAATAGAATGTTGATAAGATAATAAAAGCAAAAAGATAACATGATCTCTTAAGATAATAAAAGGGAAAACAGAAGGCATGCTTCAATCTTCCCTTTTTCTCCAATGAACATTTATGAAGATGTATCCTTGAAGAATTTTGTTGCCACATATTGTTATTTATCTTAAGTCATCAGACAGAAAATGAAGAAGGTCAGTTATAATCCCTCTCTCTCTTTCTCTCTCTCTCTCTCTCTCTCTCTGTCTCTCCCCATACACCCCCTTCTCCCCCTCCCATCTCTCTCTCTCTCTGCAGGTAGGAGCTGGGAGTAACTGAGCTTGGTTTGAAGCATATTTTCCCTGCAGGTAAATGGAAAGATATGAACGTTCAGTGATGAAAGAGAGATATTAATGAGCACATATTTAACAATTTCACTTGGTAGTTCCATGCAGTGGTTAATGGAATAAAATAAATATATTTTCAAAGTGTTAAGAAAGTGAATTGTTTTAATATAGTCATGACTTTTGCACAAAAATTTTTAAAGAAATTCTTCTAATTTACCTCAACACAAAATTGTGTACAAAGTTGTGACCAAGGGGCATGGCCAGTGCATATGCCCCTATAGTGGTGGGAAAGCTACCTGTGTGTGAAGAATGTGACTCCAGGTCACACCTGCCTCCTGCTCAATTGGTATTTAACAAATGCTCTTTAGCTGGAGGGATACTTTATTTACTAGGTGTTGTTTTGCATCTAAAGGTACAAGAAATGACTCAGTAAACAATTGCTATGAAGGCAAAGATACAACACAACATCATCAAGAGTTTCCTACTATGTGAGGGAGGTGCAGACCTCCTGCCCATTTACCAGGAGACTTTGAGGTCACCCAGAGCACGTTTCCTCTTTGGCTTTCAATCAGTGACACCAGAGAGTCCACAGCCTTAGTTGAGTAAGACATTTAAACAACTAACTTGAAAATATCTGAACCCAAGATATATGATTTCATCCAAGAATTTGAAGACAAGAGAGCATGATGGGAAGAGGGGCAGACCCCCAGTGCCCCTCTGGCAGTTCTCCTGGACTGCAGTGTGTCAGACCAGGCCCCCCTTCAGTGATAACCTGTCAGCGTCTTTCACTCCAGTTGGATCACAATCAGCACCAACATTGCAGGAACCCTGAGACAAGAACAGGCCAGCTTAGAGCAGCCTGAAACATGCACAAACATGGAGAGGGATCTGCTCTATCCATGGAGGAACAGGAGGATGTGCTGCTTTGTCAGGAGCTTCCCGGTGACCAGATTCTCCAATCATGCCTTCATGGCCTTGTTCCTCAGGCTGTAGATGACTGGGTTGAGGGACGGGGGCAGCACAATGTAGACTGCAGAGAGCACCAGGTCAGTGGAGGAGGAGGACCCTAGGAGGGGCTTCAGGTAAGCAGTGAAGGCAGTGGAGAGGAGAAGCACTACCACTGCCAGGTGGGGGAGGCAGGTGGAGTAGGCTTTGGCCTGCCCTGCTGTGGATGGGATCTGCCTGACGGTGGAGAAGATGAAAACATAGGAGACAACAATGCAGGCAAAGCAGCCAGTGTCCAGGATGGCACTTATGGAGATGAGCACGACTTCTGCAGTCATGTTATGGGAGCAAGAAATAACCAACAACTGCAGAATGTCACAGAAGAACTGCTGAATTTGACGGTTTCCACAGTAAGAAAAGGAAAAGGTGCTCACAGTGTGCATGGCACATACAAAGCCACTGCTGAGCCAGGACAGAGTGACCATCTGCACACAGGTGTCCCTCCTCATGATGGCTTCATAGTGCAGGGGATGGCAGATGGCGGCATAGCAGTCCATGGACATCACTGTGAGGAGACTCAGCTCTGCAACTGCAGAGAAAGGCACCAGGAAGACCTGGGAAACACAGCCGAGGAATGAGATGGAATGGCAGTGGGTGACAGAGTTGGTGACAGCTTTGGGCACCACAGCAGAAATGAGGCAGATATCAGAGAGGGACAGATTTCTCAGGAAGAGGTACATGGGCGAATGGAGGCCCGGGTCCAGGGAGGTGATGGTGATGGTGAGGCCATTCCCCACCAGGGCAGCCAGGTAGGCTGCAGTGAAAGCCCCAGCTTGTAGGAGCTGAAGGTTGCATGGGCCAGGGAAACCCAGGAGAAGGAAGCCCGTGAGCCCTGATGTTCTGTTCATTCTTGATGAAATGTTCTGCAATAAAAAGGGCAAGTTGGATGGAAAGATCAGGCTTGATATTCATTCCTATTTAATGTGTGTGTGTGTGTGTGTGTGTGTGTGTGTGTGTGTGTGTATGTGACAGAAAGAGAGAGAGAGAGAGAGAGAGAGAGAGAGAGAGAGAGAGAGAGAGAGAGAGACATCTTGGCAGGAAAGGGGATTCAATGTTGGCTTTAACAATAAAGTTTTTCTATAAAATTCCAGTTCATTGATCACATTTTCCATGGTGTCTTATCATGTTTTCTGAGTTTTTCCTTCACAAAGTCTGAATGTCCTAATGGAATGCAGCAGCACACAGACATTGTCACAGGAGCAGGGCCAAGCAGCCCAGGCCTCCAGAGAATGGTCCTGCTGAAGTGTGAGGAGTGAAGACAAGGATGTGCACTGTCCACTACTCACGTGCCCTGGCTAGTCCCAGGTGCTTTGCACCTTTTTTACAAGTCAATGGACTTTGATTCCTACTATTCTTCCACTGTGTCAGTTTCTGTAAGAATATGTGTGTTTTTGTCTTCTCTGTGTGAATGTGCTTTCCTCCTCCTTTTACTTTTCTGAGTCCATTTGGTCACCTTGGTGACTGATTAAACGTCTTAACCCAGATCCTGCTCTTGGCTTTTGTTTCCTCACCTTTCTTCTCGTGTTTCATGTTCTTTTATTTTCCTGATTTTTGTTTCTTTCTTTTTTTCTTTGGAGGGACGGCTGTAGCCTGCATTTTGAGACATATTTCTACAAAAATACGAAGGCGACAGAGGCAGAAATTCCTGCCAGGCTTTAATTTAAATGCTGATTCACAGCATCCTAATCTGTCACAAAACCAACAATGATAACTGTTCATGAATGATACTGTATCACTGAAGGTCACTGTTACTTGGTTCTTTTTAGTGGTCACATATTGGCAATTTAAACAAATCTTTATTAAGCTCACCATTATTTTCTATCATGTCTTACTCTCTTCCTCATAAGTGAATTAAACTTTCCCTTATATTTTCAATAATCTATTCATTGATTACAGTGTTGTCAGTATCCTGTTTTGCATGATGAGATTGTTGATATTTGCTTTGAATATTGCTATATCCTTAAGCCAAAATTCTACAATACAGTGGAGTCTTTGAAATAAATCCTGAGTTCATGTTTTAGAAATTAGCATAGAAAATATTGTTTTATGCCCTCTCATCTGTATTAAGGAGACTAGGTTTAGAGATCTTAAAATTGACATCTAATCACCCAAAAAAAAAAAACATTTCTTATTAGGACATTTGGATAAGAATTTTCTCCAGACCTATAAAAGCCTTATGAAAATTATAGTCAGCCACAGTCTAAGGGAAAATCGGAACTCACTGAAGGCCTTGTCCTGCAGGACGTGGGAGCAGTACAAAGCTCTTTCAGGCTCTGGGGAACTTACTGGTGGTGGTGCAGAGGCTGTGGCTTCCCTCACCTCTGGGGGTGCGGAGCCCTGAGCTGCCTGCTGCCTGCGCTGTCAACAGGGCTGTGGAGAGGAGTGAGCACCAGGAGGAGGGTGGGGGTTATTTCTTGCCCTGACCTGAAGGTTGAGCTTGGCATGGGTCCAGAGGGAGATGCTGCCTCTACTGTGACTGTCACCTGCTCCCCCCAGTGGCTGAGGTACACACCTGGCTGTTCCTGATGTGGCCACAATGCCTCTCCCCTGAAAGCTCTCTCAAGGAGCAGCTTCCCACCCTGGAGTAGGGTCCAGTGAGGCCAGTGAGGCCCCGGACTCCATCAGTCACTGAGGTACCTGTGGGAGAGACCGGGGTGAGGCTTCCCCAGGGCTGCTGTCAAGTTCAGATCCACCTTCACCAGGCTGTCTGTGGTCACGACCTTGCTTTCTCTGCAAATCCGGAGAGACTAGCCCGACCTTCTTTATTGGAATCACTACCCTGTTTCCATGGCAGTAGTGACATGCTTTTTCAAAACCAATTCCCTCTTTATGAGTAGGTTCATTTCTGGCTTTCCGTTCTTGTCCACTGTCCAAATGACCCAGATTTTCCAAGTCCTGTGCTATTTTAGTTATGTACAGCTCTGTGATAGAATTAGAAATAAGGTCTTATGCTTTCCCTGCTTTGTAGGTTTTGCTCATTATTTCCTTTCTTGTGTGTGTGTGTGTGAGTGTGTGTGTATATGTGTGTGTGTTTTCACATGATTTTTAAAATGGTTTATTCTCTGTGAAAAAGGAGAGTTTATACAGTGATTTCATTAAATCCGCAGACCTTTGGTTGTGTAAATATTATAATGCATTCATTCTTCCAATGAAAATTTTTAATTCTCAGTAACTTCTTTAACCTTCTGGTTGAATTTATCACTACATATTGCTTTGTACCCATTATAAATGGGTTATTCATCTTCATTTTTATGATAGTTTGCTGTTTGGTTACAGCATACTTCAACTTTTTGAATCCTTATTTTGTATTTGTCAACTTTATTGAAAGTGCAAAATCAATTTAGCAATTTGTGTGTGTGTGTGTGTGTGTGTGTGTGTGTGTGTGCCTGTGTGTGAATTATATATATTACCTGTGTCCTCGGTAAACAATGAGAACTTCTCTTCTCTCTGTCCTATATGGATGCATGTTCTTGCTTTATCTCACGTGCTTGTTCTGCAGTCTTTCAATACCTTGCTGGGTAGAAGTTTCAGGAAGGTGCCTTCATGCCTCTTTTGAAACTTCCCAAAGATTCCTCCCCTTTGCACATTGCTGGTCTGAGCAGAGGTTGTGGTTCTTCTGTCCTGGCCTGGGGCAAGTGCATGAGCCTGTGGTTCCTTTCCTCACTCCAAGACTCCTCCTCTGCCCCTCAGCATGCATTCCTTCATGCTGCTTTCCTGTAGGGCTTTGCGTCCTGCAAAATTATGTGAGCTCTCCCCTTCAGTGCTGATTGCATTCATTTGGATTTTCTTTCTTTCTACTTGTTAATCAACTTACAGATGTGTTGGTTTTGTTTCTTTTTCAAAAATATACTTATTTCATTAATATTTTGTATTAATGAATTCTGTTATTTGTATAATGTATTCTGTTATTTCTGCTTTGCTATCTTTTTCTTTTTCTTCTCTTTCTCAGACTCTCTAGTCCTCTTCTTTATTTCCCCTGTTAACTTTGGAATGAGTTAGTCTATTTATTTCCTAGTTACTTGAGATAATTTTTTTGCAATTTTTATACTTTCATTTTTTTCCTTGTAAACTCTCTTCTTAGTTTGCTTTGGAGGTACCCCCATATTTTGGCATGATGTTTTCCCATTTTTATCCATCTCACGGTATTTAGACTTGACTTGGCTTTTACTGTTTTATCAACCTACTAGGTGTTCAGAAGTGTATTTTAAAATTTCTCTGTATTTTCATTTGTGATTTTCCAAATCCCTTCCTGTCCTCAGTTTCTGCTCTCATGCCACTGTGGTTCAAAGGAAACCACATATTATTGTAATCTTCCTGAACTTGTTCCTGTGCTGTGCCCTAACATGGAATCTGCCTTCCAGAATGTTATGTCTGTGCTTGAGGAGGAGATGTGCTCTGTTGCTCTTCCATGGCACGACCTCTCCATGTTTGCTAGGCCCACTTGGCCTGAAGTGTTTTTCCAATCTAGTATTTCTCTGTTAGTTTGCTGGCAGTGCAACCTGTGCATATTGGAAATTGAGGTGCTCAGTTCCCATGCTGTCAGGGAACTAATCTTTCCTGCCTTCCCATCCTTGATGTGTGTTTCCCTGCATGGGTGTGTGACATGATGTGTGCTGGGTGTTACATCCTCTTGAGGAGCTGAAGGTGTGTCATTACTGGACTTCACCTCTGCCTGTCCTTAGAGTCTGGCTGAGGTGTGTACAGCTGCCCTTGCTCTCTTTGGCCTTCATAACATACAGCACCCTCCCTGTGCCATTGCCTCACTCTGTCCTCACAGTGAGGTGAGTCTTCAGGAGGCAGCTCATAATTGAACTTCATAGTTTCATAAATCAGCCCCTCTGTTCAGGTTGCAGAACTAAATCCACTTACACTCAAGGAATCATTGACAGGAGAGGACTGATTTCTAACATTGACCCTCTCTTCTTGCCTGCCTGCAGTTTGATATTTCTGTCCTGGTAACCTTTGCATGTTTTACTTTCCTTCCTACTGAAGGTATTTGCTTTGAGGTTACTATGAGGTTTCAGTGGAACCTCATATTGTTCTAACAATTGCCTACAAGCTGATAACCACTTAATTTGATTGTAAACAAATCTGCACTATCTCCCATCCCACATCTTATATTTTAAAATAACAAAATTATGGCAGTACTTGTTATTGAACTAGGGGCACTTTACCACGGACCCATATCCCCATTGCTTTTTAAAAAACTTACATTTTGAGTCGGGCTCACTAAATTATCCACAGTGGACTCAAACTTGTGACACTCCTCCCTAGCTCATTGCACACACCACAGGCTCAGCTGTGTGCTTCTCTCTCATATTTGTATTCTACAGGACAAATTTCTTAGCACCACTCAAGAAACACCCTCTTTGGCAAAGTAGACACAGCTGAGAGACTTTAATTTGTGGAATTTATTAATGCACATACATACAT
Source organism: Callospermophilus lateralis (assembly GCF_048772815.1). NCBI lineage: Eukaryota > Metazoa > Chordata > Mammalia > Rodentia > Sciuridae > Callospermophilus > Callospermophilus lateralis. The sequence continues at coordinate 11,687,437 of NC_135309.1, read as the reverse complement.
ACACCTGTGTATGTACATAGGTAAATCTCTAAATCGTCTGCATACCTAAGTGCCAGTGCACCACATGTTAATTGTGGTAATGCTGGCATATCTTTGCTGAAGGTGTCACCAATGATGCAATTTTTCCAAAGGAACTGTCAATTGGCTTGGTGTCATGGCATTTCTGTATCCTCCTCCCTTCTACTAGTGATGGTCTAAATTTGGGGGCCAATGGCTATATGATGGACCGGTAGTCAGTGACGGGTATGATCCAATTGCAGTGGTATCAACCTAAGACAGGAGGCTGACGCCTAAAGGTCAGTTGCCTAAAGGTCAGTTTTCCGATGACCGGTAAGAACCATATGTTGAATTGGACAACCTACCAGGCACAGTCCTTAAGCCACATTAACCTCACTCCCCCACTGACACCAAGGCCAAATTTGGGGGCCAACAGAGGTGAGGCAAAAAACCTCACCCCCCCACTGGTGCATAGACCTATCCACAAGTATGGCTGTATGCTGGACCGGTAGTCAGTGACGGGTATGATCCAGTTGCAGTGGTATCAACCTAAGACAGGAGGCTGACGCCTAAAGGTCAGTTTTCCAATGACGGGTAAGAGCCATATGTTGAACTGGACAACCTACCAGGCACGGTCCTTAAGCCACATTTCTTGTTGTTTAATTAATCAGAAGGGGGGAGATGCTGGGAGCCATCAGCCAAGTAGGTATGACAAATTCCTTGCCAGCTTACTCCCATGCTGTCTAGTGGAAGGACTTCTGAAAGGTGACCTTGCTCAAGGACCAGGGCAGGATCCGATCCGTGTTTAGGGTGTTCCCCCTTTAGAATAGGGCAGTTTAGCATAATAGGAGAGTAGGGTGTTCCCCCTTTAGAATAGGGCGGTTTAGCATAATAGGAGATTAGGGTGTTCCCCCTTTAGAATAGGGCATATCCTATTTGGATTTGCTGAGTTCCTCTTGAGTGCTTAGGGTCAGACAGTATATTTTGGGAGACAGAAGCCCATGCGGAGTGGATTTGGGCAGAGACCGTGGATTCCCCCAGAACGTGTTTGTAGACGGCCGGTGTGAGTTCGGGAATAAAGAATTGCTGTTTGAATCTACAAGCTGTGTGGTGACTCGTGATTTGTGCCCAGCCAGAGACTGCGGCATCTAAGCACCTCCTCTCCTAGAATCTGATAGACCCTCCACAGGGCCCCATGAGCTCCTGTTCTGCAGCCATATAAACTCCTGCATTATCAACCTCTACCATGGATTTTACTAAAATTTCTTTCACTAACTGACATTTCCTTGTTTTCCAGGAATTGTTCTGTTTCAATGTCTTTCAAATTTCCCAAGGTGCCCCTAGAAATTCTCAGGCCATAGTATCTATAAATAAAATACCCAGGGAGTGGTACAAGGACAACTCTCTAGAGAGCTCCAATCCCATTATCTCATTTTCCCTGCTGGTGTGAAGTAAGGTCAGTACTTGTTATTTAATAGACATGCAGAAGAACCGCCAACTCCCCCCACCATCTCCAGCCTTCTCCTCCCTAAGACTTGCTGACCTGCTGATGAGGAGGTTCTGCTCTGCCCTCACCTGGATGTGTCTACATACAAAAAGTAACTCTTGCTCTGTGCGAGATCTGATTAACTGAGACAAAACCTCATGGTTGTCTCACTGCATGTGACATCTTTAGTTTGTCTTTCATTGATTATAAAATGTTGCAGGGCTAGAGATTAGACAGACTCTGATAAAAATCAGTGTACTATCTCTATTTTACAACCAATCAGAGCTCAAATTCACTGCTGCATCTGCACACCAGCTATGCACAAGCACAACACACCTACTTCTAGTTTACCAGTCTTTTATATTCCAGATGGGAATCACTGCTAATTCCTATTTCTGCAGCTGTTTAAATGACTTCAACTCTGTTATGGAATGTTGAAAGCATCAAATGGCTCTTCCCCTGTAAAGATGAGAATAAAGATTCACAGGTGTTTCACTATCATGATCTTCTTGAAGATGTCCACAAATGACCCTGTTTTAGGTTCCCAAATTTTTAGGAATTATGACCTAATGCACACTGCCTCTGATAAACACACCTAAGAAGTTGGGGACCAACTTGCTTAATGTGCACCTCTGACTGCTGTTGTAGAATCAGGTCACACTGGGGAAGCATGGGGTGAACCTGTCTCCGGAAAACCCCAAATGTGCAGAGAAAAGATATGAAGTGCTCACACTTAGTGACCATGGATAATGCACCAGATGCTTTTAGAGAACTGCCCTTGAAGACATAGAATTCTGTGTAGCAGGAGATTATCTACAAGTACGTTGGACACTCGAGACATCATAACCATGAAGACACTGGAGGGCTGGAGTCCTTGAATGACTGGCTATGGTCCAGGCAGAGATGGTCTTTCTGTGTGGTTTGTGGTCAGCAGATAGTCTTTGTGGGGATATTTGAAAAAAAAGAAGAAAGAAATTAAAAGACTGATTGTGTGGGGCTGGGGATGTGGCTCAGGTGGTGGCGCGCTCACCCGGGTTCGATCCTCAGCACCACATACAAATGGAGATGTTGTGTCCGCCGAAAACTAAAAAATAAATATTAAAAAAAATTCTTTCTTTCTTTCTTTCTCTCTCTCTCTCTCTCTCTCTCTCTCTCTCTCTCTCTCTCTCTCTCTCCCTCTTAAAAAAAAAAAAAAAAGACTGATTGTGCCTGTCCTTGTAAAGCTGAAGTGGGTACAGGGTGGAAGGCAGCCTGAGTCATCGGAAGGGGGCAATGGGCTATCATAGGAGGACAGGGAGGATGAATTCAGGCAGGACGGTAGCAGGTGGGATTCCAGGGACAAAAACAGCAGTGGCCCCATAGGAAGAATGTGCCTCTGCTCTGAGCATCTTTAGTTCAGGGCCACCTGCCTGCCCTCTCCAACACCTAGCAGCACTCTGAAGGAAAGTGCACAGATTCCTGAAAGTGCAAGAACATGAGGTGCTCCCCTCTGGGTTGCCACACATGTTTCAAATTATTATTTCAAATGTGTTTTTCATGATTTATTATGTGCTAATGGAAACAGTGCTTTCTCTTTTGCAATTACATACACATTGAAGCAGAAAGGCAGGTCAAACTGCTATTAACCCTTGGGAACAAATGCATTCATGGGCCAGGGAAAGCAGCAGCATGCTCCCATAAAACATTGCTTTCATTGGTTGGTTGGCATCCTCTAGAAAGCAGAGTATTCGAGGACACTGGTTAATGTTTAATTTTGTTAAGAAAGGGAATGATGTTTTACGGTTCAGAAGGCACAAGTTGTCATGTTGGAAATTCTCACCAACACAATCTTAATTTCCAGAGCTTCTAATATTTGCAAACACCTGAAATTCACTGACTCCTGGTGAGACCCACTGTACTCTGCTCTCCTCCACACCTACTTCTAGATTACTAGTCTTTCATGTTCCAGATGGAAATCACTGCTAATTCCTATTTCTGCAGCTGTTTAAATGACTTCAGTTGGTTAAAATGTTTGGTCATCCACCCAAGAATACATCCCACACTCAGGAGTTGACATCTCTCTCTTCCCTTACCCAGGGGTGGCCTCCACTATCCAGTGTTCCTCAGGTCCCCGTGGGATGAGGGAGGACTGGGGAGGTGGTTCAGGGAGAGAGAAAGGAGACATCTTGTCCCCAGCTCTGCTGGACTAGCCTCAGCCCAGGTGCACAGTCACTCTCCCCGGCTCCTTGAACCTTGAAGCAGGAGCCACAGACTCACCTGGGTGTCTGACTTGAGCCGGTGTGGGCATCCTGCTGACCACTGCTGAATCCCTGACCAGCCAAGAGTTCATACCCTTCTGGTTTCCCCCAGGACCTTGCTGCTCGCTCATACACACACTATTCCTTGAATTACTTTTCCTTGCATCTAACAGAGAATTAAGTGACAAGCTGCATTAGGAATTCCAGGTAGGAGAAGACCCTGGGGTACCTCCCACACACAATAGGTATTCTAGTGGTTGAACTCTGAGCAAGTTGCCATTTCCCAAGTATTGCACAGATGTCTCTGTCCTAAGGAAAATTCCAGCACTGCCTCCAACAGATTCCCAGAGTTGTAACTCAAGCAGCATCCTCACCTGTATCAACGCTCTTTAGTGTTCTCCAAGTCCAGTTCTACCTACCCACTGACCATTGGGAGGAGGACCAACTATTCTCTTTCAATTCTTACTAATGTTGAATACTGAGGGGAGCTGTGGGAATCAGAGATGGGGTTGTGACCTTGACTCTGTAGTTCTGCAGCATATAGGGAATGTCTTCTCTGGACTTTGGGTAAATTGGGGAAGGAAGGGCTCAGAGCAGCAGATGAGCTTCTACCAGGCAATAGTATTCAATAACTGTCACAAGCATATTTCATCCTGGGGTTATGATGACTGCAGGGTTCCTGACTGTCCTATGCAGGAGGTTGCACACTCACACAGCTGGAAATACTAAAGCGAGCTCCTGCAGAACCACGTCTAAAGCCAAGTGTGTTAAGGGTAACTTCCACCAGGTTGCACTCAAGCTGCTCACTCCTTTATTCTCTGCTGAGCACAGACTGCACACAGGAAAAGAGGCCTGTCTTGCTCTTCAGGATCAGGCCCACAGAGGGAGAAGACAGCAAGTAAGAAACAGACACTAACCAGACCCCTAGAAGCAGGGATTTGGTGCGCACACTTGGACTCAGGGCTTAAGTTAAGTTCCTGCATTCAGTCAAAGACAGTTTCCCTGGATCCTAGCAGAGCTGTTTTATAAAAGATCCCACAAAATTTAATTTTATGTATTCTAATTTCAATATGTTCATTGTGTTCAATTTGACTTCAATGTGTTTGAGGATAGGAAGCAATTCTAGGACTCCCCCACAGGAGGTGACAGTGGAGAAAAGTTTGCATGGATGTATTTTAATTTTATTGAATGTTGGAATAAAGTTAAATTTCCCAACTTTAACCATCTTCCAAAGTGAATAAGAATTCCCTATTAAAGTGTTGTTAATGGGCAGCTGTCAGAGCTTTGTCATAGGGCCTGGCTGGAAGAGTTAAGCCTTGAGTCAGGATTGTCAGTCACTCAGGTGAGGAGGCCTGGGAGTAAGAATGGGCCTGCAGGAGGAGGTGAGCTGTGGCCACTCCCCAGCACCTTCCTGCTGCTGCATCACAGCAAGTGTCCTGTCCTGTCTAAAAAATGAGGCTTGAGGGACATCATCCCCCAACAGGGATTAGGAGCCAGAACTTCACTATGGCACTGCTTGACACATCTATGCAGAGAAAAGGAGCTGTTTAAAAATGTGTTTGAACCTTAGATTTGCTAGGTACATGTTTTTGATCTTCCCTTGTTTGTAAAATATATCCATGTTAACTAAATATGCTATTCTGTAGTAAGTACAGTCTATAAGATTTTGTGAATTATATTAAATATTCCATATTTTAAATTAAATTAATAAAGTATATATATATAAGACTTTCCTTTTAGAAATTTGACACTAATTTTTTTTACTAAATAATTTTAATGATTTTATTAGTGCATTATAGTTATACATGATAGTAGGTTTTATTTGGAAATATTAGTATGTGCATGAAACTAAACTGCCACCTTTCAGCCCCCTGTACTTCCCCTTCCCCTCCCCTTTCCTATTCTCTGACCTCTTTCCTGTTGTAATGGCCTTCTTTCTATTTATTTGTTGTTTTTTAAATTAGCGCTGTGCAGATAAACCTAAGGGCGTCCTTCCCTGGGGGTTTACACATGTACACAGGATAGTTTGGTGAATCTCATTTCTCAGCTCCTCCTCTCCCACTGCTTCCCTTCTTGAGGCCCACTCTTTCCCCCATTCCTTATTTTGTTCTAACCCACATAAGAGAGAAAACATTCCACCCTTGGATTTCTTACTCTGGCTTATTTCACTCAGCATGAAGTTCTCCACCTCCATCCCTTTGCTCCACCTCCATCCATCTACAGTAAATAACATTATTTCATTCTTCTTGGTGGCTGAGCAAACTCAGCCATATTAGTCCACATTTTCTAGATCCATTCATGTCTTCACAGGCTCCTGGGCTGATCCCCTATCTTGGCTCTTGGGAGTCGTGCTGTAAACGTGGATGGATGTGGCTGAGTCACTATACTAGGCCAATTTTAGTTCTTTTGGATGAATACAAAGGAATTGGAGAGCAGTTTCAGTTCAGGGTTCCATTCCTAGTTTTTTATTATAGCTAGTGTTTTCCAAAGTATTATTCCATGCTGCAAGTAAATACACGAGACCTCTTACCTGATTTACACACAGCACAAAGAACAAGCATCTTCTAAAACAGAAGGCTTTGCCTCTGCAGGTCATAGACTGGGCTCTGAGGAGTGGACTTCTATTTTATTTTTTCAGAGACAAGAAGCCCCTCCAACCTCCTTTTGGATGATGTCTGCAGTATGTAGAGACTCAGCCACACTTCACAGACAGACGGAATCCCGATTGGCGGGAACACATTCCTGCCCTTCTCCTTTGTGCTCTACTAAAAGGTTTGCTGCAGAGAGACTGCATTTCGTTCTATGTCCTAACCCCTCCTCTTCTACTCCTCCTCCTGATCTGTGCCTCCTTCCTCCTTTCCTTTTATTCATTGTGTTTTTTAGATCTTATTAGCTAGAAGTTGGGGTTGTCCTTGTTGGTTTTTAATGAACTAAATATTTCCTGATCAAGATGTTAATTGTATTTCATAAATTAAAAAAAAAATGTCAACACCATATCTGGTAATAAATCCTGGAACTACAAAAAATACCAAGAATATTTCAACTTGACAAAAAAAATCCCCCAAGCCAATAGTTTAAGAAAGAAATTAACAGCAGTAAAGGAGGCTGGGCGAGAAGGTGATAACAGGAAAAACCTAGGAGGGCTGGGGAAATCTATGGGCAGGAGCACCATGAGGAAGGAAGGTGTTAAAAAAAAGGCCCATCTCTCCATTCACTAAAGCATCACCAATTGGGTTAATGTGGAGACACTCCAAGTGGTGACCTGGGTCAATGCGTGAAGTAAATACATGAGACCTCTTACCTGAAGCCCCCACAATGAATGGGAGGAAAAATTGTCAGACATCTGTCTCCTCTGTTATCTTCTCCTCTCTGCTTTCCTTCCCTCCCCTCCTCTCCTCTCTTCCATGAGACACTGTTTTCCTGCAGTGTGATCAGAACAGTTGACTTGGGGCACAGGTGCAGAGTGATTCCTCAGAATAATCAAATTTCCTGGATTATGATTCTCATATAAGCTGCTTCTAGGATGTTTTTCTATTGAGAGAAGATGCACCTCTGTAGACAAAGGACCTCCCTAGACATATTCCCAGCTGACCTCCTCTTAGCTATCTGTGGCCACTGCATCTGAACACAACTTCAGAGGGGGAGAAATGTCCAATCAGACCAGAGTGACTCACTTTCTCCTCAGGGGCTTCTCAGACATCCCAGAAGGGGAGGCCAGTGGTCATTGTCTCTTTCCTGTTGGTCTACGCCTTTGGCCTCCTAGGGAACATGTCCATCATAACAGCTGTGCTTAGAGACAGCCGCCTCCACACACCCATGTACTTCTTCCTGAAGAATTTGTGTTTTCTGGACCTGAGCTACATCTGGGTCACCATCCCCAAGGCACTGGCTACCACCCTACAGGGCCCTGGGGTCATTTCCAACCTCGAGTGTGTGGCTCAGCTTTACATGTTTTTCACACTTGCTTCAGCTGAGTGCTTTCTGCTCACAGCCATGGCTTATGATCGGTGTGTGGCCATCTACAGGCCCCTGCTCTATGGGACCATCATGAGCCACGGACGGTGCTGGGCACTGGTGGTCCTGGCCTGGGTGGGCGGGAAGCTCTACTCTGCCTTCCACACCATCAACACCTTCTCTCTGCCCTTCTGTGGGCCCAACATAGTGGAGCACTTCTTCTGCGACATTCCTGCTCTCATGAGGCTCTCCTGTGCTGACTTCCACCCCAGGGAGGAGGTGGGTTTTGCCATGAGCAGCTACATTATCTTGAGCTCCTTCGCCCTCACGGTCCTCTCCTACATCCGCATCCTCTCCACCCTCCTGCGGATGCCCTCGGGGGACGACCCGCTGGAAGGCCTTGTCCACCTGCTCCTCCCACCTGACCACAGTCCTCCTGTTTTACGGCAATGGAAGCTTCACCTACCTGAGGTCTGCATCTCAGTACTCCACCACCCAGGGTCGCCTGGCAACCGTCTTTTACTCCATCCTCACCCCTTCCTTGAACCCCGTCATCTACTCTCTGAGGAACCCAGACATGAAGGTCGCGCTGCAGAGGCTGAGCTGCCAGCGGAGTCTGAGCGCTGGGTGCTGCACAGCTGGCCTTGGTCCAGGTGTCTGATGCTCAGGGGGTGCAGACAACCTCCTCCATCCCTCCCCTGCTCTCCCGCTGAGTCTCCCCCTGTGGATGTCCCCACCCACCACCTGCTGCTTCTCCTCTCTCCCCAGAAGGTCCTTTACTTCAATGGTCTTACATACAATTCCACCTCAGAAACATACAAATCTTGATTTCTTCAGATTGTACCATAAAAAATCATTTTTAAATAATTCTTCTTCCATTCAGTATATCTGTAAGAATTCATGTTTTTTTTCCTCTGATCTTTTCTTGAATGGTATTCTCAAATCTTTATCATCACTCTCATGCTGTGGCCCCTAATCATGAATTTCCATCTTTCTCTTGACATCATTTCCCTGAATATAACATAAGGACCACATTTTTAATCTGTCTACAATCTACTTATTCCTTTCCTTCTATTTCAAACTGCCTGACCATTCCTGATTCTACTATTCAGCCTATCCTCTGATTAGACATCCAAAGAGTAGAACCCATTCTCATTTCACCTTTATCCTTCTAAAGGATATTGTTGTCTACAGTCAATATGTCCTCAATTCAGTGGCTTTCCCAGCACCCTTTTTTCCTAAAGAAAGAACAGGTTAAGGAGGTCAGTAGGTGGCCTTGGTGCTGAAGCAGGACTCTGTCCTTCTCCACCACCATTATTTTATCTGGTTTTCCTTTTGGGAAATCTTTAGAATTCCATCCCTGGTACACAATTAAACTACTCTTTTGGTTCCTCTTCCTGCTGTCTCCTTTCTTCATCATTGAGAGGTTACCTTTTAAGAAAAAAAATCTTTTTAAAATTTATTGTTTCTTTTCAGTGGTGCATGACAGTAGAATCCATTTGATGTTTTTATACAAGGTTGGAATATCTATTATTCTAGTTAGAATTCCATTTCTGTGGATGTACAAGATGGTGGATTCACTGTGTTGTTATCATGTGTGTACAGGGCAAATTGTGTCAGACTCATTCCACTGTCTTTCCTTTTCCTATGCCCCTCCCTTTCCTCCATTCCCCATTGTCTATTTTATTGTACTTCTCTTCTTCCCCTCACCCCCCTATTCATTGTGTGTTTATTACTCACATATCAGAGAAAATATTGGCCTCTTGGGGGGGAGATTGGCTTGTTTCATGTAGCATGACAGTCTCTAGATCCATCCATTTACCAGAAAATACCGTAATTTCATTGTCTTTAAGGGTGAATAATATTCCATTGTATATACATACCAGAATTTTTTTCTTCATTCATCTTTTGGTTCCATAGTTCAGCTATTGTGATTTGAGCTGTTATAAAAATTGATGTGGTTGTATCACTGTAGTTTTCTGATTTTAAATCCATTGAGTATATACCATGAAGTGGGATAACTGAGTCAAATGGGTCCCATTCTAAATTTTCTGAGGAATCTCCATAAAGCTTTCCAGATGGGTCACACCAATTTGCAGTCCCATAAGCCATGTATGAGTGAATCTTTTCCTCCACATCCTCACCAACATTTACTGTACTTACTTGTATTCTTAATATTATTTCCATTGTGATTGGAGTGAGATGGAATATCAGTGTAGTTTTAATTGACATTTATCTAGTTGTTAGAGATGTTGAACATTTTTTCATATATTTATTGACCACCTGTATTTCTTCTTCCATGAAGTGTCTATTCAGTTCCTTAAACACATGGATATTACATGCTCCTATAGTAACAAAAATCCTTCAGGAACTCTTGCCATGTCTATTCTGAAACATCGAGATTTTCAGCATGATTTCCATTACCTTTCATTTTCTGAAGCATATTTACATCACGCTCTCTCAGCTGCCCTGAACACACCCCTCACTGAAGGCACCAGGACTGCTTCTGCATTCTCATCCTCTGTGAATAGCACCACATGGAGCAATCAGAACTTGGACTTTCAATATCACTTCTTCTCTTCTAAGCAAATGCTAATCTGCAGTCAGCAGGGCATGATTGACATCCAGATATCATCTTATCTCCTGGTTCTGAGACATTGTCACGTATTTCATGTGGAACCAGCATCTGGGCATTAAAAAACACAAAATGCTCAAAGATCCAAACCCTCACCCGTACTTTCAGGTCTTAGGTCTTTGATTAATTTCAGGTTGATTTTCGTCCATGGTGAGAGATAAGCATCTGTCATTCTTTACATTGACTGTGTGGTTTTCCCAGCACAATTGGTTGAAGAGACTCTGCTTTCCACTCACATTCTTGGTGCATTTGACAAACACCTATTGGCATGGATTCCTGTTGCACCACCCTTCCTCTCTACTGGTTCTGTTTCTTGTTGTGTGAATACTGGAAACCATGGCCATCACTCTTGGTTCCCACAGCTTGTCACCAGGTGGCCGCTTCCATCTCCTCCAGCTTTCAGAACCCGTCATGTGGACACTCCAGCTGCTCCATGGCATGCTTTGTGTTGGCCACCTCCAGTGTCTTCCTCTGGTGGCCATCCATTCACTGTCCATCAATGCTCCACTGGATTTTAGGTTCTGAGTCAAAGATTTGCCCAGCAGTCATGATGTGTAATTCCACTTCTGAGGAGAGGTCCCTCGCTGCCATGACCTCACCTATAATAACACTGAAGCTGACATCCACTAAGTGCTTATATCCCAGTACCCACTGCTCTATCAGGGCATGACGTGTAGCACACTTTTTTCTCCTGATTTCTTAATTAGGCCACTGTCCTTATCTGATCTTTTCCTTATGATCATAGTCACACTTTGTATTCAGCCATGATGTTTTCTCCTTGTAACTGAATGTAACTGTTATTAATTTTAAAAGGATGAGAATTCATGGTCATTTATTACCTGAAGCATATTAGAATATGGAAAGTACTCTATATTGTCAAATCTTACTTGCCTGCTTAAACTGAAAAGAGAAGTAACAAAAAGAAATGGTGCACCGAATTTCCTCTGAATTAAAACAGCAAACGCAAACCAAAACACTAGTGTTTAATTCCTCCTAAATTATAATATTTTTATCATTAGTCACTGGTTATATAATCCTGCATAGTTGTATAAACACCATTTTCCCATCTATGAGGTGGAATTTCTCATTATTACCTCAAGCAATTATTATGAAAATTAGAATTTTATATTAAAAAATCCTTAGGAAGCATGTGAATGTAGCATGGATTTTCATCATCTAGTTTTTTTGCAGGTGCTAATTGATTAAGAGATCAGTCTGCAGGGCTTAGAAGATGGCTATTTTAGTTTTATAAAAGGTGCACAGTGTCAATATGAAGGAGAATAAGTCCACTAAAAAGAAGAATTGGAGCTTTAGACATATGTGTAGGCTCAGCCTGAGGGTGTTAAGGAATGTGACTGTGAAAAGATCAAATAACTCAATGCGATCTCTTGGGTGAAAAAATTAAGGGAAAATGGGGAACCTAAGTAAATAATCTGGTAAACAAAACTAATGAGCCCTAGTTTTAGAGAAAAATTTGGAAATTTGAAATTGTTGAAAAAGTAAAGCCATATTGAAATAGAAGTAAAAAAGGAAATGGAAACCTATTCATATACTCCACCATTGAGCTTGAACCTTAGACCCAATAATCTGATTTTAAACATGGTTTAGCTTTTGACAGCTTCTTCTTTGCAATAACATCAAGTTAATTAAAAATAAAATAAAGAGTTTCCTTGTGATCTACATGATAGGATGACATGCAGTGACATGCAGAACTGACAATCACAATTTGGGGAATGAGATGATTAGAAACCTTTCAAAATTCAAATAAACATAAATCAGGCTATTGTTTCCCACAACGGTACTGTTTGGGCAGTTATTGTGTGAATACTATGAGTTACTTAAATCTCTAAGGTTTCTCAATGCACAAAAAGTGACACAGTGCTATTTGAAAGTGGACCTAAGTTAGATAGAATGTATGTTAGAATTCAAAGACAACCACTAAAGTTTTTTTAAAAGATACATAGTTAGTATGCTAAAAGACATGACAAATTAAATCACATAAAACACTTAAAAAAAAAGAAAGAAAGAAAGAGAGAGAGAGAGCAGCTGGGGTGGTGGTGCAGGCCTGTAATCCCAGCAGCTCAAGAGGCTGAGGCAAGAGGATTGATAGTTCAAAGCCAGCCCCAGCAAAAGCCAGGCCCTAAGCAACTCAGTGAGACCTTGTCTCTAATTAAAATATAAAATAGGGCTGGGGATGTGGCTCAGTGATCCAGTGCCCCTGAGTTCAATCCCCAGTACAAAAAAAAAAAAAAAGTCAGAAAGAAGAGACAAATAAAAAAGCAAATATTAAAGAATTAAAAACATTGTAGATGTTGAATTAATTCTTTCAATAATTACTTTAAATATAAATGTTCAAAACAGAACACTTAAAAGATGAAAATTTTCAGAGTTGATTATAAAAATCAACTATATGCTTACTTATTAAAAAATCACTTTAAATATAAAGATATTGGTAGATTAAAAGTAAAGAAATGGAGAGAGAACCACCTTGCTAAAACTAAACAAAAGAAATTGGTCAGTTGTGTTGAGTTCAGACAAGGACTTTTGGAACAATGAAAGTAATTAGGAATAATAACAGAATTAGATATATGAAACAGGTCATTTTGCAAAGAAGATGTAAAATTCCTTAATTTGTATACCCCAGACACAAGGACATCAAAAACTACTAAAATTCCAGGAGAAATAGACACATTCACAATTTTATTGGGAGACTTCAACACCCTTAAGTCAGTTATTAATAAATTCAGCAGATAAAATAATCCAATACAGATCTGAAAAACACTATTGACCACATTAATCAAATCAACATTTACAGACAGAGGATGGAACATGGTCTGAGTCCTAAGCAATCAATGAAAGGCTAGGTCTAGAGGAGTCACCCCTCAACCACATAAAGAGTGCACAGGACGAACCCATGGACAACATGGTACTGAGCGGGAAAACAGAAAGAAGTTTCTCCAGAAGCAGGAATAGGGCAGGGCTGTCCACTCTTACCACCCCTCTTTAATATGGTACTTAATATTTCAGGCAGAACAGTGCGGCAAGAGAAAGACAGACACACACAGGAAAGGAGGAAGTGACTTTAGTCCTGCTTCCAGATGACATGAGTCCATTGACAACCCTGAGGTGCCACCAAAAGACAGGTGAAACTGATAAACCCCGCAGAGCAGGAAGTCAAGATCAGCACATAAAACCCAGTAGCTTTGCTGTACAACCCAAGTTTACCTGTTGGAAAAGGACCTGGGGGAAATAATCCCATTCATATTAGCCACAAAAATAGCTAGAAATTAACCTCACCAAGGAAGCAAAAGACCTCTGCAATGGCAGGATCCATCCTAGAAGACGTGAAGAACTAGAGACAAAACACAAACAGAAAAGTAACAACAAAAGAACAAGTAATTTAATTTTAAAAAATGAGCAAACGCATGGCATGTTGAATCCCACTGTGAGTATAATTATGATGCACCAATAAAAATTTGATATAATTTTTAATTAAATTTAATTGTAATTAAAAAAAAACAAATGGGCAGATAATCTAGACACTTACAAAAGAAGTGTAAATGGCCAATTAATATATGAAAATAGCTAAATGTTTTTAGTCATTGGAAACATGTGAATAAAACTACATTGAGATTCCTTCTCACCCCAGTCAGAATAGCTTTAATCAAAACAGCCAAGCAAACAACGATGCTGGTGGGATGTGGACACAGAGGAGCCCATGGCCCCATGCTCTGCTGGGAAATGGAAGTCAGCACAGCCACTGTGGGGAGATGTCAGTTATAGGCAATGTCGATTGTACATTGTACATTGTACATCTAGAGGTGACCCCTCTAGACCTAGCAAAAAAATGATGTGATCAAACCACAGAATATCCCCATCACACCTAATGTTGCCCAGTGGGAATGTCCAGCTAACTTTCCCAGGCCAAGGTGACCAGTGTTCTGATTTCTGTCCCCAGAAGCACGCTCTGCCCATCCTGGATCACTGGATGAATGACATCAGAAGCATGCTGTCTTTCTTGGGGGCTTGTTTACTGCTGCGCCTGTGAAATTGGGTCTGTTGCGGCAGTTTGATTTTGTCTGTTTTGCCACAGTTTGTTTATCCATTCACGCGTGGATGGGCACTAGTCTCTGTTTACAAAGCTGCTGTGGATATTTGCATACAAGCAAAGCTTTTTAGGATCAGTTTTCATATTATTTATAAATACATAGAAATGGGACTTATTAGGACATTGAATTAACTTTAGAGAAACTGCTGCCATCCACTCATGAAAGCAATGTCTGAAGACACATTCCACAAGTTTGCCAGCATTTTCCTACTTTGCTTTTTATTTTATTTTTTTATTAATTTTTATTGTAGGTTGTTCAAAACATTACATAGTTCTTGATATATTATATTTCACACTTTGATTCAAGTGGGATATGAGCTCCCATTTTTACCCCATATACAGATTGCAGAATCACATCAGTTGCACAACCATTGATTTACATATTGCCATTCTGGTGTCTGTTGTATTCTGCTGCCTTTCCTATCCTCTACTATCCCCCCTGCCCCATCCCCTCCCCTCTTCTCTCTCTACCCCCTCTACTGTAATTCATTTCTCCCCCTTTATATTTTTCCTCCTTTCCCCTCACTTCCTCTTGTATGTATTTTTGTATACCCCTGAGGGTCTCTTTCCATTTACATGCAATTTCCCTTCTCTCTCCCTTTCCCTCCCACCTCTCATCCCTGTTTAATGTTAATCTTCTTCTCATGCTCTTCGTCCCTACTCTGTTCTTAGTTACTCTCCTTATATCAAAGAAGACATTTGGCATTTGTTTTTGAGGGATTGGCTAGCTTCACTTAGCATAATCTGCTCTAATGCCATCCATTTCCCTCCAAATTCTATGATTTTGTCATTTCTTAATGCAGAGTAATACTCCATTGTGTATAAATGCCACATTTTTTTTTATCCATTCGTCTATTGAAGGGCATCTAGGTTGGTTCTACAGTCTTGCTATTGTGAATTGTGCTGCTATGAACATGGATGTAGCAGTGTCCCTATAGTGTGCTCTTTTTAGGTCTTTAGGGAATAGACCTAGTAGGGGAATAGCTGGATCAAATGGTGGTTCCATTCCCAGCTTTCCAAGAAATCTCCATACTGCTTTCCAAATTGGCCGCACCAATTTGCAGTCCCACCAGCAATGTACAAGAGTACTCTTTTCCCCACATCCTCGCCAGCACTTGTTGTTGTTTGACTTCCTAATGGCTGCCAATCTTACTGGAGTGAGATGGTATCTTAGGGTGGTTTTGATTTGCATTTCTCTGAGTGCTAGAGATGGTGAGCATTTTTTCATATACTTGTTGATTGATTGTATGTCCTCCTCTGAGAAATTTCTGTTCAGGTCCTTGGCCCATTTGTTGATTGGGTTATTTGTTATCTTATTGTCTAATTTTTTGAGTTCTTTGTATATTCTGGATATTAGGGCTCTGTCTGAAGTGTGAGGAGTAAAGATTTGTTCCCAGGACGTAGGCTCCCTATTTACCTCTCTTATTGTTTCTTTTGCTGAGAAAAAACTTTTTAGTTTGAGTAAGTCCAATTTGTTGATTCTAGTTATTAACACTTGTGCTATGTGTGTCCTATTGAGGAATTTGGAGCCCGACCCCACAGTATGTAGATCATAGCAAACTTTTTCTTCTATCAGACGCCATTTCTCTGATTTGATATCAAGTTCCTTGATCCACTTTGAGTTAACTTTGCTTTTATACCTACTTTGCTTTTTATACCTGCCCTAAATATCACATCTTGATAACTGTAACACCAGCATTTCCCATGGTGTGACCATGGTCCCTGCCTCAGCCTCCCAGGGAGCTGGGATTACAGGTGTGCCACCACATCTGGCTAAGAAGTATATGTTTAAAGTGTACATTTCATATCCTGAGAGCATGCAAGTTTCACCAGAGATTAAAATATTATTTTGATCTTTTCACACAGCATGTTCATGGATTTTTATTTTTTTGGTTGTGATTTTTCTATGTCCAAATCAATTGATTTTTACTTGCATCTTTAATTATTTGGCCTCATGTACCTTGATCTTGGTGTAACCCTTTGGAAACATTAGGCAATACCCAATTTCTCAGTGACTTGCTTCTTAATAAATGCAAATATCTGGGAAATCCCTTGACCCTCCTGATCAAGAGAGTCACAGCCTTTGGGACAGAAGTCTCCTGTGTTTCTCCTTTGCTAGCAAAGCAATACTTCTTTCTTCTTTTTCTCAAAATAAATAAATAAATGCAAATATCTGGAAACAGGCATATCCATAGTAAGTTTCACTACATGTTTTCCTCTGCACATTCACATCTTCATAATGGAGTTAAGAATGGAGTTTACTTCTGAAATTACCATGAAGCTGTTTGTTTACTAGTTGAGAAGCATCACACATTAATTAATCCTTTGAAGTCTGCTTTTTGGATAATCTCTAGTATACATCACAGACTTGACTCTAATAAAATAAGAGCAGCAATTCTCTAAAATCTAAAATTGATATGATGGGTGGTGATACACAGATATAATCCAACATATTTAGAGAGACATGAATATTATAAAATCCACTCATATTTACTACTTTAGATCTATAAATAAAAGTCAAATGATCAGGTTCTTAGATGCTGTAAAGAAAGCTGCTAAATTCTGCACTAACTGCTAACTACTCTCTACTCCAGTATATATGTACCCACCCAAAAGAAAATGGTTATATATATATATATATATATATATATATATATATATATATAATTATATATATATATATGTATATAAATATATATATAATATTTATATGTATACATATACAAATACATATAAATATGTATATTATATATATAAAGTCGCAACATTTTGAGGACTAGATAACATTGAAAATATTTTTGTTAAATTAAAAATAATCTCAGATGCTTACTACATCATTATTTTTAATGTACATTGGAATTCTTGACCAATGCAATCCAATTAAAACATTGGGTTCATAAAAAATATGAGTCCTGACCAATATGATTCTGCAACATGTACACTCTGAAAAATGAAATTGTATCCCATCTATGTATGATATATCAAAGTGCATAAGTATATTCTACTATCATATATAACTAATTTAAATAAATAAATTAAAATATGAGTCCTGAAAATTGAAAATCATTGCCAAATTTTTTTAAAGAGAGAGAGAGAGAGAGAGAGAGAGAGAGAGAGAGAGAGAGAGATTTTTTAATTTTTTTTTTAATATTTATTGTTTAGTTTTTGGCAGACACAACATCTCTGTTTGTATGTGGTGCTGAGGATCAAACCCGGGCCACACGCATGCCAGGCAAGCGCGCTACCACTTGAGCCACATCCCCAGCCCCGAGAGAGATTTTTTTAATATTTACTTTTCAGTTTTCGGTGGACACAACATCTTTATTTTATCTTTTTGTGGTGCTGAGGATCGAACCCAGCGCCCCGAGCATGGCAGGCGATTGAGTTACCGCTTGAACCACATCCCCAGTCCCATTGTCAAATTTTAATATACAATAAGATATATATCTACTTACTGCAATATATTTATGTTTGAATGGCCACAAAATTTGAAAATCCAAATGATCCAACAACAACAAAAACTATCAAAATTAGTATTAAATAAATTTTATCATTACTTTTTCATTAGTCAGGACATATTTTCATCATATCCAGTAGAATAAATCTTGACACATATATATGAGTTTCATGTTACACTTGAGAAAGCGTAAAGTTTGTAGAAATTAGAATATAGTATTGCTTACAATGTGTAGAGCCCTAAAACTGAATCACACACTCAAAATATCTGTTGGTGTTTGTGCTAGGATCGTCTCATTCATGAACTCTAGCTACACAAACATAAAGTGCTGATGTGGTGATGAAGTCATAAGTAGACACTACAGTCCCACAGTGAGGTGGATAGAGAGATAGTGCAGTCCCACAGTGAGGTGGATAGAGACATTCAGCTGGG
Source organism: Callospermophilus lateralis (assembly GCF_048772815.1). NCBI lineage: Eukaryota > Metazoa > Chordata > Mammalia > Rodentia > Sciuridae > Callospermophilus > Callospermophilus lateralis. The sequence continues at coordinate 11,669,131 of NC_135309.1, read as the reverse complement.
TTTGGCTTCTCATTTCTGTAGGATTCAGTACAGATTACTCTGGTGTTTGGCCCAGAGCACTTTCCTGTTATCGGATCAATGAAGCCAGAATCATCATTTGCCTCTGTATGTATGAAAGGGCCTGGGTGACAAGGTCGATGTCATGCTTACCCTCAAATCCCAGGGTTGTGTGTGTGTGTGTGTGAGTGTGTGTGTGTGTGTGTGTGTCTGTGTGTGTGTGACTGTGTGTGTGTGTGTGAGACAACTTATTGCCTCATATCAATACTAAAATAGTTCAGATTTAAATAATGGAATAAAAAGATAAATAGACAATATTTTCAAATATATATAATAAATGGTGCCAGGATGCTATGGCTAACACAGCATCCAGAATAATTGGGGATGACCGCTTTATTTTCATATCACAAGATTTCTGCAAAGTCCTCTTTCTTTATTTAAGGACTATGTATACCCATTTGCAGAAAAGGATGGGAAGCTGATTTCTAAGAATAAATTATGGAAATATATAGCATCTGGTTCCTTCTATTTTTGAGATGACATACATTTCAGAGTTGTTAATTGGCAAATGAACAATTTGAAATGTATCTACAAAAATCATGAAAAAAGTTCTTGGGAAAAAATAAATAAGGAAAGGATAAATTGAGAAATAAAAATTTCTCAATTATAGCCTTGTGATTTATAGAACATTAAAGAAAACAAGTATTTACTAAGAAATTTTCCCCTAGTTTAATTAATAATTCTGGCAAAATATGATAAATCTAAAACCATTGTTAAGTGTTTGGAAAACAATTAACCCCTTCTATATGGATCCACTTCACTGAAATGGAGCTTTCATCGCACCCAGAAGCAAGGATGACAAGGGTGGTACAGAGGGGCACTAGGCAGACACTCTGCCATCTGTGTCAATAGTGCCCACCCTGTTGGGGCTTCACCTAAAGCCTTAAAGCACAGTAAGGTGTTCTTTTTGGAAGTTCAACCTGGTTCTCTGTGGGTAGACAGAATTTTTTAACATATTTTGACTTTTAACATATTAATTGCATTAACACTCAGATGGATTTAAAAATGTGATATGACCAAAAATATTAAAAAGACATTTCAGGAAAATAAATATGATTAGAACCTGTTTTTTCACATTCAAATTCAGTTTTATAAATATCCAGAAAGACTGTAGATGCCCCTGAGCTAAGTGTTCCCTCTTTTGATGGCACACTAGTTTGCATTACGTCCACCTGTCTGTAGGACTTCTCCAAACAGTAACCAGTATGAGGATATTAGATCGCACATGCTCTCTAGAAGGAGAGAAAATATCCATTACTGTGTGGGAGAAAGGAATACAAGGTAGAGCCAGACTCTCATATACCAGTGAACAAAAGCTCAGATACAGAAAACTCAAGGAATATTAAGTATAGATGGTTCCTGAGAATCTATGGAAATGATCATAATTTCTGACAACTTTGGTTGAAATCATATCGGGGACCCTCATTTATCAAGCCCTGGAGACACTCACTATCCTTCACCATCACACTCAGCTCCTGGCAGAGGCAGCACAAGTGACATGTATCACAGAGGATCATGGATGATCATGCAAACACCCATAAGTAAACCTATAGGTGAGATCCAAAAGTAAAGAGCAGAAAGACCAGCAGAGTAGAGGAAGGGGCAGGGGAGGGAGGAGAGAGGGAGTGAAGACGGAGTACACTCCATGCCTTTATAATTATGTCAACATGGTGCTGTCATGCATAACTAAGAGGGACCAATAAAGAAGAGGGACAAAAGGAAGACTCATTACAGCTGAGTAAGGAGCCTGAGTAGTCAGTCTGGAGATGTGCTGCCACTGGGGCAGTGAAGGAGGCGCTTCCTGCGAAGTTCCTTTCCAACAAGGGACAGTGTGGTGGCTAATTGGCTCTATTCCCCTGGTATTTACCTGCCCACTCAGGGAATCCCTGTGAAGCAGCAGCAGCATGAGTAGCAGTCCTGGCCCTGGGGTTGCACCCCCTGCTGAACAGGCCCCAGGGTTACACTGTCTCCTACCTGGCTGCTCTCCACAGATGTAAGTCACTTTTGAGAGGGCTGGCTGCACCCATGTGTCTGGATTGTGCTCCTTGGGTCTGCCCTGAAGCTCAGGAGAGGCATCAGGTGATTCAGGGAAGTCAGAACACATGCTAAACTCACCTCCTGGCAGCCCACAGGGAGACAGAGTGGAGGAGACCCCTGGGGCCACCTGACGCCAAACCCTTGGCTTGATATACTGCATGTGGGTTAGGAACAGAAAGCTGGGGTGTGAAGTTGTTTTCAGGACAAGAGGCACACTGCGGAGGAGCCCAGTTACCAGGTCACTTCTTCAAACTTTTTTGGCTGGGTACACAGGTGGCCTGCCACTCAGGAGGCTGAGGCAGGAGGATGCAAGTTGGAGGTCTGGGCATTGCAGAGACCCTGTCTCAAAGTGAAAATCAGAAAGGATGGGGGAATCAACTCAGTGGTAGAGTGCCTCTCTATTCAATTTCAGGAAAAAAGAGCTGTTCCTGAAGGCATCTGGGGGCAGGTAAGTTATCGACACTGAGAGTCCTGTAGAGTCTGGCCACCTGCATTCAGGTCCTGCCCCTGCTATGTGAGGTGGGCTGAGGGCTCAGGTTTCCTGCATGGCACTCCCTCCCTGTTATAAAGATATAAGTATTATGTATAAATACCACTGCAAATTGCATATTTATAAAAATATGTACCTTATTATGTGGCATATTACAGGTTGATCTTAGCATAGATATAAATTATAGTAACACTTGGAAAGACTCCGATTATGGCTGGTAGAGGTTAAGCACTCAGGATCTCAGTTTCCCAGTAGTGAATTTCTTCAACTGAATTGTTCTGCCTTTGGTGAGCCTTCCACAATGTAGACCTTCCCAAGGCCCCTTACTCTGAAAAAAAGGAACAGCAGCCATCACAGGGAGCTCACAGTCCAGGAGGGTGAGCTCCATAAACTGGACACATCCTCCTCACATGGACCTTAGGAGCCAACTTCTGAGTTATTCATATTGAAAAGGGGAACAGTATATATTAAAATTATTTTGGAGCCCAGAAATATTTTCAGAAACTTCCAAAAATATAAAAAGCCTCCACTTCATTTCAATTAGAATCTACTTTAGCTGGTCTTTCTGAATTGATACAATTATAATAATTTCCGAATATGTTGGGTGATCAAAGATGAGTGGGTGTATGCATGCTTCCAAAGACACTGTGGGGTCTTCCTGTCCACTCGGAGCCCAGCAAGGGAAGCCAGGGGCACTAGCCCTGGGCAGGCTGTGGGTGCTTCCAGGGACAGAGGAAGGCTTTCCCCAAGCACACCCTTCTAACTACACATCATCAATGCCAGGAAGTTCTTAGCAGGAGCTGTGACGTTTTATGTTGCATTAATCAAGGCAGCATGGACAAATCACGTGTGCACCCAAAGCTGCTGCTCACCCTCCCTGAGGCAAGGACACTCTGCAGCCCTGCTACTGTGTCTCCCATTAGCATAGGAGTCTCCTACATCCCTGGGTCCAGGACAGCTAGGTCAGGAAGAGGGAGGCAGTGGAAAAGAGGCAGAGACACCATGAGGCCAGCAGGGACCGTCCCTTTCATTCCCTCCCAGTTTGGGAGCAAATGGGAGAACTTCATCCCCAGGGCTCTGCAGCCAGCTCTCTGTTCTGCCCTCTGTTCTCCCTCACCTGTTGAAGAGCACATCTGACCTTCCCTGCATTTTTTTCCTCCTTATTTTGTGCTTTCTCTTTCCCTCTCCCACCTGGTGTGACCCTGTCCTGCCAACCTCCTGAGATGGCGCCCTCGTGTGCTCTTAAAACTAGCCTCCTCACTTGGTTCCCTGTCCTCCAAACTCTCAGCTGGCAAGTTGCTGAATGTGGACAGCAGGTGTGCGAGGGATGCACCTCTCTGCAGCTCTGCAGCAGGCCCTGGTGCCCTTGCTGAGGCAGGACAGGTGAGAACTCCTCTCTCAGCCTCCAGTCCTCCTCTCCAGCTCCCACCTCCTCCTCCAGCACCTCTCAGACCTCTGCCTCAGCACATACCCCAGAGGAGCAGAGCTTGAATGACCTTCCCCTTTCCTCTGCTCTCCTCAACAGATCCTCTTTGTTTCCTCCCAACTCATGACACACTTGCTGCCTGCCCTTGCCTGGCCCCCTGGGTGCCATGGTACATGCTTATTCCAGGTACTGTTTAGGAAATTATTCTATTATCACTTATTGGAGAATTAAAATGTAATTCCCACATAGTAGTTTTGAGATAAATTACTGGATCTCCAGAAGGAAGAGGGGCTCTTGCTGAGAATTTATTTTGACAGCTGGAAATGACAGAGTAAGTCTGTGTTTACTCAGGAGACAGAAGAAAAGTGGAAAGTGATGGGTACAAATACTTTTAAGAAAAAAAATGAGAAGGTCTCCAGTAAAAGCCTCAGCACCAGCAGGTGCCACGTCCATCTGAGTGGGCATCACCACTCCTGCCCTGGGTCTGTCCCAGTGTTTCTGATTCAGTAGATCTAGGAGGCAGGAGGCAAAAAGTCTTTAAGTGCAGAAGTTTTATCAAGAACAAAACAAAAAGCTTGGTGTGAATGATTAATAGCATTTTTCAGGAAAAAACATTGGTGGCATTCACCAAATAAGCACTGGGTTAGGAACTGGTCAAGGGGGAGCCCTGGAGTGGCTGCTAGCCCTCACACAGGGATCCTGCCTAGGTTGGCTCCTCAGAACACATTTGGAAACGTGTATGTTAAACTCACTTTGCAAAACAGCATCAGTGTCCCCAGTGCAATCTGCACTACAGCTCTGTGAAGGAGAGGGTCTTTCCACCTCTGAGACATGGGAAGGAACAGAAAAGCAAACGAGAAGAGAGAGAGTGCTTGGTGGAGACATGCAGGTTTTTCCTACCCTCAGCCTGGTGACAAGCAGCCCACCTCCACTGACAGGTAAGGCTGGAAGGCTGTGGCACCCAGACTGACCCAAAGGGGAAAGCAGAGCCAGCAGGTGGTTCTGAACAGAAGGGGGAGAATTGGTGCCCCAACTGCCTAGGATTCACTGCAGTGTAGCCTGAAAGACAAGGGCACCCACTTTGAGGATTTTGGAGAGGATAAGAAGGCCTGTATGTGCAAGAATTAGTGTGGTTGTTACAGTAAACAGATCAGTGCTACCGAGCAGCAGGGTTTAGTAAACTATGACACGACAAAAAAATGAAGAGCGTCTTTGCATTTCTCTTGTCAGTCTCTGTTGCATTATTCCCCTAAGATCTATCAAGTATTTTCATGAAGTGTGGCTGTGAATATTAGGAATTGCTATCCAGGTAAGTGCTGAATAAGATAGATAGATAGATAGATAGATAGATAGATAGATAGATAGATAAATAGATAGACAGACAGTAAAATCAAGACTCTCATGTGAATATAAAACAAGCACAGGCTATGGAACCCAGAATGAATTCCTCCTGACTGTGTCTTCCTGCCTTTCCTGCCTCTTTGGGCCCACTCCTCCCCACTCTTCCCTGTCTCAGTGACACTGTTCCACTCTCCTCTCCATGAGGTCAGTGTTACAGTTTTCACAAATAGTGAGAACGTATGGTGTTGTCTTCCTGTGTCTAGTAGGGTGACCTTAGCCTTCAACAGTCTGTAACATATTTCAAAATACTGAGAATAGTCTAAATGTTCCTACCCAATACATGGAAGTGATTCGTGTTGGAGAGAAGCAAATGCTGGTTACTTTGACTCCATCATTATGTATCACTCATACTGTGCCCCAAGATATGCACAGATACTGTATGTCAATAAAAAGTGCAGGACAAAATTTGGTCTAGCTCATTAAATAAGGAGGGACTGGCAAGACACCACAAGTGGTTCAGAGGAGAAATCAAAGTGTCACACTCAAGGCAAATGGAGTAGGATTGGGTTTACAGAGGGATGTGAATGACATGGTCCACAGAGCAGCGACCTACTGCACTACATGAGAATTTGAATCAGTTCTGTTTCTATGAACAAGAATGATCTTCATAGTTGACAACATCCTAAAACCTCCAGCACTGTAAAGTAGCTCAAAGTAATAACATGCAACTAGACTCAACACTCAGTATTTTTTCTATTGTTTTCACATTTTCAATGTTTTTCTGACTTTGCCATAATGAAGGAAGGCTGAATCCATATGGAAGTAGTATGGGTTAAAGACCTTCTTGTTCACAAACTGTTAGATATTTTATGCGCATTATTCAAATGAATCAGAGACCAGGTGGAAAACTTACACTGTAAATTGAGGGAAATGATGTTTGGATAATTGATTCAGGGTCTCAGTGTTAATAAGTGCCTCAGTGAAAATTTGTATTTAGGACTGATGGCTCCAAAGAACCTGCCTCTTCTATTTTAGTGTCAAGTATGTGACGTTTGAGTCAGGTATGGATCATAGACCTTTGTGCAGATTAGATGACAGCCTCATGATTTGGACTAGGCTGACCTCCCTCTTCCATCATGCACACAGTGTGGACACAGTGCTCAAATAGCCTCATGGAGGCTTGCTGGTGTCAGTTTTAGGTCATCTCACATTTCCTGAGCCATGCACGGATGAGTGAGAGGAAGGGAATCAGGAAAACAGAAGAGTGAAGCCTATGGGTGAAGCCTGAGCTCACACTCTCTATTTTTCATAGTAAATGCTGGAACATCCAGAGAGATGGACAATCTCACCTCTGGGAGCTCCTTCCTCCTCATGGGCTTCTCTAACATCCGGGAGCTCCAGATCCTGCATGCGGCGCTCTTCCTGATGACTTACCTTGTGCTCTTCCTGATGGCTCGCCGCCCTCCTTGGTAATCTCCTCATCATCACCCTCATCACCAAGGACCATGGGCTGCACACCCCCATGTAGTTCTTCCTAAAGAACTTGTCGTTCCTGGATCTGTGCCTCATCTCCATCACTGTTCCCAAATCCATCACAAACTCTCTGACAAAATGCAACACCATTTCATTCCCTGAGTGTGTTTCCCAGGTCTTTTTCTTCTTCCTCTTTGCCACAACGGAAGTAGCCCTACTCACAGTCATGTCCTATGACCGCTACATGGCCATCTGTCACCCGCTCAGGTATGAGATCCTCATGAGCCGTGGAGATTGTATGCAGATGGCAGCCTCCTCCTGGGTCAGTGGAGGTGTCAATGCAATCCTGCACACAGCAGCTACCTTCTCCATACCCAGGTGTAGGTCTCCTGATGTTCACCAGTTCTTCTGTGACGTCCCACAGCTGCTGGCCCTGGCCTGCTCCTACAACATTGGGGAGCTAATGGTCATTGGGCTGAGCCTGCTGTTGGACTTTGTCTGCTTTGTGTTCATGGATATTTCTTACATTCACATCTTCTCCGCTGTGCTGAGGATGCCCTCTAGAGCAGGTAGGTCCAAAGCCTTCTTCACATGCCTGCCTCACCTCCTTGTTGTGACTCTATTCTTCTCTTCTGACTTTTTTGCCTATTTACGGCCCCTGCCGCAATCTCCATCAACCCTGGACTTGCTAGTTTCGGTATTCTATACTGTAGTGACACCAACTGTGAACCCCCTCATCTACAGTCTGAGAAACAAGGATATGAAGGTTGCGCTGAGGAAACTGCTGGTGAACAGGCATCCTCCTTCCAGTTAGAAGGGTTGATCTCACAACATCACCATCTTTTGCCCTCTGACTTAATCACCTGCACCTCTGGTATCCTATTGGGCCATGATTTTGGACATTTACAGTAAGGAGCTGATGAGAATCAGTTCGTACTCATTACAGTGACACTGAAAAGCATCTCTGTGCCCAAATCAAGTGGGTGGGGACCAAGGCCTCCGCTGGTGAGTGGACTGAGGTATGCTGGCCTTTCTCTTGTCATACCAGTGGAGCTCCTTGGTCTGTGACAAGTGGCACTGGACAGGATGGTGGGACATAGAGATAGAGAAGGCCTCTCCCAGGAAAAGTGTGGTGGTCCCTGGCAAGGGTGGGGTTTGGAACACCATGTTGATGGTGTAATTTATTACCATCCTAAAGGGACTGTGTTGGAGTTGATGGCTACAGGGACATGAGGATGTAGGACATGGCCAAGCTAAAATGCCAGTTAAAATCCCTGATTTTATGTCTAGTGAAGTCACCTTCTTTGGTCTCCCAGCCCCGATCCATGCTGGTTTCTGCATAGTTGGTGTGGTTGAAGTCTCAAGAGAGGAGACAGACATTAAAATTCAAATTTCCTATATATCAATACATATGCCTATAGAAATATCCAAAGGAGGCTTTGGGTCCAGGAAAGAAAATCAACAAACCAGAGACTTCACAACAGATGTGGTGAAGGAAGGCCACTGTACTTTTTTGAAAATAGGGATGTCTGAGCTTTTCTTACAGGGATGAAGAGGCATGAATCTGTAGGGGAGGAAGGCAGACCAGAAAGACCAAAGTGTGAGCAGAGGCTGGAGGACAAGAAGGCCCACACAGCAGGGACGGGAGAGGAAGAGAGCCAGGTCTCCTGGGGGAACTGCAATGAGCTTGTCTTCAAAGATTGCCAGGATTGCTGAGGGAAGAGGCTTGGGGGCCCCAGGTGCGGAGAGCACCATGGACCAGCTGCTGCCCTTAGGGAAAGCTCCACAGGCCTTTCAACCCCAGGTCACAGAGATAGCCACCCAAGGGAAGTCGGATGCTTGTCACCCCTGTTGGAACCTCCTCTCTGACCCGATGCCTGAGTGAGCATGCCTTCCTCCGCTGGTCCAGAGATGGTCTGTGTGATTCTTCCTCCTCAGATCCCTTCACGGGGTCACTTTATCCAGTCAGATGCTTCTGGGCACCGCCAGCCGCTGTTTCTGGGCAGTTACTTCAGTTGTCATTTGACATTTCACAAAGCTTTTGACTTCCTCCTTAGACTGTGTTATTCTTGCGGTTCACCCACATCTGCAGAGTCCTGTGCCGTAGGCATTTGGCACATGTTTCCATACCAAGTAAATTATTAACGCACATGATCCACATCCTTTATATTCACACAAAATTTTGTATTGCTTCTGTTTTAAAAGTTTTTAATGTCTTGTTCACGATGTCAATCTTGGGTGTATTCTTGTGGAATAGAGGTTTTTTTGTTGTTGTGTTTTTTTTTTTTAAGATAGTAGGCAGTCTGAAAGTTTCAAATTCCTTTGAGAAAACAAGTCAAAACCTATACATTGCTGAAATTAAAATTGATTTAAAGTGCATTTACAGAGTCAATTTAATTCTCAACAGTCTGAGTCTAAAAATGTTCCTATAATTGCCATGAGGTGCCTTCTAATTTGTTCTGGGAGCGATGGACCGTGATAACCCTTCTGCAATAGCTCTAACCTAAGTACAAGTAGCTTTATCATGGGCAGCTGAATTTCCACAGGGACAATTTATTGATGGATATGTGAAATTCTATGACTAAAAAATATGCACGCATTTCTTTATAGAATGCTTTGCGTGATTGGCTCATTCTCAAGTGTTTGGTGTGTGTCACACAGATGCTAGCATTTGAGAGGATCCCCAGGACTCACAGATACCAATCATTTCTCCATGTATGACATTTTTCTTTTACAGTTGTGCCTCTTTTTCCTTCAAAATCAAGCAAACCTCAATTTTGTGTGTATTGAAATTGTCGGGATTTGCACATTCAGGGTAGTTTTCCTAGAAACTTGTGAATATGTTGCTATCTATGGAAAAAGACTTTGCAGATATGATTTAGGTAGAAGACCTTGAGATTGACCATCCTAGATGAAGCAGATTGGCCCAAATTCTCTACATAAATCCTTCAAAGCAGCAAATATTTCCCACCTGCAGTCTGAGAAGCACAGAGATGACAGCATAAACTACCAATACTGCCCTTTGAAGATAAGCAAGGAGTCCATGATTCAAGGAATGTGGGAAGCCTCTAGAAACTGGAGAAGAAAAGAGTTTGTCTCCTGGGACATACAGAAAGGAAGGTAGCCCTACTAATACCAGTTTTTTTTAAAAAAAACTATTCTAAAAGCCCTTTTGAGGACCATTGAGAGGTGTAAAGACTATCCCATCCAGGGAGCTATATCAGGCCCAACTTTCAATAAGGGGAGGATAAGTGAGGTTTATAGCCCAAGGGAGGTGGGCATGGAGCAGTTCTGTGCATACAAAATTACTGGGATGAAATATCAGTGGTCGGGGGATTCTTGTTGGCCCAAGGGAAGATGATCTTTGCTTAAGACAGGCAAGGTGACAAGCTACCAAGGGTTGAGGATGAGAAATTTATATACACAATGGAATATTATTCAGCATTAAAAGAAAATAAAATTATGGCATTTGCAGGTAAATGGATGGAGGTGAAGACTATCATTCTAAGTGAAGTAAGCCAATCCCAAAAAACCAAAACCAAAGGCCACTCACTGATAAGTGGATGCTGAACCATATTGGGGAGGGGTGCATGGGAAAAATGGAGGAACTTTGGGCAAAAGGGAGGGAGCATGAGGAGGGGGCATTGGTGCAGGAAAGATGGTAGAATGAGATGGACATCATTACCCTAGGGACATGGATGACTGCACATATGGTACTACATTGTGTACAACTGGAAGCATGAAAAGTTGTGCTGTAATTGTGTACAATGAATCAAAATGCATTCTGCTTCCATACATACTAATTAAAATTAATTAATTAATTAATTTTAAAAATGATGGTATTGGAGGAAAAAATGTGGAAAAACTGACGTGCAAGAGTACCATTGATTTTTATTATATAATAATATTTATAGTACTATTAATTTAAAAACCAATGCTTTGTTAGGGTAAGTTAATGTTGTGACCCTAATAATAAGCAAATATCTAACAATTCTAACCATTTGGATTTCTGACCAGATATTGAAAAAATAAAAATTCAAATCTCTGGGGAAAAAAAAAGAGTGAGAGGATAACAGGAGGGGTTGAGTTCTCTCTGTGTTGACTCAGCAGCAGAATTTTTAGGAAACCTGGGCTCTGCAGTTGTGCCAAGGATGGGCCCAGTCAAGGAAAAGGCTGTGGGAAGCGGACCAGAGACTGGTCAAAGAGATCACCTATGACACCTTCTTCATTGTTCAGAAGGGGGAACACACATCTTCTTTTTCTAAAGAAGATGGGCTGAAGATGTAATTCAGTGGTAGAGTGCTTGCCTAGCATACATGAGGCACTGGGTTCGCTCCTCAGCACCACATAAAAATAAAAATAGACGTGTCCATATACAACTAAAAAATAGTTTTTTAAAAAAAGAAGAAAGACTTTCTTATTACAACAACATAAGATCATTTATTATTTGGCCTTCTTTGGTTTATCAAGCATCTGGTGACCCATCTGTCAAGATTGGCAGTAGAGGACATTTGCTGAATGTTATGTTTTAGAAATGAACTCTCCCCCCAAAGCTCATGTGCAAGGAAGGTAATGCAAGGAATTTCAAAAGTGAATGATTAGATTACGAGAGGTGCTACCTAACTGGTGGATTAATCCACTGATATGGATTACCTGCAGTAACTATAGGCAGGTGGGGTGTGGCTGGAGGATGCGCCTTTGGGGTTTATATTTATATTTATATTCCTGGAAAGCAAAGTACACTTCCTCACTCTCTCTGCTCCCAGTTCCCTGAGGAAGCCACTGCCCAGGTCCTTTCATCTTTTCTCCCAGAGCCCCCTCGGCTTTCTTACCCCTTCCCCACAACCTCCTCTCATGCTGTGAGGACCACATTCCCCATGTCCTAACCTCCTGGAAGTTCAGGAGTTCCCCAGAGGCAAAGGCTGCTTACTCACATGAGTGACTTTGAGATGGAGCAGGGGAGTGTGGCCCAACTTTCCCAGGCTATGTTCCTGACACCATTTCCACAAGACTGATGTTTGCCTGGTGAGCAGTAGGGGGCACTGTGGCTCTTCTCAAGGTCTGTGCACTGGGGCTGCTGCTGCTGTGCAACCCTCCCAAATCCCCAGGGGTGGGTGTGGGTGCCTGCCTCTGCTGACAGGGACTCACCAGCTGTGCCTCTCTGGACTGGATAGTCTCCTGCTCACAGTTGTGCAAGGTCCCAGCAGCTGCTCCTCCTTCGCCTTCCAATGGGCAAGCTCTAGAACTAACCCATCAGCACCCTGTGTGTAGACACTAAGTCTCAGTATGGAGCAGAGATCCCCAAGACTGGAAATCAGTTGGCATGCCCAGCCCCTCTTCTTTCAGGTCACTGGGGAAGATGAAAGAGACTTCAGCCAAGCAGCCCTGATCTGGGGATCCAGGGGGCTGATTTCACCATGGCCTGAACTCCTTCCTCCTGTGCTCCTCTTACACTGACAGGTAGGGACAGGCCTCAGAGACAGGGACAGCCTCAGCCTGTGTCAGCCCTCTGCCTCAGACCACCAAGCAGTTTACCTCTGGCCTCCATTCCATCACTCCTGAGTGTCTGTGCAGGTCCCTCCCCAGCCTGTGCCAGCCCATCACCTTTGAGGGTCTATCTGTGGGTCTCTTCCCATTCTCTGCCAGTCCATCACCCCTGAGTGTCTGTCTGCAGGTCCCTCCCCAGCCTGTGCTGGCTCATTACCCCTGAGGTCTGCAGGTCCCTCCCCAGCCTGTGCTGGCTCAGCCCTCCTCCCCTTCTGCATCCCCTGGAGCATGGGCCAGACTCACCTGCACCTGAGCAGTGGCTTCAGTCCTGGTGACTAAAGGACATGCAGGTTCCAGCAGAAGCCACAGAGCCCTCCCAGTACCTCTTCAACTACACACATGCAGACAAGGCACTTCTCTGGATCCAAAGATGTGCAGGTGAGCTCAGGTGTTGTGTCGACCTCTGGACTCTAGATTGAGGATGAGGCCACTGTTCCTGAAGCCTTCCAAGCTGTGCTCCTAGGACGTCATGGTGTTCCAGAGCCATGGAAGAGTGGGACCAGCCACCCTGAACTGGTTCCACTCTCCTGGTCTCCTGCAGGCAGCTCTCAGCAGGCTCTAAGGAGGTAATTTCTGTGTCACATTAGACCCTGGTTTCCTTGATATCACAGTCTTTTAGCTCAAAATGTGGACTGTTCTATCACCAGCTCCTGCCTGATTCCAGACTTCACAGGCAGGAATTTCATCCTTGGAGATCAAAATCTCCCAATGGACACTTTGGAGTAAAACAAAAAGAGGTGATTCCACCTACTCCTCAGTCAGTCTTGAGAAATGACCCCAAAGGTCCTCTAAGTGCTTCAACTGGTTTTGGGAAAAAATGTCAACATGAAGAAAGAAACTGTTTCCTAGAAATAAGCCACAAGCAAGTCAAAAATAAGGCTGTGTTCTCTCCAGTGTCGTTGGCACCTTTGTTGCGAGCCACTTGGCTGTCCATGTGGGCTTAGTTCTGGAATTCAGTTCTGTTCCACTGGTTTGTGTACCGTGCTGTTTGGTTGGCTCTGCTGTGTCTGGAAATGAGAGATTGTTCCCACATTCTTATTTTTTTAATTGATTTTATTTTTTAATACACAACAACAGAATGCATTACAATTCTTATTACACATATATACCATAATTTTTCATATCTCCATTTGTATATAAAGTATGTTGACACCCAATTCGTGTCTTCATACATGTACGTTGGATAATGATGTCCATCACATTCCACCATCCTTGCTAATCCCTGGCCCCCTCCCTTCCCCTCTTACCCCTCTGCCCTATCTAGAATTTATCTATTCCTCCCATGCTCCCCCTCCCAACCCCTCTATGAGTCAGCCTCCTTATATCAGAGAAAACATTTAGCATTTGTTTTTGGGGGGGATTGGCTACCTTCACTTAGCATCATCTTCTCCAATGCCATCCATTTACTTGCTAATACCATGATTTTATTCACTTTTATTGCTGACTAATATTCCATTGTGTATAAATGCCACATTTTTTTAATCTATTCATCTACTGAAGGGCATCTAAGTTGGTCCCACAGTTTAGCTATTGTGAATTGTGTTGCTATAAACATTGATGTGGCTGTGTCCCTTTTTAATCCAAATTGCTTTGGCTATTTGGGATCTTTTTTGAACTTGTATAGGAATTGTTTTTTTTTTTCTTCTTATTCTGTGAAGAATGTAATTGAATAAAATAAGAAATATTTAAGAAGAAAAAACTGAAAAAAAAGAAAGTTTCAAACACGGAAAACTAATACAAAGACACTGAGAACAATGCAAGAAGTGTTAAATAAATGCAGAGGCCTGCTAGTTTATGGTTCAGGACACTAAGTGTGGTCATGATAAGGATCCACAAAACGTGAGGCCCCCTGTTCTCCCACAGAGGTCCCTGCCCAGATTTGCCAGCTCCATTGATGTGGACCTAGACCTGAGTCCTCCCAGGTCCCAGGACCAGCCTTCTCAGGTCCTGCCTCCAGAAAGGAAGCTCATCTCTGTAAGAGGGAGGGAGCTGGTGGTGGGGAGCCATGAGCTCATAGTGTCCCAGGGAGCGAGGCTGTCCTGCCTTCTAGTCACTTGGGGATGCCCCTTCTTGAGGACTTAGTGCCGATGCCTGAATCTGACAAGCTTCATCGCTGAATATAAGACATTGCACTGACTTCGGGAAATGGGGAGAAAAATTACAAATCCTTTTTTTTTTCCTACTGAGGAGGAAAAAAGGGAGCACAGAGGAGAGTGGGTGTTCAGGAGGCCCCAGTGGACCTCTTCTCTTGCAGGTAATTAGTTGCCAACCCCAAAATGCTGCAAAGACCTTGAGAATGAAAAAAAGTGCCTTTTTATTTTTGGTAAATGACTTGAGTCATCCCTTAGCAGGTTTTAGTTGATTTCTAAATGCAATCCTCCACCTGCCATTTCTGTGTGGCGAGAAGACTGTCTTCTAGCTATCTGAAATGCATGATATGTTTACCCCTGAGTGCAGCAGCCCAGAACTTACTCATTCTCTGTGTCTGAAACAGTGCACCCACTGACCAACCTCTCTCCTCTGCCCCACCTCCCCTGCCTCTGCTCATCCTGGTTCTGCTCTCAACTTCTGTGAGATCAAGTGTTTCAGCTTTCAGGTAGGAGTAGATCCAGAGGTCCTCATAGTACTGTCTCTCTGTGCCTGGCTTATTGCACTTCACATCATGTCCTCCAAGTTCAACCTGTGGTCACATGTGGGAGGGCCTCTGCCTGTGGCTGTGAGGCTGAGTGGGGATGTGGCTCAGTGGGGATGTGGCTCAGTGGGGATTGTTTTTGCCAGTTATGTTGTAAATTTCCACTCAGAAAGACATGGGAATTGAAGTTGTTTGTTATTTAGGGGGCACAGTTACCAAAAGAAAATTCTCCTTTTGCAGGAAGACATGGTACATTTTTAGAAACGATTTGTTTTCTCAATAGGCAATCGAGTTTCATATTTCATATCTGATATGTACTTGCAAGAGTCTCACTTTATAAAAACACATCTGAGTCTCAGAGAGAAAGGATAATGCAGAACATAAGTAGGAGAATCAGAATTTGAACTTATATAATTTAACATCCTTTACTTTTTTTTGGGGGGGGGGGACCTTATTGTGTATTCAAACCCCATGTGTGCTGACACCATGTGCCATTCAATCATTTATTCAGGAGTTGTCTATATAGCCTTATATGAATACTTGAACGTAGACATTATGTACTCAGTTCACTACATTTTTCTATACATTTAGCAGGTTTAAAGCCCATTCTACGTGCACATGAAACTTTTATTTACTGTAGAGTTATTTCCTAATTGTTTATCTGTGCATACAACATTAGCTTCAAAGTTTAAAGAAATATGTGTCTGAAATATTAGCATCAAATTAGCTTTCCGACTCTGAGACTATTCCATTTCCTCTGGAGTGCCCTGCCTCCAGAGATGGGGCTGCATGGAGGCCAGTGGCAGGAGTAGAATATAACAGAGAATAGCATTTGGCTAGAAGTTGTAGAGTTCCTGTCCAAGGTTCTCTTTGCTTCCAACTTGGTCAAGATGCTCAAGTGTCTGAAGAACAGTTGCTCTGAAACCAAGATGCAGCATTGTAATACAAGGTCCAGTGATCAATCTTTACATTTACAGCCAATGATTGTTCACAAGGCACCAAGAACTCATTGCTTAAAAAGCACCAACTTCTCCATGAACTGTGCTGGGAAAACTGGATAGTCACCTGCCCAAGACTAAAATGGGGTCCTTGGGTAGAAATTCAACTTGAAATGGGAAGAAGACTTAAACATGAGATAACCAACCACAAAACTAGTAAAAGAAAGTGTAAGAAAAATACTCCAAGGAATTAGTTTTGGCAAATTTTCAGGGGGAGGCGAGGAGGAGGATTTAATTCAAAAGCAAAGGCAGGACTAAAAACAAGAAAGAGACTAAAGAAATTGTATAGAATTAAAAAACTTCTGCATATGAAAAGAAAAAAACATGGTGAAAAGACACTACAGAGAGGGAGAGCATATTTAAGACAAGGCTTCAGTCCAGGATGGTGGGGGTGGTGGCGCTGTGGGCCTTTGATGGGGCCCAGCTGGGCTCCTGGGAGTACAAGGAACAGGTCCTTGGAGACTGTGGACCTCCTCTCTCTGTCTCTGCTGTGGTTCAACACATGACCATCCACACTCCTATTTGATAGCCCTCCTTGACAGCTCTCACCAGAAGCCAAACAAGTGCAGCCAACTGACCTTGGCCTTTGTTCCTCCTAACTGTGGGCTGTAAGAGCCTTGTCCCTTCATAAGCTACTGTCGAGGTGTATTATTGTAGAAATTCCAGGTTAGCCAACCCAGTTCAGACCCAAAATACACAATCATGGAAAACAATGACTCACTTGAAGTGTGGGCTGAACAGGGATCAGGAGTCCAAGTCTATATGATGAGTTTAGGGTCAGAGGTGTTGTGCAGGTGGCTTTGCTCCACCTGTTCTGTATCACCAGGTATTTCAGCATGGGATCTGAGGCCCTGCCTTATGTTGCCACATTTGAAAGGGCAAGTCAGCAGCTCAAAGTCCCCTAGCTCCTTGGTTTCATTTTCCATCATGGGTAGAGTGGCCTCCAGCTCTCCCTCTGACGGTCCTGTCATCAGTGCCGCTGCAGAGGTGTGGTGTGAGCCAGACACCAGGGCTGCCGGTGCCCATGCAAGAACGGGGTCCAACTCTCAGACACAGAGGCACCTCTTGGGATGCAGCTCTGGCAAGCAGGCCTCGGGACCCTCCTGCTCTCACTCCTGCTTACCTGGCCAGGTGCAGGTGAGTGGCAAGGGGGACATATGTTCCATGCTTTGTCCTGGACAGTAGCCTGGAAAGAACTGTAATCAACAGGACATGGCCAGGGCTTCAGTGCTCATGTCCTCTCCCTGACACTCAGGAACTCATCTCCATCTGTCTTTTCTGTTTTCTTCCACCTTTTCTGCTTTTCTTTAATTTTAATTTTCAATTGGCACATCATAGCCATACGACTTTATGAGGCACAGTGCAATGCTGAAATACAGGTATGTGAACGTGATGAGCAAACTCTGATGCTTAGCATATTCTTTACCTCAAACATGCATCGCTTCTTCACGGTGACTGCATGCAGAGCATCTTTTCTAGCAATCTTGACACAGACCCTCAACACTTCTCACGTGCTCCCCCCACTGGGCAGCAGAACACAGAACTCACTCTCCCTAATTCATGCTTGCCTGGCAGTGTCTCCCTGCCACTCGGTCCCCACAGTCCCCTGGGCTCTGCTGAAGCCACACTGCTGTGCACTGCCCAGGGACCATCTCCTCACACCCCTCAGAGAGTGCCACCCTGTGGGGTCCATGGTCCTGTGCCTGGCTTTCCTCACTTATGGGAACGCCCAGGTTCATCCTGTGCCTACACAGCAGGGTTCCCTTACCTCACTGTGGAGCCATGTCCCTCTGTGTACACACACCACAGTTGCTGTCTGTGTCTACTTATTGATGGAGACTGAGGCTAGTCCCACGTCTAGGCCACTGGGAGTCGTGCAGCCGAAAACCCAGGAGCAGGCTGCCCCTCCATCATGTTGCTTTCATCTCCTTTGGTTGTGTACCTGGCATCAGGATTGCTGGATAGTAGGGACAGGATCTCACTAAATTGCCCTGGCTGGTCTGGAACTGCCATCCTCCTGCTTCAGCTGCTAAGTAGCTGGAATTACAGGCAAGCACCATTGCACCTGGCTGAGTTCATGTCTTAAATGTGAATTCATGCCAGGTGTGATGGCACCCACCTGTGATTCCAGCAACTTGGGACGGTCACAAGTTCAACCAGCCCTAGCAACTTATTGAGACCCTAAGCAACTAAGTGAGACCCTGTCTCAAAATAAAATATAAAAAGTGGGGGGAAGTTTCACAGAGGATAAGCACCCTTGGGTTCAACCCCTGCTAACAAGAACAATAAAACAAAAGTATCCCATTCAATATAAAAACTGAACATTCACAAAGGTTGTGTGGAAGTTGGATCAATTAAGGTCACATGCAATTGGCAATGTCAATATTACTTTAAAAATATTCAACTTAAATAGAAAATTAAATCAGAAGGTGAAATATGGTACATCTTACCAGAGAAAATCCATGTTGATTTTAATGAAATACATGCTATCAAATACCAAGATGAATTTCATTCATTGCTAGCAAATGAGAAAGACAATTGTAAACAAGAAAATTAACTTTGTAATAAATTTATTTCTAGTTGATACCTGGTTATTTTGTGGTGTTAAATATTTTAAAATGTATAGGTCCCTGCATAGTGAAGTGGCTAAATCAAGCTAATTAACATAAGAATTAACCCACATGCTTATTACATTGAGAAGTGAATGTGAGTGTGCAGTCATTGCTGTTAAAGGGACTCAGCGGGTTGTACAGTGGATCTCTTGCGCTGATTTCTCCTGGGCAACCAAAGCTGCCTCCTTTGATCGACGCCTCCCAGCCTCCGAGCCCAGCCCCTGGAGACCCATGTTCTACTCTGGGTCTTCATGGGCTCCCCTTCTTTATGGTCCACAGGTGAGTGAGAGTCTGTGGCAACTTTCTTTCAGGTTTTGGATTATTTTACTTGCGATAATGTCTTCCAGGTTATCTGTGTTGTTGGGAATGAAACAATTTCCTTTCTAAAAGACAAGACTTAGTTGTCCCTTGTGTGTCTATACCATATTTTAACCTGGTCATTCACGGATGGGCACTGAGCTTGAGTGCACTGTGGACCCTGGGGGACTTCAGTGATTGAGGACTTCAGGTACCCATCTGACACATGGCTTTGCTGTCCCTGGCTATTGTGCACCTGGTAGCAGGAGTTCAGAATCACGTGGCAGTTCCAGTTCTTATTTTCTGGGCATTTTGTCTTATTACCAAGTAGCTGTGCCAGCTCACAACTCCCTACAGTTTACCAGGGCCCATCTCCCCCAGCCTCACCAGTACTCACCTCCTGCCCTTCTGAGGACAGCCCTTTGACAGGCCAAGGTACCTCGTGTTCAAGCGTGCGTTTCTTGGTTCGCTGTGGGTGGCGAGCAGCTTCCTAAACCTGTCAGCCCTGCCCAGAGCTTCCTCTAAAATGCTTGTTCAAGTCCTGTTCTAACTTCACATTGGGTTGTGTCCTTGCATGCTATGGACTTGAGTGGCTGTTCCTTTTTTATGTCACCCCCTTACCAGATGTGTAGTTTTCAGGTTGCCTTCTTCCCACGGGCTCTCCCTTCCCTCTGTTGACTTCTGTCCTGGGCAGAATCCTTTTATGTGATGCAACCTCATTTTGCTTTTGTCCTCTGTGCCTGGGGTCCTGTGCTGGAAATCAGTACCCAGGGGAGTGTTGGGGAGCAACACTGTAAGTGTCCCTCTTCTTTTTCACAGTGTTAAGTTTTATGTCTCTTTATGGTCTGCTTGGGTTGATTTCTGCATGTGATTGAGATAAAGGTCCAGTTCTATTCTTCTGCCTGTGGATATAATTGCTTTGGAAGAGACTGACTTTTCTCATGGTGTGGGGTTGGAAGCTTTGTGGAAACTCAATGGTCTGTGGCCGTCTGGAGTACTTCAACTTAGATTCTGTCCCACGGATCAACCTGTGTGGTTTTGTACCAGTGCTATGCTGTGGTGTCAACTTTAGCTTGGTAATATATTTTGAGTTCAGGCTCTGTGGTCCCACTAACTTTCTTTGTTTTCTGCTTATTACAGCTTTGGCTCCTTGGGGTCTTTTGTGCTTTTATGAGAATTTACATATCTTTCTCTTTCATTTTTGTGGAAAGTGACATTGAAGTTTCCATAGTGGCTGCATTGACTCTGTGGATCACTCTGGGAACTATGGTCATTTTAAGAGTATTTTCCAATGGATGGCCGAGGGACCATAGTGTTATGAGAAATAAAGTCAAACTCAGAAAGTGAAGGGTCATGTTTCTTCTCACAGGCTGAAGCTAGAGAGGAAAGGGTAAAAGAAAGGTGGGGGTGGATGTCCTAAAACTCTAAGGAACAGCAATAGAGGAAAGGGACCAAGGAGGGGGAGGGAGGGGTAGTTCTGGGGAGTGATATTGGCCATACTGTGTTGTCATATTGTGTGCACATATGAACAGTGTGTACAACTACAGTGCACCAATAAAAACTGTGGGAAAAGAAAAAGAATTGATACAACAAAAAATATTTTCTAATTTATGGCCACAGGATATTTTTTAAAGAGTTTTATGGCTATACATATTAGCTGGGTTCATCCCGACAAGCTCATGCATGCATGGAAATGGATTTTGGTTCATGATCCCACCTTTTCCCTCCCACCCTGCCCTCTCCCATTCTCCTTCCTGTACTCTACTAGACTTCCTTTAGCTTGTCTATTAATTTATATTTGATTTGGTTTTCATGTCTTCCTATCCTTCTCTCTCTCTTTTCTTTGTTTACTGTAGCTTCTACATATGAGAGAAAACACTCCACATTTGAGTCTCTGAGTCGGGCTTCACTAAGTTAACTTAGCATATTCTTTATTTCCATCCATTTACCAGCAAATGGCCTAATTTCATTCTTTCAGTGACTGAGCAGAACTCCATTGTGTGTACATACCACAATGTCTCAATCCATTCATCTATTGATGGGTATCTGTGATGATTCCATAATTTACTATTGTGAATTGAGATGCTATAAACGTTGATATATTTTATTTGTGTGTGTGTTATTCAATTTCGTTCATCATTGTTTGTAGTTTTCATTATATACATATTTCACCTTTTTGACAAATTCACCCCTAAGAATTTTATTGTGATTATTATGCTATTGAAACTAAGATTGCTTTATTTATGTATTTTTCAGGAAGCTTGCTGTTGAGAGTCTGTCGGGGAATACACACAGTGCTACTTGGCTCACATTGCATGAGCTTTTGTAAACTCTGGCTAGTTTAGGGGAAATTCCAGCCCAATGTGACATGTGCCAAGAGTTTCACATATGGCTAGGTGTCTCCCCAAGCTCTTGTTGATCCAGAAACAGTTTGGCAGGTCAGCAACCCCTGGACTGTGAGCCTCCTAAGCTATGTGATGACCATGTCCTGGCCCTGTCAATGCTGCTCTTACAGGGTGGCATGGCTAGTCCTCTTCTGGGGTGCTGAATGACCATGGCGCAGCCCAGGTACCATGCAGACTCAAGTTAACTATGTCATAGAAGTGTCCCCTACAGTAACAGGCAAGGCGTGTCCTGCACCTATCCCCATGTACCTTGCCCAGGTCAGAGGCCTCTGCCTTTTATGGATTAACTATCATGGTGTCCAGGTGACAGTCATGTAGGAAGGTGAGCAGCCTGGGGAATTCACAGGAGACGTGGCTTTGGGCATATGGCAATTCCTTGGGGAATGGAATGGGAGACTTCCTGGCTCAGGGTGCTGAGGGACCTCAGTCCCAAGGCAGGGTGCTCGGTCAGCATGACCATTTTAGGAGCTTTCAGGGGGTGCTGTGCCTTGTGGTGCTTCTCAGGCCTCTGATCTCTGTGTGCAGCCTGTGGAGCACTTGGTGCTGTTCTCCTACCTGCACTGGATGTTTCCTTCCTAGGCCTCAGCACAACCTGGAGACTGGGGTCCCCACTCCTGGATCAAGTGTCTCTCCAGGTCTGTAAGGCAGGCTCTGCAGGTGTGGAATCCAGGCCTCCTGTCCTTCGCTCTCATTAGATGCTTCCTGAAGTACTGAACACCTTAATGCCACCAAGACGGTCTCACCTTGCTCACTAAGAAGAAAAGACATCAGCTATTTAGAAAGAAGAAATTTCATGTTAATAACAGGAGCTTCCCCCCATGTTTACAAGAAAGGGTTCATGTTTTAAAAAATGGAGGCTGAAAGTTGTGAGTTGGCACTTGATGTGCAAGGGGGTTATCTGCACACCAAAGGCTATAAAGAAAAATATGATACTTACATAAAATCATATAACAGGGAAATAATTAAAAATGAAATATCCAACAATCTCAAAACTTCTCTTTAATGCCATAGAAAAGTATTCAGAGAGCAATGAGCCTCTCAGACCACAGACCAGTTTCACTGACTGTAACATAATTAATTCTCTGACACAAGAGCAATTCATAAAGAAGCCTGTCCACTGATTTAGTCCAGCCAACGTAGTGCAGTAATCTCACATTCTCCAACAGGAAGGCCCCTTGTCCTAAGTCAGGGTGTGTGACAGCACCACGTCCCATATCTTGTTCATCTCAAGTTCCTTGGCCAGCGGCTGTCCCCTGTGCTTGCTGACTACAGAGTTGCTCCTAACTCCCTGACAATCAGGGACCAGGCTGAAAGGTGACAGAGACAAGGGTGCAGCCTCCCTCCCTGCCCACATGGCAAGGGCCCCCTCCAGGTCCCCATGCTGTCAAAGTCCAGGAGGCTGAGGCAGTTTTAAAAAAAAATCACACCTGCCAAAGAGAAAGAGAGAGGGTTTACATTTCCAGAATTCTTCAAGCGATGCTCTGAGGAAAGGGAGGGAGGAAAGGGCACTTTTGATTTTGCCACCAGGCAGATCAAACATTGTCTGAATACTTACATTTACATTTATCTTTTCACTTTTCATAATTCCTAACCTTAGATATAAGCTGTGGCAATGTCTTAAACTGTTTTTGTAAAGATGCTCTCATGCCTGTTTTCTAAAATGCAATAACATTGTACATACTGTTCCCTTTATTCGTCACACAAAATCATGGCATTTAGTTGTTTCACTATTGTATGTACTATGTATTGTATATTGAGTAATCCAAGGTTTAAACAGAGACCTTCAGATTGCTGGTGCTAGAACACTCTCTGAGCCTGGGTCATGACAATTGGGGACAAGTCCCTCATGCACTCATTGACTCAGTTTATGCCAATGTAAAATGAGGACCACACTCTGTAACTTTGCAGGTTCTGTTAGACCGAAATTGATGCACATAGATTTGAATTCAGTTCTTAGCCCCTGGGAAAGCACATCTGAAGGACCAGGTCTTTGCACCCACCCTCACATCCCGTGTTACATCCTGAATTCACCTTGCCTTCCAGCGTCCCCTGCTCACTAGCCGGCCATGGCTCGGTGTGTCCATGAGCTGATCTGCTGCCCTCATAACACAGTCACAGCCCCGCCTGCCAGGCCTCGGCCATGATGCTTTATCTTCCTGATTTCCAGGACAATTCCACGTGATGGGACCTCGGTCACCAGTCATTGCTGTGGTGGGAGCA
Source organism: Callospermophilus lateralis (assembly GCF_048772815.1). NCBI lineage: Eukaryota > Metazoa > Chordata > Mammalia > Rodentia > Sciuridae > Callospermophilus > Callospermophilus lateralis. The sequence goes on along the minus strand of NC_135309.1, from coordinate 11,645,596 downwards.
GAGGCAAAGTTCCCCTACCACCTCAGCCCCTCCACGGACGCCCAGCACATGGAAGTCAGGTGGTTCCACGGCAACCACTCAGGCCTGGTGCACTACTACAGGGACTCCAAGGACTACCTGGAGCAGCAGCGGCCAGAGTACCATGGGAGGACCAAGCTCCTGAGGGAGAACATCACCAGAGGGCAGGTGGCCCTGAGAATCCACCCCATCCGCCCTGCAGATGAAGGGGACTACAGGTGTTTATTTGTAAGCTCCACCTACCACAATGAAGCACGGTTCCACGTGGAGGTCACAGGTGAGCCTGTGGAACAGAAGCTCTGATTCAGTTTTTATTGATAGTCTGTTTTATCAAGAGCCAGATTGATGCCATCATGTATGGACAGAGTTGGGCAAAGCTACACAAATGCTAGATATGATGCCAAGAAAGGTAGAGATGAGAGGCTCTATTTTTGTCTTTCTTACGTTTTAATAGGAATCTATTTGCATCTCCGCATGGTCAACATAAATCCAGGGAGGGAAGTAGAGGGATTCTAGCATGCCTTGTTTCTGATGGGTCCCAGAAGCCCACAGCCTGGGTTTTCAAACCCCACAAGGAGCCTGATAGAGGGAGAGAGACTCCACAACCCACCATCAGGCCTGAGTTCAGTGCACCTCACTTCCATGCACATGCAGCACAATCCTGGGTAGTCTAATGTGGTGCTTCCCACCCTTGCCTTCTAGTTTACTTGGGTCCTGCATAAGTTCATGCCTTTCTGTATTGCTCCTGCTCAGATATGAACCCCAGGAAAGTATCTGTCCTGCCAGGTGAAGGAGGAAGGAAGGGTCCAGCTTCAGTGAGAGGCTGAGCCTGGATTAGCCCCCTTCACACAAGTCTTAAGGCCTCAGAAAGAGTTTCTGTATCTCCCTCCTCACAGGGGGCCTCATGAGAAACCAGCCGCCACCATCAGAGGGCGTTGAGCATACTGAGCTTCTGAAGCCAGGGCAGGTTGGACCTGCTCATCTCCTGTATCAAACAGGGGGCAGCCCCGATGCTCTACTCCCACGGCTTCCCCAAGTCACGGCAAGTGCAACTGAGCTTTCCACTCAAGCACAAAGAGCAGGTAGAATGCTGAGGAAAACGAGGTGGAACTCATGTCAGCCTCCCCTAGGGCACTGTTGGCATGGAGCACTAGCTATAGCAATGAGTTCCACTGGGCTCCTTATCATGCTCTGGGTCCCCACTGTGCCCAAAGGGGGTTACTGACTTCCTTGTGTTCTCTGCGGGTGGAGTGCTTGGTATTTCAGTAGCTATAGAGTTTAGGATGCAACTTTCACAGCACCCACATGGTGAAGCCAGAATTCATGAAGGGCCAGGCCTTCCCAAATTATCACAGGCCTTCAGGGCCGTCATGGTATAAATACTGGAACAGTAAGTGACAAAATATGTTTCTAAACATGAGATGTTTTTCCAAAGAAAGACTTCTCTGCTGCCTACTTGAGGCAGCGTCCCTTGGCACACCTCCAGGCAGGCTGCAGTTTCCATCATGTCCTGGTGATGACAGTGGGAACCATTACTCTGAGAACCTGCTGTTCTCTTTACTTAAGCCAGGAAAATGAAATAGCCTGTTTCTTCACCTCCTCCCAGTGAGCACGTCGTTTAGCCTGTCTAGACCAGGTGTCCTGGGTTGAGCCTCTGGGTCACACCCACTGTACTCCACACCATGCATCGTGGTGCTGGCTGCTGTGCCAGGTTGGGAGGCCTCACCAGAGCCCAGCTCCAGGTGAACAGCAGGTCCTTGGATTGAGCCTGTCGCCCTCTTCTCCAGAAGGCCTCAGTGTCCTGTAGTGGTCTAGGTTGTGTGGTTTCTGGCTCACATATCTTCACCTGCTCCTCCCTCCTAGAGGAGTGAAGTTTGGTTCAAGGTCAGAAATCAGTGCCTGATGGAGATGTCATCCATTTGGGCAGCCCCAGTGTACTGTGTGTCTTAGAGAAAAGGTTCTCCCACACCTTGAGTTTTGTTAGACCCCACGTGGTCCCCCATCTTTAACCATCAGTGAGTGCTGCAGGTGCAAATCTTTGCAGAACCCCAGCCTTCAGTGAATTCTGAAGCTCATCCCTGTCCCACTCCCCACCCAGCTTCACAGGAGCACAGATCCATGGACTAACATCTTGGGGGAGCCGCAGGCAGATGTTGAAATTCTCCTCTAGGAGAGAGGAAATACCACTTAAAGCCTTGGTGTCAAGTCATATCCTCAGTCTCTTTGCACTAGCAAAAACCATGGATTTCCCCCCAAGATGGTCTCACAGTTAATATCTCATATTCTCAAAATAGGTAACACAAGGGACAGTGGCCTGACTCAGAGCACCACCTTACTCTCTTATCCCCAGAAAATCTGGCACCTTGACACCATGTTTCTATAAAGTCTGGTTAACTGAGCTCTGTATTTTTTAGAATATACTAAACACAAGCCCGTCTTTATTGAACTCATGAGGACACAGCCAGTGATGGGACGTGTTTTCAAGTGGAAGGGCCAGGAGGGACAAGTGGAAACTACCCTCTGTTTCCTTCACTGAGCAGCCCTGTACGCTGAGCTGTATGTCCTTATCACAGAGCCCCAGCTACTCCCTAGCTTCTCCAGCCCCTGAGCTGAGAGTGTCACCTATGTCATAGGGAAAGGGAGCTGGTGTCCCGAGAGCTGAAGTCACGGGCTCTGCTGTGCTGCTCCATGTCAGCACAGGAAATGGGGCTGCTGGGCCGAGCAGGAGTCCCCAATGCTTCTCAAAGCCCTCAGCTTCTGAAATGACCCTTTCCTGTTCAGACACTGAAGTCCCTGCTCTGCAGGTCACCATGGGCTTGAACATTCAATCTTCACTCCAGATGCTTGTTTAGGGCCCAATTAGCAAGGCCTCAGGAGGTGAAATGAGAGGGTCATCAATAGACTCTCAGGGTTTCCATTAACAACAGAAGTTGTTTATTTATGTAGATTTATTTACATTTCTGGAGGCCCCAAGGCCCCTGGGGAGAGCTTCCCTCTCTGATCCAGCTTTTGGCAGCCCAGCTGTCCCTGGGCTTGTAGCTTCACCATCCAATCTCGAACTCCACATCTGCATGGCTAATGTCCCTGTGTCCCTGGGTCTAACTTTTTTTCTCTTGTTAAAAAGTTGCCAGTCATATGGGATCAGGACCCACCATAATCCAACTCAACCTAGTCTTTACTAATTATCTGAAAAGATCATATTACCAAAGAATGTCACATTCACAGGTATTAGGGTGAGGACTTGACCATGTCTTTGTAGGAAACTGAACTCAACCCACAACGGGCAGGTTGACCCCTGGTACATTTGTTTGTATCTTATCATTTCTGTTAGCTAAGATTGAGATTATTCACTAACCTGCAGAGCTTCCTACCTCAAGTGCAGGGGTGTTGACCTGTGAGGTTCCACAGTCCATGTTGACCTTGCACCCACCATGGCATGGATTCCTTCTTCACCACCAGGGTTGATTCCCAGTCTCCCTGCACTGCAGCCCAGGGAAGAGGAAGGGGCAGGAGGCAGGGGCACTTCTCCTTAGAAACAGAGTCCACAGCACATGCAGTTGCCACTCAGCCCCTGTGGGAAGCTCCAGGCCACTCCTAGCTCCAAAGGTGCTGGGGCATGTGGTCTCCTGGGTGGCCACTGCCACAGCTAGGCTTGCCTTGCCCGGGTCTGCATGGTCCAGAGTGGCGGCTGCTGGGTGCAAACTGCTTTTCACATTTAAACCTAATTGACACTAAGTGACAGGCAAGTCCATGCCGCAGTTCAGCCAGGCACATAGTGCTCCGCAGCCTGTGCAGCAAGGGATGACCACGCTGATGGAGGGCCCCGACCATGTCCAGGAACATCGTGGTGAGCTCCTCTGAGAAGGGCCAGGATGGAGGCCTGGTGTGGAGGACCCAGATGTGGGACTCCCACTGGGTCCTCAACACCACCAAGGGCAACTGCACAGGCTGCTCCTGGATTGATAACATGTTTGGTGTCCAGTTTTCAAAATAACCAGATAAATGATTAGAATGGCTTTAAAGGGTGGAGAGGAAAAATAAAAAGATGATAGGGACTCGTATGTTAAATGTTGACATGGGTAATTTACTTTATTCCCCCTAAAGTCCTTTGTGGTCAGTATTTATTCATTGATTGATTGATTAGTTTTAGTCCCACTCCCAGATTACAAAAATGACCAGCAGACGGAAGTTCACACCACTTGAAGTGGCTCAGAACTTGAAGAAGCTGTGTCTGCCTCTCTTCACTTTCCAGGTTCGGGGTCAACCCCTCATATTCATGTTGAAACTGATGATGCCGACGGCCTGAAGCTGACCTGCACATCCACAGGGTGGTATCCAGAGCCCGAGGTGCACTGGGAGGACTCTCTGGAGCAGCACCTGACCCCAGCCTCAGAAAGCAGGACGACAGATAGAGACGGCTTGTTTAGAGTGCAAACCTCCATCATGGTGAACAAGAGCTTGAGTGCAAATGTCTCCTGCTTCATAAGGAACCCGGTCCTCAGCTCTCAGAAGGGAGTGTGTGTCTCCTTAGCAGGTCAGTGCCCTCCACGTCACATTCTTGAGATCTGGCCATTGAGAGAGAGGGTGTGGGTAGCAAAGGCTCACCATGGACAACCCAGAAGGATGCAGCCATTCACCAGTTTGCAACTTCTCCTACCCAGAGAGCTAGGAAAACATGTCTTCTGACCTGTTTTATAATTCTCTCCATGGCAAAGAAATGCCATTGGTTTATTTTACAAGAATTTAAATGTCTGCCTGTGCAAAAGCATTCAGAGAGTAAGGGAGCATTGTAGGACACTGCCAGTGCTCTCCTCTGACCACCCAGCCCACTGCCCAGGGAAACCACTGCCAACAAGTGCAGTGCAGTTGACATTGATGAATTGAGGGGATCCTCTCCGTGTCGCTTTCCAGCTTTGCAGATTTGGGTGAGACTGACCTTCCTGTTCCCAGTGCCCAGGTGTTAGGGAGTAGAAATGAGAGGGTCTCCCCATAGAGTGTTATGAGGTTAGCTGATGCAGTCATGCCATTGGCACAGAAAGACCCCACAGGCTCTACACCCTCCCACAGTGACTGTGCAGGCATGAAGTCTGCCCAGATGGTTTAGTGCACAGTCCTTTAATAGGAAATGTCTAGATTTTAGGTCTGTAAGTCTGCAGAAGGTGCTCCTGACACCCCATCTGCTTTGGCCCCTGCAAGGTCACCTTTTGCTACCTCCTCTTTGCCCACCTGCAGGTCCACTGCATGGCCCTGGACAGTCACCCTTCTGTTCCCACCTCCTCCCTGTACTCAGCTGGGTGCCACACCTGCATGTTCAGACACCAACATCATCCCCTCTGGGAATCCATGCCTGAGACATTTGTACCAAGTTTCCCACTCACTGTGCATGACTTTGGTCATGCGCACCATCTCGGGAGGGTAAGCCCCTGAAGACACTGGGCTTATTTCATATTCCTCTTCCTTATTCCTCTTTCATATTCCTCCTTCTTAGACCAGTACTAAGGAAAAACTTTGGGTCAACACTCTTTTGTGCCTTAGTCTGGGAAGTCACATTTGTTTGAAAAGTTGGAATCATGAAGAAGACAACCACTAATGTCAGAGGAGTAAATTACTTTTTAAAAAAAGTATTAATCTTAATAACATAAGCTCAGAGGAGAGCAAAGGGATGGAGCCTCCTGCTCAGAACTATACAGTGGAGAAAGGAATAGACATTTAAAAGGAAATGAAGAGCCAGGATTAGAGCAGCAAAAATTATAATAATACAGAGTTTTTGAAAATGAAAATGTAGAAGATAAAACAGGAAAAGAATATAGTTCTTCATATTTATGTTGGAAGCAATTACTATATAAGTAATAATTTTCCAATTGATTTATTTATAAGCCTTTTGCTAAGATTTTTGGATCAAGGTAATCCATCAATAATAGTGTCCTAAGGCCTGTTTTGAACCAATCTTATTAAGTAAAAGTTGTTGGCAGTAAGGGTCCCCTATGTAAGGTATAACAGGTGACATCAATATGCACATGCATTGTGAAGTATTGCCTTAATCAAGCTAATTAACATTCATCAACTCACATATTTATTATATTTGGTGTGTAGTTAGTGATGTACTCTCTTACAGAATTCCAAGTATACAGGGTTTTAGAGTTAAATAGAGTCCTTCAATGAGTGGCCTTGATGCCTCTCTTGAACGGACGCATTGTTAAAATATTTGCCCAATAGTCACTTTGAACTGCTGGCCATGGCCATTCCAGAAGAGGCCCTGAAGGGAAGTAGAATTCTGTTTCCAGAACCTTGAACAGGAAACCTATTTGCCAAACCATCACAACCCCTCCCTGATCCTAGAGAAGCTCCCAGGACTCCTCTGCATTGTTACTAGGATCACAAATACATATATGTAAAAATTAATTGCATAGAGAGGCCTCGTGACAAAGTCCCTTAGGGATGACTTAGTAGAGGGGGAGAAGTGGATAGAAGGAGAAATGTGGTTCTTTTGAAGATATTACTTATTTAAAAATAATTACAAGTCACAAACACAGAGATGCTAATATTAGTTAAATAATAATGGAAAGGTGGGTCAGTGGGGAAGAAGTCAGAAAGAAGGAATTGGTCTGGGTGTTCTGTTGTCCAGTAGAGTGATGATAGATAATGATGAAGTACACCACAGTTTTAAAAAGCTTGCAGAAAGGTTTTTGTATGTTTTCACCAAGAAGAAATACTATTTGAAGAGAGATGAATATTAACCCAATTTGAACACTAAACACTGCATATGTGTATCAAAACTTCACATGGCACCCCATAGATATGTAGAATTTTGTGTTGATTTTAAGAAATGTTCTTAGTACCTAGGTGGCTGAAGAATTGGTTTTCTATCTTCACTGTGTTTAAAATTTCTTACAATTTTTAAAATAAATCCTCTGTGTCTCCATACCTCTGGAGACACAGGGCAGCAGGAGTCACTTCAGGGTCCCTGATTCTGAGGAATCAGGGAGAGGGGCCTGGACTGGGAAACTGGGCCCTTCCTGACAATGTCCCCAGAAGGACACATGGTCCAGGGACCCTGAGAGAGTGTCCTGTTTTGCAGAGGGCTTGTTCCCCAGCTCCTGCACCTGGATGGTGGTGCTGGCCATGCTCATCTCTGTCCTGGTCCTCGCTGCAGCCATCTGTGCTGTGTTCCTGCTTGCCAGGAAAGACAAAGGTGAGTGGGGACAAACCAAAGGACTGCTGTGGAAGGTTTGCAAGAAAGTCAGGAGTGGATGAGGAGCAGTCTTCAGAATTAAAACTGAGAAAGAATAACAACCTGAACAGGAAACAGAATTCACCTTCACCTTCTGGCCTGCGTCTTTCTCAGATGACAGGTTTCCTGGATGAGGCAGCCACCTCGTCATGAGAAGTATGTGTGTGTCTGTTGGATTGTTTTCTGATTCGTCACTTAAATAGTTGCATTCAAAAACTAGAACCTCCTATGGATGTATGTGTCTGTTTGTCTGTTTGTCTATTTATCTGTCTCTCCATCCAAAGATGGCCAAAGGCTGTGGCATTTTCTTTTAGCAGAACCCCTTAGTCAGCTTTAGGGAATCTTCTCCTGTCCTCAGAGTGTTGGTGTTTTCTAACTTTGAAAGGTTCATGCTGGATTAGGCTCAAGTGACTCCTCTGGGAACAGTCACAAGATTTTGTCAGATTTAAACTACACTCAGGCCAGGGCTGCTTGCGCCTTCCTACCTTTTCCCAGTCTCCAAAGAAAGCATCTCCTGAGAGAATTTATTTCCATGCCCCAAATCTCACTCCAGGTGGGCAGTGCTGGGATTGAAGCCAACTGTTGGAAACCTGGGTAGCCCAGGGAACTGTGCAGGATGGGAACCAAATGCTCATCTGTGGGCAGTGAAGGGAAAACGCTTCTCGGAAAGAATCACTCCCAGGAGGGCTGGAAGAAGAGCTAAGGCCTTGCCTGCCTTGCCTTCCAGCATGTCCCCCAGTTTGTTGGAAGGTTTCCCTCCATCAGCATCAATGCCAGTGCTATCCAGGCCCTGACCAGCCCTCCTGTAGGGCCAGGATGTGCCTGGCTTAGACCCTTCTATTGACGGATGCTCACCCCATTGCAGTATCCTGAGAGCCACCTGCACAATTTACTTCCCCTACTCCTGCAAAGGGAGTACTCATACAGGGTGGACAGAAACCAGGGTGGGAAGAGATGCCTGCCCTGTGCACATGCTGCTCTTGGGCCTCCAGTCCCTGCAATGGACACTTGACAGAGCCCTGCCCAGAGTGTCACATGGCTTGTCCCAAAACGTGATGTTACTAATGTTGTGCAACTTTAGAAGACAGGTTTCTTTTTAATATGGAGAGACATTTGAAGGAACCAAAAATAGTATTTGGAAGCCAGAAAAGAATCCAATAGAAAAATATAAGAAGAATGTTGTTTATTGATCAAATTATTTGACAACATGTTTGATCATTTGGAAAATTTTTCAAAATGTACTACTTCAATGTCACCAATCATCATTTTTTCAAAATATCTCATTCAAATTAGGATTTTCACTGTTTCTCTTTTGTATTATTTTAATTCGATAATTATATCAGCTTGAACTACAGAAAAAATATCAAATAGTATGTGTGAGTGTGTGTATGTGTTCAAATGTTAGGAGCATATATCCAAAACAATTGTTTAACTACACTGAATAAGCTCTTTTCTTAAGTTACATTGTTTTGGGTCCGCATATGCACTCTTTCAGCTCAAACAAAATTAAACCCAAAAGTGTGTGGAATAGGCTTATCACACTGATTTATCATATAAAGGGGGAAAAGGATTATATACTCTTATTAAGTTGATTCTACATAAACCAAATTTGAAGAAAGTATAGAAAGTGGTCAAATGTAGAGAGTGTAACTACATAATATTTGTCTAAATTAAACATTTTTTTTAGAATGAAAGAGATCCCTGTTAGTATTCATACCAAAAATGAAATAAAATGAGGACAGCCTGGGGTTTCCCAAATTGGTTTTCATCACCTCTCTACTCAGGAAGGGCTTCTGGTTTGGGGGGTAGAGTAGCTGGGCACAGGGTTGAGGGAACCCCACAAAGTGTATCTTATTATGTAACCCTTTGATTTGGGAGTCACACACATGCATTACCTATTGAAAACAATCAGAAACAAAACTTAGAAAATAAAAAAAAATTATTTGAGCCAGGTGTGGTGGTGCACACCTGTGGTCCCAGCTTTGCAGGCTAAGGAGAGAGGATGGCTTGACCAACCTGGCAACACAGTGAGACCTTCAAGTCAAAAATGACTGATTTATCAAGGAACATCTATATACACACTGAAATGTGGGCGTTTATCCATTAGCGTGCATTAATTGAGAAGTGTCCATGTGTCAAGGTGTCTGGAGAAGTCAAGGGCACAATCAACACAGGTGTGACTCTAGTTCCCATGGGGAAGTAACGTTTCCCATTTTCTAAATTTCCTGGTGGCTTGCGTGAGGTCCAGTCCAGGGATGCTGCAGTGGTTGGGACCTGGTCTGGTTACGACCAGGGCCCATTGTGTTCTGCTTGGTCCCCAGAAAGGCGGTCAGACTTCTTAGCTGGGCTAATGGGAGGACCTTAGGTCACTGAGGGTGTGAGGTGGTTCTCACGCCACCCATTGCTAGTTCCCTTGAGAAGTTTGCTAAAGAGGGAGTGGGTCTGGGTTCTCCTTCTCCTTCTGTGTCCTGCACATTGCTAATGGGATTTAAAATGCTGCAGTCTTGGTGAAAAGCAGCCTGGCATTTTCTCAAAAAGCTGTGCACAGAATTATCCTAGGACCAAGCACCCCCCTCAGGTGTGTGCCCACAGAGTCAAAAACAAGGGTCACCTGCCCTTGAGCGTCCATTGTGACATTACTCACAAGAGCCACAGGCATCAACATCCCAGGCATCCATGGTCAGATGAATGGATGAACAAATATGGCATAGATTCAGACACAAAAAAAATAAGTTCTGTTATATTCTCTAATAGAGATAAACTTTCAAAATACTACATAGAAAAATAAGCCAAACATAAACAGACAAACCGTGCGTGACTCATTAATATGCAACATTGTCAGATGTGAGTTCCCAGAAGGAGGAAGTGGATTACGGATCAGCTGGAGCTGGGGTCGAGGCATGGGGAGCCTCTGCCTAAAGCTTAGGTTTCATTTGGTGTGAAGCAGAGCCTGGGAAGCGGAGGTGACAAAGGCAGAGCTGTGAAATAGAGCTGTTGCCACTGGGCCACTCACTTCACAATGGTTAAAGCACCAAAGAGTCTGCACCAGAGCAGGCAAAACTGCTTTCCTCATAACACTGGGCTTGGTGGTAAAAGCCCTGAACTCCACTCCTAGATTAAAGCATTGCTTTTTTTTTTTTTTTTTTTTTCTGTTGCCTTTTTTTTTTTTTTTTTTTCTTGCACCCTGCTCTCTATAGTTCGGGAAGACAGGAATGTGGACATTTCTGGGCTCCTTCAACTACAGAAAGGAACTCTGTGGGGACCTGATATCTAACTGGATCTGCAGAGCTCTTGTGAGCTGAAAGGCAGCTCTCCCAGGCCCCAGTGAGTCTTACCAATTAATCCATCTTTATTTTCTTTTCTTAGGTCTACTCAAGACAAAGCACGGTGAGTTGGATTAGTTTTAACTCACAGAACCTCATTCCCCCCTTAGGTCTCTGGAACACATTGTCCAGCATGAGAAGGTGTGGGAAGTGGGAGAGCTCAGAAACTTCCAAGGAACTCAGGCCATCCGTGTTAGCAGCAGATCAGGGAAAAGCATAGGTGAGGATGGGCCACCTTCCCAGCTTAGCATGCCTGTGTGCACACTTCCAGCAACATCTCCAAGGGGCAGCTGTGCTTTGGCAGTTCCAGAGAACCCAGGCAGAATCACCATACCACAATGCCTAGCAAGTCTTCTATGAGGACCCCATAGAGCATAGGGTCTCCAATTTGGGGGTGCCACAGGTTCAGCTATTAAAAGTGCAGAGAGCTGAGCCCTATGCCAACTTCTGGTTCAGCAGGTCCAGGCTGGTCCTAAAAATGAGGACTCTACAAGCTAATGTGTGATGCTGACACTGCAGGGCCAGGGACCACACTGATGGTTTAGGAAGATATTGAGAAGCATTTAAACGTCAGAGTTTAAAGTTGATGTATTAAAACTCGATGTAGGAGCATAGTCCAAGGTTGAACACAGGAGGAATGTGTCAAATCCAGCAAGAAGACAAGCAGTTACCAAGTGTGTCCACACCTGGGTCTTACCTACCTGTAGGGCTTACAAGTAGAGAAGAAGATGTAAGAACGAGAAATAGACTGAGATTTATTTCTGAGAGGAAGACAATTTATTCTGCTTTGATTTTAAAATCAAAAGAGCCATTTTGGAAACTCCAGTTTCACTCACTTGGTCTATTTGGACCAGATAAGTGCACCTGCTTTATCCCAAGGATTACGATTAAGATGCTACAAGCTGAAGATGAGGACATTTGGTCCTGCTGCTGTTGCAAAGACATCCCTGGCAGAGCAGGCTGCCCCTGGGGGAGGCACTAGGCTTAAAGGGTAAAGCAGTTCTGAGGGAATTAGAGAGGGGCAGCACTGCCCTGTGTCCTAGTCCAGGGCTCTGGAGGGCAGATGCTGAGCTTGATCAGAAAAGCAGGTCTCCAAGTCTCCAGAGCAGGCAGAGATTTGAGGTGCAAGTGTGATCTCTGCAGGCCACTTTTCAGTTGAAGAGCCCCTCCAGGTCAGTATACATGGGTAAGAATCATCAATACTACTTGAGCTTAGAAACACGATGTTGGAGGTAAATCTCCTTTGGGTCTTGACTGTTCCTCTACCTCCAACTAGTTAATAATATCAGAGAAATTATTCTTCAAACAGTTTAAAATTATTTAAATAGAAAATGCCTAATGCCTGTGGCAGTGTTTTCCCCAGGGAGCCCCATAACCCAGAGAACTCTCCTGTACCATAACTCATAACTCTCTCCTGTACCACGGTGGGCACCCAGAGAAGGGGTGATGGAGAGGGTGCTCAGGCAAACCCATCTGACCCATCCCAATCTGACATGGATGGAATCACAAGCCGAGATCATCCATCCCTGTCAACTGTGACTCTGATCATAGCCACATCTCTGGGCTCATAAACATCGAAAACGTAAATCCCAATTTATACAAGTCATAGACTTTGGTGGCCTGTGGAATAATGAACTGCCAGGATTTTAGACAAGTACCTTTTAACTTGGGCACATATTTGTTTTTAAGATAAGCTCAAGGGACACATGGTGAGTCATTCATAAATCCCTCTCTCCTAAAGTATTTGGCTACAATTTAAAGGCCAGGTGATTTTGAAGGACAAATTTGAGGAAGGAAATATCAATAAATATCAATGGGGAGTTTGGGATTCTTAGTGTCCCTAATGAGCTTGATCAAGCATCACTTTGCTTTGTTGGATTATTATCTCTGTTATTCCTTCCAGGTTGTAAATATGACTGATTCTGAGGAATAAAGAAACTGGTTGTAGAAACTGGGCAGAATGCTAAAGGAAAGGTTGCAATAAACCCATAAAATCCTAGAAAAGGAGCCAATCTGAAACCAGCCCCGTCCACCATTGAGAGCTCTACCAATGCCTGCTGTTACCACTTCTTATTTCTTGCTCATTATTTTGCTGGTTTTGTTTGCTTACTTCTTTCCCTGGGTTTGAGAAGAAGGAAGGCTCCCTAATTGTATGTGAAGTGCCTTTTCTTTGCATTTGCCTCTCTGTGCCTGGAGATCCTTTCTAACCCTCTGGGGTTTAGAATCCTTCCCCATGCCCACACACCAATAACCAAAGAATGATTGCCCTTTATCATCACCAAGTCACACCCTATGAAGTGCTCAAGGACAACAACATCTTTGCAATGCCCAGGATTTCTTCCAGTTGTGGCCCTGGAGACGGACTGGCTGGTCCAGGGCATCCTGACTCTTTCCACTCTTTCCACACCTACTCCTGCCCAGGGCCTGGGACCCTGTCCCTGTCCCTTAGTGCTCAGGTCTCACAGAAGAACCAGATGAGTTTTTTTAGGAATATCTTACAGGGAGCCCCACAGAAAAGAGCAGAAACCTGAGGCAGGGGTAGACACAGGCCACAGGGCAATGGCCCTTCACAGTGCTTTGCAGTCTCAGAAAACCACCTGGGGATGATGAGGAAACACTGACTCAGCATCTCTTCTGCCTTGTTCTCATTCTTATCTCCTATCTGGCTAATTTTTTACAAAATCATGACTTGAAAGAATTGAGACAAGATTGCTTCTCTTGCAAGTCTCCCAGACTTTGATAGCTGTGGACTTATCTTTGTTTATTACTTATCTCATTTCATACAGAACAGCTAATTAAGCAGAAAGGTGAGTACAATTTCTTTACGTTTTGGAGGCAAACATACTGTGGAAAAATGTTTGATATATTAAAGTCATGTTACAATTAATTTAGACATAATAATCATCAATTATTTTAAAGTGTATATATGTCATTTAGTTATCTGCTGACATTATCATTGATAATATTATGAATTGTAGTCGCCCAGACATTTTAATTTTAAGATTATCACACTGAATCATATTCACTGTGAATATCTCAGCTTATTAAATGATTTTATTTTTTTAAGGCCATATAAAGCATAACCCTAATCCTAACCATATCCCTAAACCTGGATACATATTCTTGGTTGGCCTTTTCTATGATTGTCTCTAGGTGAATACATCAACAACAAAATTCTGATTAATTTTCACCTTGATTTTTCTTGTGATTAAGTTTTCAATTTCTCCCTTAATATTATTTTTGCTTTATTATGTTGGGAAATACTAACCAAATGTATCAGAATCAACTCTGAACTTTTTTAGAGGCTTTTTCCTGTTCTTATGTAATAAAATTTAAAAAAAGAAAATATCTGAAACGATTGACCCATTTATCCATATTTTAATGATTTTTCTCACAATACATTTTAATTTAATTTATTTTCTTGTCTCTTTCAACCTTGTTATTTTTAGCTTTGTTGAGGTATCAGGACAAATAAAATTTGCATATATTTCAGCTGTACAAGGTGGGGTTTACCTATAGAGCTGTAGCTCTCCCTGCTATATCGATATGTCATGGCTAATGTTCTTCTCTGTCTCTCCACATGGTTTTGAGTTAAAGTCAATATTAGTCTAGGTGACTCGGTTCTTTCTTAGTTTCACTGGCATGACACGGTTTCCATCACTTCACTTTGGGTGTATCTGTCCTTATAGGTGAAGTGACTTTCCTGTGGTTTGTGTACAGCTGCAACTTGTTTCCAATGCCTCCAGCCACTCTGTCTTCTAACAAAAGGATTCAACCCCCTTGCACTCAGGCAGTCAATGGCAACAGGGCTTGTTGCTGCCATGGGCCTGTTTTCTTACTGGTTTCTCCCTTTTCTCCTCCTAGCATCTGTGATTAAATAATTTTCTCCCACAGTATCCTAACTCCTCACTGTTGGATTTTTGTGCATCTCTTAAAAGTTGTGCTTTGTGGTCCCTGTGAGGCTTACAGAAAACATAGTTTTAACAAACTATTTTAAGCAAACAGGAACCTAATTGACCACAAAGAAATGAACTGGGCAGAATAAAACTCAACATCTTAACTCCATTAACCAACACACCTCTTGAAAGTATATGTCACAATTTTTATCTTTTTATATTATGTGTCCCTTGACCATTTGCTGTGGCTATGCCCTTGCTTTTAACCTGTGTTTTGTGTTTAATACTATAGATGGATTCCACACATGGTTACCATGTCTTCACACTGTCAACATAGACCTCGGGGGTCCCTGGTCGCACCCCACTTGGCTGACACATGTAGCTGCAGCCCTCCTCCATCAGCCTCTCCATATATCTCAAGTGTGTTGATTTTTCCTGGTGATCTTTCCTTTGGAGTTATAATTTGCTGGGGACCCTGCAGAGCTATTCCTGTTTGGGAATAGCCACCTCACTGCTTGTGAGGAAAGGTGGGGCCTGGTGCCTCCTACTTCTCCATCTGGCCAATGTCTCTCACTGTCAGCTTTGTCCTTTATAATATTTGCCCTCTTGTAGGTCTTTGGACTTGCTTTTTTCCCATCTGGAACTTGTGTGTCCTTGGTCACCTCCAGGTTAGCCATGCCTTCTTTCCAGGAGAGTGAGGATGCTTTGTTCCCCTGGGGTGGTAGGGAGCCCTCCCCAGGCTTCCATTCTCTTGCTTGCCCTGTCACCTTGCATGTTGGTCTGTACAGGTGACAAGGTGGGGCTACCTCTCCTTCACTGCTAGACCTGGTGGTCTGCTGAGTTTCTGGCCCTTGGCTGACATATAACTAACTGTTGAGTGGAAGAATTAATCTTTTTTTTTTTTTTGAGGCAGATATTGGTTAGCATTTTTTTAAATCTATAGACATATTTAAGGAGAAATGACATATAATCAATCACTTAATGTTTCTCAAAATCATTTTGTGTCTGGCTGATGAATTTCATGGAATGATTTTTAAAATTCATTTTTAAAGTGATTATTGATTTATATATTTTTTATTCATTCTTTTTAGTTATCCATGAAAGTAGAGTGTATTTTGACATATTACACATACATGGAGAATAACTTCCCATTCTTGTGGTTGTATATGATGTGGAATTTCACTGGTCATGTGTTCATATATGAACATAAGAAAGTGATGACTGTCTAATTCATTCTACTGCCTTGCAGTCCTCTCTCCCTTCCCTCCCACCCACTAATCATGGCCCTCCTCCCACCCCTGCCTACTGTGAGTCAGCATCTGCATATCGGAGAGAACACTAGGCCTTTGGTTTTCGGGTACTGGCTTCTTTCAATTAGCATGATAGCCTCCAGTTCCATCCATCAAATCAGATAGGATAAGAGAAATATGAAATCCATTCTGTTTATTAATCTCAGGTTTGAATACTCTGTAACATCTAATTTTTTATATAATCTGTTATTCCTGGCAATTAATATTTTATAGTGACTTGGTTGTACATTGGTATGAGCAATTTAGTACGTGCATTTGACAAGCTTCCTCTGGGCCACAGAGAGTCCCATATGAAAAGTCAGGTCAGGAGCTGCCCATGGGGGACCAGCCAGACTGTACAGGACCTAAGAAGGAAGAAGTGGTGGTTCCAAAGGGAGTCTTTAAGTTGTCCATCTTGTCATAAAGGGACATATTGGGACTGGCCAGTGGTTGCAAGGGCACAGAGGATTACCTTTAAGAATGTCAACACAGAGCCAGGCAGATGAATGGAAGAGCAGGGAATGGAAGAGCCAGGTGTGGGGGTGCACATCTATAATCCCAGAAGCTCAGGAGACTGGGGCAGGAGGATCTCGAGTTTAAAGCCAGCCTCAGCAAAAGCAAGGCACTAATCAAGTCAGTGAGACCACATCTCTAAATAAAATACAAACTAGTGCTGAAGATGTGGCTCAGTGGTTATGTGCCCCTGATTTCAAGCACCAGTACCCATAAAGAAGAAGAAGAAGTAAGAGGAGGAGGAGGAGGAGGAGGAGGAAGTCATCAATACAGAGATGTCCTCTGCTGAGACAGGGTCCTCCTCTTACTCTTTTCAAATCTCCACCTGACCTGTCTTCAGTGATTTTGTGCTGGATAAACCAGAGGCTTTGAGGAAATGTGGGAAGATGTCCCCTGTGTGCAGAGTGGGAGGCTGCACTTCCTAGACAAATTATGACCCCAGATCTCTACTAATAAAAGGTTCTGGAAGCCTTTCTGAAGGACTTAGAGTGTGATCAAATGAGAGTGATTCCTGCCTAAAGCAAGTGGGTTATAGGTCTTCCTAGAGCCAGCAGCAAATGTGTAAGTGACCGTGTGTTATGTGACCACATTTGGTCAAATGCTTAACTGCTGTTTTGAGAAAACATGAACTAGGTTACTACAAAACAGAGATTATTATTGTGATGCTTTCGAAGAAGCTTCTGAGGATCTGTTTACCCTTGATGTCTGAAATACTCCAATTGTGAGGCAGATGAATGGAAGTGCAGGGAAATTCCAGACACCTTCAACTGTTTATGTAGGAGAATCAGCACAAGGTGGAGACTGAGGTAAGGTCCAGCCTGGAAGACCCCAGGCTTCCGGACAGCTAAAGAGCCAGGACCTTAAAACACTAAGATGTGCATCTGGAAACACTCTTGCTGTTTCTGGAGCTCCCTAAGACATGTTGTTTACATGGAATGCAAGAGGCATTCTCCTTCTTGATCCACAGAATAAAGCAAGCCCTTCTGCAAACACCATCCAGGGATGGCTCTGCCCTGAGTTATTTTATTTGCTCCTGGTTACTTGACAGGTCTTCTCTTCTTTCATGCATTGGTAATGAATTGAGTACCTCAAAGTTAGTTGAGGATGTAGAGTTTGTGACTAATTGTTGCTGTTTTCTCAGCAGGAGAACCTCACCTGAAACTTTAAGGCATAAAGGGAAACTTTTTAATATTCTGTTCCATATAAATATATTCACAGGTTAAAAAGTGTTTTTCAGTTTGTGTTATGATTTCTTACTCGGGTAATATGAGTTTCTCTCTGTGTCACACATACTAGAACACCCAGCTTTGGTCTCAGGTTCTCTGTTGTCAAATGGAGACCAAATCCTCAGATGGATTGTCTGTGGTTAAGAACAAGAGGAAATTTGTTAATACTGTTTTTTTGTGCTTTTTCATCTATAGAAGAAATAGAACAAGAGAAAGGTAAGTGGCATTTATTTTTGACCTATGCAGTAGTTTAACATATACACAATTGATCTTTGTGATTGTTGCAACAAAACCAAAATCCATTAGCAATTCCTCTAATCACCTCAAAATAATGTTTGGGGACAATTAAACCAATATCATGCTAATTTGAAAGGTCCATATTGAGCATTCATAGAAGGTAGACAGTCCTTGGCAGGGATGGGGGAAGGCATGGTGTGGGGCTTCAGCCCTTCCACCTACCTTGCGCCCCCCAGTGATGACGAGTGACTCCTCCCACAGGAGAAGGAGTGAGCCCATGGGTCCTGCTGAGGAGGGGCCAGCCAGGCCAAGTTGCTGAAGGGCAAAGACAGGGAGTGACAGGTGGTGGTGAGGAAGAAGAGGGCTGGCAGCAGGGACCTCCACAAGCACTGCTGTCAAGAGTGAGCCAACGGGTGGCCTGGTCAGAGGAGAGGGACATCAGCCCTGAGACTCTCTTTCCCAAGCCCAGGCAGAACCAAGCCCAGGCGGCCAGCACGCAGATCTTGTTCCAGGAGAGAATGTTACCTGAACGCTGGCCAAGAATTGAGAGGCCGAACGGATCTGCGCTCAGGTGGTGCTGCGCATGTGACATTTTCTTGAGGGCAGAGAATGCATTATATGGTTAGGTGGGAGGTTTTCTGGAAGAAAGCTAAGAAGGAATCCATTCAGAGATACTCCAATAAGCAAACAGCCTAAACGTCAGCCGATTATTTGGTATTCAGTATTTGGTATTAAAACTCAGAAATCAGATTTATTCCTGAGCCATTATACAAATCTAACAGTGCCTAATCTATTGAATAAAAATTGTTTCATTGAAGGAAATAAAATCTGTGTGATTTCTGTGGTTCCTTTTAATTTATTCATCCATTCATTAATATTGGTTCACATAGGAGATAAATAAGTGGTGATTAGACTTTAATGTGTATTAATGGGATCTGAAATCAGACTGTCCTGTTTAAAATTATTTCAATACTTAAGATTTCCAAGATCATGCAGTTTTTTAATCTCACTCAGCCACATTTTTCATTTGCAATTTATCTATGATAATGCTATTGAGGTGATATCATTCACACTCAAGATTAAAATTTTGCATATTTAAATACCTGAACACATATTACAGATAATGTTATTCTTACTACTACTAGAATCATAGCTATTAATTTCCAGAGAAAGCATGATTTTATCTGCTTTACCAAATTCTGAGATCCCATGAAATCAAAATGAATATATGGCATCTATTTAATCCTCACTCAATTATTTCTGTAAAATAATAAATTAGCTTAAAAATTAGTTTAAATTATCATGTAGGCAATAATGTATCCTGGGCCTGAATATTCTCTTCTCACATGCTCACTGCTCTTTCACTGACAGAGCTGGTCTATGCCCAATATATTCATAAAGTATTCCACTACATTGAGCCTCATATGACCAGGGATTGTTGACCTGTGCATTATAATAATAAGTTAAGGGTCATCAGTTAGGTGAATTTGCATTTTCACCCATGTCAGCTAATTTTTTGTCCACTTGTTTGTTTTTCAGCTGCACTCCTGGAGAAATGTGGTAAGTTTTAGTTAGCCATTGCATACTGAAACCCACCATTCTGTTTTAGGAAGATAAATCTCTTGATGTGCTCATGAATATGATGATTTCACCATTATCCAGGAAATGGTCGTGGAAAGGCTGAATTCATGAACCTGGGAGAAGTTGGAATCTAGTCCTTAAATTATGTTGGGTTCTAGAGAGAGAGTTTCTTTTTTGTCCACTCCAGTGTCCATTGCCCCAAGTTTCTGTAACACTGTTTTGCTCTTCCAAGTCCACACTCCATCCAAATGCAGCCTACCACTGCACACACACACACACACACACACACACACACACACACACATACACACACACACATATAGCCAAGTGCCCTGCCATTGCTCATCCTAGAGCCACAGAATGGTCATTGTCTCTGGAGGGACTGGGCCTGCTCCACTGCACACACTGCCACTGCCAAGACTCACAGGCCCACTAGAGGAGACGTGCCATAGGGTCCAAAATGGAAAGAGCTCTGGCTGTTCCTAGGGACTCCGAGCCTCAAAACTTACCAAAAATATCCTGCTTCAGCATGGGTGCCACACCCAGGGGTGAGGAGCCTGCTCCTGGGCTTCTGCCAGGGCCTGTTGACTCCCCCAAAGGGGACTCTCAATGCTGCTAACACATAGAGATTTGTGTGAAAGCAAGAAGCAAGAACAGCATGGTGGAACTGTTTCAAGGCATCCCATGCAGCCACCTCCCCTTAGGCACCAAACGAAATGCCACCAGGTTTGCCAGGAGTTGTTCACAATGGTATTTGCAAAGTTGTCCCTGCTTCATCTGACTTTGGAGGGAACTCAGAGGCAGATTCTCTGCCTAGCAAAATCTTCTTCCATAAGGTAAGCTACTAAGTACAGCAATGCTTCAAATGGGCCTGTGCAAAGAAACCCCTCATTGGATTTAGGATGACTTCAGACACATCCTGTTCTTTAAATCTTTATTTATTTGTTTGTTTATATTTTCTAATAATTGTGACCAACTCATTCATACAGAGTAAATTAAACTTGGTTTTAATTTAAAATAAAATCAATTGCATTTTTTCATTTGGGTACCAAGGACTGAACCCAGGGGTGTCTAACCACTGAGCCACATCCCCAGTCTTTTTTTTATGGTTTATTTTAAGACAGACTCTCACCAAGTTTCTTGGGGCCTCCCTAAGTTGCTGAGCCTGGCTTTGAACTTGCTATCCTCTTGCCTCTCCCTCCAAAACCACTGGGATAACAGGTGTGCACCACTGTGCCAGGCTCATATGCATTTTTAAAAGAATGCAAACAAATTTCCCTTGTATTAGGAAAAGAAAAGCATCATGCATGGAAGAAGAAAAGTTCATAACTATAGTTTATGTTACTTAAATTGGTCATATTGTATTAATATGTTTTATGCTCCTATAATAGAATACCAGAGACTGGTATTTCATATGTACCTTGATTTATTTAAAGCACAGATTTGCTTCTTACAATGGCCCAAGGTCATGGCACCAGCATCCTGTGAGGGCCAACTTGCTGCATCATTTCATGGTGGAAGGTGGAAAGGCAGAAGAGTTTATGTGCAACATAGAGAGGGGAAGGTACCTCGCCCAATCCTTTATCAGGAACACTCCCAAGAGAACCAGCCCACACCAGGATCATGGCACTAACTTCTTCATGAGGATGGTTCTCCCATTACAGAATTGCCTAGCAATTGCTGCATAGCAGATTATTTCTTCTACATGCACTTCTGGGGACATTCAGACCACAGCTTTCCATGGTGAAAATTTCTGGTCCCCCACATCTATGTCATTCTCCCATGCAAAATACATTTATTCCATCCCAATATCCTCAAAGTCCTAATTTTTTCTATCACCAAAGGAAAAGTCTAAGGACCAGAGTCTCATCTGAATCAGACACAGGGAAGACTCCAGGTGTGAGTCACATGGGGACAATTCTTCTCCAGCCCAGAGCCTGTGAAATCAGCCAGGTTCATGATTCCAAATATAAGGAAAGACATGGGACAGGTATACTTATTTCCACTGTTACATAAAAGAAAAAGGAACAAAGGAGTAACAGATCCCAAGCCAAAAACTTCACAGATAAAATAACATCTAGCTGGGCACAGTGGTGCACACCTGTAATCCTAGCAGCTCAGGAGGCTGAGAAAGGAGGGTTGTGAGTTCAAAGTCAGCCTCAGCAACTTAGCAAGGCATTACGCAACTCAGTGAGACTGTAACTAGAAATAAAATAGAAAATAGGGCTGGTGATGTGGCTCAGTGTTTGATTGCCCCTGACTTCAATTTCTGGTACCAAATAGTAGTAATAATAATAACAATAATAACAACAACAACATTAAGATTTAAAGCTGGAAGATAACATAATTTCTACTGCAGATTGATGGAGCACATTGATGGGCTTCCTCATGCCATTATCTTCATGTGTCTATTATTGTGCTTTGATTTTCTCTGTCCTACCTCTACCCTGGCTTCTCCTTCCTTCTCTTCCCCCTCCAGAATACTTCCTCTTCTGCTTTCAGTTTATCTTTTTACATTCAAGTCATTAAGGTCTTTTTTTTCTCCACATACTCACCACGATGCTTTGCTCTGTCTCGATCACAGCCATTCTAGCTGGGGTGAGATGGTTTCTCATGGTGGTATCGACCTGCAGTTACTGATGGCTAATGATATTGAATGGTTTTTTATTTTGTTTTTTGTTTTAAAAAACTTGAAAAGGTACTTTGATCATCTACTCTGGAAAGATGCAGGGACCCATGTCCTTAGCCCCGTCTTTAGGGCTGACAAGGACTTTGAGGGTTTACAGAAAGGGGACTGAGGTTCAGTGTGAGGAGCTTACACAGCTGGAGGCTTTGCACAGCTTCCAATACAGGAGGTCTTGGTTAGGTGTGCCCTGCCCGTCCTTATCTCAGGCTGGTCCCACAGGGCCTTGCCCAATAAGGAAATTGCTGTTGCCTGAGCTGGGGAAGGTGGGGTGGACTCCACGCTTCACATGAGGTCCATCCATCAGCCCTTTTTCCTGGAATCCAGGGTGACTTTGGAGCAAAGAATGTTGGTGTAAAATGCAAGCAGAGAGGCCAAGTCTTTAATCCCCCTTTTAGCCCCCCACAAACATTTTTTTTATGCTGAAGAGGGAATTTATTTGCTCCCATAACTACAAAGTCCACAGGCTCAAGAGCTACACCTAAGGGACTAACATACATGCAAAGTCCCCCACAGATATTTACAGGACAAAGCGAAGAATCTAAGTCCTTGTCACCATCTTTCCTGTCCTCTGCCCATTCCTCAGTCCTGAGGGACCTGGAGTGTTGGCCAGTCTGGTCAGCAGGTTCCTTGTCCCAGTGCTAAACTGGTCTTTAAACAATAGCTGGAACATAAGAGCAAAAATGATCAGAAGTTAAGCCTGAAAGTAGAAGCATCATGATCAATTATAAAGCGGAATACAATTGAGCCAAAGTCTGAAGTTGCCAGTTAAATAAGTCATGCAGGGCTTCTCTCTCCTTTTAGATGGTTCCACAAATATAGGCTACTAAAAATATATAGTTGGGATTATATTTTCTTGTTTTTGTCTAAATACAGGGCCCCTGTCCAAGCTATTTGCTCCACCTTCTCTGTGCAGGAGTCTGGTGGAAGGGCTTTGGTGCCAGGCAACTGTCCATGAGAACCCCTTCTTGGTGACTTGGGGGCTTTACTTAACTTCTGCTAGAGCTTCCACAACTGCACATAGCATCACATTAAGAGGGCTTTTGTCTTCCTCTCAAGACTCCCTGCATCCCTGTTGTCTGACTTCTCATTCCTCCTCGTGTTATTACATTGTTGAACTTCCCTGCTGAGTGTTCAAGACCAAGTAGGTGATGCCTGTGCTGACCCCTCTCCTTCTACTGCTCAGTAAGCTGAGACTTTTCAGGCCTACCCTTAGAAATTTTTGAGAAGCCTCTTGGCCCCTTCAGTCTCTTCCTCTACTAGTTGTGTCATCTGCCAGAATGGGTCAAAGTCTTACTGACCACATGGGGCTTGCCTTGAACTGTTAGGGACATTTCCCTCCCTGAAGACATTTCTCTGCAAAATGTTTGCAGATAGCTTCCTGGCCTCCAGGGTCCCCTTGGTCCCCCTGACTGGTAGGGTAGGTGACTCACACTAGTGGCAAGGCCCTTAGAGAGGGTCCTGGCTGACCTTGTAAAGCAAGACCAAAAATATTTGTTATTTTTCTTAGCCTTTATACTCTCACAGATGAGAAATATAAATAATCTTTACTTGTGTGTCTGCTTTGATCAAAATTAGAAAAAAAATTAAATCCATAATAGAAAAGACTAGGCCACTAGTCATTATTTACAAAAATAAATAATATTCAGGCATTAAACTATGCTTGTTACTTTCATGGAAAATATGAAATAAAGTTTAAAATGAATAGAAAAGATGATGAAGTGGCATTATTGGATGGTCTTTTTTGCTGTTATGAATTAAAATATAAGTAAAAAGATATTTTAACATTTTGTATCTAACTATTAAAAATGTAATAGGATTGATTCTCTCTCTCTCTCTCTCTCTCTCTCTCTCTCTCTCTCTCTTCTCTCCCTCTCCCTCTCCCTCTCTCCCTTTTTCTCTCTAATAACATGAATACATACTAAACAAAAATAATTGCCATGAAAAGCAATGAACCAGTGCATGGCAGTTTCTGACACTAGATCTAAGGAGCAGATTAAGTGTCCTCCAGGGCAGACGAGCTCTGGCTCTCTGTGTGCCCTGCATGTATTCTGGGCAGCCAGCCCATGCAGTCCTGAGCCCAGAGATGCCCTGTGTGGTCTGAGGCAGCTAGTTTCTTCAATCTCTGAGCCCAGAGATATGTTCTACATATCCAGTAATGCCAGATAAGTCATATAAAATTAAAGCTAAGGATCAAATGTCTCAGAATTTTGTAAATTAATATCTTTCTACCTGTTTTATTTGTTTTAGATAAAATTAACAAAGAGCTTGGTAAGTCCTGTGTCTCTATCATAAGGTAAATTATAAATGTGTCCTGTGACCACTTAGAACACTTACCTCTTCCTATTTACTGTTGCAGAAGAAAGAAAATTCCTTGGAGAACAGGGTAAGTGAAGCCAGGATTCCCAATTGATGTGCCATGTGCCATTACCTACAATAGCCCTGTCCTTCCCTGTCACCCAGTTAACCTTGAATGTCTTCATCAATTGCAGGTCTGAATAAAATCCGAAAATTTGCAGGTAAGTGCAAAGTGATTACTCTGTGGGGAAGACTGACTTTGTGCTTGCAATGCCATCTGCAGTTCCATCAGTCCCCCTATGAAAAAAAAGAGAAGTGTTTTCCCTCCCCAACTCTAGCACACATTTGAACTGTCAACATAATCTGATTCTGGGCTTACGTTCTGTCCAATAAGCACCAATTTGCTAACTGGGAAAGGTTTCATTTTAGAAAAGACCACAGTGCTTTAGCTGTGCAAACAGAGGTAGCATGGTGTCACGTGATCTGAAATAACTTTCTAGGTAAGTGAGAAATCAGTCCTCTCTCTGTCCTGACCTCAGCAATTCCATAGCCACAAGACTGTCTAGATCAAGTGGACTGGTGAGATGGGCTAGTTTCCTTTTCTCTCCTCTCCTGAAGTCTCAAAGCTCTCACGCCTCTCAGGTTCCCCTGATCAACCTGTACAAACACCACCATTTCTCCTTTTAGAAAAGAGAAGGTGGAGAGGGCTGCTTCTGTAGATCCAGTCCCTGCCACCCCCACCGTGGGTACCCTCTCATCTGTCCAACTGTCAGCCCTCCACAAGGAGCTGCCTCTGAACATGCCCTCTCAACTCTCTCCCTTGCCCTCCACTTTGTCCAGAGGCCCGTTCCTGAAGACAGGCTCTGGTGGGGCCTCCCTCCCTCTGGCTGGGTCCTCTGCCTGCTCACATGCTGATGCCCACCGCCCACCTCCCACAGCTTGGGCCCTCAGGCACGCTCTGTCTCTCTGCTCTGCATGTAAGGGCCTCCACAGCCACCTCTATCCCTTTGAATCCACCCAGGTGGGCGGGGTAGACCTTGCTTAAATATTGAAGAAATATCCTGAGATCTGTACTATCGTTACCTATGTCAAGGCCCTAACCATGGTCGTCCCAACCTATCACCAGTTCCTTTGGAACCTGTGATGAAACACCTCACATCTGTTATAGAGATGAAATAGTTCAGGGATAGTTCACACTGAGTCAGAACCATTTTGTGTTTGGATGCGGAATGGCCTCATGGGAAATAGCATATGGATCCTGTCCTTACTTATGGAAAGAACCTCAAGTGTGACCTGTTTTTCCTTGTCTTACAATCTGGATGGTTCTTGTGGAAGTCCTACCATTAAATCTCCTTCCTTCTGCAGAAGACATAATACTGGATAAAGACACTGCTCACCCTTACCTTGCCGTGTCACCTGATGGAAAGTGTGTGAAATCCGTGACCAAAAAGCAGGACGTGCCCGACAAACCTGAACGATTTGATACAATGCCAGCCGTGCTGGGTCGGAACCATTTCTCCAGTGGCACCCACTACTGGGAGGTGGAAGTAGCAGGGAATAGCAAGTGGACCGTCGGGATCTGTGTGGAGTCAGTGAACCGCAAAGGACAGTACATCTCTGCTAAGACGCAGAGCGGGTTCTGGACCCTGTGCCTGAAAGATGGCACGTACAAGGCCCTCTCCGTCTCCCACCACGTTCTCCAGGTCACAGGGCCCCTCCTGAAGGTGGGCATTTTTCTGCAGTATAAGGAAGGGTTGATCTCGTTCTACAATGTGACTGAATGTACCATTCTCCACACTTTCAAAAGCGAGTTCACTGAGCCTCTGAGGCCATACTTCTACCCTGAGCCTGCTGGTGAGAAAAGTACAAATGGCCTTACCATTGTCAAGATGCCGGCCGCAGACCCCACTGTCCCTCTCTAGAGCATAGTGGTTACGTCCTTATGGGTCATAATGACAGTCTGGGTCACCATTCCCAGAGCAGAGAGCTGCAAGCCACAAGAAGCCAGGCTCCCTGCAGACATTTGGGAAGACTCAGGATGCCTTCAGGTGCTCCGACTGCTGTCCCTCTTCCCCTCAATGAATGTTCTTCCTTCCATCCCCTTCCCTGCAGAAAGACAAAGCTCTGCCGTCCTTCTTAGACTCTGAAAGTGCTTCAAGACCATCCTTGGTGGGTCACTGTCATATTGCCTAATGTGCTTTACCAGTTGACGGACTGTTTCTGAATGAGCAGGAAGTGGTGAGGTTTCCCAGGTGAGAGACCGACTGTTGTTCACTGTAACAATCATCACTTTTCTTGAGCAAATACAGCACTGAACGCCACAGAATGGAGTAGAATTGAATTGCCCAGAAGGACACATGCTCTCCAGGCATTTCTGAGTAGCTCTGTGTGTAATCCCAGGGCCTTTAAGTCGCATGATCATGCACGCAGATGCAGGTCATGATGTCTGCCTCCAGCCAAAACCCTTGAGCATCTGCTGTGTTTGTTGCCTGTCAGAAAAGACACAAAGCCTTGCTCACAGAAGAACTAGAAATAACAGAAAATGAGTTTAGAGTAACTCGAACTTGCACACTTTGCTGACTGAAGAATTCATTTGAAGAAACATTTGGTTATTTCTCATAATGTTAAATGTGTTAAATTATTACTATAATCAGTAATTTCACTGCTGGGTGTTATTCTAGAGAAATAGACACTATGAACCAAAGATCTTCAAGAATGTTCTTAGCAGCTATATTACAAACAACGGAAAACTAGAAATTAATGTCCTACATGAGAATCTATAAGTAAACTTAAATCCATTCATAGCCTAAAATAGTGTTTGGCACTGAAAAAAAAATGAGACACTGAAATATGCAATATGTAGATGATTCCCAGATATATTTTGCTAATCAAAAAAAGGCAGACAGAAAAAAAGTGCACATCTCCATCTGTATAAAGTTCTTCAGCAGGTAAAATAAATATCTTGTAAAAAATAAGTAGATGGTTTTGGAGGTGACTGAGTGGGAAGGGACAGAACTTGGATTTCTTCGTTTCACTGTGTTTTCACTGTTTCCAGTGTGGTCAGAAGTGACCCTTGCAGAGATCTTCCTCAGTGAGTAACAGCCATGCTCCCAGAATCCAGTGCAGTCAGTGTTAAGTAGCATCCCAAGTCACATCCTGCAGTGGACAGCAGGTGTCTTGTTGAAACATGATAGCGCCATGCCGTGAGGGCACTCAAGCAGTTCCATGGAGAGGCCCCATGGAGGGAATTTTAGGCCTCCTGCTCATATCCATGTGGATGAACCAATTTGAAGTGGACAGTCTGGCCCCTGTAAAACCAGCAGCAACCAGAACTTCACAAGAGACTAAGAGCCACAGCTACTCAACCATCCTCAAATTCCTGAAATACAGAAATGACAAAAATCTTGTATGAGAAACTATCTCTGTTAATGGACTAAACTTTAGTTTGATTTATAATTCTGCAATCTATACAACTATTAATTGAAGAAAAATGAATTTTAAATTATAATAAAGAATCCTTTTAGCAGGTTTGCTTTGCAGTGTCATGGCTTAGCCCATTTACACACACACACACACACACACACACACACACCACACACATACACATACATATAAACATATATACATATATATTTAAGGCTTACTTTAATGCCTTTACTTTAAATAAAAATGAATAAATAAGAATGAAGCAAAATGGCAACGGAAACTCCAAGTTGAACAGATATCCATTATTTTGGTCAGTTTTTCATCACGGTAAGCAAAAGACCTGAGAACAATGTAAAGGCGAAAAAGTTTATGTGGCTCTCATGGATTTCAGAGGTTTGGTCCATGTTCAGAGGACTACGTAGGTCTGGGCCTGTGGAGAGGTAAGTGTCATGGCAGACAGGCACAGCAGAGGAAATCAGCTCAGGACATGACAGCCTGGAAGCAGGCGCTTGTGCGTGCATGCACACTCACACACACACACACACACACACACACACACACACACACACAGGGCTTCCCACCAGGGCTGAAGTATAGATCCTCTGCTTAGGTGAGGCTCTCTAACCTAATCATTCCAACTCTGAACGTTCTTGCATTGTATCACACATGAGTTTTGGGAGAACACCACATATTCAACCCATAACATTCATGCACCAAACTATCTTCAAAAGAGCTAAAAAGAAAACAAGTGAGAGAAGGTAGTGCTCTATTTTAGTATAACAGAAATACTTCTTGAAGTGGGCAGGAAGGAACAAGTTGCCTAAGTCACCCACCCCAACTTCTAGAAGCCCAGCATGGAGAGAGATGCCTCCCCTTTAAGGGAGGAAGAGAGAATAAAGTTTGGGGCTTAGGCAACTTGTAACCCAGGCCCAGGCCCACTACAGTAACACCCTGTGTAGGCAAGGCTCCACCCCTTCTGACAGGCCATTCCCATGGACTTAGCCTGGAACTTCACTAGGCCAGGCAGCTGAAGGCCTGTACCCCTCCACCAACCTCAGAGGCTGACCTGGGAGCAAGACTCAACTCAGTGATCAGCTAGGCATGAAAGACAGCAAAAGCTTTGTCTAAGATTCTAGTGCCAATCCCGTCTCAGTGAGACAAACCACAGAAGGCCCTGTAAACAGGCCAGAGTGCAGATGGAGCCTCTAGACCCGTTTAAGACCGAGATCTGCTGTTATCGTTTAGCTATGAACTGTCTCCGGAAAGATCATGTGTCAGAAGATGCAAGAAAGTTTGGAGGAGAGATGATAGGGTTATGAGGGTCTTAACCTAATCAGTGCATTAATCCTCTTGAATGAATTAACTGGGTGGTGACTATAAGCAAGAAGGTGTGGCTGGAGGAGGAAGGTCACTGCCTTTGGGGTTTATATTTTGTCCCTGATGAGCCAAGCTTATTCTCTCTGCTTCCTGAAACCCATGATCTGGCTTGCTTTTTTGTGACACTTTTCTGCCCTGATGTTCTGCTCATCATGCATACAGAGCAATGGAGCTGGCTGTCTATGGACTGAGACCTCTGAAACTGTAAGGGTCAAACTTTCCTCCTCTAAAAAGTTCTTGTCAGGTCTTTTGGTCACAGCAGCCAAAGATCAGATGCCACTTGAGCACTACTGGCACAGACTCACAGTTCAGTGTGCATTGCTCCCAGCCTCAGAGGGGGCCCAGGTCATACTACCTCCTCCTAAGTCTGTGCAGGCCTCTGTGGCTGGGAGACTTGGCATATCCCAGTTAAGCACCAGTGTTGGTGGCCAAGGCCAACCTTGGGCAATGCAGATCTCAATAGACAACTGCTCAGACATAGGACTCTAGAGTCACTCTGGCACAAGGTGGGAACTGTGAGATGGTCTCGTGTGTGAGCCTGCACCACATCAGCTTCAGTGTGGGCTCCACCGCACTCTTGAGACTTCTCAGGTCATTGCCATTCTGAGAGGCAGGTGTGACCTAGCTCAGCATCCGCCTGGGTAGCCAAGTGACTGCCTTCACCAATGTTACCCTGACCTCAGGCAGCAGGGTGGGAGAAAACCCATCTTCTGGGTAAGAGGAAAATGTGGTAAGTGCAAGACTTTGCCCTGGAACTCAGTGTTGCCCAGGTGAAAACTAATACTGGGCAGGTCCTAAGTGCCTCTACACCCAGGCTTGCCTTTCAATGGAGACTGTGGAACAGCCCTAGTTTCAGGAAAGACAGGCAACTCCAGTCTATAGACATGATTTCAGCCAGTAGCACCTGTGTTTTGTTGCTATGCTCTTGGGTCACAAGTCCGCCTCAGCAAGAGGTAGCCAATAGCAGTGTGAGTTTTTTTTTTTTCTCCTACCCCAGTGTTGTGCTACTTTTGATGGGCTGTGTGCAAAGAATGTAACCTAGATTGACAGATTGACAGAATTGTTGGCCCAGGCTGGTATCTGTGGATGAAGCATCCGAGTCTCTCCTGGCCCCATGGAAAGACTTGTGGATTACAGACTACTCTTTCTAGGCACTTTCCTATTTCTTTTGAACAACCCACCAACAGTGTGCATTTGGGAAAACCCAGGGCTTGGATTTATCTCTACTATTGAAATAGTGGCAACAGACCAACAACAGACCACCATAAAATCTGGACCTGAGTGCCAAACAGGGCTGAAACAATGGAAGTGACTACAGTCTCAGAGAAAACAGATAGCCTGGTCAGAATTTTTATAAACAAGGCAAAATCAAAGCCAAATTAGGAGGCTGAAATAAATGCCAAAATTCTTTAACACACAAACAATAAGCAAGGAATCAACATACTACTGAAGATAATCACCAAAACACAAAGGTCAGACCGTAAGAGAGACAGAGTGAGTCAGCTTTGTATTGCTGTGATCAAAACACCTAACAGGAAGAAGATAGAGGAGGAAAAGCTTGTTTTAGCTCACAGTTCCAGAGATTTAGTCTACAGTCAGCCATGTCCATTGCTCTGGGTCCAAAGTAAGTCAGCCCAAGTGAGCCTTTAGGTTACAGCTCTCATAATCAAATCATTTCCCCCCTGAATATTCCTCATTAGCACAAATTTTGGGGGACACCTCACATCCATACTGTAGCATGGATGAAGACCAAAAGGAACTATAATTAAATAAAGTCCAGGTTGCACAATGGTTGTAGCAAGACCTTACCTACCAACAATCACCCCAAAAGTAGATGAATTAAATTCTCCAATTAAAATGCACTCACTAGATTTGCATGAGCTATTTGCACATTGCTTCATGTCTATGGCTTTGCCCACTGCTAGGCTAATGGAAGAACTTTGAGCTTAGCTATGTATGCTAAGGTGCTCGGAAGGTCAGCTACTATAACTATACCTCAACTTACAGTGGGGTTTCATCCCACAGCTACATTGTAAGTTGAGGAGCATCCGTATTTAAAAGCCTGGCATTCAGAACACAGTGAAAATTGAAAGAATACTGCAATTGGAAAAGTCATATTAAAAATGAATAAAGAACTCCTACAATTCAGTATTAAAGCACTAAAAGACATCAAAAATATGAAAATTATTTGAATAAACATTTGTCACGAAAGGACATATAAATGGATGACAACTGCATAAGCTGCACTCAACAACACTAATCAGGAAACTGTCAGTTGAAGCTCATGTGATGTCACCACGTGCCTGTTAGGATGTGGTCTTAGTTGTTCATTGCTATAACCTGAGGCTGTGCAATGCAGGATGAAGAAGTTTATTTAGCTCATAGTTTTAGAGGCTGCAAGTCCAAGATCAGTTCTTCCCAGAGGATTTTCCTCTGCTAAGGGCCTCATGGTGGATGGCATTACTGCAGGAACCCAGAATAAATTGCATGAGCGAGAAAGGCAGAGAGTGGGAGGGTCCCATCCTTCTCTGTTCATAACAATGCAATCTCACACACACACAAAAAAAAACCTCATTCTGGGAGACCATCATCCCTTCCAGGACCAGTGCCTAAGTGACCCAATTGCCTTTCATCAGGCTCCATCTCTTAAAGTTTCCACCACCTCCAACAGCACCACCTGAGGACCACAGTCCAAACAGGTGGGCTGCTGGATGCATAATCAAAGCATATTCAAACCATAGCACTCAACCCTGGCCTACAGGGCCTATCCTGCCTCACAATAAAAACTGCATTTATCTGAAGCCCAGTCTCAAAGTCTTGATTTTGTGGTGGGGAGTAGGCCCACAGGGCCTTGGGCAGCACCACACCCACAGCTTTGCTGTCTGAAATCCCAAGAAGATGCTTGCTGAGGCTTCGCACTGACACTTGGGACTTCCCAGGTCTTCAAGTGCATGCTGCTTGTGGCCTTACTCGAGCTCAGTCCTGGTGATGGCCCCATCCCCATTGATATACCAGGCATCACTGCACTGGGTAATCTCAAGGACACTTCCTCCTGCAGCCAACGTTAGCCTGGCATCCCAGGCTGACCTTCAGAATCTTACATGAAGCTGCCATGACTCTATCGTTGGTGTCTACACAACCAGCATCATGTAGATGCCACTGAGTTCTACTGTCAGTATGACCAGGACCTTGGTGTACTTGTGCCCTGGAAGTAGCCATGGAGTGCTTTACTAGAAAGTAGGAAGCACAATTCTGAAAAGGGCCTGGGCAGCCAACTCGTGGAGAACACCAGGTGCCTTCTCTAAGACACACTCCCTTTCAGGCCTCTGCTCCAATGGAGAGGGCCAGCCCTACCAACCTCTGCGCTGCCTTCTGTGATGTTTCCTTATTGTCTTCTTGTTAGCACAGGGTTCCCTTTCCTCTGCACAAATCGCTTCAGCAAGTGATTGCTCACTGACATTTCCTTCATTTTATTCTCCTGGAAAGTTCTTTATTGTTTCTCTAGACAGGCTATAAATGTGTTTTTTTGCAGGGGAAGTGTACCAGGGATTGAACTCAGGGGCACTCGACCACTGAGCCACAAGGTGCAGGTGGCCTGGGCCAGAAATACCTGTAACCACGGGAGGTCAGACTCACGCATGCTCCTCAAGGTTAGAGGCAAGGTGGGGGTTCATCTCCTGGAGCAGTGCCAGGGAAGACCCCTCACAGGGATGCTGAGGACTGGACATCTGTGCTGTCCTTGCCCTTCTGCACACAGCTCCTGACCACACTGACGTTGGAGGTGATGGCCTTGCACTGAACAAATAAAAATGTGATGGCCATTTTTTATTATTATTTTATTATTTATTATTATTAAAATATATTGAAAAAGCATATACATGGAGCTCTAAAACCAAAATCAAAACAAAAATAAAACTAAATGGCCAAGCATAAAAAAATATTCAACATCTTCAGGAATCATAAAAATGCAAATTAAAATTGCACTGAGAGTCCATCCTACTCCAGTTAAAAGGGCAAGCATCATGAACACACATAATCATAAATGCTGGCAAGGATGTGGGTGTAAATAAACTCATATACACTGTTGGTGATATTGTACTTTAGTACAGTCACTCTGGAGATCCATGTGGAAGTTCTTCTAATCACTAGGCATGGAAGCATCATCTGACCCAGATATACTCCTAGTCAGTATTTATCTCAAAAAATTACATTCAACATGCTATAGCAATACATGCATATCCATGTTTACAGCTGTGGAATTCACAGTAGCCGAACTATGGCACTAGCCTAGGTGTCTGTCAAGAGATGAATATGTGATGCATATATACAAAGAGTCTTATTCAACTATAAAGAAGATTTGAGTTATGTCAATTTCAAGAAAATAAATAGGTGTTGCGTCTCACAACTAAACCAATCTGGGTCACTCCAAGTGATTTGGGGGAATAAATAAAGACACAGACTCAGAAAGTACCTTTTCTTTGGGTTCACTGGCCGCTCCTCAACTGCAGCTCCCACAGGGGAGCAAGACAGGCAAGAAAGAGTGAAAAGCATGTGCTGAACCCTTTCATTGGGGAGAAGCCTTTCAAATGAGGCAAGGAGTAGGGTTACAAATAGGTAAGTGTAACTCAACCCCAGCAAGGTGTTGCCTATACCTGGAGCCATGCCTTGTTTTCTGAGCAGGGCAATGCCCAAGTTACTGTGACCTGGCACTTCCATGCAGGACTGAAGACAGTAATTGGTTAGAACCTGGTGCATCAGGACTCTGTATCCAGGGCAGCTCCCAACTGACATATATCATAATATCATTAGTATAAATTATTGACAATAGTACAAGTATTTAAATGATAAAGATTTATTATCTTCAGCTGGTTGTGAGACTTGACAAAAGTCAATTTAGGGGGCATAGTAAATAGAAATTTAGCCTTTACTAAATGTATGATTTGATTTTGACTTTAACAGAATTATCAAAAATGAAGAATACAATAAGTTGTATACAAAAATTTATATTTTGAAATTAGCTCTAGATTAACTTAATCAATTATCTTAATTTGGAATAAAGGTAGAGACAGAGTTTTTAAATTAGGAGTGGTGGTGGTCTTTACTAGGGGCATGAGAAATTATGTAAACATCTATCCAAAATAGAAAGTCAAATGCTAAATAAGCCTAGAAAAGATATTTTGTTTTTACCATTACTAAGAAATGAAATAGAGAAAAGAAATGAATAGTCTTTTATCTATGAATCTAAAAAAAAGCTGTCATTATCATTATCAAATTTAGTGTAGACTTAAGTATGGAGAGTTAGTATCTCAAATATAGTTAAAAATAAGTCAATGGTGTGATTTAAGACAATGACCTAATTTAGAATTTGTATGAAACTGAACTAGCAATGACATCTTGAGGGATTATTGTCAAAACAATTGTGTATAAAGAAACATATGCATGAGCATCTTTAATAACTCCACTTAATGTAGCAAAATTAGCTCCAGTAACCATGCATAATCAATGACTTTACTAATTTCAAAAATATTAATGTATGTAGGGTATCATCTCAGAGCACTAAAATTGAAAAAAGCTCTATTATGTTAAATTTATTACTAAAATTAGTTATTGGCTATGGAGCTGATTAATTTATGGCTGTCTAATATTTCAGGAGTAACTATTTTTAGGGCTATTTTCCACAGTGACAAACTGTTGACAGGGCTTGACTTAAGACTCCATTTTAATGTTTAGAGGCTCTCAAAACCTGTTTTTAATTAGAAGAGGAGTAAAATTTTTAACTAAGAATCATATTTTTCTTGTGGTAAGATTACAACTTTAATCTCTTTTTGTCTGTATGTTTGCCTTTATTTTTCTTCTTCACTTGGGCTCCATTTAACTATAGTGCAACACCTAAACTTGGCTAGAATTATGTAAATCCTTTGTAATATTGATGGCTAACTGGATAATAGACTCATCTTTTGAAAATAGGTGGCCCCTTATAAGTTTAGGTGCTGTATTGTCCCTTTAAGTATCTCTATGAAAATAGTAGAATTTTTCTAAAGGCTTACTAAAATTCTTTTTTAGGCATTTTGTTTATATGTTGGATATCTGTTTTGGAGGGTTGTCTGTACTTCAGTTAGACTATCAGATTTGTCCCTATTCTGTGTTACTGGGACATGGTTAAGATAAATCTCCCTTAAATCTAGTTTTAAAATTGTCTTCTATTTCAAAATTTAGCTAAGTAATAGCATAATGTTTCTCTAGTTAAGATTAGACATTTGGCATAAATTTTGACATAATACATGAATTTGGATTTCTTGAAAATCTCCCTGAATTTGTTTTGGTCTATATTAAGTTTGAAAAGTTCCCTTCAATCTTTCTTTCTAGTAGGCAATTTTTAAGAACTTCTTTGATGATAGAGTTGAGGCTAGATAAGAAAATGAGATATCATTTGGTTATTATAATCTCCCAGTATATAGACTAGTTGATTCATTCTAACAATTCAAAAAGATCTCTCAATCTCTTTTTGAGAGAAGGTCTCAAAATATCTCCATATCTCAGAATATTATTCTTTAAATAGGTATCTCTTAATTGTCTTTTTAAAAATATGATTAAGGTTACTTCCCAGTGTAGGGAATAGTATATGAGTCTTACCATATTACTTATGGATAACAGGTCCAGTCAGAGAACTTATATAATACCAATGAATTTCCAACAAAGTTTGCAACTTTTATTGTTCAAAACTAATGTACCACATTAATTTGAAGAACACCCATCCTAATTAAATGTTCTTCAAAATCCCATAAACATCCAAAAAATACAAGTAATATGCAAGAATCAAATTTAGTCTTCAAGGAGAAATGTCAAAGTTAGAATTTAGTCAGCATTTTAAAACATTGATTGTTTTAATTAAGGATGTAAATTGATTCACTAAAATTAATTCTTAAACATTAAGAATCACTAGGTAAATAAAAACCTTAGTTAAACGAAATAAATTTAACATTTTAATAAGTCTTTATTTGTCAAAATATGGATAAAATCTTAGCTCACATCAACATAATAAGGTCAGGGAAATAGCCTAAAATATACTAGAATTAATTAGTTTATATTTGCAGTCAGTCTAGTTATACATAAATCAGTTTCTCAATTATTTTAAATTTCTCTATTATCTGTCTAGATAATAGATAATTATGTAAGGATTTTCTTATGTAAAAAAATCTAGAATATAACAAACTTATATTTCCCAAAGAGGATTTCTTTCCTCTTTGTAGGACCTCCAATTTATGTTTCCTCTCTGTGGAAGTATCTTCTTCTCCATTTAGCATTCTTTCTTTTGGTTATAATTTGGAAGAATTTCTATAAGTCTTAGAATCTAAACAAATTATTGTACCTTGATATGAAAAAATATCTCAATGAAAATATATTGAAATATGGATATTTCTGTAGACAAAATTATATTTGTTTATTATCTTATAAAAGTTCCAACAATAATTTGAGAATTAGAGATTACTTGATGGTTGTATTATCTCTTGAAAGAAAAAATTTTTATAGTGAAATACATTTCTCAAATATCTGTAACTATAAAAAGCAGAGCATCCGATAAATGCATGTATAAGGAATATAAATGATGTGTTTTCTGTTGAAAGAAAATTATCAGAAGCGAATACATATATATATTAATTAAATGAATAGACATATGTCAAATATTCTATGAATTAAGGACTATAGATTATTCAAATAACTGAGAAAATATTCATTAATAATAAAGTCATAGCTTATAATTATGTAAACCTTATAAAGCCATGTGGTTTTTTAAAAATATTTGGATCCATTTTAGCTTGCTTTTAACTAGAGGTACACCCTTAACTCTATGTGACATCACAAAATTTCTGTGCACATATCTGTTCATATTCTGTATTTACATGGTTAGAGAACAAGAAGAATAAGGTCAAATCATCATGAGAGGTTTTAAGAAAACTATCTCAGATTGCCCATCTTTTAAGACCAAAGGTATTCTTATAATTCTTAAATAAAACACAAGCAAACATATGCATCACTCATAAATGTAACATTATCTTTGCAATTTCTCTTAATAACACAGCTATAAAGAATTTCTAAAGGAACCCATCAAAGGACAAAAATCAGATTATTTAACTTTGAGTACATTAGGATTAGGGCAGCAATGTAGAAGTCTGTGAACCATATTTTGTCTGAAAAGGAAATCTTTTTTTAGTGCAAAGGTATTAAATAGGATTGGAGAATAGCATATTCAGTGAAATAATTCAGCCTCAAAGAGTCAAAGTGTGTGTTCTCTCTCCTGTGGAAGCTAGAGAGAAAAATGTAAAACAAAACAAAACAAAAAGGATCTCATAGAAATAGAAGGGATACCAGTAGACTAGAGGAAGGCAATTAGGGAGAGGGAAGAAGGGAGGGTAAAGGGTGGTACTGGGGAAAGAAATGAAGCAAATCATAATATGTGTATGTACAAACATGTCACAGTGAATCCCAACATTGTGTATTATTATAATGCACCAATAAAAAATGTCTCCACAGGCAAACCAATCAAAAAGAGAAAACAAAAATCAAAGTCTGGAAAAAGATATTAGAGTCCATTTCCTTGGTGCTGGGAGGGGTTTTATCATACCATAATGACTTCTGTGTGTCTCTTCTCTTTCCTTATTTGGTCCTTTAACATGTAAAAGAATGACTCAACTTGATCAAAGTCTACTTCCATGACACTTTACTTTCATTTCCAGTATTCAGTGATGTTGTAAGTTGGTTTACTGTTTAGCAATTGTTTATGGAGAGGGATGTAGGTACTGCATCTCAGGACTGTGCTCTGTGACAGTCCCACAGGCACTGGGACCTTCCAGCTAGGATGCAGTTCTTCTGTGTGGGCAGCTGGACATGCTTGCTCTCCCTCCTTCTTCCCTGGCCAGGTGCAGGTGAGTGAGAAGGAGGAAGACTGCTTTCCTTTACACTGGAGACTTGTTGAGAGGACATCTTATTCCACACTACAATTCCAGGCCTCAGTTATTTCTTGTTTTCTACAACTAAACATCTTAGGGCTATTCTCAAGTTTCTGTCTTTAATTCTATTTTGGGAGATACTTTTTCTTTTCATTTTATCTTTGACTTATGTTCACACAACATGCAAAATATCTGGTTGGCAGCCATCAATTTCTGCAAAATACTTGACCTCCAATTTCCAGAAGGATAAAATAATATAATTTATAAAAAGATGATTATAACGTATAAATAATAAAAAATTGATATTTTAGATTTTTTTCCAGTCTTTCACTTTCTGTGCATATTCATTTTTAAAGTGAGTTTCTTATAGGCAGCAAATGTTGGTCTTGTTTTTATAGCCATTCAGCCAGTCATTATCTTTTAGTTGGAACATTTAGTCTACTTAAATTCAAGGTTAGTTTTTAAAAAATAATGTCTTATGCCTGCACTTTTAAAATCATCTTCCTCCTCCTCCTCCTCCTCCTCCTCTTCCTCCTCCTCCTCCTCCTCCTCTTCTTCTTCTTCTTTTCTTCTTCTTTTTTTTTTTGCAAATATTCTTTGTTTTTTCTTCTCATTCATCTCTGAGATTTGAGGTTTTACTGTATTGGTAACTTTACTGTTTCAATGGGGTTTATTTTGTTGAGATTGGATCTTTGTTCTAGTTCTCTTCTGTGTTCCTAACTGTCTAGGGGTTTTTATATTTCACATGCTTTCACTATGTTTATCATCTTTCTTTCATTTTTGTTTGTAGAAGATTTTTAGGCATGGTTTGTTAGCTATGTGGTTTTCACATGGGCAAGAGAAAGAAGGGATCAGACCAAAGCAAGATCAAAATCCAGATGGCAAACCCTAAATCCTTTAGTTCCATGTTTGGCATCCAGGGCACATGGGGACAGTGTGTGGAGTCCAAAGGGCTTGGCAAGCCCTGTGATCTTGCCAGTTGTATCCCACATGATCACTGTATTGGGCTGACTCTTTTTATTGCCTGCTGCTTTTCTTGACTAACATCCCAAATTCCTGGCATCTCCAACTTCCTGTGGTCAACATAACAACTTTGGCATCCCTCCTTATTCTCACCAGTTAACACATTAACCCTTCAGGGAAGCTGAGACTGTCCCACCCAGCCTGGCTTATTGGTCTCCCTTTTAAATCTCAGTGGAAACCCCCATGATCCCATAAATCTTGCATTCTCCATTCCTCCAGAACCAGCACCCCATAAACGATGCCAAGAACTGCTGCCAGCTCAAGAATTAACTGGACCCACTGGGACGATGGCTGCAGTGACTTCTGAATTCCTAGTTGGTTGAGCATGCTGACATAAATCCTGGGGAAAGCAGTTTCCTAGATGGTCCTTTTGGAACAGGGTATTCCTGCCTCTATTCTCAAAGCAGTCTTTCAAGTGAGCTTGTTCTTTGACATCATTGAGTTTGTGTTGTGTGTTGTCTGGTACAATTCTTGATACCCTGGAGACATCTTTCCAAGTGTCCCAATGAGAAGCACTGTATTTTTTTTTTTATAGACACTGATCTCTTCAGCAATCACATCCTCCTTGACCACAAACTTAAACATGTTCCCTTTCTGCCCAAATTGAAAGTTTTTCAAATCTTTCTGCTCTGCTTTTAGCTCCCAGAATTGAACCTGGCTAAAAGCTGCCAACAATACACTGTCATTGCCTTAGTGCTGTGAGTTGTAAATTCTCTCTCCTGGATCAATGAATCCATCATATTTAAACTCAACCTCGCACATAGACTCTGAGCATGGTTAAAATTTAGACAGGTTATTTTCTAGAATGTAACAGATGTGACTGCTAATCCAATTCCCCACAGCGAGCTCATTCCCAGACATGAATTGATGTGAACATACTTTATATACAAACAGAGATATGAAAAATTGTTCTCTATGTGTGTAATTAGAATTTAAATGCATTCTGCTGTCATGTATTTAAAAAATAAAGTCAATTAAAAAATAAACATAGATATGTACATAAAAAAAGCCTAATGAATGAAGTCTTTATTGTCCATATGCCTATTGGCATTTCAATCTTCTGAGCTCCTATCAGAGGAGTCCTTCATTAAGTTACAATTTCAACATTATAGGACTTCTACCAACAACCAATTTCAAAGGATTTTGGACTATGTGTTCAGGTATAGTCACAGCAATAACCCTCCTTCTCAGTACCTATTTTCTGAGTTAGTTCATTTTTTTTATTTGCTGTTAAAAGATGCCTGAGAAAATCAACTTATGAGAAGGGCGATTTTTTTTTTTAACTCATGGTTTCAGAGGTTTTAGTTCATGGTCAGCCAGTTCCATAAATGGGCTGATGGTGAGGCAGAAACCACAGCAGAGAGGGCATTAATTGCTACTCAATTATTGGCAGCAAGAGAGCAGAGTGAGAGCAAGAGGCTGAAGACAGGATAGAACCACTCCCTTCAACTAGGTGCCAGCTCCTGTAGTTTCTGTCACCTCCCTATAGCATCACCATCTTGGAACCAAGTCTTTTATACATGAGCTTTTGGATGCCATTGGAGATTCAAATTTTAACAAGCACTACAACAGATGCTACAGGTGTAAAATTCTTCAGCTCTTGTGATTATCCAAGTGTGAAATTCCCTGCCTGACCTCATCGGATGGATTATCTTCAAAATACAGGTGCACTAAAAATGTCCTATAAAATTAGCTTCAGGCTAGGTGCCACACTCTATGCAAAGGCTCTATCATTTTTCTTGATCACTTTCAGGGCAGTTCCTCGTGATTGGACCAAGCTCACCCATCATTGTCATGGTGGGAGAAGAGGCCATGTTTTCCTGTCACCTCAGCCCTCCCATGGATGCTCAGAACATGGAGGTGACATGGCGCCATACAAACAAATCAGGCCTGGTACATAACTATAGGAATTCCCAGGACAAGGACCAGCAGCAACCAGAGAACCAAGGGCGGGCAGAGATCCTGAGGGAGAACATCACCAGGGGGCAAGTGGCCCTGAGGATCCGTAACATCCATCCTGCAGATGAAGGCGACTACAGATGTTTCTTTTTAAGCTCCACCTACCACAATGAAGCACATTTCAAAGTGTTGGTCACAGGTGAACTTCTCTGGAATGAAAACTCTTTATATTCTGTAGAACATTAACTCTGTTTTTTGTTCTGCCTATACTTTGTTAGGATAAATACTGGGTATAGTGGACAATGGAGGTATAGTCTAGGCAAATCCTATGAAGGAATTTCAAGAGTGTTAAAGAGGAAGAAAACATCTGACTAATCTATTCCAATGGTCTCGGGCTGTAAGAGAAATATAGTCGCAACCCATTTCTTTGTCAACATAATTAAGAAGAGGAGAAAGGAGAGAATCTAGTATATATCATTCTTTCATTCCACTTCCTTCCTTCCTCCTCTCCCCCTCCTCCTCCTCCTCTCCTTCTCCTCCTCCTCCTCTTTCTTCTTCTTCTTCTTCTTCTTCTTCTTCTTCTTCTTCTTCTTCTTCTTCTTCTTCTTCTTCTTCTTCTTCTTCTCCTCTCTCTCTCTCTCTCTCTCTCCTTTCCTTTTTTCTCTCTCTCTCTTTTTTCTTCCCTTTCTTCTAGGAATTGAACCCAGGCTCTCAATCATGCTGGGCACATTTTCTGTCATTGAGCTCCATCCCAGCCATGATATTTCCGAGGAGTCCCAGAAGCACATCTCAGTCTAAGATATCACTCTAGTTTCTAAAATCCAGAAGGAGATGGAAGGATACAGGAAAGATCAGATGCACCGACCATCAGAAATTGCTCTTGCCCAGTCTAACATGGTTGTTTCCATCTTCCTATGACACTCTTGTCTGCTTGGATCCCTGCACTGAGCTCATGTCTCAGATCCCAGCTCTGCCGAGACACTGCCAGTTCTGGCAGGGTGAGCAGGTGTGGAGGGGCCAGGCTTCAGGCTCACACTGAGCTTGAACAGCTTTGCCCCTGCTCTTGTCATGACAACCTCAGGCAATGAGTTTCTTGTGACAACCTCAGGCAATGAGTTTCTCCATTGCCATCCTCACAATTGGCCTTCAGAGAGGCCTACCCAGTCTGTCACAGGGAGCCCAAGAGGAGGAGATCTCTTCCTGCAGTGTGCCTTGACAGGCCATGTCCTTGCCCTATATTCAGTGACAGTTTTGGACAGTCCATGAGCACCCCTGAACTCATGCTTGCACAGTGAAAGGTGGGTACTTATTGATTCTTCCCAAATTAAAGAAGACTAGGAGAAAGAATTACTGACCAGTTGAAAACAGATTTTTCTGCTAAATTTTCTCCTAACTAGACATCATTGTGCACACATATCCTGAAAACATTTCCAGGGTGAAGACATCCAAACTCAAGGTGTCATCCTCCTGTAATCCAACAGAGAGGCCTCTGCCTTCCTACTCCCAGACACTTCCTGGGACCACTCCATTCTAAGATCTGCTTCCATCTCACCATGCCATCTTGGCTCTGTGCGAATGTCCCACCTGTCCAATATGACCTATGTAGGCTCATTTTTGGGAATTACATCTAAAACGACACTATTTTCACTCACAGCAACCTTCAGAGGCACTGTGGTTAGGACTTGAACATATCCTCTGAGGAACATGATTCAGCCCACAAAAGTGATTGTTTAATACCAGTAAATTTACTTTAGTTTTTGTTGTACACTGTGATGGTTTGAATTAGTTAGTGTTAGTACACACTAAGCTGCAAAACACTATGCACAAATGACAGCTGCTTGTCATCCCAAATCTTGGGAGGAGGGACAAAGGAAGGAGGAGTGGGTCTCACTGTCTGTGTGTGTCCACCTTCATTTACTCCTGATCCCCAGCCTTCCCCCAGTGCAGCCTTCATCTTCACATTGGGAGATGAGTCACTGCTGCTCTTGAACCCCTGTCCTTGAATTAGAGAGAGTGAGGGAAGGATGAGCCAGTTCCTATGGCAACATGATGACCAAGACACACAGATGATGTCCAGGGACAGCACTCTGTCCAGCCTCTAGGACACTCCCAACAGCAAGGGCCCTGAAGCAGGCAGCCCCCCTCTGAGCAGGTGTATCCGTGGATGCAGTTCAGAGGGGAAAGCTACTAATCAGGGGGGTGCATAGACATCTTTCAAGGTTCCTTTGCCACAGTGGCTAGTGTCTGCCATATTGGCCTAAGGCCATACGAACTTCCATCTGAGGTAGTTGTATAGGAAAAGGGTGATAGAAATTATGTGGACAACTTGAAACTGACATCTGAATCCACCAGCTCATGTGTGTCCACTGGGTGCAAATGGACCAATGGGTTTTTACTAACTACATGTAGTTCTCAAAGGGGAACAAGGGAAAGAAACACAGCAGGAAGGGACCTGGTAGGAACTGGAGTAAAAGCCAAATTGTGGTCTTAATCTGTTCCTCCTCCAAACCCTTTGTGGGACTTTACCCCATTGTCACAAAAACAAAACACACAAACAAAACACAGAGTTGAGGTTCACAGAGGTTAATGAACAATCGCAGTTTCACTGGTCCATGGGAAAACACCGCTGGACATTTCTGGAACAGTGTGCTCTCTCTGCCTCCTTCCCTCTCCAGGCACCGGCATGGCTCCTCGTGTTCACGTGGAACCTGACGCAGCCTGGAGCATCAGGCTGACCTGCACATCCACAGGGTGGTACCCCGAGCCCCAGGTGCAATGGAAGGGCAGGCAGGGACTGCACTTCACACAAGCCTATGAGACAGTGAGAACTGAAGAGCCTGGCACGTTTCAGGTGCAGGCATCCATCACAGTGGACGAGAGGTCAACAGGAAACTTGTCCTGTGTTGTAAGGAACCCACTCCTCGGCGAGCAGAAGGAAGCACATGTGTCTCTGGCAGGTGAGTTCCCTCCATAGTCTGCACTGTCCTTGCAGCTGATCAGGTGTGACGGGCAAAGACCTGGGCAGTCACCTGGGCCAGGTTCTGGTCCATTCCTCTGTGACTTCCATGTGAGCTCATCCTCAGCTCCCATTTATTGGCAAAGAAATGATTTTACTTATGAAAATGAATTTACGAATATGCAAAAGCCTTCAAAGCCCATGAAACATGGAGAGAATCTCCCAGATTCTCCTCAAGATGTTCTTTAGCTATTGCCCAGGAGAAAATCATTAGTTCTGCCACCAACTAATTAGTGTGAAT
This sequence comes from Callospermophilus lateralis, assembly GCF_048772815.1. Lineage (NCBI taxonomy): Eukaryota > Metazoa > Chordata > Mammalia > Rodentia > Sciuridae > Callospermophilus > Callospermophilus lateralis. Next base: position 11,601,371 of record NC_135309.1, on the reverse strand, counting down.
CCTGACAGTGCCACCCACCATCTCTGGGATCTTGGGCGGGTACTGACCTTCCCTGCCAGTTCCCAAAGGAGAAATAGGGCTTGTGCGCCATGAGAAGGATGAGGAGTGACTGATGGAACTCACCTGGGCAGCACAGACCCAAAGTGGGCATTCCACAAGAGTTGGTCCTGACTACTCTCCTGTGACTCTCTGTCCTTCTGCCCAGTCAGGGCGTGACAGTGACTCAGGTCCACAGGCTCTTCCTCTTGTCTGCCTTCTCATGACCTCTGTTTCAACTCTGCACTTCCTTCCTTTCTCTGTCCCGTCCCGACCACAGGGTACCCCACACTCCTGTCCTCTGGGAGCCTTCACCAAGCTTCCCCACTGGTCCTTCAAGTTGCATCCCAGGGACCTGTCCTCCAGGAATCCACTCCAGCCCCTGTGCATTGCGGTCCCCCTGTTGACTCTTACACCATGGTGGACTGCATCCCACTAGCTGAGGTGGAATGGCACCCAGGGGGACTTGTGTCTTAATTCTCCTGTCCCCATCACTTCCCAAGGGCTCAGCTCAGGTGTGGCACTGCCTGTTCACTGATGAAGGCTCCTAAGAATCCCATCAACTAAAATGCCCTTCCTTGGGTGCTTCAGTTCAAGCACCCACATTTGTTTGACATAATGGAAGAAAATTCCAGGTTCAAAAGGAGAATGTGACAAAAGCATATATCAGAGCAGTAGAGTTTGTATTTTCTGTTTTTTTAATTGCAATTTCAGTAAAGCAAAATTAGAGAAGGAAAAATCAACCAAGTCTCCCAGTTAGAGTTTCATAGTGAAGAAAGCAGCTGAGGCAGCTCACCGTGAGTGGGAAGTGAGAGAGGAAAACTCACCAACGCTCAGGTCATCATACTAGAGCTCTCTTTAAAAAAAAATGGAAGATGAAAATTTAAAAAGTGTCTTCAGATAATAGTAAAAGTGCTTCTATATGGAACTTGAAACCATTGATAATAACTAAAAGTCATTGATTGATTAGATCAAAAGCATCTTATTGACATGAGTGCAATTCCTGAGTGAGGAGGTCTTCGGGACCTCTTTTCAGGGAAGGTTATTGCACAGACAGGTGTGGATGGCCAGGCCAGAGCTGCTTATTTAAAGGACCAGTGGTCATTCCTCTCAGAAGAATACCTGGGCATGTAAGGCTTTTGTCTCTGGGACTTTGTCCATGGGACCTATTGGATTTACCCTCTAAAAGGATCAAACTTCCTCATTTGCCCTCAGAGGAGCTCCACCCACTCCTCAGCAACATGTTGTTGGGTCACTCATGTGCATACATGTGTGAAAACAACCAGGTAAAGAGGACTTGGCCACATCAGGGCTTGCGAGGAAGGAGAAAGGAGATCCACATGGAAGGAGAAAACTGTGTTCTATTAGTAACATTTTATTATAAAATAATTACATATTGCAAATATAATTGTAAGCACTATTAAATCTAGATGACACCCTGTGTTGATTTATCATAACATGTTGGACATGTCTCAACATCTTCATAATCACTTACATGACCTCTGGTCTCTGCCCCATGCTGTGAAGGAGGAGCACCTTCTGAATTCCTGACTCTCTGGAGTGGAGCAGAGGGCAGGGATGCTCAGAGTCTCTGAGCTCCTTCTGTCTGGAGAAGGCTCCTGGAGAGTCACCCCACAGCCAGGTCCCCTGCTGTCCAACTGGACTCCAGTCTGATGATTGTGTTTCAGGTGCCTTGTTTCCCAAGGACTGGTCCTGGACGATAGGGCTGTGTGTGTTCCTGGTCCTCCTGGAAGTCAGCCTGGTGGTCACCTGTGCTCTGCTGATGCGGGCCAGAAGAGCCAAAAGTAACAGGGAAGTGCATGGGGAGGGGTAGCTCAGGTTCTTGGGAAGCAGAGGGCACTAGTCACCACAAGTCAGGAGTGGACTGTGGGTCCCCTGCATCACTGAGAACTGGCAGGAAAGGCCGTAAAAAAAAAAAGAGTTAGTCCATCTTCACCTTATCGCCTCGCATAGTTACCAGAACATGAATTTTGGGGGTCAAGATCAGCTCTTTCATAAAAACAGCATATATGCTTAGAACTTTTGTGGTCTACCCTTAAATTGGTTGATTTGGAGACCAGTTTATCTGTTGAGGTATTCATTAGTGTGCCCAGGGATGATGAAATGCTCTGTGCATGTCCTGACATGGAAACCCTGGCTTATCACATCATATACCCTCCTGAAATGGCAATGGGAGAGCCCTGCTGCTGCTTTCTGTGTGTCCTGGGGACTCATGGAAAACTGTGGTTGACCATGAGCACCAAAACTACCAGTGACCACTGTCACCAAGGGCCTGGCCTGCCTGAGGCACCACCTCTCTCCAGGGTAGCTTCTCTCCAAGCAGGGCCACTCACTAGAGTCTCCTGCTCTGCTGCCTCTAACTTCTGAGTGTTTCTTGGGAGTTACTTGAAGGACAGCTAAAGCCAGCCATTCCCAGTGGCTTCTGGAGGGCTGGTCTGTGATTCTGTCCAGTCCTTTTCTCAGTTGGCTGGATTAGTGTTTGCGAGTCCTGCCTGTTGAGGGTGACTCCCCTGCCAGCAGGACTTAGGAAGGGCCAGGGCGCTAATCCAAGTGAGCAAAGCCAGGGAGGCAAGAGGTGCCCTCCTGAGAAGGTGCTTGCTGCTGTCTGGGGGGGGGTTGTCAGCATCTCAGACACCCCAGAATTACCAGGCAGCCTCCTCTGCCCATGGGTCACAGGAAACTTTGTGAAACAGGGCTTTTTGTCTGTTTGTTTGTTGTTTATATGGGAACTTTCCTGTGTCAAGGCATATTTAGGTTTCTGGCTGTTAGGAAACAGCAAAAATGGGAATATACAAAGCCAAGACTGGAAGTGCATAGAACAACAGAAAAAATGGACTGATCATTTAGAAAATTTGTCCAATTAATATAATATAAATTAGCCAATCTAATATAATCACACGCCATCCACTCAGAAGATTCAGTGCAAACAAGTCTCACTGATGGGTCTGTTTGTGTCTGTTGCAGGTTTGCTCAAGGAGCAGCACGGTGAGTGGGTCCAGCTGCTAGGCAGAGAGCCTTGTGCTCCATGTAGGGACAGGGCCACAATGCAGGGCACCCTGCAGGGTCCCTTAGGAGGCTGAGTGCCTGGAGAGTCTGTTTGGGTCTTGATCATGCATCTGAGGATTAGTATTCAGTGGGAGATGGTGGAAGAGGGTCTATGGCTTCCAAGGTGTCCCCAGGCTACTGCAGTATAGGTGACTCACAATCACACCCACACATCCAAAAAGCCATATTGGGCTCCCTCAGGATGCAGCGTTGCTCACGCTGTTTGGAAGAATTGGCCTCCTATTTCTCTGCCTTAAGTCTCTTGGCTCTCACATGTCAAATAGGTCATTTTCAGTTCATTCTGATCACAGTCTACACTGCTGTAGGGCAATGAACCAGGAAGTTTTGGACATTTAATCTTTTAATGTCTACTTTGGGGTTTGAAAGTGAACTCTAGCAACAATATGAGAAGTCATTCATGTGTTTTCCCTTATGCAAAGATTGATAATAATATAAAAGATGAGGCAATTTTGAAGGAGAGAGGAAAGGAAAAGATTCTGAGTCTCTTTTTTTTTTCTTTTTTATTGTTGCATCACAGTGATACACAATAATGGGGATTGTTGTTACTTTTTCATACATGCACAGAGTTTCTCTTGTTTAACTAGTAGATGCCACTCTTCCTGAATGTTGTTGGATCATTATCTCCACAATATACCAAATTTTGATTACACAGAGAAGTGTGTGTAATCAAAGTGCCAAATGTTGCAGTAAACCCCCCCCAAAAAAAAAATACAGGAAAGGAACATGGTGCATCATTTAAAATTCAGAACACAGCCAGGTGTGGTGGCACATGCCTGTAATCCCAGTGACTGGGGAGGCTGAGGTAGTTTTGCAGTTTTGAGGCCAGCCTCAGCATCTTAAAGAGACGCTAAGCAATTTAGTGAGTCCCTGTCTCGAAATTAAAAAAAAGAATGCTGAAGAAATGGCTCAATGATGAAGCATCCCTGAGTTCAATCCTCAGTACCAAAAAATAAAAACTAAAAATAAAATTTGGACCTGAGCCTTGGCCGCCACCCAGAGCTCCACTAAAGCTGGCCTGTGGTGTGTTGCTCTGCTCCTGGGCCTGTGGCCACCTTCCCAGCAACAGGGAGAAGAGCCGGTACAGATGCGCTGGCAGCGCCTCTCTCTCCCTGGCCTTTGCAGGTTTCTTTCTGGCCCAGCTGGACCCTCAACCTTGTGGGGCTGGTGTTTGTGTTGTCATCAGGCTGATCCATGAAAAGCGTTCAGGGACGACTTTGCAAATCCTAGGATTTCTTCTTGCAGCAGGCAGGGAAGGTTGGTCTCTTTAGACCCCTTCCTCAGCCTGCGAGCCCTGGCCCTGTCCATGTCTCCACTGCGCACACCCTGCAGAGAGCCAGGCTGAACTCTGCTCCATGCTGAGCTCTGCACGATTACCACGTGGGACTTACTTAGACTTAGACCAGGTGGAGTGGTACTGCTGCCGTGGGCTAGTCCAGCTGCACTGGAGTCACTGGTGACCACCAGGCTCAGCCCACAATAGATCTCTGACGTGTTCCTCAGACTCCCAAGGTAGTCACCTTACCAGCAGAAAAGGATGCTTCAGGCCCACAGACTGGAAGGGGTCAGTCCACATTTGGGCAGCTGCCTTTGTGTTGGCCTGTGACAAAACAGCACCTCATGGCAAGACTGCCCACCTGGTGGCCATGTGATGGAGGAGGGGAGGGGCCTGTCCCACACTCCCCATTGGGGCACACCCCAGGGAGCCTGAGGACCTCACTGGGCCCACCTCTTAAGGACCCACCACCACACGCCACATTGCGCCAGGCTGGCAACAAAGGCTGTACACGTGGGCTTTAGGGACACTGGGATCAACCTCAGCACCTATCTCCGGGGCAGACCCTCATCCCCACCTGTGACGACTGGCTAGTACTTTACTGAGACACCTTGGAAGATATTAGGCAGAAAAGCTTCCTGGATAATTTCTCCTGACTGATTTTGAAAGGTATGCATTTATTTTTGCATATAATTTATCATTTTTGTTTTTGTTTTTGTTTTATAGAGTTGTTGAAAAAACAAAGAGGTGAGTGGTGTTTGCTTTCATTTTGGCGAAAAATGTCATAGAAAAGTATATTTGATCTACTAAAAAATATATTCATGATTGTTTTCCATAGAATAAACTATCAATATTCTAAACTAGTCTTTATATAATTACTTATCAGCTAAAATTCATATTTGGTAGTATAATCATTTATACACTGCACAAACTTTTTCCATTTTAAATAAGTTACAGTGAGACACATTTGTTCTAACTTTTATCAGGTTTGTAAATGTGTTGTTATTTTCAAAGTTCTTATTAATTTTAATGTTTTTGGTTTTATTGGTTTATTTTCATGAATAAATGATAATTGTGTATACTTACGAGTTTTTGTTCTACCATTTCTTCTGTTTATAAAATAACTTCAGAGTTTGATTAATTTTCACACTTCTTTTCTTCTAACTCTTCATTGCTATTTTATGATATTTAACCATCACTGGTGTTGTATTCTGTGACAAGCTGTCACATACACAGACAGCATTTGACTTCTCCAAGGGTCTCTCGTTTCTTGGCAGAACATGTTGACTTGTACTAAGAACATGTCTTGTACTAAGACACTTGTACTAAGACATGCATAACTTTGACAGTTTCTCTGTATTCAGGGACTTTTTTTTTTCTTTGCACTCACCTTTGTTTTGCTTGGTTTTTGATGTCTCTCAACCTTGTTCTTCCAGGGGGTGTTTGTCTAGTGAGCCAGTGCCCTCCAGGACTTTGCACTTGCTAATTGTCCTCTTTCCCAGGAGATGCCCTTTTGTGGTCATTTCCAAGTGCACTCTGCTCCCCCATGATGCTGGCCCTTTTGAGCTAAGGGAGGGGTCTGAGTGTCCTCCAGGCCCTGAGCTGTGTGGACACTGGACTTCCACTGCATGCAGCTCTGCCACTGTGGAAGGAGGGATGCCTCACCTCTTCCTGTGAGTCCCAGTGAGCACCCTGCTCAGGGTGCCCGGTGCACAGCCCTCAGCTGTAGGAAGAGTGGCCTTCTCTGCAGCATGTGCTGTGTTTGCTTTTATTTGCTCTTTATTTTTCAGAACACCAAGGAGAATACCAAGGAGACTTGAGCTCTTTTAAATTTCTTGGTCCAGAGCTAACTAGTCTTACAACATCTGAACTTAACAGAACTTCAGGGTTCAAGATCATTCCTTTATGTTCACTGATCTCAAAGATCAGTGAAGACATCAAAGACCTGCACTTCATGCCACTGGCTGAGGTAGATTATCTGAGAATAAGAGCCAAGGACACTTTCTAACATAGTATTGTTTTTGTGTGTTTTGTTGCTTTGTACAGAGAAAACAGAAGACGAGAATGGTAAGTGACAGCTCCATTTAACTCATAAATTGTGGAATATTAGAATATACCACACTTGATGTTCTTTTATTATAGCAAGAAAGCCTTATGTGCAGACACACCAAATGACCTAAAATAGTATTTTAAGACAACCACAATATCTTTCTTCCATATTTCAAAAAATACATATAAGTATGTGTAGGATGATGAAAGTTGTTAGGTGTAGACGGAGAAAAGGGGATAGCACATGAACTGAAACAAGATGTGGCGGAGCCCGTGATTCTTCCAATGCAAACCAGAAGTGGCCAAGGGATCCTGCTGCAGAGACCCAGGGAAGGCTGTGAGGAGGACAGGTGAGCCAGGTGATCTCACTGCAGAGACCCTGGGCAGCCTGTGAGGAGGACAGGTGAGCCTGGTGATCTCATTGCAGAGACCCAGGGCAGGCTGTGAGGATGACAGGTGAGCCAGGTGATCTCACTGCAGAGACCCAGGGCAGGCTGTGAGGATGACAGGTGAGCCTGGTGATCTCACTGCAGATACACAGGACAGGCTGTCAGGAGGACACGTGAGCCAGGTGATCTCATTGCAGAGACCCAGGACAGGCTGTGAGGAGGACAGGTGAGCCTGGTGATCTCACTGCAGAGACCCAGGGCAAACTGTGAGGAGGACAGGTGAGCCTGGTGATCTCACTGCAGAGACCCAGGGCAAACTGTGAGGAGGACTGGTGAGCCAGGTGATCTCACTGCAGAGACCCAGGGCAGGCTGTGAGGATGACAGGTGAGCCAGGGGATCTGGCTGCAGAGACCCAGGGCAGGCTGTGAGGAGGAGAGGTGAGCTAGGTGACCTGCTGGTCAGGTGATCTCACTGCAGAGACCCAGGACAGGCTGTGAGAAATACTGTTGGGCCAGGTGATCTGGCTGCAGAGACCCAGGGCAGGGTGTGAGGAGGACAGGTGAGCCAAGTGATCTGACTGCAGAGACCCAGGGCAGGCTCTAAGGAGGGTAGTGGTTGGAAACAGCATCTGCTGGCCACGTGTAAAAGTGCTCAAGGAATGGAATTTTGAACATTGGCTTTGAAAATGAGCAAATCATTGACGTTCTCATGTGCAAATGTTATCACAAGTAGATATTGAATTCTAAACATATTTTTTCTTGTTGGTGGAGAACAAGTTAGATGTTGAACAGCTACAATCTTAAAGAAAAAAGAAGGAACCCAATTAGGGACATGCTCTCATCTAAATAAATAGCTCTAGAGAGTCAACAAATAATAATGTAGCTTTGGTGTTTCACCTTCAAAATCTCAATACATTCATTTTTATTATTTTTAGAAATCTAATAGTTTGCTATTTCATAATGAAAACAGTTCTAGTACAAGGGAGAATTTTTGTGTGACCCAAGTTTTCTTTTTTTAACTTCAACTCCTTATTCATTCACTCACTCTTTCATTTACTCTCAGAGCGAGAGAAGTAATTGATAGTTAGGCTCTTGTTTTCTTTTTAGATGAATTATGGTGTCAGAATATACAGGTTTAAATTATGTCTCCATATCTAATCAGTTCCAAGACCGTGCAGATGCTTAGCCTCCTGGGACACAGTTTCCACCTGTCTCATGGCTGTAATAATGTCAGCTGTGACCTAGGGTCATTCTCAGTGTTGGACAGGTGCCTCAAAACACCTCCACAGAGTTCCAGACACTGTGGTTGCTATGGCCAGCCTCGTGGTGTGGTGGCTGAGCTGGGAGAAGAGGTTCTTGTCCTGTGCAGTATCTGGACCCTGGGAACCAAAATGAACCTACTGAGTTTTCTGTGAAAAGAGCAGAGCCGCCCCGTTCATACTGTCATGAGACCACAAGGCACCATCAGCCTGGTGGCCTCTTCCCCCTTTCCTGCTCTAGGTACACTGACCCAGTCAGAACCTGAAATAGTCATAAAATATTATATTTGGCTGCCACAAATGTCATATGACCAAAGCCTTAACTTATCATGTAGAATAATAAAAGAATCATTTGATATTAAAGTTACATTATCAGTATTGTCTGCCAATTCTCTTTTCTTGTTTTATTTTCAGCTAAATTAGAAGAAGAATGCGGTAAGTCTTATTCGGCATTTTATGTCTCACTGGCTCATTGTCTTTAGGAAGGTACCTCCACAGGTAAGCCATAAATGTGACAGTCTCAGGTTTACCCAGGAAATTGGCTGATCTGATGAACCTGGATGAACTGTGCTTCTGCTCTCAGTGGCCAATTCACAGTTCTGGGGATATCACAGTTTCAGGGAAGAGTAGCTCCAGGCGCAGCATGCCTTCACTAGAGCCCCTGGGGCAAGACATTTTCCCTTCAGCTGATGCCCTGCCCAAACAGAGAACTGGCCTCTCCCTAGGTACCCACCCCATGGACATAAGAGGGAAGAGGCTGCCCAACAGGACCCCACCCCATTGAGGAAGGAGACTGCCCACCAGGTTCCCACCCTACAGATGGCAGATACTGCCCACCAGGCCACCACCCCATGGAGGGAGGAGGCTGTCCACCCAGCTTGTGCCATGCTCAGCTTTCCCAGAGCTGTTCTTCCCATGTCCTCCAGCCCTTGAGGACACTTCTGCATTACAAAGAGCACAGGACATTCCTGAGGGCTCACACACAATGTTTCTCATCTTGGACTTGAGGAGAAATTAAGATTAAATGGTTTGGGCCTGGATGATTTCCCAGCTCACCTCACTCTGGCTGCAAAGTCATGTTCAGGTTTTTCTCTTTTTTACTAAGAGAAGATTTCTGTCAAATGAAGTTCATCACATGTGCCTAAGCCCCAACCCCCCCCCCGCCCCCGTGCAACATACACCTCAGGCCCCCATCCAGAAATAACTCACATCCATTTGCATTTCCAGTTTGTCTACTCAACTGATCTGAGCAGAAATGAATTAGTATCTGGTTTAAATAAGGAAAATATTTGAATGTATTTTGCCAACAATGCAAAGAACCAGATCTTCTGCTATCACAAAACAAGAAACCTGACCACTAAAGAAGCAAAGCATTTAACTTCAGTGCTTAACTGTAGTTGGGCCACAGAACGGCTGGGTTGTAGCTCCATGGTACAGCTCTTGCCTGACATGCACAAGGCCCTGGCTTTGATCCCCAGCACTGAAAAACAGAAGGATAAAAAAAAATGTAGCAAAGATATTGCTAAAGAAGTAGTAGAAGGGATGAGTCAGGAGAGGTAGACAGCACTCAGGGCATGAAGTCCTCACGTTTTTCCCCTGGATGGTGAACAAAAGGAAGAATTCTGAATCAAGAGAGACTGAATCTGCTGAAATCCCAGGAATTTCATTTCCACCACTAGGGTGATGATCATGGAAAATACATAACAATTTTGGGGGAGAGTGTGGAGACAGTGAGGAGGCCTTGCTATGTAGGCTTTAGGAGCAGGTGGTGAGGTGGGGTGCACCCAGAGACCCCACACATGGTGGGCTTTTATTCCTTGGGCCTCACACTCCAGAGCTCTCACCTGATGTCCACCGACATCCTCCAAGACCCAGAGAGCCATGACCTAGGATTAAACATCTGGAAATTTCAGAAATTCATATTTTTTACCTCTTTCATTTTTAGGTAGAGTCAAAAAAGAACTTGGTAAGTTGTGTTTCTCTGGTGGGTTGAATTTAGAACGAGCCAGCATCCCTCAGGATATTGACCTTGCTCTGTTATTTCTTGCAGCACATAGAAAACGCCTTGCGGAAGCTGGTAAGTAAGACCAGTGACCTCACTGCTGACCTGCTGTACCCCCACCCTGCCCAGTGGCTCAACTAACTGTGCATGTCTCTATCTCATTTTAGAACTAAAGAAGATTCAAAGATTTGCAGGTAAATATGATGGGGAAAAAAATGTGTGCCCAGGATGACTTTTGCCTTGCCATCTAACCTCTCTGAATTACCTCAGAAGATAAAAAGATTTTGCTCAAATAATCCATAAGACACATTTCAACTCTCAAATAACTTGATTCTGGAAATATGAACTTGCTGGTAAGTAACCAAATTACTGTCTGGGAAAGATCTTAGGAAACTGCCTTAAACAAATACACCAGGTGTGCCCAGCAAAGCTGTGGTGGGACCTCCTCATTCTGAAATGCAGCTTCTAAATCTGGGCAAGAAAAAGTCCTCACTGTCCTGATCCCACCCACACCACCACCTCGGATCCTCCAGAGCCAGAGATGATTGATGCAGCGGGGATTTGGTCACTGTCCCCTCTGCTCTCAAAGCCTCCGCCTGTCACATCCACACCCCCTCTGCCACATCTTCATGTGCCATTTCCTCCTGTCTGCAAACAAACACATGCAGGAGATTCGCCCACGACCTCTCCTGATGCAACACCTTGGTGCCTCCTGTCACATTTCCTTTCCTTTACACCAACACTTCCCTGAATAGTTGTGAATACACGCTCTCTCTCCATTTTCCACTCTCTGATTTCTCTCCTTCTTATCCAGAAAAAGGCCAAGATCCCGAGCATGATCTCTCCTCCAGAGGCAAGGGCCAGTGTCCTGGTCTTTGGGCTTTCTCCTGGCATTGTCCCTCTGAAACATCCTTATTCTTCTGCTTTGCTTTGCCTACACCCTTTCCAGGCATAATAGTCCTGGGGCAGACATGGCAGAGGCACTCTGAGGTTGCTAAAGTGCAGTCCCAAGGTGAGGGCAGTGTCCAGTCTCAGCCCTGCCCTTGCACCTGAGGGTAACCCTGCAAATCCCTTTCAGGTTGAGGTCTCTGGAGATGTTATTTCCCAGGAGGAGATTTGGGGATGGAAGGCACCACGGGCAAGTGTGTACTGCTGGGGTCTGTGTTGTCTCTTTGGATCTCGGCCATGCGCTTGGTCTTTTCACACAGGCAGACTGCTCTCTGAGTTGCCTGACAGCTAATGGGTACACTTCCTTCCCCTGCAGCAGACATAACACTGGATGCAGCCACTGCTCACCCTTACCTGGCCGTGACAGATGATGGGAAATGTGTGACATACGTGCCCGAGAGGCAGGACGTTCCCGACAACCCTGAGCGATTTGACACACTGGTGGGCGTGCTGGGTCGGAACCGCTTCTCTGGCGGAGATCACTACTGGGAGGTGGGAGTGGCAGGCAAAAGCATGTGGGCCGTCGGGCTGTGCTTGGAGTCTGTCAGGCGGAAGGGCCAGTACACCAAGGCCTGTCCTGAAACCGGCTTCTGGATTCTTCGCCTGCAGAACGGCGAGTGCTCGGCTTTTGCCACACCCCGCACAGTGGTTACCCGAGAACCCCTCTCACGGCTGGGGGTTTTTCTGGAGTACGAAAAAGGGTTGATCTCTTTCTACAACGTCACCGAGTTTGTCATTCTCTTCACCTTCAAGAGCAACTTCAAAAGCGAGCCACTGAGGCCCTATTTCTACCCTGGGACTGTCAGTGCCGAAAAGACAAATGGCCTTAGCATCCTGAAGGTGTGAGCGGTTACCTGCAGGTCCCCACAGCACAACTGCACCAGGCCACAGCGGCCAGCCACAGGGACCACGGTGGTGCACAGGCATGCCCCTCCTGGACTCTGAAGAGCAGGGTGCTTGCGGTGTCCTGCATGCTCACTCTCAGCTTTGTGGGAAACTAGGGGCAATCTTCATTGATCCTCTAGGTCCCCAGGCCCTCCTGAGCCCCTTTCCTGTGATTTCTTTGGGCTTTAATAAATAACAAGTTCTCCACTTCTTCCTGGATTTGAGTTTGAAGTTCTGAAAATAGTTGGGGGATTCCTTAGCAGAATCAGTGCTGTGCACTTCTCATCACACAACACACAGACTTGCAGGTGTTTCTCTGTCACTGAGGATAAACTGTGGACTTTTCAACACCACATGCTAATGACTTTGATTGCCATCACCACACCAGAATCAGATCTTGAACATGACATCACATTTAATGTTACCGAGTAAAACCGAGTACTGTCAACAACAGACTAACCCATTTGCAGGTGGCCTGCAGTGCTGTAGGTGGTCTTCCCTGTGGGGCTGTAGGTGGTCTCCCCTGTGAGGCTGTAGGTGGTCTCCCTGTTTGCAAATGTCCTATGGTGCTGTCGGTGGTCTCCCCTGCGATGCTATCGGTGGTCTCCCTATATGCAGGTGGACTGTGGTGCTGTAGGTGGTCTCCCCATTTGCAGGTGGCCTGTAGTGCTGTATGTGGTCTCCCCTGCGCTGCTGTAAGTGGTCTCCCCATTTGCAGGCTGCCTGTGGTGCTGTTGGTGGTATCCCCTCAGATCCTCTGTCACATGGCTCTGAACTGTGCATCCCAAATGCAGCCGATGCCCCTCTGCATGGTCCATGCTGTGAAACATGTGTCACCGCACATACACAGCACTGCACAGTCTGGCTGATTAAAGGTAAAGAACATGAGGCAGTAAAGGAAACTAAACTCACATCTCTGGTACAGTGGCTTTGGGAAAATGCCATTTCTTTACAACTATGATCAGCAGTGTCACTCTGAGAGACATCCTCTACAGGACTAAGTGTACAGGTGTCTAGTGTCATACACATGAGTGTTTATAGGAACTTTATAAAGAATAATAAAAAACGGAAATCAACCTAAGTGTGGTTTATGAGAACTCAACTTCAAGGAGAAAAATGCATACATAGACCATGTGTGTTTATATAGTGGATGGTGTTTGACAGCTAAAAAGAACCATTGACACAAAAATATGAATAAGGGTCCAAGATGTGCTCAGCAAAAGAAAATGGACACTAAAGAGTGCATAGTGTTGACCTCTCTGTAAATTCTTGAGGAGGAAAAGCTGGTCTGTGGTAAAGAAATCAGGTGATGTGCAAGGCACTGACTTTGATTCTCAGCACCACATATAAGTAAATAAATGTCCATCAAAAACTAATAAAATATTTTTTAAAAGCTTGAAGAAAGAAAAAAAATCAGGTGACCGCCTACTGTTGAGGGAGGTTGCTAAGTGGACACCCTGAAGTAGGGAAATGTTCAGTTGTCTCTGGGGGAGGTCTCGAGGACCTACTGGTGGGATAACATCACTCTGTGCACCTCTTTCACGGGCTTCTGCTGCCTGGCTGCCTTCCTCCAGGCAGCTCCCAGGCTTCTGCCTTCCTTCTGCATCATTCCCTTTCATGGATGTCTCCTGCTGGATGACAGGCTGTGGCTTAGAAACTGCAGGAGAGAAGAAGTACACAGCATCCAAGGCCTGCCCCAGACCTCGTCCTGGCTTTGTGAGGACCTATAGGTAGTCCTGCGCAGAGGACTAGGAGGAAGCCTCCTGCTGGGCACGGGGATGTGACCCTCTAAAGTGGATATTCCACTCCAAACAACCCCATGAGACTCAGCCACTCCCCAGTCACACTCCTCAACCCTGAGCCACAGAAAGTTGGCAGAAAGTGGGGGTAGTCTCTGAAATTTGGGGATGATTGTGATGCAGCATTGATCAAATAATACCAGATTCATGTCCATCATACATGAATGGTGTGAGCTAACAGCAGATCTATAGGAGCTCCCTTAGTAGAAGTGCTCATTGCCCTGTTGAGGCGAGCATTCTGAAATGCGTTTCATGCATTCTAGTCTTTAAACTATAAGTGAATAGATGATAGGAACAAGGAGAGACTCAGGCTTCTCACAGTGAGGAAGAGCGGCTGCCTGTGTGTACAGCAGGAAGGGGCTGGGCTACCCACAACCCACAGCTCTGCGAGAAGAGCCAGGCAGGTTGTAAAGGCCACACATGCACACACACAGTGCTCCCGCCTTGCACTGGGATTTTGTCCCAACAGCTGTCACAGACTAACACATGGTAAGTGCAAGGTGCTCTGGATGCACAGCCCTCTGAGCCCCCCCTGCTCAGCAGCAGAAAGCACCATGGGGTGTGGGGGGCTCGCCTGCCTGGCCCTGGGCTGTCCGAGGGATGGCTCACTTCCTGCCTAGCGCCGGGAGAGGGCATGGATCACATATTGCTCGGCCAGAAAGAACCAAAACTCAAATATAAACTACAGACCAGTGGACCTAAGTATAAACGCACGCTCATGTGTGTGTGTGTGTGTGTGTGTGTGTGTGTGTGTGTGTGTTACAGTGCACGGGCCTATCGTCTGATCGGAAGGTCTGGAAGCACAGACAGCTGGATGCAGTGCTTGCTCTCAGTCACCAGGTCTGGATTTCTAAATGTATTTCTCCACTAGAGGAAACAGGAGTCTTTGGAGGAGAGAAAGCTTCTGGGAGAGAGAGGTCAAGCTTAACATGAGCCTGCTCCCTTTCTGCCCCCCAAAATCAAGCTGGCAGGGTATGACAGGGGCATGTCTAAAGGACCCGCTGGACAGGCCTCTGTCTTCACCCACTCACACCACCCTAGTAACATGGCTCAGACTGAATGATTTATTTAGACATATAAGTGTATTTCTCACAGTTCAGGAGGCAGGAAGTCCAAGAAGCCCACAGGCTGGGTATCTGGTAAGGGCCTGGTCTCTGCTCCCTGGTGGTGCCTTGTGCCTGTGTCTTCCAGACTGTAAGAACGCTGTGTGCTCATATCTAAAGAGGGGGCAAAGGCCGTTTAGAAGGAGGGGGCCCAAGGTCCTGTTTATCCCATTGCCAGTCACTCACCAAAGCCCCACCCTTGAAACGGACACAGTGTGTATTAAATTCTAGCATGTGTGCTCATGGGGATGAAACTGTCCAATCCACAGTATTCCACCCCTGGGCCCCAAAACGGACATCCTTCTCACATGCAAAATACCTCATCTCTTTCCAATGGTCTCCCAAGGTCAACGTTGTTGAAGTCCCAACACCAACTTCAAGTCCAAAATCTCCTTTAAATGTCATCTGAATGGCAGATGCGTAAGGCTCAAGATGTGGTTCATCCTGGGCAGACTCCTCTGCAGCAGTGACCCTGTGGGAGGGAGAGGGCTGCAGGCTCACCCAGCGCAGAAGTGGGGACAGCACAGAGCACATAGAGTCAGAGGCAGAAATTAACAGGTCAGAGGTGGGATCTGGAGGCTAGACTTAGTTGGGAACCTTCTGGACACACTTTGTGGGTTTTGGGTCCCCCATGCCAAAGGCAAGAAAAAACGAAATTGTAAGATACTAAATTCCAATCACAAAAACAAGAAAAACAGTAAAGTCAAAAATAGAAGCAAAGAACAAGAGCAAGAAATAGAGACACTGCTAACTACTGTAGACATTGCCAACTATGCCCACAGTCACCTCAAACATCAATGTTCTGATTACATCAATTAAGAGACAAAAATACCCAGATGACCATCAACAGATAAATAGATAAAGAAATGTCATTTATATACAAACTGGAGTTCTACTCAGCCCTGAAGAAGAATGAAACCATGGTATTTGCTGGTACATGGAACTGGAGACATCAACCTACGTAAAATAAGGGAGAATTGGAATGTCAAGGGTCAGAGTTGTCCCTCATGGAAGCCAGAGAAAAGTAAGGGGTTGAAAGGGGTGTCCCATGAAAATAGAAGAGATCAGTAAGTAGAGGAAGGAGACTGAGGTAGAGGGGCTGATGGGAAAATGCAGGAACAGGGCCATGAAATCCAACAAACTGTCCTAAAAAAATATACACCACAGTGCATTCACCTTCATATAAAATACAGAAGTAAGTAAAAGGAAGACCAAAGGAGTAGAGAAAGGGAATAGGAAAGGGAGGAGAGGAGGGAAAAGGAAGTACTGGGGACTGACTAGGGGCAAATTATATTCCATGCTTGAATATTTATGTCAAAATAAATCCTAATGTTAAGTGTAACTATAATGCATGGCTAATAAAAGAAAAAAAAATACAGCTCAGAAGGAGGTTATCCAAATGGTTGCAAGAAAGACAGACAACAGAAAACTCTAAAACAACAAAATAAACACACATAGACACACACACACACACACACACACACACACAAAGATCCACACAAAAATTGTCAGAATGAATCAGAAAGCAAGATCTAAGTGTATGTTGGGAAGAAGTCCATTTACAATGTAAATCTCATGCAGCTCAAATCAAAGGGTGGAGAAAGACTCATGATGATGACACCAATCAGAAGCATCAACACCTACGTTGGTTTCAGATGTGGCAGACCTCAGAGAGAGGCAAGATGGAAGGTGCAAGGAGAGCCATACGTAGTGACCAGAGGATCCACTCTCCAAGACACAGAAAAAGCTGACAGAGTGCAAGGAAAAGTCGATACCCCCACAATTATAGTTGGGAATTTTACTACCCCTCTACAGAAAGACCTGTTAATTTTGAAAATTTTGTGGATTTTCCTCTTACCAGGAATAGAACCCAGGGGTGCTTAACCCCTGAGCCACATCCTCAGCCCTTGTTATGTTTTACTTTGAGACAGGGTCTCACTAAGTTGCTTAGGATCAGACTAAACTGCTGAGGCTGGCTTTGAACTCGTGATCCTCTTGCCAGAGCCTCATGTGATGCTGGGACTAAACCCACCATTGCTCCCAACTTATCATCGATTTCTAACTTTATCAGGTTGTATTAGTAGAAGATACTTTGTATATTTAATATCTTTTAATATCTATGGACACTCAATTTGTGGTCTAACATACACTCTGTCCCAGGAATTATCCCAAACACACTTAAAAAGAATGAAAATTGTGTCATAACTCATTCATTTCCTGTGCTGCCCAAGTCCACTGCTTCTCAGTTTTTCTTCTGTGTAGCTATTCTGTCCATTATTGAGATGAGATGCTGAAGTCTACAGCTATTATTGTAGAACCTTTTGTGCCTTCCATCGTTTTTGTCTTCTTTGTTTTATATATTTTGGTGGTCTGTTATGGGGTGCCTAAATGTCTATGACTCTTATGCATTCTTGCTTTATGGAAACCTGTGTTAATATGCAGTTTTGTTGTTGATGTTGTTGTTGCTGTTGTTGTTGTTTGTGACTGGTTCTGAATGATTGGCCTGGCACTAGGGGTTCTTTGGTCCTTACCTATTACTAGGTTTACTGGGTTTCACTGCATGGGCCTGGTACTGAGTATTGAGTCTAAGATGTGGACAGAATTCCATTGTTCTCCCCCAGGTGAGAAGCCTCTGTGCCCTGGGGTTATGGAGCTGGGGCAGGGGGCTCATTGCCACCACTTGCAATGCATTTTTTCATTGTGCTCTACTAAAAGCAGGCATTATGGTCTCTTGCCTGATTTTCTAAGCTCTTGTACTAATAGTTGGGTGCATGAAAACTGTTCATCTTAATGGTCTATGGGGAGAGGTAGCTGAAGGATCTCACTCTGTCATCATTTAGTTATTTATTCTCAAAATAAATGTATTAGACCTATGTTATCAGCAACATTTTACAGATAAGAGTATTGGAAAGAAACCAGTCTCCAAATGGAAGCTACACAGGTGCCTGAGATTGTGAGTCAGGTTATGACCTCATAGTCCATTTGCCTGAGAGGTAAAGAATCAAAGGCCCCATGCACCTTTCCCACACAGACTTACCATGGCTCTTATTCCACTCTGGTTCAAAGTGCTTCTGTGTAGACTTTGCCCTTGGGAATGTTTGTTCTTGATGCCCAGGTCAATGCACCTGTTTGGCAGAACCTGCAGATCAGCTTCCTCATAGCTGAGCATGGCCACCTGGGGTGTGTGCACCCACACTACCCTTACCATTAATCATTGCCAGAAATGTTGTCAGCACTTCTGAGGACACAGGTGGTCCCGGGCAAATTCCACTGAAAACCTTTATAAGGAAATGTAGTTTCCCTGCTATTTCCTCCCACTTTATTTCCAGTTGCCTCAGAAAAATCTTGTAGAGACAGAGAGGGTTCACTCAAGTGAGATCAGCTCCCCTGAAAAAATAACAGTAAACACCAGCATCAGCTCCCCAATCCACTGTCGGCAGGGATTGGTTTTTGCAAAGTAATCTTTGAATCACAGCAGCAAATGTGTTATAAAAAACTGAAGCTCAAGATGGAAATTACACAAAGACTTGCTGAAATGAACAGAATTAGGATTTCTGGTTTCTGTTATTTCACTTTGAAAGGCAAACACACTCTGATTAAAGCACCAATAGCTTATTATAGAAAAGAACTGGGTGGGTTTTCACCACAGTCAGAATGTCACTACAATGAAGCAAACTGTTCCAGTATTAGAATCCCCTTATTTCTTTAAGTAGGTGAGTAATTGAAACTGATGCTGAAGAATGCTTTTGAGAGTTGTGAGAGGTTTAAAGTCTCAGTGCTCATGTTATTTATGGAATCTCTACAGAACCTTAAACCATATCCAAATAACAACGTAGGGATTATAAATGTCATAAAACAATTAGAAGGATATTGGCCCTTAAATGGAACTTTGAACCTAATGATGATGACCAGATGATCAGGCCTGAGGCCTGGGGATATAGCTCAGTTGGTAGAGTGCTTGCCTCACATCACATGCACAAGGCCCTGAGTTCAATCCTCAGCAACACACACACACACACACACAACACAACCTGTTAGTGACCCCAAAATAGAAAATAGTGGGTAACTAGTAACTGAGGGGTGACAGAGGCCTCGCAAGGCAGTTTGCAAGTTGACCTCTACAGGAGGAATGTCCTTTAGGGAGCTGTGAGCCACAGGAGGGTGTTCTGGAACTCTGAGTAACTGGAGTGGAGACAGACAGGCGTGCTCCAGCACACCCTCCCTGTCTCCTGTGTACTGAGTGCCTTCTAAGTGAGAAACATTGGGAATTTAACTGTATTTACAAAGAGATGCTTGTTCCCTAGAGGGAGGGCTTATGTGATGAAGGAATTTGGTGGACAGGAAGGATTTGTACCTAAGTATCTTGGATATGGCATTTTAGGAGAAGAAAAAAGGAAAATGTCATGAAGGTTTCCAAGCTGACTACACTTTTAAATGTGTCTTGTGATGCAAACATAAGAGGTCATCGAGGGATTTTAAAGGAGGGAGTGATGTACTGAGAGGAATTTTAGGAATGTTCCTCTGGCAGGATTAGGAGAGATAAACCAGAATGAGGATATGTGTGAAGGAATGTTAGCCAGGCATTTCTGTAAGCCCTCAATGCTCATTTACTGTAACAGAAAAGAAGTAGAAAAAATTAGGCTCTGGGAGTTGAGTAGAATGCTAGTAAAAATAAATAAATAAAGATAAGCCAGGGAGACTTGAAGGCGAATACTGTTCATCATCTTCCAGGGTGCTTTCCGCTTCACTCCTTGGACGCTCCCCTGCAGCCATTGTGGTCACCAGGGAATCTCAGGCAAGAGCTGTGGGCAGGAGACCTGAAGTGCAGAAGGCCTAGACACTTTGCATTCTGGTCACACTGACTTTACTGGGCTTTACTTACCCTGGTGCTCCCCCTCTAGAAATTGCTCCAATTAAATGTCAGCTAAGAGAATCCCGATTCCTGGACTCTTAGATTTCTTTTTTATCTAGTACCACGTGCAGTCTACATTTTCATCTCCACCAAGCTTAGAAATCTCCACCTGTGACCTCAAACACGGCCTTGTAAAAACTAGCAAGTGTTTTACTCTTTCTTCAGAACTGAAGGCAAATTCTTAACCCTGGGTGAGCTGTGGGCTTGCCTTTTCCTACAAGCAGATTGTCAGGTACTGATGGAGAATTCAAGGCACATAGGGTTAGGGAACACCATCCATTCCAGCGACATCAGAGTTGTCAGTTATTTCTGATAAGCATTCTCTATTTCCCTATCCACATTCCTTCCCACCATTTGCCATGTGAAACTCTGTTCGTTAATGCCTTTCTTGATGTCACCACATACTCTCTCATTAAGGGACCTCACTTCCTCCCAGACACAAACAACAATTTCCTGATCCTTCTATCTTATGGTTGAATGGAATAAATAGTGTCCTTCCTCCTAGCCACCTCCCTGTTCCCCTCATTGATGTATCCCCTCTGGCCTCATTTTCAGCAGGATTTCACATTATCATTAGCTCATCACTACCTGACACTTCCCCTTATATTATAAAAATGTGCCCAATTCCTTTCTTTATTTTTTATATATTTAAAATTCTGCTCTAGAACTGTTGTCATAAGCCTCCTGGATATTTTTTGTAGAATTCTCTCCCTAATGCCTCACAATCTGGTCATGATTTCTGTAAGATCCATAAATTATTACATTGCTGCTAGATCCACTCATACTTTTTAAAAATTTTGGATTTTCAGTAATTGTGCCATTGTGGTCCCCTAGCATACGGCCCAGGGGGGTAGGGGGGCTTTCCTGGTGTGACCTAACAGGGGGGCTGCTCCTGGGCTTCTGCCATCACACAGGTGTGCCCTCTGCCCATGAGGTCTTCTCTACCTTGTACCTTCTGGCTAACACACAATGTAAATTTACATTAGACGTAACATGGCTTATTCATTTCTTTGTGCACAGAGTTATTTTACACATGTCTATTGATCACTTCTATATACCAGGAACTGGGATTGGGCAGCTTTACAGAAATAAAGTCATCTTTGGAGGTATCCAGGCTAATTTGCCTCCACTTCACTGCTGCTATCAATGTGTATCCATATTTTTATATGAATCTTAAAAAACAATAATATTTATATTTTATACTTTCACTAAATACACAAGTCCTCAAGATTACTGTCGCATTTTAATCCTTGAATCTTCCCCAATGGCTGATGTGGTGAACATTTCATTCCTAGCATTTGGAGTTACTGAGAGGTGATGGAAGCTTTAGGATATGGGCAGGACATGGGGCCTATTGGAGGAAGAATGTCACGTGGTGCCCACCCTTGAGGGGCGTTTCTCATTCCTGGGTCCCCTTCTCTTGCTCCAGGCTGCCATGAGGGAAGTGTCTTTGCTCTCCCATGTGCTCCCATCATGATGCCCCTGTCCTAGAAACAACGGAGCCCAATGACTATGCACGGAAGACTCTGAAACTGAAGTGGCACCCCCTTTCTCCACAGAAAAGCCCTCTTCGCCATGGCTAATTTTAGGACTGTCAGCAAAAGAGTCCACTGTAGATAAACTTTGTATTTTCATGTTACCCTGTTTACTTGGCCACTGGCAAAGAAGATAGCAGCACTCCAGGTGCTGGACACCCCCTTACTAGTTTTCACAAATGTATTCAGTATAGTATTTTGAAGAAATGTGCAAACAAGGCCTCTGGCCTTGAGCTGGGCTTCACAGAGACGTCTACATTTTTAAGATAAGTTACAAATGGGCTCGATGGTAACAGCTGGCTGGGGGAGGAAAGAAAGGGGAGAAGAAGCTCTCCCCTTCTCAAGTGTTGTCCTTGAAGAGTTAACTTGCCTAGAACAGTAAAAGAAAAAGCTGCTTTTAAGTGAAATTCTGCAGACTGTGAACTTCTGAGCCCTTCCCCTTACATGCTGAGTATAAAACACTGAAACTCCCTGAACTCAGGGTTCAGGGGGTTGATTGATTACAGCAAAGGCTGTACCCTCTGAACCTAGCTGTAGCCAAATAAAACTGTTTCCTGCTATCTTTGATGCCTTGCCTTGTTTGTCCCTACAACAGAACCATGAGGGGATCTTTGCTCCTTTACGCTGGTTTTCCCAGGTACTTTTCACAGTGACAAAAAGTTGACTAACAGTAAATTGTTTTTGAAAAGTTCTGTATCTGATAATGTGGCTGAGAAGCTTCCAGAACTGCTTTGTAAGAAGAATTTGGAATGGTTTAAAGAGTATCTCTGTCACAACTAACAGGGGCACCAAAGAAAAATCTTCAGATGGCAAATTTGAATAGGACTGATAGGTCCCTGGTCCAAATGAGAATAAAATTTCAAGAAACAAAAGGAAACTAGAGTTTTATTTGTAAGTACAGAACCTAGATAATCAAGCAAATAAAAACAGGCATGTTTGGGTGAGTGGTACAGGAGGAGCCTCTTAGCTGTGCCCTCTGTGATGTCTGATAGGTCTTCAGTGCACAGTAGAGAAGCACACCATGCCAGTGCTGTAACAGCCCTCCCCTCGGATGTACCTGTGTCTGGTCTTGTTAGACCAGGTTGCAAGAAAAGACCACTGACTCCAATTAAAATCAAATTAAAGCAAGTTTATTATTTCGACCGGCCAGGCTGCCTCTCCCTCCCTAAACCACAGGAACAAGACAGCAGCCCAGCTTTATAGCCCAGAAAGTTACACAAAGGGGGGTTACAGATAATAGAACTCTGACAAGCATTACACTAATGGTAGTTTACATTTTTTGCTGGCCCCAACATCAGAATTTATGAGGACCATTAGAACTTCAGAGAGGGTCATTGTCTGGCCAGGGAAGGCCAATATTTATGAGGTGTCACTAAAGTTTCAGAGAGGGCTGCTATCTGGTCAGAGAGCCAGGCATGTGTGAGTTCAAGGCACAGGCAGGCATTCCAAGCAGGTTCATAATTTGCAGTAATTTATAGTAAAGCCAAAATTAACTTTTCATGGCTTTGTGGTGAGATGGCTCCCAATTTTAAGAAAAGATCAGGTTGGGTCTATCAGTCTCTCTTCAGCTGCTACCTGGGCTGGATCACATGACACAGTTTAGATGCAGAAGAGAAACAACAGGAAAAGGTTGCTTTGGTTCTTGAGAAGGTAACATGGTTTTTATTGGGATTCATGTAGGAATTCTGTGGCCTGGCTTGGTTTAGTCGTATTAAAGCCAAGTTATCCATCCTGTCAAATCTTAATCAGGTAAATAAATAATTCTATACATTTTTTTTTTCTCTAAGTACCTACTTTTGCTGTCTCATAATTTATAATTTGACAAATGTTTATCTTCACTTATTACTAGCATTATCCAGTTTTGGTAAAATTTTTGTGGACATGTGGCCTTGAAAGTATTCTCTAAATGTGCTATTTCTTCCACAAAGGTCCTTGGGCCTAAGTCTGTCCTTCTTGCTGCAGAATTTTTAGGTCTGTTGGGTCACATAATTCCCCTGCAGTTTTACTACATATTGCCAAAGTCCTCTCACAGGAGCGGAATCTCACTTTCCCAGCTACACGCAGTGTGAGCACGGCCACGTGAACAGACAGATGCGAGACTCAGGAAACTTTACCTCTGGGAGATGACAACTGGTATCTCAGCTCAGTGTCAATTTTAAAATATTTTAGAGTGAGTTTAAAGCTCTGTCCTTCCCCTGTTTCTCCAAAGCTGATGTGGGCCTATGAGATTGCTGGTGGTCTTTTACTTCCTATTTTCATGGACTTCTGGACGGAACAGATTAAAACTACTATGTGATACAATAGTCAAGGGTTTTTCTGGTTTCTATTTTATACATTTCTCTTGTTCACTGAACTTTACATGATGCAAAAATCCTCTGTTTTCCTGTGACAATGCTCATCTTCATGCTCTCTTAGAAATGGCTAAATAGAGAGACTGGTACTGCATTGTAAAGGAACTGTGAGGTCTTTTGAAAGCACAGCTCTGTCTCACTGTCTTGCTGTGCTCTAGTGAGATTTCTTTGTTGCAGGTACTCCTGAGGGATCCCAAGGTGGCTCAGGAAGCCCACCTCCCATCACAAAGGCAAGGCTGCCAGCTGACCTGAGCCAGAAGCTGATGGACATTCCCATAAGCCCCATGGATGACAGTGAGGAGCACCAAGCTACCCTCCCCTGGCTGGTGGCTCTCATCCATGAGGAATTTGCATGAAGTCTTACCTTAGTCACTGAGGAAATTTATTAAGCATAGAATAATTTTACTGTTTTACTTTTATAGATATAGTTGTTTCAAATGTTGTATGTTGATCATTTTCTTTGTGAAAAGCCAGTGAAATGCCCTGCGTGTGCACATAAAATGGGAACTTTGAGCCCAAGAGCCCCTCAGGAAGGTCACCTTGCACTGCGGTTGCTCTCTGCAGTTGGCAGAGACCCCTAGGTAGAAGGAGCACCTCTCCCAGCTTGGCCCACCCACCAACCCTCTCAGCCACAAAACAGTGGCTTTATATTTTACTTACATCTTTGACTGGATTCAAGTCTTTCAGAGATAGAAGAAAAATATGAACAGATAGGATTGGTGAGCTCTGGAGATCCCTGCTGGAATTCTGTTTCAGGAACCCTGTGAAAAATCAATGATACCGCTTAACATGAATGAAGCCACCCAGGCTCAACTCCAGAACTGCAGGCAGAGTAAAGCTGCACCACGGAGATGTCACTCATAGCCACCAAGTCCCATGTCCACAACATGTCCCAGGGTCCCCAAGGTGTTCACAGAGTAGTGCAAAAATTACAATTTAATATCAGTCACTGACATAATTTGTGTACCCTATTAAATATTAGGTAGAAATAAATATCTTATTTCATATTAATATTTTTACATTTCTTTGTCTTTATTGTTCTATTTTGTTTTGCCATTCTGAATGATGATTTTATATGGATTTATATAAAGTTATAACTTTTTTAAAAATGAATAAATTATAATATTTTAATATATTATTAAAACCAAATAACTGTCTTCTCACTAAGGAAATTCAAAAGTGGTTTGAAACTGAATTAAGTAATCTACCATCACCCCTCTTGTCTGTGCCCACTTACACTTTTATAGAAATATACATAGTTTATATTTATAAGACAGCAAACTCTCATTAAAATATGTACTCTAAATCATGTGCAATGAATGAGAAAATAAGAATAACACAAATAATTGCAAGAGTGTAATCATTTTGATATCCAATCCCTCACTCATATTCCAACAAATATTGTAAAAGTAAAGTATGTTTTTCTGGCATGTAGATGCTCCAGGGATTTGATACAGAGGACACACAATTGCACTGTTCCACTAGGTCAGGAGATTCCTGGTACCAAGTATGATGAAGAACTGGCAACTGAAACCTTAACTCCTCTAAAGGATGTGGCCAAAGTCCAGTTCCAAACAGGCATGATCATGAAACACAGACTAAAGTTTAAAAACTATGTTTTTATCATGGGAACGCCACAGAATTGTAAGGACAGGATCACCATTATTTGAGACCAGGATGCTTTCATTAGAGAGAAGGGACAGTGCTTCCCAGTTAAGTGGACCTTTGGAGACAAAGGAAGGGAAGAATAGGGTGGTCACCAGAACTTGAGGTGAGATCTCAGGCTAAGGCTGCTGAAAGGTCCCTCCAGGAGAAGATTGGGCTGTGTCTCCTGCCACAGAGGGGTCTCAGGAGGGATGAGAGTGTGCAGGCACATCCATGGTGAGGAAGAAGTGAACAGGGCACACTCAGAGCAGCCACAGCCCGTGTCTATCAACAGCAGGACTTGGTCTAGGCTGCACAGACAGCTCTCAATCCAGGTTAAGTGACACAGTGAGGACCTCAGACCTACTTCAGTAACCACAGAAACACCAGCCCAGTGACACTTATAAAGGAGTCACCAGGAACTACTTGCCCAGCCTTGTCAATTGAAGGGAAGTGACTCTTGGCAGTGACAGTTGGCTTGGAATGTCCTGTGTTCTGATTCAGTTGGAGCCCGGTGGACACTGGTCCTCCGAGTGCTGTCCTCATCATCAAGAAGGTCCACCTTGAGGCAGCTGCCACTGTGAACTGGTCCTCCAGAGGAGCTTCCATTAATGTATGCATCCCGTTTGGGTCAGAGACTGAAAACAGAGATACAGGCTATTCAAGGACCTGAGCCCTCATGGCTCAGCCACCTATTCTAAGGTGTCAGCTATTGTCCCTGCAGAAATCTTTGGTCACAATGTTTGAGTGAGTAGGGGGGGCTGATGGCAAGAAAAAAGGAGTCTCAGGTTTGGGGGTTTCTCATGCCAGGGAAGCAAAAACTTAACTGTCTCAGATCCATTGCTTATTAATATTATTACTCTACCTTGTCAATTCTTTCCTCTAAATATCACTGTGCTTAACTGTAAAGCAGGTGTCAGCATTTCTACTCAGACCATGTCACAGATCGACTTGGGGATCACAAGCCATGATGCAAAAGCTCCCAGAAGCTGTAGATCTCCTCACCCAACAGTGGAGGAGAGGAGCCCTGCCCCCTCCCCTGTCTTTAACCATCCAACTCCCTTCCTGGAGGAAGCCACTAGCCTGTGTGTGGCTTTGTCTCCCAGATATTTAAAATTGAAAGGCCATGCATGTTTATGCTGAGCCAGTCATTTTATGCTAAAGCTTTACCTGCATCTGGTTACATTCAGCCTCAGGTTACCAATAAGGAGGCACATTTCAGTGCTCAAATGACAGTGCAGAGGATCCTGGACATAGGATTGCATGGCATACCAAGGTTCACGTGGCTCCAGGCTGCTCTGAGCCCAGGCCCTCTGCACCAGCACCCAGGCACTCAGGTACTAAGGCCCTCTGCTCTTTTTCTGGCTCTGCACTGACTCATCTACATGAACATGGTCCCCACAAACCCCATCTGCAGGTATGTCCCTCTCCACGACCTCCCTGAAGCCCCACTCTGACTCAGAAGGCTCTATGGGGCACCAGTGAACACTGGCATCCGAATTTGAACTCTCAATCTCAGCAGCAATTCCACCCTGGACTAGGAACTTTGTATGGGCCACCAGGAGAAATGGAAGCCATGAGCGTCCAGGAAAACACAGCTCACAGGCCAGCGCCATCTGTGGACTCAACATTTCAGGCTGACCCGAGTGTCCTTCAGCTGCACAGCTAGGACCTGAGCCCTATTCCTGTCCTCTCCTCCCTCTCCAGGCTTCTTCTGCCCAGGACGATGGCCCAGCAGCAGCTCGGTCCAGGCTGGTGAAGCAAACTCCTCCGTCCACTCTGGTCCTGTGTCTTCATGGAGCCAACTCTCTGAGGAGTTCATGAGCAGCCCCACCAATGTGCTTGCTGACAGGTACTCTGTGTCCTCCTAGCCTCCTAGGGCCCTGCTGCAGGAAGAGGCCCCTCTAATGCTGAGGTAAGATGGGAAATAGTTTCTTGGTTTATCTTATTTTCAAATGAACTTGTATGGAAATCTGACATCACACATGACAGATGACATGGAGGTTTCCTTGGTGAGGTGGGGGGTGGATTGTCTCTCTCAGCATGTGACACTGGGCCAAGGGGGCATGTCAATGGCAGCACCAGCCTGTCAGCTGTGTGGGAGGGATGTGTCCTCAGCCCCCATCTTCCTCCTGGATCAAGAGGCTTGTAATTTTCCATCAAGACACATGAGAAGTGGTGGCTCCAAGAACATCCCTGTCTTTCCTTGGGTGGGGCACATCCCTTGGGCCCTTTAACTTGACAGGAGAACAGGCCTAGGCTCACAGAGCAACCTGGATCCTAGGTTCCCAGGGGCACTGAGTGGGGCCCTGATATGTGGGATTTGACATGTAAATGGGGGCCCTGCAGGCAGCCCCTGGCCTTGGGCTGCAGCGGGAGGATTTCTAGGGGCAGCAGGAAGACAGCAAGACACCTGGCCTGGGACAGAAGGTGGGGGGGGGTTCCCTGTGCTAAGAGGAGGAGATGAGCACAGCATGGCCTGCCCCAGCCCAGGCTGTTGGTGCCTGGACACTGTGTTCCTCCCTAGGCACAGGGAGCAGGGGCAGCCCTGTGTCTGCTGTGAGCACTTGTTCAAGTCTCCCTTGAAGCCTGGAGGCTGGAGCTTGCTTCCTGCTCCTCCCCTCAGGGCCATTGGCAGAGGCAGGGGATGCAGGTCAGGTCAGCAGTTTAGGAGGAACTGGTCTCATCTAGAATGTGGGGATCCAGTCACAGAAGTCACCTCCTTCAGGATAACTTGGGCTTCTCTTATCAACATTATTTTGTGCCTGCATTTCCCCTCCAGTGAACAGGTAGTTTGCTAAGGAATGTGACATATCCTGTCCACTTAGGCCAGGCAGGGCTGCAGCTAAATTGCTTCTTGGAAAAGAAAGCATGTGGGGGTCAGCACGGTGGGCCCATTTGACAGAATCATTCTCTTAACCTCGTGTCCCACCATTCACATCTGACTGTCCCCTAACAGAGAGACCCTGGCCATGCTGGTCAGTGCAAGGGCAGGCACTGTGTCCTCATTGTTCCTCCTCATCCAGAGTTCAGCCCTGAATAGCCCATCTTGGGCTCAGGGCATCTCTGATGATACACCCTGTAAACATCTTGTCCAGCTCAGGTGAGGAAAGGACCCTCCTCAGCTAATCCAGGGTCCTGCTCAGTGTGACCCAGCATAAGGCATGGTGAGAAGGCTCCTGGACAGAGTAATGTGACCCCTTCCCTGCTCCTGCTGCCTTGCTTCTGTCCATCACAGGGGACATTGTTTGAAATCCTCTAGGACCCTGATATTGGCCTTTGTGTCCCTGGGCCTCAGAGAGAGGCAGACAATTCTGCACATGCAGGCTATTGATAAATACCTGTAAGGAACCAGGGGAGAAGAGGCCCAGCTTCCTTAAGTGTCATCTCCAGAGAAGCCCTCCCCTGAGTGATGGACAGGAGGCAAATATGCCTGCTGAATTTCCATTAATTACCATGAAACAATGTAACCATCCCAGTCCTTCCCCACACTAAACTCAGTCCAGGGTCCCAACAGTGCTGTTCCCATGCAGAGGAAACTCCCACCCTCTCAGAACTGTCTGGGGGGCACAGGTCTGGGCCTGGCCTGGGTCCCTTCCTTGTAGTCATGAACACAGTGTGTCCACTGCAGCTGCAGCTCCAGCTCACAGGACTGGCTCTGAGGGCTGCAATGATCCTAGGCATGTGGGAGTGACACCTTGAGTTGTGAGGTTTTGCAGGTGTGAGCCTTGACTGCTGAATCTCTGACCACTCAGAGCCCAGGTGAGTTCTGAGAAGCCAGGGGAGGAGCAGGGTGAGGTGTGGACAGTGTGTCCTCCCTGCAGCTAATGACTTCCCACTGTGTCTCTAAAGGCTTCTCTGACAATAGAAGATATGATTCCAGTAGTGACCATGAAGAAACTCCAGGTAGATTCCAACAGTGAGACAGGACCCAAGGGAAGGGCGTTCCTGGGAGTCATTGAGTTGTAACTGCTCAGCTGGAGACAGAGCAAGGGGCTGTGAAATCAGAAAGAAAAAAGAAATGTGACTTTTCACCTTCAGCAGCTAATGGTGCAATAAAAGAGCTGTGATGTCTATGGGCTTTGAGTGCTTGATTCCCAGCCATCTTGCTCTGCTGTCAAGGTGTCTTTCCCACCAGATCAGCTGTCTCCTGAATCTTCCTCTGACAAGCCTCAGCCCTGGGGTTGCCTGGGTAATGCCTGTTGAGAATGGAGCACAAAGTCTTTGGGTGGGGTCTGGTGCTGAACCCCAGTGCAGGTGTCTCATAGACCTGGATCTCTCATGGCTTCCCAGACCCTGGATGTGGAGGGAATGCTGTCCCAGGGAGCTCAGGTGCAGGGTGGTAAGGAGTCCTCTCCTCTGCTGGACTTCAGGTCTTGCTCAGCAACCTCAGGGTTGTGTCCTGGCAGTTTACTCCTGGTGCACTGATGCCCTCGTGGTCAGCTGAAGAATCCCCTCAGTGTGGTGAGGTTGTAGCAAACTCAGCTAAGTGCACGGTGAGCCCTGGAGCTGGTGTGGCCCACAGGTCCTGGAGAGTGTGCCAGAACTGGAGCTTCTGAGCTGTGCTAACCTCAGACACATATTTCATAAGTTAACCACTTTTTTTTAATGCTTATGTGCTTAGGTTTGCTTCAGAATTTTCTCAAAGGTCAATGGAAGAGATACATAATTTCCGATTTCTAAAATTTTTTTAAAGTTTTTCTTTACATTTTGCTGTTATGTTAATATTTTCATATAAAATCATAGTGGTTTTATATCATTTTATCAAATATTTTGTGTGGTAACTGACCCCTGGCTGACATGAATTCAGACACACTGTGTGTGTGTGGTCACCTTGTCTTTTAATTTGTACAATTGGTGACATATTGTTGCACTGACTTCAACATCACATTTTTAGCATAAACCTAAAAAAAAAAAGAAGCAAAACTCAGGAGTAGGGTGTTGGCCTCTTCCCCCAAGGTGGTAATCAGCCTCCTGAGCCCCGGGGCTACTCATTGCCTCTGATAAGAAGGCAGGAGGTGTTAGACCAGGACGCAAGAAAAGACCACTGACTCCAATTAAAATCAAATTAAAGCAAGCTTATTATTTTGACCGACCGGGCTGCCTCTCCCTCCCAAAACCGCAGGAACAAGACAGCAGCCCAGCTTTATAGCCCAGAAAGTTACACAAAGGGGGGTTACAGATAACAGAACTCTGACAAGCATCACACTAATGGTAGTTTACATTTTTTGCTGGCCCCAACATCAGAATTTATGAGGACCATTAGAGCCTCAGAGAGGGTCATTGTCTGGCCAGGGAAGGCCAATATTTATGAGGTGTCACTAAAGTTTCAGAGAGGGCTGCTATCTGGTCAGAGAGCCAGGCATGGGTGAGTTCAAGGCAGGGGCAGGCATTCCAAGCAGGTTCAGAATTTGCAGTAATTTATAGTAAAGGCAAAATTATCTTTTCATGGCTTTCTGGTGAGATGGCTCCCAATTTTGAGAGAAAATCAGGTAGGGTCTATCAGAGGGTCCTAGGAGCAAAGGGCGAGGCTGAGCCAGGATGTGTGTGTCACTCAGCAGGCTGTGTCCCTGTGGAAGTGGCTGCTGCTCCCCAGAGCACAGGAAGAGCAGGCTCTGCGCTCAGGCTGGCCCCCTGCGCTGGTGCAGGCAGCCTGTCTCCAGCCAGGGAGGCTGAGAATCTGGCAGGGCTCTGGATCCCAGAGCCAGTGACCTGTTAGGCCTGGAGGTTCGGGGAAGTGGTGACGCTGGTCCCAGCTCGCCGTGGCCCTGGGCTACAGGGGAGGGTGATGGTCCCCCAGAAGTCACTGGGCAGAGAAGTGGCCCCCGGAAACGGGCGAGGGGCAGAGCTTCTGAGGTGCCCTCCCCACCCAGCCCAGCAGTTCCCCCACACAGTCACCTGGGCAGGGAGCAGGAGAGGAGCACCTGCCTGCTGCATCCAGCCGGGCTGCTCTACAGGACGGCGCTGGGCAGCCTCAGCTCTCCAGTCACTCCTACACCGGGGGCACGGCTCTCCTGCAGGTGAGCTGCCACCTGATGCGGCGACCACAGGTTAAGGGACCCAGGGCCCGAGCTGCGCTTCCCGGCAGATCTTCTCTCCCGAAGCCCGACCCACGGCGCCCTCTAGTGTCCTAGGGTGATATTGTGGTTCCAAGTTTCACTCCAGCTACTTTCTCTATTCGCACCTGGGAGACAAGGTCAAAACCAGGCCAGTAAAAGACTCAACAAACCAGGCAGGTTATGTTCGCTGGCCATCCCGGCGACTGGGAAGCTGAGGCAGGAAGATTGCAAGTTTGAGACCAGCCTCAGCAACTTAAATTAGACCTTGTCCCAAGATAAAAAGTAAAAGAATAGTTTGGAGATGTAGCTCAGTGGTAGTGTGTGCCCCTGGGCTCATTTTGCAGTGTCACCAAAAAAAAAAAAAAAAAAAAAAAAAAAAGAAAAGAAAAAAATGAGAAGCAAGTAAAGTGGCCCAGGATTATTGAATTTAAGAAGAAAAATGCTTTATACTTTGTCACTTCAAAAAATTCATTACATCATCAAAGAAAATATGTAAATAGCCAATAAACACACTGATATATTTAATATCATGACTCTAAAAAATGCAAAATTAGATCGTCATATTATCCTGTGCCACAAAAAAAAAAAAAAAAACTGAGTGCATGGGCTGACCTACCTACAACCTACTGGAAGCATATAAAGTAGGTGGACTCTGACACAATCCTGGAAGAAGGCAGCCACTTTTTAAGCAGATTTGCCATCCTGTTAGCATACAAAGTTAACAAACTTTCTTGAGTGAGGTATCAGTGAATTGTCCAAGAGAATTACACAGTAATTCATAAATGAAAATGCATCACAGGATTGTTCATCACACAGCCTAAACATCTGATAGTAAGCCAACATAGAATTTCAAAATCATTCTGCTTACACTAGAAGACCCACAGGACAGAGTGTAGGTGACATGTCTTGTGCAGATGAAATTCTGTGAAAGAAAAATCTCTAGTGTCACAGACAAGGTAAAAGGGTCCTGGGGGCCAAGGTCAATGGAATGTTGACTGAAAATTACCATAAAATCATGGTTGATAGAAAAATTTTGATCTTCATTTTGAATTCATGAAAAATATTAATATATCAATATGAGGACTGGGGATGTGGCTCAAGCGTTAGCGCGCTCGCCTGGCATGCGTGGGGCCCAGGTTCGATCCTCAGCACCACATACAACTCAGCACCACATACAAAAAACAAAGATGTGTGTCCGCCAAAAACTAAAAATAATATTAAAATTCTCTCTCTCTCTCTCTCTCTCTCTCTCTCTCTCTAAAAAAAAATATCAATATAAATGTGTATTTCTTAAATAATTATAAACACAATACATCTGAAATATATATTTTTTTCAATACTCACCAAACGGCTTAAATGGATACATATTATTTCGTATGAATTCCACCTTTAGTTTAAAACAATGATCGCAGTATTTTGAGATGAAATTACAAACACTTTTACGAGCTACTTTTCAAAAAATTGTGCTCCTTTAAAGAGATTATTATTGGTGGGAAAAAGAAAGCTTAAAAGATGGAAAAATAGTTGAATACTCATGCTTCTGTCCTTAGTTACAGATGAAGTGATATTTCCCTAAGACACCGCTGCTTTTGGAGTCACGGGTTTCACATCGTGGATCTGGTCCTGCGGTAGGAAAGCCCTAGGTAACTGAGGTGGCAGAGGCCACGCAAGACTCGCCTGGTGCAGGAAGGGTCTCAGTCCCCTTGAGGGAGAAAAGAAAGAAGAAAGAAATCGGTGGCCTCCATGTGCAAACATCAGTAGTACAAATGTGTCAACTTCACAAAATATGATTAGTAGTGTTGTCACATTAAAAGAATGTATGAGGGTGAGGTGACCAGAAATCTAGGGATGGGGACAGGAGGAGCGGCGGCCAAGCATGTCTGAGTCCTGGTGGGCGCCCTCCCCTGGGCGTTGTCCTGGTGGACGCCCTCCCCTAGGTGCTTCCTGGAGAAGGGAAGGGGCAGCCAGGGCGCGTGCGCGGGTCCCTATGCAGCTCAGCGCAGAGGTGCGTGGAGGGAGAAGTCAGCGGACGCCTGAGGATGTCATCAGTGAGTCTGCAGGCGTCCACTGGACACTTGGGCTGACTCAAGGGGAGGACGGTGAGGCCCCTAGTCGGCGATGAACGGGTCACTAGGAACAAGGGGTTCGCAGTTTACAGACCAGGACGATGAAGTCGCTTCCCGGGTGTAGGTGGCTGCACTGTTAGGTGCCTGCTTGCTGGTAACTGGCAGCCGCGCCACTGTGACTGATTCGCCCCAGGCGCTGTGGGATGCACCCGGCTGGTTCCCTAACGGCTTCTCTCCGCGGTGGCTCAGCTTTCGGGCACCACCGTGTGTTTCCTTCCCCTCAAGCCTGGATTTGCGCTGCTGCAGGGCAATTCGCCCTGCAGAAATGTATCAGTGGAAAGGAGCTCAGAGCAAGGTCTGCGAGCCAGGGTTTCCTTGTCTCCCTACCAGTCTCAGCTGCCTGTGAAGAAGGTAGCTGCTGCCACCGCGGGGGTGGGGGTGGGGGGTGAGGGGGCAGCAAGTAGTCATTGGCCTCACCTCTGGTGGCAGCCCAGCCAGGAGCAAGACCTGTGCATCAGCGGGGCCTCCTGGGATCCAGAGAAGCAGGAGGGGGCGCTGGAGACCTGGTGCTTGAGGCTGAGGGTGGTACCAGGGCTACCTGGGAGGGCACCCAGCTGCTGCTGGAACGGGGATATGCCAGTCACCAACACTGAGGCCACTGCTCAGGGTGCAGGGGAGTCTGGAGATGCCCCCAGGTGATACAGAGAGGGCAGCTGCTGAACTTCATGGGTGCAGAGAGGGAACCTGCAGACACAGGAGACATGGGTTCTGGGCACCTACCGGTTGAGAGCTGCTGGTGAGATCTGAAACGACTTCTGGCACATGTTGGGGAGTTAGCTATGGTGGAAGAGACCAGTCCCCGCCCATGCAGTGAGAGAGCATCAGGAGGGGCAGTCCAGGGCCCATTGGACATTGCCTTCAGGGTCCAGGGTGCACCCAGGCTTCCCTAGGACTGTCTTATCACCACCCCACTGGCCTCATAGAGGAGCCCACGCCTCTCTCTCTCCACCATGCAATTGGTCAGGGTCAGTGCACCCTTCAGCCCAGCCACCACTGATGCTACCTGTGCAGAAGGACCAGAAGCAGGA
Source organism: Callospermophilus lateralis (assembly GCF_048772815.1). Classification (NCBI taxonomy): domain Eukaryota; kingdom Metazoa; phylum Chordata; class Mammalia; order Rodentia; family Sciuridae; genus Callospermophilus; species Callospermophilus lateralis. The sequence goes on along the minus strand of NC_135309.1, from coordinate 11,566,886 downwards.
CGGTCCTGGGACCTCAGGGAGCAACACAGCTCTGGGGCTGCATTAGAGGAGCTGGCAGAGCTGGGGAAGGGTTTATGCTGGAAATGTAGAGCCTTTGACTTTGTAGACTCCCAACGTGACCACACTCAGTGTCCCTCTGCATTCGCTCAACACTTCTTGCATTGTCCTCAGTGAGGTTTTATTACTTTCCAGAGCATTCAACTTTCCACTTTTGTCAGTTTTTCCTCAAGTATTTCATATTGTATGCAATTACCAATTGCAATGATATTCTTCACAGAGATAAAAGAAAATAATACTAAAACTCAAAAGCTAGCACACATACACACACACACACACACACACACACCTCCAAATAACTAAAACAATCTCGAACAAAAATCAGAAAGTGGGAGTCATCACAATCTCTGATTTCCAGATGTCGCAGAACAGCATAGTACCACCATAAAAACAGACACAGACCAGTGGAACAGAACTGAGTTCCAGAACTAACCCCACATGGACATCCAAGTGGCTCCCAATAGAAGTGCCAAGGACATATGCTGTAGAGAACACAGCCTTAGTTTTGACTAGCTGGTGACTTATTTCTAGGAAACAGTTTCTTTCTTCATGTTATTTTTTTCCCCTAAAACCACTTGAAGCACTTAGAGGACTTTTGGAGTCATTCCTTGAGGCTGACTGTGGAGTAGCCTCAAGGACACTTTGTTTTACTCCAAAGTGTCCATTAAGAGATTTTGATCTCCAAGGATGAAATTCCTGCCTGTGAAGTTTGGAATCAGGCAGGTGCTGGTGATAGAACAGTCCACATTTTGAGCTAAAGATTTGTGACGTCATCGGATCTACTCTGCCAAGGAAACCAAGATCTAATGTGACACAGAAATCACCTCCTTAGAGCCCGCTGAGAGCTGCCTGCAACAGACCAGGAGAGTGCAGGGCAACTGGTCCCACTCCCCCATGGCTCTGGAGTACCACGACGTCCTAGGAGCACAGCTTGGAGGGCTACAGGAACAGTGGCCTCATCCTCCATCTAGAGCCCAGAAGTCTACATAACACCTGAGCTCACCTGCTCAACTACACAGATGCAGACAAGGCACTTCTCTGTAGTTGAAGAGGTACCTGGGAGGACTCCCTGGCTTCTGCTGGAACCTGCGTGTCCTTCAGTCACCAGGACTGAGGCCACTGCTCGGGTGCAGGAGAGTCTGGCCCATGCTCCAGGGGATGCAGAGGGGGAGGAGGGCTGAGCCAGCACAGGGGTGATGGGCTAGCACAGGCTTTTTTTTAGGCGGGGGGGACTTGCAGACAGACAGACAGGGATGATGGGCCAGCAGAGATTGGGGAGGGACCTGCAGACCTTAGGCGTGATGGGCCAGCAGAGACTGGGGAGGGACCTGCAGACAGACACTCAAGAGTGATGGGCCAGAGGCCAGGGGTAAACTGTTTGGTGATCTGAGGCAGAGGGACTGACACAGGCTAAGGCTGTCCCTGTCTCTGAGGCCTGTCCCTATCTGTCAATGCAAGAGGAGCACAGGAGGAGGGAGTCCAAGCCATAGTGCAATCATCCCCTTGGAGCCCCAGAGCAGGGCTGCTATGCTGAAGTCTCTCTCATCTTCCCCAGTGGCCTGAAAGAAGAGGGGCTGTGCATGCCAACTGATTTCCACTCTTGGTGATCTCTGCTCCATGCTGAGACTGAGTGTCTATACACAGGATGCTGATGTGTTAGTTCAGAGGTTGGCCATGGGAAGGCCAAGGAGGAGCAGCTGCTGGGACCTTACACAACTGTGAGCAGCAGGTGATCCAGTCGAGAGGAGCACAGCAGGTGAAAGCCCATCAGCAGATGCAGGCACCCACACCCCAGCCCTGAGGAGTTTGGGGGTTTGCACAGCAGCAGCTGCGCAGCAGACCCTGAGGTCATAGTGATTCTGGCCTCCCCCCCATGCATCATGTGAGCCAGCATCTCCTGCTTGCTCTCTAGAGATTTCTGTGAGAGCAGTGGGCACCTGGGTCCCTACAGGGCACAAGTCCCTCCCTCTCACTGTTCCTCTCCTCCTGTGGGAAACCTGGGCCATGTCCTAGATCAGCAGGCAGGCAGCTAAAGTAGGGGTGAAGGTAACCCTTGGAGTTCCCAGCCAGAGAGTGAACAAGCAGGGAGTGTGCTGGTAATTTCTTAGATCACCACTGGCGGCTTCTTTCTGTATAGGAGTTCTTCCTTTAGTGTGTCTTTCCTCACAGTTTTCCTATGAAGAATCATGCCACTATTTAAAGAATGAGGTTACACTTGATATTCTGCTTGGAAATCTCAGCTAAATCTCCAAGTTTGCTTCTTGGCAGTGCTTTCTTCCTTTTTTTTTTTCCCAGACTCTGTTTATATAATTCAAACTTCAGCATTCAAATTGAGTGACTCCTACATGCATCCAGTCACTGACCACAAACCCTGGATGGTGCACTGGAGACTCTAGAGATCCAAATCTTCCACACAAAAATCTGAATCAGACCATCTTTGTGGGCCTTTGACCTTGCTCAGTAGGGCCTTGTGCTAGATTTATTGCTATTGTTGCCATCTTAGAATTCTTTTTTTTTTTCTTCTTCTTTTCTTTGCAATACTGATGATTGAACTCAGGGCCTCACATGTGCTAGGCCAGCCTCTACTACTGAGCTGCATCCCCAGCCCAGCTATCTTAAAACTCTTAATATTTTAGTCCCTGAAGATGTTTTGATTTATTTATTTATTTTAAAGTGAATTCTGATGGAATTGGAAACAAAGGAGCATGAACATCTGACTTTTCTTGCTGCCCAATTTGCATACAGCATTCACTTTGCCCCTGAGCAGGGCATTCAGGTGAACCCACAAGGGTGGGATTTCAGCAAGACTCAAGGCCAACAGGAGAAGGTGAGCATCTGGCCTTGGAGTGGGCTGAGTCATGAGATCCACTCTCACTCCCACCTAACTTGCTCTGGAACAGAAGGTGGAAAAGAAGCAGCACCTAGGAATCCCATGGTGCTTCCTCGCCTTGTTCTCTGCCTTAGCAATTCTTTCCTGAAAGTGAGGATGTGGGTGGAGGGAGAATGATGCTGCTAATGGGAAAGGTGGCCTCTGCTTTTAGCCCAGCTTGCTAGCAACCTTCAGATGGGAGCTTCAGCAGCATATGTAAATACCGAGAAGTGAAATAAAAACAAATGAAGTTAGTTTTGTGCAGTTTTTGCGTATGTATTTACAGATGTGAACTGTGAGTTGTGTGACTTGTTGGATCAGCATAAAGATTTGCACTTAAAATGGTGCTGCCCACTTTTCAGATAAATGGTGAGATCCACAGTAATAATTTAAACTTACCATTTTCTCATAACAACACTGAATGGCCAACTCATTCAAAGGTCAGAGCAGACAGAGAGATGCCGAGAAGAATGAAAGCCACATGAATCAGTGCCTCTGGTATCCAGCTAGGCCCACTGTGCCCCTTGTGCAGGTGCCAGTCACTGCAAAGATGAACTTGGCAGAATTTGGGGTCTATTTATGAAGCAGCCCAAGACTTGCAGGAGGAAGCCTCATGTCCATTTCCCAAGCACAAGATTTATGGATCCTTGTGTGATAGAGTAGCAGGTAGTTGAAGGAATGGAAAAAGGTGACTATAGGCCAGGGAAAGAGGAGCCACTGATGGTCACAAGGAGCCAAACATCTCAGTTCTTCATAGGACTCATGTTTAGAAAAATGGCAGCTTTAGCCTGGTCAGGCAGAGGCTTGCTCTCCAATGTCAAAGACATCAGGTGTTGGAAGCTCAGTAGGCCCAAGGTCAGTGGTTTCCATTGGTTTTAGACAAGAGTGGTTTCCAGCTTAGGCCACTGTGACCAACATCACCCACATGTCCAGGCATCCTTTATTGCAAATTTAGGGGGCTCTTAGTTTCCTGACCTCTGGAAATGGTATGTCAAAGTCAGTTGAAGCAAGGGGAGGGGGCAGCCTAGAGGGCACACTCAGGCTCAACTGGAACTCCTGCATTATGGAAGAGGACCCCCATCTGGGACCTCACAGGTCTCAGCCCCAGGCCAATAATAAGATAAAACACAAATGTTAACAGAACATGGTCAGCTAATATTCACATATAGGAGTCCTTTAGGGAGCCCCAAAGTGCCCTCCCTGGTCCCTTGCTTTACTGTTACAGTGGCCCCTGTGGCAAGTGTCCATTTCGAAGGCCTGCTTAATACCCCGAGGACATGGCTTCAATGGCAGGCTTCCTTTTGCCCAGGCAGATGTGGATGGGGGACTTGAGGGAGCTCATTGGCCAGATGCAATCCAACAGCTTCCCCTGGAGTGCTGCTGTGCCCCTGCCCACTCAGTCTTGTCCTGCAAGCTGTGGTTGGGCTGTGCAACTTCTTCCAGCCTCAGCCATTTAAGTATTTGACTGGGAAGAGAAGTATTGAGAATGTAATAACCTAAAATTAATGAGTGGGTAGATGAGTGGGGGCAGCACTTAAGTGACATTTAATTTCACTGTATGGTATTGAATAATAATGAGTTAACCCTCTTCCATAGGGAATTTGAATTTTTTAAAAATGTCAGGATCTTCTTTTCACATTTGAGGTTACTTTTATCTTTCCTGAAAAAGGTACAGGGCCTACTTCCTGTGATCTCACAGTGAGTAACTAACTCAGGCTTGAATACAAAATGCCCCAAAGACACTGTGAACTTTAGTGTTGGGGAGGGGGAGGCTCCCCTCCCCTGTCCTCACCAGCTGGCTTTCAGGGAACCTAATTAGCACCTTTCACTTATCTTTGGATTGTAAAGGACTTTCCCTGGGATCTGACTTTTTTTTCCTTTGGAGTGTAAACACCTAGGGAAGGCTCTGGGCCCAGGGCTTGAGGCTCCTTGGAGGCCCCAGGTTCCCTTCCTGCACTCTGCTTTTGTAAACACACTCCCCCTGGCAGATATTCTCTGTGGATAAAGCTTTGCTTAAACTCAGAGCTGTGTCTCTCCTGGCTATTTGTGCAGCTACCCTAACACCAACAAAAGGGTCCTGAAGGAAGAAGGCATACTAAAATACTGGGTTCTGGACTTTTACCCTTTCCCACTGCAGATGACTCCTGGAAGGAGAAAAGCAAATAGTGAGGCTCTAAGTAACAATGGGTCCCAGAGATAATTAGGGAATACCTAGTTGTGGGCTTTTCCCAGTTACAACAAGTTTTAAACTTTTTACAACTGCCTTCCTGAGATAAAATTTTAACCTGCATAACTAGGTCCCTTACTGTTCAAAGTGCACAACCTCAGTCTCTAATTAATTAATATACACCCTCATTGTAAACTACAAAACCCAAACTCCTTCTGTAACCCCGGGGACCATTTGTTCTACCTAGAAAATGAACCCACCCAGGCCTGATGGATTGACTTCGCTGCAGAATAAAGAGATTTGCTTCCTTTCTCCAGCCTCCGTCATTTGTGTGCTATGTGCTTACAGTAATACCTCATTGCATCAATTGCATAGAAAAGCAATGTTATTTTACATATATTGCACTAAAGAAATCACAACCAATTTTATCTGTGACTTTCTCTCACTTTTTGAATCATCTTGTGTTTTTGAAGGGGATGGAACACAGGTACTTGCATTTGCTACAAAAACACTCTACCACTGAGCTACGCCTGAGTTATTTTACCTATTTTTTTTAAAATTTTTTTTGAATTTGTAGGTTTTTTAAAACATTTATTTTTTAGTTTTAGGAGAACACAATATCTCCATTTTATTTTTATGTGGTGCTGAGAATCGAACCTAGGGCCTCACGCATGCTAGGCAAGCATGCTACCACTTGAGCCACATCCCCAGCCCCTTTACCTCTTTCTTTAACGTTTTTGTGTGGCTTCCGAAAAATTTAAAAATACATGACACAAATTTCTTTTCAATTAAACAGGGCCTTGCTTTCCATAGCTCGGGCCATCTACTGAAAGGAACACAGGTGAGGAAGGTCATGTAATTTGAAACCTTAATAAAATTCTCAAGTTGCTCCCAATCATGGACAGCACGGTTTCTAGATATCGCTGACCTTCCTAAGTCCTCCTTTTTAGATGTTGCCTTCTACACCAGGCTAAATACAAACGTTTCCCGCCGAGGTCAGGTCCCCGCTCAGCAAGAAAGCCCAGCCTAAAAACCTGGACCTGTCACTCTGGCCTGTTTAAGCCACTGATTGGCTAGGGTAGCTGTCACTCAAGACTGGGTCGGTGCCTGGAGGAGGACAATCAGGGACGCTGGGGAGGAACTGTCCAATCAGGTGCGTAGGCGGAGGGGGAAGGGCGGGCTCTCACAATCTAGCATCTTTTTTTTTCTCCCTTGCTGAGCTCGTCCTTCACTGCTCCCGAGTCTTCTTAAGGGATCCCCAGGTGACCCTGCATAGCCGGAGTCCCCACCAGCTCGGGTACCAGGAGATCCTCAGGAGGTCAGCGAGTCATGCCGAGCGTGTGGCCAGGACTGACGGGACCCGGTCACCATCTGCCTTGGGGACCCGAGTGCATGTGAGCTGCGGAGTTTGGGGCGAGTCCCCACCGGCGGCTGGCCCTGGGCCCTATCCCTCGGTCCCGCGGCGGGGGTGGTAGCTGCCGGGTCTCCGAGGTCAGCTGTACAGTGTATTACCGAGTCTCCGTTGGCGGGTGGCCCTTGACTTTGGCCCTTGTTCCCTCCCGCTGGGTGCGTTGGGAGGCAGGTTCCCCAGGTCAGCTGCAGAGCATGGCTGAGTCCTCTCTGGCGGGTCGCCCTGGGCTCCTGTCCCATGGGTGAGCTGGGGAGCAGGTCCCTGCCCTCTTTTCTGCTCCCTATTGGCGACCTCCCTGGTTCAATTTTGGGCAGTTTATGTGGCCTGATGCTCCCAGAGTGCGTGGTGAGCAAGGGAGGATCAGGGTTCTGGACTAAGGTGTGTTCTGACTGTGACATTTGGCCTTAGGGGTCCCCGTCTGTCCTTCTTTTCTCCCCAGGATTATGAGTCCTACAGACACATACTGCTAAATGTGCAGGAAACGGTATCAAATCCATTTTCCATTCTGGAACCTGGCTCCTCCTAAGGCTGGCAGCAGACACCTGAAATTCTAGTTCCCTCCCGCATTCCCAGATGCCAACTGCACCCTCCAGTTCACACTTTGCCAACCATTTGTTCCAGTCAACATTCAAATAGACAGTGTTTTAATTGTGGTAGTTTCACTTATTAATGAATGATATTTTTTTAAAAAAATATTTTATTTATTTTTTAACATGCACAAACATTTCCCAGGAGTGGAATGCAGAGAGGAATGACCTGGAAGTTGAGTTTAAAAAGTACTTATTCCTCTGTTCATCTTGTCCAGACCCAGACACCTGTGCGGTGCCTTTGGGCAGAGGAGTTCTTTGGATATTGAACAGGGTCCTGTGTCCTCAGTTATTGTTCTGTCTTTTCCTGGGGCTGCTGCAAGTTGCCCTAAGCTTCCCTGTGCCCTGCAGGGTGCAGGCAATTTTAAGCTCCTCATCAGCTCCTCCTAGAGGACAGCCTGAGGTGTGGGGAGCAGCCTCCCAGGGGAGCAGCTGGAGATGCCCAGGTCCGGCAGTGAGATGCCGGTGTTGAGGGAACATGACACACATAGTTCCTGCCCTCTGGATGTGCTCAGAGCTTTGAAGGAAGAACAATTATCCTAAAGAGCAGGGGAAACTGACCCCAGCAAGGTGGAGCAAAGCCCTACAAAGCTTTTCAGCAGCAGGAGGGGGTGGGAGGATGTACCTGGTGACAGAAGCCTGACCTGAAGCTGGAGTCTGACAGGTCAGTGCCCAGTGGTGCTGCAGCTCCCTGGGTTTGTTGCCTTGGAAAGACTGGCTCACTTATTTTAGTGTCAGTTTTTCATGAACTGTAAAATGTAGTTTATTAGTAGCGCTGATTAGAAAATATCCCTAAAGGGTAAGATAGAGATACAATTCAGGGGGAAAAAAAGAAGGCTAGAAACAGAAAAGAAAGAAACACTTGGCCTTATATTCCCTTAGTTAAAAATACTTATGAATGTTTTTGTTCCCAAGAGTGAATTTACCATCTTTCTCAGATGCCTTCTTTTTTGGGGAGGAGCGGATGTTGCTAATTTAAAATAGAATTCCAGGACTTTGCTTTGGGAATGCTACCTGGGAATAGAAAAAGGGAAAACCTATGTTTCAGTGTGGCTGCACATATGAATGCCCCAGAAGAAAGTGTGGTAGAGATGTTGGTTTCTTTATTACAAAGATTCAACCTCACTAAGTTGAAGAGGGCCTTGTTAAGTTGCTGAGGCTGGTTTTGAACTTATGTTCCTTCTGTATCATCCTCCGGAGTCACTGGAATTACAGGCTTGCACAGTACCCCTTTTCTCCTTTCAGATGTGTTCGTTATGGGAAAGTGGGGGTGGGAGAGTGGTTTAAAATGGAATTCCAGGGCTTGGCTTTGGGAATGCTACCTAGGAAAAGAAACAGGGAAGATTTCTTCCAATATGGTTGCAAAAAGTGAGTACATTAACCCAATTCATTGTGATAGATGAATTGGTTCATTACAAAAATCCACCAAAACATCAGCTCTGTAGTTTGCAGGGCTTTGGAAGTGGATGGGTCTGTTCTGTACCCTGTGAACTGCAGGTGAATGTTTAACACTGATTCTATTGACAGAACTAGGAATTCCTAATAGAAGTCACATATGATGAATGATTACCAAATATTATCTGGGATATAGCAATTAAATAACATGTTTATTGTCTGAAAAGGAGTACCTAGATTTTCCTGTTGAAATATTAAATTTAAATGGATAATAGGAATGCTCCACTGTACTCAACAAAGAATTTCATTCCTTCATTGAATCAAAGATTTTTATGGCATCGGTTAACAACTATTTGCATAGAGTAATTTGATGTAAAGAGGAACAGAGAAGTCTTGAAATAATTTTTTAATGCTTAGTTTAGTAAGAATCTGTAAACCCATATATCCCTGTCTAAATAGGGACAAGGTGGCCCTGGGCAAGCTCCCTCTCTCTCTCTCCCTGCTCCCCCTACCTGTGCAGAGAGGTGGTACAGAGCCAGTTCCTTCTGTCATTCCTTGTATTTTAACCAGCTGTGAGGAAGCAGAATTTTATTTGTTTTTGTCTTATTTGAGTTTTCAGTAACTGAATGTTAACCATTAGTGCTCTACCACTGTGGTGCTGTAACGTGCATTGTGTGGGTTCTCTGCCTCAGTTGGCTAGACTCCTTTTGTTGTCTGAGGCCGTGGGTCTCCCAGGTCCCTCCCATGTTTCTTCTTCCAGAACCTCACCTGTTTCCAGTGTAACTTTTATGTTCTTTACAATTTCATTCTATTTTTAAATTTTGTCCCCAAGTTGGCCCACTTTATAAGTATGTACACATTGGAAAATCGTGGTTATGGATAAATTGCAGTGCAGTGTGTGGAACAGCTCTCTGGCCATTCATCCATGTGTGTTTATCCCTCTTACCTGTCTGTCTGTGTTTACTTTGTGTGATTGGAGATAGCTTTTCACTGAATACCATTTGCATGAACATTTTTCTGTGTATTTCCATGTTCTTGTAAATGGTTTTCACTCATTTTCTCATGTTTAGTTCATTTGTGAGGTTGTTTCTTTTTTCTTTTAACATTTTCTGTAAATGAATTTATTTCTCTTTGTAAAGACCGCAGACATCTGCCCTGAGGTAGGGCAGCCTTTTTGCCTCCTCTTGCAGTTTGATGGAGAGACCCCCTTTTAATAGATGTGACTATATCATTCTCTTTCTTTTGAATTTAAGAAAATCTAAAGGACAAGGGGTATAGGAGGTTCCAGAGGTAAATGCTTACATGTCCCCTCCTGGCCAGCAGGGAATGAGCCCTCCTGGGGCCACATTTCAGCAGTCAGACGCTGGCTCCCAACTTGGGAATGTGTTTACCCTTCTACAAGTTAGTTTTCATTCTGAACTGTGGGAGAAGCAGGTGCCTTAAAGTGTTTGCTTTTCCTTTTATTGAATTCTTTCTATTATTACCATATAATTAGTTTTTCATGCATTTAGTAATTGTATTTCCTGATTATATTTTTATTTTTTGACTGAAAATGAGTTGACTGAGAGGTAAAATGTTTGGAGGCCTTGGTCATGTAGCACCAGCCTCTTCTAAAATGATGGATGCCTTTCCCCTCCTTTTCAGTAAGGCCTGACCTGGCACTTACCATCTCTGAGGTCAGGGTCGGCTGCATTGGACACCAAGGCTGTAATTCCTCATATAGGCGTGTGACTCTGTACCCAGAAAGGCAGGAAGACAGTTCTGCCTAAGTAGATATGTTCCCCTGGTGGGGCAGGTCCCCTTGCAGGGAGGATACCCTGCCTGAAAAGTGCTTTTGCGAAGACCATGTCTTTCTGGCCTCATTTATCCAGGAGTCTGATACATCTCCTGTCACTTAGGGTCCCAAAGGCTATGTATATGGGCTGGAGTATGCAGGGATCTTGTGGCACCCTGGGCAGTCAGCAGGCAGCTGGTGGGAGGAGGTGGCCTTCCACAGTCAGAGGCCTTCATCTCTCACCCTGTGCAGCTCAGAATTCATCTCTAGGACTGTATCTTCTCTGCTGTGTGAGGCCCAAGTGACTCTGGTTTAGATTTACCTCCCTGTGACCTGCAGGTGCTATGAGATTCCAGGGAGGATGTCAGGACTCCCCAGAAGGCAGGAAATGGTGAGTGTGTGGGGTCTGGACTGCTCTTGGAGGTGGGCTGGTGAGAACTGGTGGGAACCAGCTGTGGCTGGACTCTGGCCTCCCACTGTCAGCCCCAGAGTCAGCCAGCCCAGACCTGAGTCAGATGCTGCTACAGCTCAGCCCTTGATCCTTGATGCCTTCAGGACATGGTGTGGGCTGATGCAGGTGGGTTCTCAGTATGCTGCCTGGTCTGCAGCCACTTTGGCAGAACCCTCTCTGCCCAGCTGGACCCCAGCCCTAGGCCCCCAGTGTGTAGTAAAAGCAGAGGGCCTCATGGATCCTGCTTCAGGTGTAGGGCTGCTGTGTGGAGGATGCTGATCTGAGGATCTGTGCTCCTTCTCCCCAGGAGTCACCTTGCTTTCCCCACCCAGCCCCTGCTAGGGTTGTTGGTACAACCTTAATATTCCTAACCTCTCCTCACATTTCCAGACTGTATCTCCCCCTCCTCTTCACAGCATTATCAATTCCTTGCTCCTCATACTGCATTCCAGTGGCACAGCATGAAAGATTTGTTTTCTGTTTCTGAATTTGCCATGTGGTGAGAGCAGAGCACAGTCAGCTGGAACTCCACTGTTAAAAGACTTTGTTCCTGTCTTCCTTTATCTTCCCCAAGCACAGACAATGTAATATCTTTGGGTAGAAATTTCCTTTGACTCTTCACAAGGTCCTGTGTCCTCAACTACTTTCCTGACCTTTCTTGGGGCTGCCCAAAGGTGCCCACAGCTACCTTGTGTCCTGCAGGAAGCAGGCAAATTCAGGCCCTGGCTCAGCCTTCCTAGAGGACAGCCTGAGGTGTGGGGTGTCGACTCTCAGGGGAGCAGCTGAAACCCCTGGGGCTGAGGAATCTCCTTGAACAGGCCCCAACTAAAAAGCTTCCTCCTTCTGACTTTGTCTCCCAAGCCCTATCCCCATTCTTTGGAGACAGGTGGACAGTGAGCCTGTGGATGATGGTGCTGAGAGGCCAGGTCAGCAGTGATTCCTGCCCTTGCATTCTCTCACAGTTGTGTAGGAGGAAAACCCCAGTGCAGTGCTGTGCAAACCTGAAAAATCTCAAAGACTGGAGTCATGGTCCAGGTCTCTTGGGAGGGTGATCATGGAGTGTTTTGTGAGTGAGACCAGGTAGGAGGATGTCCAGTTCTCAGGGAACCTTCATTGCCCCTTCAGCCTGACACATCTGTGCTCCCTCAGCACCAGCCCTTTCTGTGTTTTTCACTTTGAAATAATTTGCTCACCTATTAGAGACCTAGGTTTCCCTTAAACGTGAAATGTATGTATTCAGAGCTGAGCATGGTAAAATATTCTAAAGAGGTAAAAAGAAGTAGATTAAAAAAAAAAAAACTAATGTTTTATTTGATACAAATTCTTTCTTATCTTTCTGCTTCTTCTGAGCATGTATAGAAATATCTAGAGAACTCAATTTTTTTTATAATTTGATTTCAAATGGAATTACAGGTCCTAGACTCAGGAATTGTACTAGAAAAAAAAATCCATCTGTCATTTTTGCTGAAGAAAGTGCTTAGATATTCACAAAACCTTAGTAGGTAAATTCAGACTACAAGGATCCATGAGAATATTGGTTCCTTTGTACAGTTAAGAATTCCTGATGGTGGAGAGTCTGTTTTGTTTCCTGTTTTCTGAACTTGGAAGATTAACAATAAAATAAACAATAAATAAAATAAAATAAATTTTATGAGACAAACATGGCAGTTGCCTGAAATATCAAAATATAATCATTGTTTACAAATTGATTCAGTATCATGAAAATTGTTATTAAATGACATCTCTGCTACGTGCACAGAACATGTTTACATGAGAACACTAATAATTCATGAGCATCCTTCATGATTTCATCTAATTCCATGTCCCTTCCAGATGCCCCTTCCTAATACCATTCCACTTGGAGTTCACCTTGCCCCTTGTGAATTTTGGGGTTTGCATGGACCTTCTGACTATAATACTACCTGATGGTGTTCTCTATAAGGTGTTGGAGACTTCTGGACATTTGGCTATTCTTAGATATTCGTCTACTCTTTCCACTTGTAGAAGTAGTTTTCTGAATTTCCTCAACAAAGCCATCCTGGTCTTGGATTTTATAGAATTTAAGAAATGAAGCTAGAGAAACAATCAAGCTGCTTCTCCACACTTTGATCAAAATGCATGCAACTCATTTCTTCGTTTCTCTTGTTTCTTATTTCCTGTGTCTGCCGAATCCAGCCATCTGTGGTCCAGGCAGGTTCTGTGGCTTGGCTGCCAGAAACTGTTCACATCATGGCATATCACATAGGCTACAACACCTTGAGGAATGAGTTGGAAGTATTACCTGCTTCCTTTTAGAGGGAATTAAGGGTAGTTTTCTTTTCCTCCTTAGTGTGGTGCAGAATCTACCATGACATTACTGGGCCAGGCCTTTCCTCTGATGATGGTTAATTATCACTTCATTAGCCTGTCCGTGTTGTGTGTTCCTCCTTCTGTGTGACTTGTGGTAGATTGTTTCTCTCCAAGAATTGGTCCAGTGATGAAGATCAGGAATTGAGTGAGACCAGAAACACTACACAGGGGACCCAGAGCTGTGGAAAGCTAAGGATGTTCATTTTAAGCAACACAGACATTATATATCCCTTGTATTAATCTTAGAGTTAAGCAAGTTGTTTGAGGTTAACATAAGCAAGATACCAAGAATAAGATTAAAATAATGCAATGTTCACAAGCTACTTCTTTAATCTCTGTCTTAGATCTAAGTTCAATGATTAATCACAACTTAAGGGGAACAAGTTAACATGAATATTCCCCAAAAGAATTTTAACCACAGAGTACGCATAAAGCAAGACTCAGTCTTAAGAGGAACTTGTGGCAAGTCTGATCACATCAGCAGAGTGTGTCCTGAGAATAGTGTGCTGTTCTTGCTTGCTCTGGTGTGCCAAGAGTTTGGAGGATGTTAACCTTGAGACTTAAAGCACTCCATCAGTCCAGTATATCTGAGTTCACAAATTGTGGTCACACAGTTCTTAATAATATTCCTTTATGGTTCTTTTGCTCTCTGTAGGATTAATAATAGTCTACTGAGTTTCATTTCTATTGAGTTAGTTTTTGTCTTTTTCTTTACTTTGCTGTTGTGTGTCATTACAAGGATATTCATGATGAACCCGCTTTTGATTTTTATTCTATTGATTTCAAGATTGCAGTTTCATTGGTGTCTTATATTCTAGCATCGGATGTATGTTCACCTTGTTCTTTGTTCTTTAGTTCCTAAAGTGGAAGTTTGAATAGTTGATTTTAGTTCTTCTTTTCTAATGTAAGCCTTCATCACTTTTAATCCCCCCTAAGCCCTGCCTCTGCTCTGTTCCACAAAGTTTCCTAAGATGCAGTTTCAATTCTTTTCCATTGAAATATTCAGACTGATCTTGAGACACCCTTGACCCATGTGCTGTTTAGAACTTTGGGATTTGACCTGCATCTGCATCTGGAGGTCCCCCAGCTGTGTTTCTGTTACTGAAGCCATGGTAATGCCAGTGTTCCTGGTGCCATGTTGGGATTTGGTAGCCTTCTGTACTAACGCCTGTTGGGGCTTAGAGTGTCTGGTCTTGGCGACTCTCCTGTGATGTTGAGAAGGATGTGTGCTCTGCTGCTCTAGGTTGGAGTGCCCTAGACGTGTCCTTGAAAACACTGTAGTGGGTGTGATGTTGAGTCAGACTGTCCTCTCGAGTGCTCTCCTGTGTGTTCCATCTGTCACTCATTGTTAAATGATTGCTGTCACCATGTTTCCTTGTGAGTCTCTCAGTTGTTCATCAGGTGTTTTGAACTGTTGTAGGTCATGCATCTAAATGATCAAGGTAGTGGATTTTAAGTCTTTTTAGTGAGTCTAGTGTCAGTAGTGTTTTTTTTTTGTTGTTGTTGTTTTTTTGGTGCTGGGGACTGAACCCTGGGCCTTGTGCATGCAAGGCAAGCACTTCAACAATTGAGCTATATCCCCAGCCCTCAATAGTGATTTAATTCAAGCATTTTTTCCACTGATGAAATGAATTTTCCTATTATGTGTTTTTTATTTTGTTGCTTTCAAAAAGTGGGTATATGAATATTATAATGGTTCCTCTGAAATTAGTTTTTCCCTCTATTCAGAGTTTGTTCTTGTTTGCTATTATGTGTAGTGACTTTCCAGAGTATTTTTGGAGACAGTAGTTTAGTTGCTCAGTGTACTCAGAGGGTCTCTCTTAGCTTTTTTTGAGCCTGAGTTTTGACAGAATTCCATGAGGAAATAGCTGGAAAGAAAACAGAAGAAACATTAAGAGCTCAGCTCCTCCAGGGCCTGTGGACATTTGTGCTGGGGTTGCTGCTTTAACACATGGTCATGCTGTTTGTACCCCTCCAGCCTCAGTTCTCTGCAGAACTGGGCCTGGAGGGCAGCCAGTGCTCAGCATTGGGTCTCGGGGCTCAAGGTGAGGCAGAACATCATGGGGGAAGATTGTGTGGTGATCAGGAAGCAGAGATAGAGGTTTCCACTCACCAGATACAATATATCCCCCATAGCCACACCCAGTGAACCTCTTCCTTCAGCCACACCCCAGCTGCCTCCAGTCACCAGCCAGTTAATCCCATTAGTCCCCATCAGGGACTAATTCACCAATTAGGTTAAAGTATATAACACAATCATTTTTCCTTCAAACCTTCTTGCATTATCTCACATATGAACTTTTGGGGGACACCTCACATCCAAGCTGTAATACTCAGACTGCTGTCTTCTATATTATCATGCATGTATTAAGCATATATATTATGTACTATATATTATTGCTTTTTATTATTGTTCCATATTTTTATTATTGTTCCATATTTGTTTTTGGGATTCTTTTATAAATGAATTAATTTCATTTCAGTATTTTATTTCATATATAGAAGTTGATTTTTTATTATGAATTCATTTTTATTGAGGAATTTTTTTCTTTTCTTTTTCTACCAACTGAGCTACATACACCAGCCCCTTTTAATTGATTTTTATTGAGTTTTGTGTCTTACTTTTTCACTGCTGGCCTTGAGCACACATCTTCTTATTTATTGGGTGCTTCCAGGTTTTAAGCACCAGTTGTCCTGCTGCTGTAAGTTTTGCAGTGCGGTGTGCACAAGACCTACATGTGGACTCATTTGGGATACATCAACTTTGGGAAATGGCTTAGGGTCCAGGAACCACTGCTGTGACATATGACATGCAGATGATCACTTCAGCCTTTGAAAGTTGAGCAGTCATGGCCCTTGAGGAGGTTTGTGTGAGGCCTCTGTGTATGTGTGGGTGTACTGGAGCCCCACGAATTCTCAGGTTCTGATCTCTCGCTGTGAGCAGGCTTTCTGGTAGGAGCAGCAGTGAAGGAGCAACCTCAAATGTCCCTGTTCTTTTGCAGTAGAGACTCTAGGGAGCGGGAAGCCAGAAATAAGTCAAATGCACATTGTGTGAGCTGGTTACTGTGGATGATGGAGAGAGGTGTTGGGTGCAGAGGCTGCTCTGACTCCTCCCATCTTGGGGCCTGTGGATGCTGTCTCTGTGGGTGAGTCCCACCTGTCTTCCCACCCTGTCCTCCCTCTGGTGACAATCTTGTACTTTCTGTGAAATCACTCTGTAGCTCACCCTGTGAGGGGGACACACAAGGGCCTTGTGTGCTGCCTTCTTTCTCTGAACTTGGTGCCATAGTCCCAGCCTCAGTGCTGCAAATGACAGGACTGAAAGCTGTTTTTGGTGAAATCAAATTGATCTGTTATGCTTTCATTAATCTCATGGATGGTACAACATCCCAGAAACCAAATCTAGTTTTGTGAGACTTGTGCTCTGCATGTTCTTATAGGAATTGATGAGATTTACATCTTATGTTCTAATCCTAGGGGAAAGCATTTCTTTTTTTCACCATAGGTCATGATGGTCCTCTCTGCTTTCCAGGTATTACTTAATTATGTTGAAGTATCCCCTTTCTTGACCAAATTTGTTGTGCTGTTTATTGTACAAGTGTGTTGTCTTTTTCAAATGTTTTTTTTCTGCACCAAGTGAGATGGCTCTGTGTTTCAGTCATGTTGCAAATCCTGTGTCACATCAATTGATTTTCAAGTGTGAGACCATCTTGCAGTTCAAGAATACAGTTCCTTGGTGGTCTTTATGTGTATTCCTTAAATGAATCTCCTCAGATGGTTTATTGGTATTTATTTGAAGATTTTTGCATAGGTATTCATGAAAGACAGTTATGTGCAAATTTTTATACATAATCAGCACAATTTTGGCCTCAAGGAGTGATTGTGGAAGTGCTTTCCCCTTTTCAGTTTTCAGAAAGAATTTGAAGAAGATATGTATTAATTGTGGTGAATTTTGGGGAGATTTCAGCAGTGAACTGCTGCTCCTGGGTTTTCATTCACTGAGGCTAATTCACTCTGTCCATGTCTAAAACTGTTCATATTTTCTCTTTCTTCCATACATGATGTGTTTCTCGATTCTGTCCACTTCCTCCGTGTCACTCCATCTGTTTTCCCTTGGGGACTTGTTAACTGAGGTGTGACCTACCTTTCCTTCGGCCATGCTGTTGTGATGGAGGTATTCTGATGGTGGTGCAGTGTCTTGTTGGGGGCATTCTCTTGACTGGGCCTTGCCCTGGTCTTCAGGACACTCAGGCCTCCCAGGGCCATTCTTCATGAGCACTTCTCAGCCCTTCCTCCTCCTGATCTATGCAGGAAGAGTAGGGGAAGATGGGCTGATCTCATCAGAACGTCTCAGGTGAGTGAGCCTTTGGAAAGAGCTTCTTCAGAATGTAGGGCTCAGGAAGGATGGGTTCTCTGGGAATAGTAGAAAATGTCCTCTTTCTTGTCCCCATGCCTTAACCAGTGAGCTTGAGGTGGGGCAAGATGTAAGCATGCATGTGTACAAGGTCATAAGGGAGCTAGTGAAAGAGGGAGAGAGGGAGAGAGAGGGAGAGAATCTTCACTATTATATACTGGCAGTATCTCTGGGGAAAAAGCATTATAAATTTGTAGGAATAGTCAGGAAAACCCATGGGCTGCAGGTCATGGTAAATTTCACAAAAGACAATACTGCTGCAGGGGCAGCCTCCTGCTCTCCCCAGTCCTCCGTCCTGACCCAGGGGTCCTGGGCCTGCAGTGGGTGTCAACGCCATGTGCTTGCCGTTCTCCTGGGCCTTCCTCTTCACTGAGGTGGTCCTCTCTCCACACGTGGCTTTCACCTTCTGCTCCACGTCTTGGTGTTCCATTTCAGTTGCAATACGTGGTGTTGCACGTATTGCAGGTTTCTCCTCCATTTTTATCTTTTAATTCCCTTTATTTAATGTATTTGAATTTCTCATTTTTTTTCAATATTTACTCTTTCAATGTTTACTCTTTGTGAAAAAGAGTTTTGTATTCTGTAAGACATTACTTTTACACATCTGAAAGTGTTTAGTTTTGTTTTTCACATCAGAATCTCTAATGAACAATAGTCTATGGATTAGAGAGGAAAACAATGCATGTTTGCAATTAGATACCAGCTAGTTTTGGTCCCATTTCACATTGTTTGTGATTTATTTTTCCCTCTCAAATACCTTTTATGTCATTATTCAGCTTTTCCTATAATTGTCAGCCCCCTGAAAATTTTTGTCTGTCTTGCTTCATTTTTACTCTGTCTGATAGCACAGAATCAGCAGATAGAGTAAGAATGAAACAATAATTCTGAGTATCATAATTAGAAAGTCCTTTATGTACATTCATATGTCACATAAATACAGGGATACATTCTGGAGGAGCATTTTTAGGCTGCCTCACCATTGCACAAACATCTTTCTGTATTCCCCAAATCCTGGATGGCACAGCCTCTTGCACACCTAGGCTTTATGGTCTCAATGTTTCCTGGGATAAAAATCTCCACAGCATTTTGCTTTATGAAATACTGCAGCTAACAGTGCATTAGGTTTGTTTATAAAAGCAGCACTGTGCACACACAAAGAGTCCCTTTACTACAGACAACTTTAGTATATATTAATAATATAATAATAATGACCTATTATTAACCCCAAACACCTTTGAGCAAAACATTATTATGAGGCACATGACTGTAGACTATATAAGTCAACAGTCTGCTGCATTTACACATTAATTATTCTTATTACGCTTGGAAAAGTAGCATCCATTGACTACTCCTAAGTGTTATTGAGATTATATCAAATTATATATGGATATCACATGGAAGAATGACATCTTAGGGATATTGATTTTTTTTTTTAATTCATGGTAGCTTTCTACTTATCCCACTCTGTTTTGACATCAACTTAAAGTATCAACTTGTTCTGTGTGTTGATCATTAGGCCTTCAGTAAATCTGTTTCAAACAACCAATGGTTCTCTTGGTGTAGTCCCACAGGATGAGCTCAATTCCCAGTTAACACATTGTGACCACCTGGATGAAATATTGTCTATCAGAGAGTCTGTGCCTGTCCAAAGGGATTATTTTTATTTATTTATTTATTTATTTATTTTTGACGGGGTGGCAGGAGTTGAGGGACAGGGACCTGATCCTTTAAGGTCTTAATCTAAGAAAAGAACTAAATAATAGGCTTTCTGAAGGAAAGCAGACATCTAGTGTATAGCATGTTGTTTCCCTGCTATAAATATAACTATACTATAACTCAGTGTTAATGCTCAGTTTGGTAGGATCCCTCCCAAATCCTTAGGTCTCCCTATCTGCAAACTTTCAATGTTATCAGCAGGCCGTTCTAACGGTGTGCACTGTCAGGAGGACTAATATTAGTTTTCTTCTTCACATGAGGTAGTAGGGCTTCATTAGTCCATGTATTAGACATGCACCCTACAAAGACTCCATGAGAAGGGTGTTTTTCTATTGCTTTTCTGAGTAGTTCCTTTCTAATATTGGAATGCATATGTTTGAGGAAGTAAGTTCTGACAGTTTGAGTTTTTCTGAACAAATCATGGAGTAAATATTGGAGACCTCAAAATCATGTGAATATCTTGTGTGTAGAGAAGAGAGCCTTCATGTTTTCAATCTCTTCTGGTCTCCAACACACATTTGTGTGATATTTTAGAATATTTAGATATTTTTGATGATACATAATTCCTAATGATTTTATGGTTTCCTTTCAGGAAGTAAACAGTACGATCAGAACATTGAAGATCAGAGCAAAAACTCCATAGAGGAATCTAAGGTAATTTTACTCAAAAGAGGAAGCAGGGTCCCTTGAGGGAATTCTAGCACATCCTATAAGTTTACATGCAAGGAAACAAACAAACAAAAAAGGCACAATATAGAATTCTTAGCAATTTTTCACCAGAAATATAAGCTTAATGAAGGTATTTATTTAGTGTATAAAGAATAATTGATTTTCTGACAGTACTGATACCACATTCTTGATACCACTATTTTTGTTTTGAGGGAGTAACAGGGATTGAACTCAGGGGCACTTGACCACTGAGCCACATCCCCAGCCCTACTTCTTTTTATTTGATTTAGAGACAAGGTCTTACTGAATTGCTTGGCACCTTGCTTTTGCTGAGGCTGGCTTTGACCTTGTGATCCTCTTGCTTTAGCCTCCAGAGCCTTTGGAATTACAGGCATGCATCACTGTTTTGTTAATAGCTATGCAAGTAATTTTTCAACATAATCAATTCATTTACTCTGAAATGATTTGGATGTGACAAAATCTGTGCTTTCTTTGGTATTATAATAATGAGAGTCTAAGATCTATTAAAGAAAAAAAAACAATTAGAAAAACAAAAATAAATATGTGCTTTTAATTTTTCCAGAAGTCATATGATAGACTCTACCAAAATTAAAACAGATATTCATTGTGCAAAACCCTACCAAAATTAAAACAGATATTCATTGTGCAAAACCCTTTAGTGAGATCCCAAATATTAACTTAAAAAAAAGACATATCTGCTTGAGTAAATCAGTGTGAGTGCAGTGTATTTGGAAATGTCTTCATATTTTCCATTCTTTTTTTTTGAAGGTGGGGGTGCTAGAAATTTTACTTGGGCACTCACACTAAGCTACATCCTCAGCCCTGTTTTGTATTTTATTTAGAGACAGGGTCTCAGGGAGTTGCTTAGTGCCTCACTTTTTGTTGAGACTGGATTTGAACTTGAGATAATCATGTCTCAGCCTCCCAAACTGCTGGGATTACAGGCTTGGGCCACCGCACCAGGCTCTATTATTTCTTAATAGGCACATCATATTTCAGTCTGCTTATAAACCAGATTAACATGAGAAGTGTGGTGGGAAGACATATGAACCTCAGCAGTACAGAAAACCCTTCATTTCTCTCCCAAGTATTCAAAGGAAGTGATGAAGCACACTAGAAATGGACCTTATGAATGTGTATGTAGGACAGGGTTCAGTTGTTCCCTCAGTTTTCAAAACATGAACCATCTCACACTGGATTAGAGTCCTAAGCATGTAAGCTTTGTGGAAAAGCCTTTGCTTACTTCAGTTCCATTTGAAAACACCTACTGGAGAAAATCCCTATGAATGTTAACAGTGTTGGGAAAGCCCTGACTAGTTCTGATTATCCTCAACTGCAATGCAACCAGTGTGGTAAAGCCTTTGCTACATCCAGTTCCCTTCCAACAGTTGGATTAATTCATACCAGAGAGAAGCAAGGTTGTCAAGACTGTGGGAAGCCTTCCCTGTTTCTGTTCATCTTCACTCATATAAAAGTACTCATATTGGAGAGAAACCTTAAGAAGGTAAACAGTGGGATGAATCATTTACAGTTCTTACCTGACAGTACATCGAATAACAGACTGGGGAGAAGCCCTGTGAATGTAAACAGTGTGGAAAATCCTTCATGAACATGAACAAACTCACACAGAAAGAAGGCCTATGAATGCAAAGGACGTGGAAAAGCCTGGAGTTGGCCCTCTCACCTTCAAAAGCAGAAACAATTCATATGATTTTGAACAGAGTGGCACAGCCTTCACTTAAAGTTATGCTCAGAAAACATCAAACAACTCATACTGGAGAGAAGCACTGTGGATGAAAACAATGGGAAATGCCTCCCATTACTGGAGCTTCCTTTTAAATATGAAAGACATTGTGCTTGAAAAAAGCCACTGAATGTATAATTTCTCGTATAATCCTATTATCCATGCTATTTCATGTTTAATTGAAATGAAATGTGTCATGTATTTTTTTTTTAAATATTTATTTTTTTAGTTTTCGGCAGATACAACATCTTTGTTTTGTACGTGGTGTTGAGGATCGAACCCAGGCCGCACGCATGCCAGGCGAGCGTGCTACCGCTAGAGCCACATCCCCAGCCCCCAAGTATAGATTCTTAGTAGCTGCCAACCTCACAGCCCTCAATGACACATTTGTGGGATATATTTAACTCAGTTGCTTTTGGGGATGTGGCTATGAACTTCACCCAGGAGAAGTGGGTTTTGCTGGATCCATTGAACAAGAATCTCCACAGAAATGTGATGTAAGCAGTCTCCATGATATTTCTTTACTCAGTCCAATAGAGAACATGTGGGCCTTTGCTTTTAATTATTTTGATGTCTTCAATTTGAAATATGTAAATGTAATAGTATAGTAAACAAAGGAGTCATGATTCTGTGGGAGACAACTCAGAAAACACACAAAGTCTGAATTTGAAGCTAATTAAAGAATTTTTATTTTACCTATCTGATCCTGGCCAGGCACACTTTTTTTTTTAAATATTTTATTTGTAGGTGGACACCATACCTTTATTTGTTTATTTATGTGGTGCTGAGAATCAAACCCAGGGTCTCACCTGTGCTAGGCAAGTGCTCTACCACTAAGCCACAACCCCAGTGCCCTAGGCACACTTCTGACAGAGCCCTAGTAGCTCTCTGAAAGAAGCATGCCAGGCTCTCTGTGGTTGCAATGTTTGAGAAAGAAAATCACATCCTATGGAATTTTGCAAATTGCAAGCAAGTAGAGTACAGGGGCTGAAAATGCAGTTAGCAGAGCAAGTCCAGATAACCACATCCTGGGGACTTTACAGTTGCAGGCACAAAAAGTGCAGAGGGGTGCACAAAGTGCAGAAATACACATTTTTATCATCTTAAAAATATCTCATATAATAGTTTCACACAGGAACCTTAAAGTTGGAGTACTTCTATCTTACTGTTACTTCTTCTATCTTATAACTAGGGCAAACCAAGGTAACTTAACATCCCTAATTTTATAACATTTCTCTTATAATCCTATTATCCATGCTATTTCATTAATCTATATTTCATAATCTATAATCTATAACCTATTACTTGTATTGATTTAACTCAGAGCATAACACAATACAGCAGAAGTACACTAAAATTTTTGTAGCTCATTACAATTCAAATGATTTTACTGGATCTGCCTTTTAGGCTGCAAATGCAAATACCAGAACATTGATGAGGAGAACAAAAATTCTGGGAGAAATCAAAGGTAATTTGTAGTCATTCAGCATGGAGTGACCCTTCAGGGAATCATAGCATGATATGGAATTTCTTGGGGGTGTGAGCCATTTCAATTGAACCATGGTGGACCTTGAGCACAGTAGTCAAGCATTCTATCATTAACCTACATACCCTTTTCATGTAAATTATAAGAAACATAGAACAAATAATCAGAAATTTAAATAAATTTATTCTTTCTACTTTTTCACTATTGTTATATACATCAATACAACACAGATGTTCCAGAGTTTACATTATAATTGAATTGCAAACATTGCTATGTAACTACATTCACGAATATAACTGCTTTTAAAATATATTTTTATTTGTAGGTAGACACAATATATTTATTCATTTATATTTTTAATATTTTGTTTATATGCTGGTGGACCTTTATTTAAAAAATATTTATTT
This sequence comes from Callospermophilus lateralis, assembly GCF_048772815.1. Lineage (NCBI taxonomy): Eukaryota > Metazoa > Chordata > Mammalia > Rodentia > Sciuridae > Callospermophilus > Callospermophilus lateralis. Next base: position 11,543,369 of record NC_135309.1, on the reverse strand, counting down.
TTAGCTATTGGTGGGTACAATATTTTATTTTTACATGATGCTGAGGATCAAACCCATTGCTTCACACATGGTAGGGAGCATTCTACCTCTGAGCCACAACCTCAGCCTGGAGGACCTTTATTTTATTCATTTATTTATATGCATTGCTGAGAATCAAACCCAGTACCTCACACATGCTAGGCCTGTGTTCTACAACTGAGACACAACCCCAGCCTGCTTATTCATTTATTTTTATGTAGTGCTCAGTATTGAATCTAATGTCTTACATGTGAGGCAAGTGCTCTACCACAGAGCTACAGCCCCAGCCCAAATATCATTGTTTTGATAATAGCTATTGGGAAGCCACGTTACAAAGTAATAAATTCATTCACTCTTTATTAATGTATACATGATACAAAACCTAGGCTGGGCAGCCTGGCACATGTCTATAATCCCAGTGGCTCAGGGGCCTGAGGCAGGAGGATCTTAACCTCAGCAAAAGTGAGGTGCTAAGCAACCCAGTGAAACCCTGTCTCTAAATAGCATATAAAATAGGACTGGGGATATGGCTCAGTGGTCCAGTGCCCCTGAGTTTAATACCTGGTACCCCCTCCCCCAAAGAAGTGTGTCTGAGTTTGCTATTTGTATTTCACATTTGACTGTTTGAATATTGAACAACAAAGGGAAACTAATGAGAAGCTATATTGGAAGCATATGTGAAAATTTCTAAGGCATTCACATAAACTTGAGCACACACAACACAAACTCACTTAGCTCAGCAATGTTGCAGATGACAAGAGGAATACACACAGAAACAGAAGATTTTTACACTGGAAATGAACAATCTCAAAATGAAAACAAGAAGCAGTTCTATTCAAAATTGTATGAAACAAAAAATACTTGGAAATTAAATCTTACAACAGAAGAAGGTTAAGACCCATTGACCAGAAAGGTAAGACAGATAGTTGAAAGTAATCAAGAAAGAGCTAAATAAATGGGAAGTAGCTAATATTCAAGCACAACAAAACTCAACAGTGTTAAGATCATGTTATTCCTTATTTACTGCATCCAACAGAATAAAACAAATATGACAGTATATCATTGTGCATCTTGGATCCAAAGGTCTTGAGTGCTTCTTGTCTTCCTAGTAGAACCCTCTTTCTCCATGAGCGCTAAGACTATGTTGCTGATGGAGGAGGAGATACAATGGGGAGGAGAACCAAGGTGCCCCAGCCAACAGCCAGTTCTCCCCAGAAGCAGAGCTTCCTGGTCAACACGTAGAACACAGGCTGGGTGGGCCCCACTGTGCCCAGATTGCTGACCAGTCACCCTTGAGCTGGTACCTTATGAAGTGATTTGTTCTGCAGTCAGAGCTACATGACACATAGACTCAGTGCAGATGGGAGGCCAGGATTCAACAACACATTCACTGGGAGTTACTGGCCAACAACAGGAAGCCAACAGGAACTGAGTTATCTTCCCCTTGTTTAAGGTTGGGTTTCCTATTAGATGGTGTTGAGTTACACAGGTATGCATATGAACATCTGTACATGTGATTAGTAGTCACAGGGCACTCTTCCTGTGAAGAGGAAACACACAACCACAGCCTGCAGATTAGAGCCCAGCTACTGACAGGGAAGGGATGTTCCCTCATTATCACATAAAAGTAGGTGGATGTTATAGGTCCTTTTCTGCTGACAGATATCGGGGTCACAAACCTCACAGATTCACCTATGTGGCAGCCACAAAGATTAGGTTGGACTCCTGAGCACATGGAATGTGGCTGGTTTGCATTTGAGCTACTGAAAGAATACAGTATATTTTAAAGAAATAGTACCATAAAGACAAGTAGTTAATTAATAGTAATTGAAGGGTTATGGAAATTAACATTCCTATGAGAGCTCACCAAGAAAAATGAAAAGAATGTGGTTTGGGAGGAGGGAGAGGAAATTAGTAAACATTTACAATGGACACTGAGGGAAAAAACCAAAAATTTATCCCTTCTTGGGTTCTTCCCCAGTATTTCCACCAAAAGCAAACATTACCCCTGCTCAACCATAATTGGCCCTGAAGGAAGGAGGCAAATACTAAAATACTGGGGTCTGGACTTTTTATCCTTTCCCATTGCAGATGAGACCTGGAAGGAGAAAAGCGAATAGTGAGGCTCTAGGTAACAATGGGTCCCAGAGATAAGCAGGGAACACCTAGTTGTGAGCTTTTCCCAGTGACAATAAGTTTTAAACTTTTTAGAACTGCATTCCTGAGTTAAAATTTTAGCTTGCACTACTAGGTCCCTGAGCAGCCAAACTGCATGTCTACAATATCCAATGATTAATTCATCCTCATTGTAAACTATGAAACCCAAACTCCTGTAACCCTGGGGAGGCATTTCCATACCCAGAAAATGAGCCCTCCTATGCCTGATGGATTGACTTCCCTGCAGAATAAAGGAAAGCTGCTGACATTAAAGAGTTGCTGTCTCCTGCCTCAGTCATTTGTGGGCCATGCACTTACAGTAATACCTCATTGCATCGGTTGCATAGAAAATAATTATATTTTACATATATTGCATTAAAGAAATCAACCATTTCACCTGTGACTCTCTCGAGTTTTGAATCTTTTTTTTTTTTTTTTTGCTGGGGATGGAACACAGGGCTTTGCCTTTGCTACAAAAGCACTCTTCCACTCAGTTATGCCTGAACTACTTTACATGTTTCTTTTTTGTTTTTATGTGGCTTTCAGAAAGTTTAAAAATACATAACACAGGGCTGGGGATGTGGCTCAAGCGGTAGCGCGCTTGCCTGGTTTGGGGGCGGCCCGGGTTCGAGCCTCAGCACCACATACAAAGAAAGATGTTGTGTCCGCCAAGAACTAAAAAATAAATATTAAAAAAAAAATACATGACACATTTCATTTCAATTAAACAGGGCCTGCCTTCCTTTCTATAGCTGGGGCTGAGCCGTCTAAAAGAACACAGGTGAGGAAGGTCATGCAATTTTAAATGTAATAAAATTCTCAAGTTACTCTCAATCGTGAACAGCACAGTTATTTGTACATATCGCTGACATTCGTTAGTCCTCTTCCCCGGATGCCTTCTACACCAGGATGAATATAAACGTTTCCCGCCAGGCTCAGGTCCCAGCTCGCCAAGGAAGCCCTGCCTGAAAAGGGCTGGGCCAAGAGCCTGTCATCTGGACTGTATCAGCCAACGAGGGTTAGAATAGCTGTCACTCAAGGCTGCTACAGTACCTGGAGGCGGAGCAGGAGAGGAACTGTCCAATCAGGTGAGCAGAGGAAGGTGAAGGGCGGGCTCTCGCAATCTCACGGCTTTTCCTTTCGCTTGCTGAGCTCCTTCCTGCATTGCTCCTTTGTCCTCTTCTCCGGATCCCGGGGACTCTGCGTAACCTGGGGCCCCGAGGAGTTCGGAAACCAGATGTCCCTAGAAAGGACGGCCGGTCACCCTGGAGCTTCCAAACGGTGAGTGTGGCCAGGACTGGCGGGATCCGGTGAGCACTTGCTTTGGCGACCAGAGTGCCACTGGAGGATGACCCTGGGCCCTATCCCTAGTCCCGCGGGGTGGGAAGTGCTTGGTGGCAGGTCCCCGAGGTCACCCTGCTGGCGGGTGGCCCTGGACCTTGTCCCCGTGGTCCCGCGGAGTGGGTTGGGTGGCTGGTCCCCGAGTTCAGCTGCAGAGGGTGACCCAGTCCTCTCTGGCTAATCGTCCTGGGTCTCTCTCTCAGGGCTGGTCCCTGCCCTCTCCCGTTCCCTGTTGGTGACCTCCCTGGGTCATATCTAGGCAGCACGCAGCCTGAGGCTCCCAGAGTGTGAGGTGAGCAGGGGAGGGTAACAGGGAATCTGGACTCAGGTGTGTTCTGTCAGTGAGAAGTTGGCCTTTGGGTCTGTCCCTGTTTTCTCCACAGAATTAACCTGTGCACCCTTCAACACATACTCCTAAATGTGCAAGAAGCTGGGTATGAAATCCATTTTCCATTGGGACCTTTGCTCCTACTAGAGTTGGCAGCAGAACCCTACAATTCCAGTTCCCTGCCTGCATTCCCAGATGGCAGCTGCACTTTCCAGGGCGCACTTTATATCGATTTGCTCCACAGCCTACTGTTCAAGTAGACAGTGCTATCTTTTACCTTTTCTTTTTTCTTTTGGTTCCTGGGATTGAACTCTTGGGCACTTGGCCACTGAGCCCCATCCCCAGCTCTATTTTGTATTTTATTTAGATATAGGGTCGCATTGAGTTGCTTAGTGTCTTGTGGTTGCTGAGGCTGGCTTTGAATTCGGGATCCTGCCTCCATCTCCCCAGGCACTGGGATTGCAGGCATGTGCCAGTAAACCTGACCAGATAGTGTTTTAATTGTGGTAGTTTCACCTTTTAATGAATAGCACTTTTAAAGATTTTCTTTTCTTTTTTTTTTTTTTTTTAATGTGGGCCAAGATTTCCCATGAGTGGAAAGCAAAGAGGAATTACCTGGAACTTGAGTTTTTCTGTTTATAAAGCGCTTATGCATCTCTTCATCTTGCCCAGGTACAAACACCTGTGCAGAGTCTTTGAGCAGAGGTGTCCTTTGGATACCACACAGGGTCCTGTGTCTTCAGTCATTGTTCTGTCTTTTCCTGGGGCTGCTGCAATCCTATGTTTCAGTGTGCCTGCAGCACACAGGTGTCCTGTGTTCTGAAAGGTGCAGTCAATTTTAAGCTCTGCATCAGCTCCTCCTAGAGGACAGCCTGAGGTGTGGAGTGCAGCCTCTCAGGGGAGCAGCTGGAGATACCCAGGTCAGGCAGTGAGATGCTGGTGTTGAGGGAACATGACATATATGGTTCCTACCCTTTGGATGGGCTCAGAGCTGTGAAGGAAGAACAGTTATCCTAAGGAGCAGGGAAATCTGACCCCAGCAAGGTGGAGCAAAGCCCTACAAAGCTCTTCAGCAGCAGGAGGGAGGTGGGAGGATGTGCCTGGTGACAGAAGCCTGACCTGAAGCTGGTCAGTATCCAGTGGTGCTGCAGCTCCCCAGGTTTTTGCCTTGGAAAGACTGGCTCAGGTATTTTAGTGTCAGTTTTTCTATTAATTGTAAAATGTAATTTATTAGTAGGGTTGATTAGGAAATATTCCTAAAGGGTAAGAGAGAGAGAGATAATTCAAGGGGAAGGAAGAAGGCTAGAAACAGAAAACATTTTAGCAAACACTTGGTCCTATATTATTTTAGTTAAAAATTCTTAGGACTGTTTCTCTTCACTAGAGTGAGTTTACTTAGTTTCTCAGATGTCTTCTTTTATGTATGTATGTATGTATTTATTTATTTATTTATTTATGTGGGGGGCGTGTTCTACCAATTTAAAATAGAATTCCAGGGCTTTGCTTTTGGAATGTTATGTGGGAATAGAAAAAAGGGAAATCCTATGTTGCAGTGTGCCTGCAGTAGATATGAATGCATTCCCAGATGAAAGTGTGGTAGAGAACTTGGTTTCTTTCTTTCCTTTTTTTTTTTTTTTTTTTTTTTTTTGTGGTGCTGGGGATTGAACCCATGTCTTTGTGCATTCGAGGCAGGCACTCTACCAAATGAGTTATATCCCTAGCCCAGAAGTTGGTTTCTTTTTTACAAAATTCAACCTCACAAGGGCTTGCTAACTTGCTGAGGTTGGATTTTAACTGGTGTTCCTTCTCTGTCATCCTCCAGAGTCACTGGGATTACAGGCCTGCACCACTGCACCTCTCTAGTTAAAATTTCTTATATATCTTTTTCTCTTTCCAGATGTGTTTTTTACTGGGGTTTTGGAGGTGGAAGAGTGGTTTAAAATAGAATTCCAGGACTTGGCTTTGGAAATGCTACCTGGAAAAGAAATAGGAAAGATCTTGTTTCAGTATGGTTGCAGAAAGTGAGTACATTTTCCCAGTACCTATGGTAGAAAAGTTGATTCATTCATTACAAAGATTCACCAAAACATCTGCTCTTGTATTTTGGAGGGGAGGGCAGCAAGGACAGGGCAAGATCAGATCCCAGGGCAGAGAATGTTTCACCACAAGTCAGCCTGATCTCAGGGGGGGTCAGGAAGAAGTGTTTATACTGGCTCTAGCTGCCAGTGGGTCAGAGTTCAGGGTCCTGGATTAAGGAGAGAAACTTGAGTCAGTTTTGCTTAAAAAGTATTTTTCTGATCCCTGAAAACGAAATTCCTAATCACTTATGAGAAAAAAAGAAGAGGGGAGGGATTTTCAGGATCAGTGTGTTTCTGCCATGGCTAAAAAGGGAGCATCATTTGAGTCATAATGGGAAGGGAGTGTCTGTGCAGGAACTGCTCTAGCAGAATGCAGAGGAGGGGGATTTATTCAATCATAGATTTTTCACAGGAGTCCCTTTGGCACTTTCTTTTTCTTAAATATCTTTTCCATTTTGGCCAATCCTAAGTTCAGTCTTTTAAATTGAACATAAATGATGTGCTTTGTTAAAATCAAATCATTGAAGTTGAATAGGGGATGATAGGAGTCCCCAGTTTGTATTTCTTTGCTCTCAGCAGGACTGTCCCTCCTGCCCTGCAGCTGACATCTACAATGGGGCAGTGTTGTGGAGCTGACCCTGAACTAGGGTTTGTGCTGACTGGTGGTGTCAGAATTGAACTTTTGAGTGACCAGTAGTTTTGGAGAATGGATTGGTGTTCATCAAACTCACATTGTAGGTGTCAGAAGTGGTTTCTTGGAAAAGGTCTCACAGGCCAGAACCTCCATGTACCTGCTGGTGGGTGCTTGGGTATCAGTGAGAACTGAGGTCCTGCAGGAGGGAACATTCCACTCTAGGGAAAAGAGAACACAGTGACCTTCCAGAACCGAATGTCCCAGCTGTTCATGTTTTCCTCATTTCCTAGGAACATCCACCTGAGCTGCATTTACTGTGAGAATAGTCCCCAAGCTTGGGGAAGAGTTAGTCACAAAGTGGAGATTCCTGGTGTACTGTGGGTGAGAGGGTGCTTCCCTGAGCTGGTTTCTGTTGTTTTCTTTATCAAATCTTGGTGCCATAAAATTCCACTTTGTTCCAAGAATGTAGGAAGTTCTTTTTTTTTTTCCCCTCTTAGGTACTGGGGATTGAACTCAGGGACACTCAACCACTGAGATATCCGTGGCCCTTTTTTTGTGTTATTGTTGTTGTTGTTATTATTTAAATGTATAGACAGGGTCTCACCGAGTTGCTTATGCCTCCCTGTTGCTGAGCCTGGCTTTGAACTCATGGTCCTTCAGTCTCAGCATCCTAAGCCAGTGGGATAAAAGTCATAGCCATGTCACCTGGTCAAGAATTTTATTCCTTCACTGAATGGAAGATTTTTATATTATGGATTAATATTTATTTGGGTGCAGAAATTTGATGTTGAAATATTATTTTAATGCTCAGTTTAGTAAGAATCTATACACCCATATATTCCTGTCCAAATAGGGATGGGTTGGCCCTGGGCAGGCTGCCCTCTCTCCCTGCTCTCTCCACCCTCTGCCTGGAGGTGAGTGCAGTGCCAATTCTGTCATTCCTTCCATTTTAACCAGCTGTGAGGAAGCAGAATTTTTCTTAGTTCTGTCTTATTGAGTTTTCAGTACCTTAATGTTACCATTAGTGCTCTATCACTGAAGTTCTATAATGTGCAATGTGTGGTTTCTCTGCCTCATTTGATTAGACTCCTGTGCTGTCTGAGTCTTTGGGTCTCCCAGTTTCCTTCCCTGTTCCTGCTTCAGGAACTTCACTTGTTTCCAGTTTCATTTTTACATTTTTGATAATTTCATTCTATTTTTAAATTTGGTCCCCAAGTATGTACCCTTTATAATTTTGTACACATAGGGAAATTCTCAGGTTATTGATTATGGATAAACTGCTGCAGTGTGAGGAGCAGCTGTCTCACCATTCATCCATTTACCCTCCTCCCTGTCTATCCTTTTTTACTTCCATGTGGCTATATATTGCTTTTCACTGACTACCATTAATATGAACATTTTTCTGTGTATTTCCATGGTCTTTGAAATGGTTTTCAGTCATTTTCTCATGGAATTTATTTTTAGGTTATATTTTTATCTTTTAATTTTCCCTTCAAATGAATTTATTTCTCTTTGTAAAGACTGTAGACATCTGCCCTGAGGTAGGGTAGCCTTCTTGCCCCCTATTGCAGTTTGGTGGAAGAGCCCCCTTTTTATACATGTATCATTCTTTTTTTCCTTTGAATTTATCTTATTAAGTATATCTATAGAACAGGAAGCATGGTGGATTTTGAGAGATAAATTCTTAGGTGTCCCCTCCTGGACACAGGGAATGAGCCTTTCTGGGGCCACATTTCAGCAGTCAGAGTCTGGCTCCCAATATGGGAATGTGATTACCCCTTTGCAAGAGGGTATTTATTCTGAACTGTGAGTGAGGCAGGCTCTAACCTGACCTGGTTCAAATGTTTGCTTGTTCTTTCACTGAGTTATTTTGTAATTGTCATCTAATTCGTTTTTTATGCACTTAATACTTGTACTTCCTGATTGTCTTTTTATTATTATTATTATTATTATTATTGTCTGAAAATGAGTTGACAGAGTAAAAGTGTGAGGAGGCTTTGCCCAAGAAGCCCTGGCCTTTTCCCAAGTGATTTATGCCTGGCTCCCTCCTTCCCAGTTAGGCCTGACCAGGCACACACCTTTTCTGAGGTCATGGTAGGCTGCCTTGGAACCAAGGCTGTAATTCCTCACATATGCCTGGTACTCTGTGCCCAGAAGAGCTTCCTAGCCAACAGGACCTGCTGTGGAAAGCCAGGCTCAGCTCTGCATAAGTGGAAATGTTCCCCTGGTGGGGCAGGTCCCCTTGCAGGGAGGAAGTACTGCCTGAAAAGGGCTTTTGCCAATACCTTGTCTTCCTGGCCTATGTATCAGGAGTGTGATGCATCTCCTGTCAGTCAGGGCCCCAGAGTGTGCACATTTGTGTCGGGGAGAGACAGGGGTCTTGTGGAGCCTTGGCTAGTTAGCAGGCAGCTGGTGGGAGGGGGTGGCCTTCCACAGTCTCAGAAGCCTATATCTTTCACCCTGTGGAGCTCAGAATCCATCTCCAGTACTGTGTCTTCTCTGCTGTGTGAGGCCCAAGTGACTCTGGCTCACATTTGTCTCCCTGTGACCTGCAGGTGCTATGAGGTCCATAAGAAGGATGTCAGGTCTCCCCAGAAGGCGGAAAATGGTGAGTGTGGGGGGCAGGTCTGGTCAGGTGGGAGGTAGGCTTGTTACAAGTGGTGAACCAGCTGTGGCTGGCCTCTGGCCTCCCATTGTCATCTCTATAGTCAGCTAAGAGTACCTGAGTCAGATGCTGCTTTAGCTCAGCCCTTGATGGCCATGGTGTGGGCTGGTGCAGGTGGGTTCCCAGTGTGCTGCCGGGTCTGCAGCTACTTTGGCAGAACCCTCTCTGCCCAGCTGGACCCCAGCCCTAGGTTCTCAGTGTGAAGTGAAGGGAGCGGGTCTCAGGGGATCCTGCCTTAGGTGTGGGGCTCCTGGGTAGAAGATGCTGGTCTGAGGGATCTGTGTTTCTTCTCTCAAGGAGTCACCCTCCTTTCCCCCTCCTATGCCCTACCAGGGCTTTTGGTACATTCTTAATATTCCTGTCCTTTTCTCATATTTACAGATCTGACTCTCCCTCCAAGTTCACAGCATTTTCATCTCTTTTTGTGAATTTCCCATATGATGAAAGGAGAGAACAGTCACCTGGAACTTTACTGTTAAGAGAACTTGTGCCTCTCTCTCTCTCTTTCTCTCTCTCTCTCTCTCTATCTCTATCTCTCTCTCTCTCTATCTCTATCTCTATCTCTATCTCTATCTCTCTCTCTCTCTATCTCTCTCTCTCTTTTCCTTCCCCAGGACTTGATACCTTATCAAATTGTGGAGAGGTTTCCTTTGGACCCCTCACAGGGTTCCATGTTTTCAGCCATTATATTGCCCCGCTTGGGGCTGTGTCAAGTCCTGTAGGCTGCACTGTGTCCTACAGGAAGCAGGCAATTTTAGGCCCTGGGTCAGCTCCTTCTAGAAGACATTGTGAAGTGTGTCATTCAGCTTGTGAGGGGAGCAGCTGGAGGCCCTTATGCTGAGGAATCTCTTAGAATAGGCCTCATCTAGACAGCTGCCTCCTAGGGACACTGTCTCCCCCAAGCCCTGTTCCCATTCCTTGGAGACAGGTGGACAGTGAGCCTGTGGATGCTGGTGCTGAGGGGCCAGGTCAGCAGTGATTCCTGCCCTTGCATTCTCTCACAGTTGTGAAGGAGGAAAACTCTCCCAGAGCAAAAGGACCACCCACCCCAGTGCAGTGCTGTGCAAACCTGAAAGCCTCGTAGACTAGAGTCATGGTCTAGGTCTCCTGGGAGGATGATCATGGAGTGTTTCAGTGAGCAGGACCAGGTGTGAGATGTCCAGCTGGCAAGGACCTTACCTGCCCCTTGAGCCTGACACATCTGTGTTCCCTCAGCACCAGCCTTTTCTGTCACTTCAAATTCATCTGCTTACTTATCAGAGACCTAGGTATTCATTAAATGTCAAATGTATTTATTCAGGGGTGAGGTAAAAAAAAAAAAAAAGAAAAAAGAAAAAAAAGAAAGAAAAAGAAAAAAATACCTTCTATTTGATCATTGTTTTCATTGGACTTGTTTTAGGACTTTAAGAATAAAAGCTCCTAATAGGTTATGTTGTTATTCTCATTTCCTTTGTTGTGCTGAGTGTCTAACCCAGGGCAGTAGTTCTCATATATTCTCAAACTGTGCCCCCCCATTTGTATTAGTATATTAGTTATACATGATATTAGGGTTTGTTTTATTTATTTATCTTTTTGCTGTCAGGGATTGTACTCAGAGGAACTTTACCACTGAGCCACATCCTGGGCCCTTTTTATATTTTATTTTTAGACCATCTCCCTGACTTTTTTAGGGCCTCACTACATTGCTGAGGCTGGCCCTCAAACTTGCATCCTCTGCCTCAGACTCCTCGGTTGCTACTGTTACAGGTGTGTACCTCCTTGCCTGGCTAATGTTGGGTTTTATTTTTTACATAATGTGCAAGCATTAGGTTGGTGTAAGTTACTCCACTTCAGTCCCCAGTAATTTTCCTTTCTCTCCTACTTTCTTTCTGTTTCCTTACCTCTACTCACTAGACTTCCTACTATTATTTATATATATATATATATATATATATATATATATATATATATATATATATATATATATTTCAAATCTATGCTCTATGGATCAACATAATGGTGGAATTCATCATGATATGTCATCTATGTGCGTAGGATGATCTGTTCAACTCCACTCCAGTGTTCTCTCATTTCCTGTTTCCTCCCTTATCTCAGTCTCTGTCCTCTTCTTCACCTCCCTCTCTTCTATTTTCACAGGATCCTGCCTACCCCACTTTTGTCCTGATTTTGCTCTAGCTTCCACATATGGGAAAGAAAACATTCAGCATCTGAGTTTCTGGCTCTCACTTATTTTACTTAGTATGTTGTCTTCCAGTTCTACTCATTTTCATGCTAATGACATACTTTCATTTTTTATATCTGAGCAAAATCCCATTGTGTATGTGTACCTCAATTTCTTTATTCTTTTTTCTCTTGATGGCATCCTGGGCTGGCCTTGGATATGGGGAACTGTGGTGTGACTTTATCACTGTAGCATGTTGATGTTGCACAGTGTGCTCAGGGTGCTCCCTGCAGGATGGTACTGAGTCCCAGGGTTTGCAGTAAGGACTGAGGTGCATCATGAAGTTATGTGAAATTTGAGGCTGTTCCAGGGTCACATTTGTTCTGCTTCATTTTCCCTGTTTCCATGTGGAGCAGCTCCACTGCTATTTGGCTGTCCTTCTGCTCCCTGAGGCTGCTGTCATTTCTCTTCTACATGGTGTTCCAGGTACCATTACTGCACCCTTGATTACTGCTGACTTGAAGTGAGCTTTGTACTCATGAAGTGCTAGTCAGACTGCTGTTCTCATTTTCAAAGTCCTGTAGTATTCTGGGTCCCTCGTAATGTTGAATGACATTTTCAATTTCTAAAAAGGAATCATCACCCGGGATTCTGATGGGTTTAAATATAATTGGTAGATTCTTTGGAGTATCACCACCTTAATAACATTAAACCTTTAGTCCATGAGCATAGAATGGTATTTATTTGGATGTTGAGCTACTTCCACCAAGCATTACAGTTTAGAAAATAAGTTTCATAATTTTCTATTTGCTATTTATTGTGTATGTACTATATATTATTATTATATTGTTTTTTCCTCTATATTTACTTTTTGAGTGTCATTGTAAATGAACTTTTTAAGTTCCATTTCAGAATTTTATGAGTAAAAAGTTGATTTTTTTGATTATTAAATTTATGAGTTTTGTTTACTAATTTTTTCACTCCTGACCTTGGGAACACATCTTCCTCTTGGGTGCTTCCAGGTTTTGAAAATCACGAGTGCTGGTGCGCTGAACTTTGTAGGGCAGGATGTCATGTGGACCTACATTGTGAACTCATTTGGGTTTCCCCAACTTTGCAAAATGGCTTAGGGTCCAGGAGCCACCACTCTGTCAAATGAGATAGGGTTGATCACTTCAGCCTGTGACAGTTGAGTGGCTGTGGGCCTGTGAGGAGGTTTGTGTGAAGCCTCTGTGTGTTAGAGCCCTAGGACTTCTCAGGTATCGATCTCCCCCATGTCGAAGGCTTTCTGGGAGGTAAAGCAGTGAAGAAACCCTGTCAGATGTCCTTATCCACTTGTAGTAGAGACTGTAGGGAGCAGGAAGCCAGAAACACAAGGCAAATGGGCACTGTGTCAGGCAGTCACTGTTGATGGGGTGAGAGGTGGTGAAGGGTGCAGAGGTGTCCCTCTCTCCTCCTGTCTTGTTGCCTGTGGCAGCTGTCTCAGCCCGTGAGTGGGTCTGAGTTTTTACCTTTCCCACCTTTATATGGTGGAGTCCTTGGTTTTGCCTCAGTATCTGGTGCTGTGTGAGTCAGCCCTGAGGTCTGGAATGCTGTGATTTTGTTCCTGGCTTCCCTGGGAGCCCCCTTCTTGCTGTGTTGTCTAGAAGTAGTGAGAGCAGGAATCCTTGACTTTTTTTTCTGTCATGGAGACAGGGTTTTGTTCTTCAGTGTAGCCTTAGGTTTTATAGATCCCTGTGGCTTTTAGGGTTTTTCATTCTTTTCCTGGTATGTGCATGTTGATGTCATGAAGATGGGTTTGATTTTTGTCAGCTGCTTTTTCTAGGTATCAAACCTTCTCCAGAATCATGATGCGCCGGTGTTTTCTACATTTCTTTGGGGGTGCCATTTCACTCTGTTGGTGGTATCTGATAAAGGATAAAATTTTCAGTTTAGTGTTGATTCGCTTTTAAATTGCACATGTGGATGAGGTGCAGTGAGCTAGTTGTACACCTGTTCCAGTGTGTCATGATAAGATTAGGGCTTTAGCCCTTCTGACCATTACATTTATCATTTCTGGGTGTCTGTGGACTACTCCCTCTGGTTTGTTATGAAATGCTTAGTGACATGTTGTGCACTACATGCTCTGGACACTCTACTGTTCTGGAGAGCAGTCCTGCTGGCCCCTCCTGAGAGTATTTTAGTACCTGATACACAGTCTGCTCTTCCAGTCCTGCCCTGTCCCTTCTCCTCACTCTTCCTTTCCTCTGGTGACTATTCTTGTACTTTCTGTGACTTCAACTTGCAACTTCTCTGAGTGAGTTTGTACACACAGATGTCTCTCTCTGTGCCTGGCTTGTTCCACTCAGTGTGGTGTCCAAAGTTTCACTCTCATTGCTGCAAATGACACAACTAAAAGCCATTTGGTGAAATCAAGTTCATCTATTCTTTCATGAATGACATGGATGGAAAAATATCCCAGAAACCATTCCCAAATCCACTGTTGTGAGATTGTGCTCTGCATTGTCTTCTAAGAATGGATGAGGTTCACATCTTCAGGGCTTTGGTCCATGTGGATTTCATGTAGGTACGTGCCGTGAGGTGAGGGTCTGACTTCACACGTTGACATGAACACACAGTTTCCCGGCCATTCATTTTCTTGAAGGTCCTGTTTGCTGTGCAACATTTTTTTCTTCTTTTTCTGCATGGGTCAGCAGGTCCCCCATTTTATTGTTGTATATGTCTGCCTTTAAACCAGTGCTACTCTGTCTTTGTTAGTATAGTTGGAGGAGGTTTTGAAAGCTGGAAATGTGGTGCTCTGCAGTTTATTTATTATTTTTTTTCTGTTGTTAATTTTCTTGTATTTCCATGTGAACATTAGAACAATACTTCTTACTTTTATGTAAAAAATGTCATTGCTATTTAGAAAGTGATTGAACTGATTTCATGGTTAATTTTGTGTAGATTACAATTCCATTTGCTTGCAAATACCAAATATCTTTACATGTATCATTTCCCTGAAGTAGTTTGTAGTTTTAGTTGTGTCAGATTTTGTGGATAATTTCTAAAGCTTTTTGTTTGTATGTTTGTTTGTTAACGTGGTTTTCTGCTCCTGCTGCATGTCCTGTCTCTTTTCCATTTCAGTTGTGCATTTATTCATCTCACTATGCACCCACACCCTCTAATGTCCCATGTATTTGAGGCTACTTTTTAATTCATTTTCGTCTTTTAAATGCATTTGAATTTCTCATTCTTTGTTCTTGCTTACTCTTCTTATATAAAAATCTTTTTTTCTATTTCTCTAGAAAAAAACATTTTGAAACTGTTTTAGTTTTGTATATCACACCAGAATGTCTAATAAATTAACATGTGTCCAAGGAATAATGAAAATAATGCATTTTTTCTGTTTAATACCATTTTGTGTTGATTCATTTTTAAAATTGCATGTGAATGTTTCCGCTTCTCAACAATGCATTCTGTCATTAGTTAATTTTTTATATGAATTTCAAACCACTGAAAGCTTTCTTTTCTCTTCGTCCCTCTTATGGTTCATCTCTCTGCTAACTATAAAGAAAGGAACAAAGAAGGCTTGTGGGGAGCCATTCCAAACACACACACACACACACACCTTTGAATCCTGATGCACCACGAGGATCCGAAAGATCACTGTAGTCTGGTGTAATAGTGGCATGACTGGTGATTCGGTCTTTTCCCTCATTCAGATAATAACGTGTGGCACTGGGAGTGGCCCTAGGAATAGGGTGCACTGTTCCCTTGTAATCCTACTTCTTGCCTCATTTGAATCGCTTCTTCCCATTAAAAGGGTTTAGCATCTGCTTCTCTCTCTTTCCATGGACTTCTAAGGTCAGAGGAGCCATGACAGGACCCAAAGGAAAAGGTATTTCTGTCTCTGATTATTTTGTGCAGCCCAGTTCACTAGACTGGGTGTTTTAGTCGTGGAATACAACAGAGACTTACCCATATAATGCAGAGGCAAGAAAGAAGTGGCTGCTCCTCCTAGCACCATGTTTATTTATCTCCCAAGTTACATAGCTTATTGTTACCATGACTACATTATGATTTAGTCTTCCTTTAATCCCAAATGCTAACTAACTGACATAAGGTCCAGGTTAATATAAACACAGAACCCCTCTATGCTATCTGTGTCCAATAATATTATTTAAAGTTCTTTATTTATACTCAGGTGTCACTTAAACATTCTGGTAGTTTTTATTTAGGCTGCCTCACCATTGCACATACACCACAGTGTATTCACACGGTCCTAGAAGGAATGGCTGTTACATACTAGGCTGTCTCATGTAAGTGCTTCCTAGGGTTCAGCCCCACACAGCATTTCACTTAACAAGCTACCAAAATTGATCATGCATTAGGTTTGGTTGCACCACCGTCATTACAAACACTGCAATAATCCCTTTTCTATTGATAACCATTTATATGTAGCCCATTATTATCCATAAATATCATTGACCAAAATGTCATGTGGCACATGACTGTATATGATGTAAGACAACAATCTGCTCTCTAGAACATATTGACAGGTGTTACACCTTTCTTATTCTTATTGGGCTTGGACAAGTACCTTCCATTGATGACTAGGAGTTTGGCTTGTGAAATATCAGAAAAGTATTTGGCACTTTTCCCATTATATTTTGATATTAATTTGAAGATATTACAAGTTGTTTATTGATGATTGTTTTTATAATTAGTAGGTTACATTTGATCTGGAATAAAGCACCAATATATTCTAATTGGTTGTCTTGGTTGTAATCGCACAGGTTGAGCTCAATCCCCAGTTGCCATGTTGTGACCACCTCAATGAAATGTTGCCTATCATGAAAGCTCTTAGACTTTGTTTTCAGAGGGTTCTTTTTCTTTTTTTTAATGGATTGGCGATCATTGATCGTGGAGGTTCTACATTGTATGAGTGGGACAAAATAATACAATTTCCAGAGTAAAGCAATCATTCAGCACCTACTATGTTGCTTACGTACACTGTCAAGCACTGTGACTCTGTATAAATGCTTAGTTTGGTGAGATCCTGTCCAAATCTTTACCTCCTTCTACCAGCTAAAGTACAACTTTGTCAGTAGGCCTTTCTCAGGATAGGTACTGACAGGAGAACTAAACTTAGGTCTCTTCTGCACATGATATAGTAAGGCTTCATTATTCTATGACATTCACCCTAAAAAGATCTTAGGGGTGACTCAGTAGCATGCCTGAACTAAAATTGAGAAGGATTTTTTTTTTTTTTTTCTCCTCTGCTGATGCTTTCCTGATAGTTCAGTTCTTATATTGGAATGCCTGGTTGGGGAATTGAGTGCAGACAGAGTACAAGTTTAACAACCAAATCATAGTCTGAGTATTTGGAGATCACAATTGTGAGAGTATCTCACATATTAAGAATAGAGGCCTCATGCTGACTTTCTGTCCTGGCCTGCACTACATTTTTGTGGGGTATTTTAGAATTCAGTGGTCTTCGAGGATGTGGCTGTGAAGTTCACCCAGGAGGAGTGGGCTTTGCTAGAACCTTCCCAGAAGAGTCTCCACAGAGATGTGATGCAGGAAGTCCTTAGAAACCTGGCTTCTATAGGTAAGGATGATGTTTCATTACATTATCAAGGATAGAGCACCTTGGAGGGGGTTTTTTTTTTTCTTCATGAATTTGGAATGTGGGAAAGGGAGTACTTAGGGGAATAAATTGGGCCTAATGTCATTGCCCTCTACAGCATAAATACCATAATCCTTTTTTTCCCTCTTTTTAAATCTTTTTTAAATGGGTGCAGTATAGATGTCCAAATTGTAAATCCCGTAATGCATTCTGAAATCATGATGATTCTAATGACTTTTCTGGGACTACATTTCAGGAGACACATGGGAGGACCAGAACATGGAATATCAGAATACAAATACTGAGAGAGACGTAAGGTAATTTGTTCTCATATGAGGAAACCAAGTGCTTTGAGGGAATTCTAGCACATCCTACAATTCTACAAATAAGCAAGAAAAACAGGCATGAGATGAATTATTCTTTTTACACCAAAATGAACTTTAATGTAAGGTAATTGTTTACTGTTTTAAAAAATTATTGACTTGTTGACAATGTCAAAAAACTTCATTTATAATAGCACTGCTTTAGTAGCAGTTGTGGTGAAGCAGTCTTATAAAGTAATTGTTACATTGACTTTCAAAGAGCATACAGTATAGACATAACAGAAAACCCATACTTTCCCTGATATTGGTAATATAAGTCCAAAGCCTATTAATAAATGTGAAAGTACTATTGACCCAACCATAAATTGTGCTTATATTTTTTTTTACAGAAGTCATATGGTAGGCTCTGGAAAACTTTGAAAAGGTACTCTGTGTAAAAACCTTCAGTGAGATTCCAAATCTTAGTCTTAAAGGAACATTTCTGCTAGTCAGTTCATGTGAAAGCAATATGTGTGGACAGGTCTTCACATGTCACGTTTTCCTTAATAGGCCCATCTTATCTCACTCTGCAAACAAACCATATGAGAATGAGGAGTGTGGAAGAAAGCTATATGAATGTAAAGAGAAGAGAAAATCCTCCATTTCTCTCACAAGTGTTCCATGCCACGTGTCAGAGCACACTGTAAATGGACCTAATGGAGGTCTGGCATTTGGAAGAGAGTTCAGTTGTTCCAGGTGTTTTCAAAAATATCAACCATCTCATACTGGAGAGCAGCCACCTGGATGTAAGCAATGTGGAGGCGCCATTACTATTTCAAGTAACCTTCAAATGCATGTACAAACTCCTACTGGAGAGATGACTTACAGATGTAAACAATGTGGGAAAGCCTTCACTCATTCATATTCTCTTCAAATACATAAACAAACTCATACAGGAGAGAAGCTCTATGAATGTAAAGAATGTGGTAAAGCCTTCAGTAAATTCTCCTACTTTCGAATACATAAACGAACTCACACTGGAGAGAAGCCCTATGAATGTAAACATTGTGGTAAAGTCTGCACATGTTCCTCTGAACTTCAAGTACATGAACGAATTCATACAGGAGAGAAGCCGTATGAATGTAAGCAGTGTGGTAAAGCCTTCACTCGGGCTTTTCACTTTCACTCACATAAAAGAACTCATACTGGAGAGAAGCCCTATGAATGTGAACACTGTGCAAAAGCCTTCTGTACGTCCTCTTCTCTTCATATACATATACGGATTCATACAAGAGAGAAGCCCTATGAATGTAAGCAGTGTGGGAAAGCCTTTCTTTCTTACAGTACACTTTGGAAGCATGAACAGATTCACACTGGGAAGAAGCCCCATGAATGTAAAGAATGTGATAAAGTTTTCGCTTCTTCTTATGAACTTCAAGTACATATAAGAACTCATACAGGAGAGAAGCCATATAAATGTAAGCAGTGTGGCAAAGCCTTCATTCGGTCATCTTGCCTTCATTCACATGAAAAAACTCATACTGGAGAGAAGCCCTATAAATGTAAACAATGTGCAAAAGCCTTCACTACATCCTCTAAACTTCAATTACATGAAAGAATTCATACTGGAGAGAGGCCCTATGAATGTGAACAATGTACAAAAGCCTTCATTTGTTCTTCTTCCCTTCGGATACATAAACGAACTCATACCGGAGAGAAGCCCTATGAATGTAAGCAGTGCGGCAAAGCCTTTAGCTCACCTGGTACCCTTCGCGTACATAAAAGAACACATACTGGAGAGAAGCCCTATGAATGTAAACAATGTGGGAAAGCCTTCACTCGGTTATCTTACTGTCACTCTCATGAACGAATTCATACTGGAGAGAAGCCCCATGAATGTAAAGAATGTGGTAAACTCTTCACTTTTTCCTATGAACTTCAAGTACATAAAAGAACTCACACAGGAGAGAAGCCATATAAATGTAAGCAGTGTGGCAAAGCCTTCATTCGGTCATCTTGCCTTCATTCACATGAAAAAACTCATACTGGAGAGAAGCCCTATGAATGTAAACAATGTGCAAAATCCTTCACTACACCCTCTAAACTTCAAATGCATGAAAGAACTCATACTGGAGAGAGGCCCTATGAATGTGAACAATTTACAAAAGCCTTCACTTGTTCTTCTTCCCTTCGAACACATAAACGAACTCATACCGGAGAGAAGCCCTATGAATGTAAGCAGTGCGGCAAAGCCTTTAGCTCATCTGGTACCCTTCGAATACATGAAAGAACTCATACTGGAGAGAAGCCCTATGAATGTAAACAATGTGGGAAAGCCTTCGCTCGGTTATTTAACTGTCACTCACATGAACGAACTCATACTGGAGAGAGGCCCTATGGATGTAAACAGTGTGGTAAAGCCTTTTCTTCATCTAGTAAACTTCACAAGCATGAGCAAATTCACACTGGGGAGAAACTCTATGAATGTAAACAATGTAGTAAAGTCTTCAATTGTTCCTCTGAACATCAAGTACATAAACAAACTCATATGACAGAATGTAAACAGTGTGGAAAAGCCTTCACTACGTCCTCCAAACTTCAAATACATGAAAGAACTCATACTGGAGAGAAGCCCTATGAGTGTAAACAATGTACAAAAGCCTTTACTTCTTCCTCTTCTCTTCAGCAACATAAACGAATTCATACTGGAGAGAGGCCCTATGAATGCAAGCAGTGTGGTAAAGCCTTTACCCAGTCCTCCATCCTTCACTCACATAAGAGAACTCATACCGGAGAGAAGCCCTATGGATGTAAACAATGTGGGAAAGCCTTCTCTCAGTCCTCTACTCTTCACGCCCATGTACAAACTCATACTGGAGAGAAGCCGTATGAATGCAAAGAATGTGGTAAATCCTTCACTGCCTTCTCTTCCCTTCGAAAACATAAACAAATTCATACAGGAAGGAAGCCTTATGAATGTAAGCAATGTGGGAAAGCCTTTAGTTCAACTGGTACACTTCAAGCTCATGAAAGAAATCATACTGGGGAGAAGCCCTATGAATGCAAAGAATGTGGAAAAGCCTTCACTGCCTTATGTTACCTTCGAAAACATAAACAAATTCACACTGCAAATAAGCCCTATAAATGTAAGCAATGTGGCAAAGCCTTTATTTCATCTACTAAACTTCACAGACATGAAAGAACTCATACTAGGGAGAAGCCCTTTGAATGCAAAGAATGTGGAAAAGCCTTCTCTGCATTTTCTTACCTTCAAAAACACAAACAAACTCATACTGGAGAGAAACCCTATGAATGTAAGCAGTGTGGCAAAGCCTTTAGTGCATCTGGTACCCTTCGCATAGATGAAAGAACTCATACTGGGGAGAAGCCCTATGAGTGCCAAGAATGTGGAAAAGCCTTCACTGCCTTCTCTTACCTTCAAACACATAAACGCTCTCATACTGGAGAGAAGCCCTATGGATGTACAAAATGTGATAAAGTCTTCACTAGTTTGTTTAACCTTCAAATACATAAACGCTCTCATACTGGAGAGAAACCCTATGAATGTAAGCAATGTGGCAAAGCCTTTAGCTCATCTGGTACCCTTCGCACACATGAAAGAACTCATACTGGGGAGAAGCCTTATGAGTGCAAAGAATGTGGAAAAGCCTTCACTGCCTTCTCTTACCTTCATAAACATAAGCAAACTCATACTGGAGAGAAACCCTATGGATGTACAAAATGTGGTAAAGCCTTCACTAGGTTGTTTAACCTTCAAATACATAAACGATCTCATACTGGAGAGAAGCCATATGAGTGTACGCAATGTGGTAAAGCCTTTACTACTTTGTCTAGCCTTCAAATACATAAACGATCTCATACTGGAGAGAAGCCCTATAAATGTAAGAAGTGTGGCAAAGCCTTCACTTGGTTATCTAACCTTCATTCACATGAAAGAACTCATGCTAGAGAGAAGCCCTATGAATGTAAGCAGTGTGGGAAAGCCTTCACTCAGTCCTCTATTCTTCAGGCACATGAACAAATTCATATGGGAGGGAAGCCCTATGACTCTAAGCAGTGAAACAAAGCCTTCACTAAGTTGAGTTTTGTACACATGAAGGAATTCATGATAGAGAGAATCCGTATAAATGTAAACCATGTTGAAAAGCTTTCACTACTTTAACTACCATTCAAATACTTAATCAAAATCATACTGGAGAAAATCATGATCCGTGTGAACACTGTGGGAAAGCCTTTTGTTCATCCAGTTAATTTTGCTCACATGAACCAACTCATAGGAAAGAACTCTTATGAATGTAAACACTGTGTGAAAGACTTTGCTTCACCCGTTGAATTTCACTTCCATGAAAAAACTCATACTGGAAAGAATGTTTACATGGGTATGTAAACATTGTGGTAAAAGCTTTAGATGTTCTGTTTATCTTCATGTGCCTGAGCAGACTCACACTGGAGAGTATCTATGAATGTAAATAATGTGTTAAAACCATCATGGTTGGGTTGTGGCTCGGTGGTAGAGCATTTGCCTGGCGTGTGTGAGGCACTGGGTTTGAGTCTCCTCACCACCTATAAATAAATGAATAAAATGAAGGTTCATCAACATCTAAAAAATTTTTAAAAATAAAAGAAAAATCTTCATGTTTTTCCCCCCTTTTCCTTCAAATACATGAACAATCTCAATGGAGAAAGGCCCCATGAGAATAAATGGTGTTGTAAAGCCTTCAGTGGTTTGAATTATCTTCGAAAACATGGCAAAACTCATGCTGGGGAAAAACCTTGTGAATGTAAACAATGTGGGAAAGCCTCCACTTATTACAGTGGGCTTTGGACACATAAAAATATATTGGAGAAGAGCTCTGTGAATGTAATGATGTGGTAAAGCATTTACTAGTTGTGTATATCTTCATGTATATGAATGAACTTATTGGAGAGAGACCTCCAATAAGTACTTTTACCTCATGTAAACAATGTGGTACAACTTTTGCTCATTCTAATTCAGTTTGAAAACTCATAACAGAGAGAGACTGTATGAAAACAGTCTGGAAAAACTATCAGGATTGTCACTCTTTTTCAAGGGTATAAACACTCATACTGCAGAGAAAACATGTAAATGGAAGCAATGTAAAAAATGTTTCCTTATTCTTTTTTTTCTCTCTATATGTTTGTTTTAGTTGTAGGGGGACACAATGTTTTTATGTTATTTATTTATTTTTATGTGGTGCTAAGGTAGAACCCAGGGCTTCACATGTTCTAGGTGAGTGCTCTACTTTTGAGCCATAACTCCTGCCCTCCTTTATTATCAGCTTCAAATTATAAACAGATTCATACTGGATAGAAGCCTAATGAGAGTCAACAATGTGAAAAAGCCTTCAATTAATCTTGCTATTTTCAAATATAAGAATGAACATTGTATATAAAAAGCAAATCCTTTATTTGTTGCAGTGACATTCAAAAAACATGAAATAACTTGTATTGGAACAAAGCTATATTAATGTAAACAATCAGAACAAACATATATTAATGTAAACACCTTTGGTGCATTTCCTCTAATAATCGTTAAAGAAATGGTAATGTAGCAATGCTATTTGAATGCAAAAATTCTGGCAAATGATCCAATTTTCCTCGTCATCTTCAAGTGGAGGATTCACACTACAAAAACTCTGAACATTAACGACGTGGTAAATCATTTTTTCCTGTTGCTTTTAAAGCCATTTTACTCATAGTGGAAGAGAAACTCTCTAAATGTGTTATATTTACTTCTTATACATAGAAGGTAGTGGAACAAAGGAATGTGTGAAAATGTCCAATTTTATGGTTCCTTTGAAGAACATAAAACTGTTGCACAGGTTGAGAAACTCTGAACCAGAAATCTGATAGAGCCTTCACACATTCTAGTTTTATTTATGTTTCAGATTTCCATTTTACTCACAAAAATACCAGAGAAATTTCAACCTAATAGAGGGAAGATTTATTTTGGCTCATGGTCATATAATATTCAGTCTATCATCAACTGAACACCTTGCTTTAGGCCTGAGGTGAAACAGAACATAAAATGTGATGGTGTAGTAGAGAAGGACTTCTTACCTCATGGCAGCTGGGAAGGAGAGAGAGAGAGAGAGAGAGAGAGAGAGAGAGAGAGAGAGAGAATATGAATGAATGAATATGAATGATGTACCTCACTAGTTGCCTAACAAGTTTTTATTGTGCAGATTGTAGTTGTGGCCTTTTTATTTTCAGTGCTTCTGCTTCACTTGATAGTGTAGTGTGCACTTGTGATAGGGTTCACATTATTTGTGCCTAATGTTCCAGGTACTGATTTTGAAAGGAAGATGAAGCAATGGTGCTAGCTTCTTATAAAGCATGGGAGAGGCTCTTCTGAGGGCAATATCCCTAGTCAGTGTGTGGGCTTTTTTTTTTTAGCAAACTGTTTAACAGCATTCCAAAGGTCTTATGAGAAGGATTGATGGCCTTAGACAAAAATCACTTTGCATTTTGTACAAAGCTTAATACCAATGAATCACATTTCCTGAAGATTGAGATGGTGACTTCCATTGTATGTTATTGGGCAGCAAAACTCTTTCACCTAAACACACAAAACATAAGCACTACTGGGGATAAGGGGAATATATTACCTGTTCAATCTGAAAGTTTGCATGAATACCCTAAAATTTTCAGAAGCAATTTTTGTAGAGAGAAGAGTAGTTATGTGTAGTGTGTAGTTTTAAAAATTTAATAATAACAAATGACTTGGCTTAACAAGACCCTTGAATGCTACTTGCTATGCCAGTATCTCAACAATTATGCTGATCCCTTGGTATCAAGGTACAGGATGGTTCTTCCCCACCCCTCTTTGTTGTTTGTAAGTATCAAGAAAAAATGTGAAGTGTGGACATAGAAGAATAAAGAGCAATCCCGTGCACCACTGGCCAAACTTTCTGTGTCAAGGAGAAGGTGAAGAGATGGAAGGCAAAAGGTAAGAGGGGACAGCCATGGAAAGTGGAAGGAGATGGGGAGAGAGCTAACAGACTATACCCTTCCCTGGTTCAGGGGTCAGAACAATGGACTGGAGTCTTTAAAGGTTTGGTCTTATGTGTCAGCATCAGATGTCTCTGTTCTTATTTTCAATGAATCCAGTTTCCTAGGGATAAGTGAGAACAATATTGGGATGGGTATTGGAGCAAAGTTATTGACATTCTCAAATCTGGATGGTAGGTGGAGTGATGATATGAATATTATTAATACATTTGATCTGGTGTTTCAGTTTCCTTTTGTGGCCACTGAGCCCAGGGTAATGGGGAACAGTGTCCCAGAAGGAAGGACCCACATCCAAATCCTGAATGCCACCTCCTTGTTCCATGGAATCTGCATCATATACTAACTTCATTCTGGTATATTCAGAGGCAAATTTTTAATCAGAAATTACATTAGTGGGTGAATAATTACAAATTAATTTTGACTAAATATGCTTTATGATCAGATGATTCATTGAATCCACATTTCAGTAATTTATTAATAGTAAAATGAATCATTAATTTGAAAGCGCTAACAAGTTAAGAAAAATTTGTAAAATTTTACAAATTTGTTAAACTAATTTAAATACTTAATTTAAATAAATTAAGTATTTAATTTAAATTAAATATTTAAGTATTTAAATTAAATAAAGTATTTAATTTAAATACTTAAATTAGTTTAACAAATTTGTAAAACAAGACTCAGAAATTTCAGGATAAAATGTTCTTAAAATCGAAATATGCTCAACCAGAGAAATGAGACAAATCAATGGAGCAGACTAGAATTCAAAGAGAAAAACCCACACAGATTTAGTCCTTGACAAGTATGACAAAACATTGGAGAAGAGATAACCTGTTTTCCAGCAGCATTTTTTACAAAGGCTATCTTGTAAAAGATTGAGACTAGATCTCTCTCACCTTGCATAAAAGTCAATTCAATATGGATCAATGGGCTATGAATTAGAAGATAAGCTGCAATGCCTAGGAGAAAATAGTTAACACTCCAATGTAGCTGCAAGCAACAATTTTTTTCAGTAGAATCCATGAAGATCAAGAAATAATTTGAAGAAATAATATGAAGAGTTAATAAATGTGATTTTATCAAATTCTAAGTCTTCTGCAAGGCAAATGAAATATGGAAAACCCATAGGAGGGGAGAAAGTCTTAGGTAAGTTCCTCTTTGAGAGAGGAGTAATAGAATGCATAAAGATCTCTAAAATTTTATAATTAAAAAAAAACCCAGTTAATAAATGAACTAATTAATGACTTTTATAAGAAGGAAGAATTGTAGATTTTATATACATTATATGTATATATTTATGAAAAATGTTTACCATCTTTAGGAATTAGGGAAATTAAAATTGACGTTTTATCTCACTCTGGTTAGAATGGCTGTCATCTGAATACAAAACATATTGGAGAAATTGTGGAAGAAAACTGATACTTTCAACTATTGGTGGGATTGTACATTAGTACACTCACTGTGATGTCATTAGGAAATTCCTCAAAACACTATGAATGGAAAACCCTATGACCCAGCTATACTGCTCTTTGATATTTATTGTAAAATAAGTTGTTAGGTTATTATAGTGATACATTCATACCCAGGCTTATAGCAATGTGATTACAAATATGCAAGTGGCCTCAATGTGTACCAGTGGGTAAATGCACAGTAGAATCTTATTCAGTCACAAAGAAGAATGAAATTGTCATTTGCTGGACAATGTATGGAAGATGGAAATATATGTTAAGTCGAAAAAGGTCAAACTCAGAAAGTCAAGGCTCATGTTTTCTCTCATGTGGGAGTGAGGAAAGAAAAGAGATATGTACTGGCAGATATCACAACAATCATGGGGAGATTAGTAGAGAAAAAGATTCAGGCACAGGGAGGAGGGAAGGATAAGGAAAAAGAATAAATGCTGGGAAATAATCATGACAAAGTAATATTGTTGTATTTTGTGCATGTATGATAACCTAATAACATACCCCACCTGTATATATTAATTCTGATGCACTAATGAACATACGGGAAAAAAGAAAAGGTCCATATCTAACCTGCAGTCTCAGCGTCTGAAGTTCTCTTCATCCCCATTCTTTTCTCCTGTTGTAGACACTCGTAAGGAGGAGTTTTTCCTCTCATGCCCAGTGCTATCTGGGATTCAAGGAGTGAATGGGAAGGCAGGTAGAGAATGAAGGTTGCACATTCCCTCTGGGGTACCTTCATCCCCATATTTGCAAACACTAGCCAGTTCCAGGAGAATTACTCCCTACCTGCCTCTCCTGACCTATGCTGGGTTATGTTATCTATCTACTTCCTCTACTTGGCTCTGGCAACTCATGAATGTGCTATTAGCATCTAAGCAGGTACTCCAAGCCAGTCCTCCATATGTAGGGCACATGATATGATATTGATATGTATATGTAATTTCCGCCCCCCCTCAGGAAGTGGTGATGTAAAGTGAGAACTTACTTTATTCTGCTGAGGCATATGGGAATTACCATGGCCTTGGCACAGTTTCATGTTAACCTTCATGAGTTTTTTTTTTTTTTTTTCTTTTTTTGTTTTGTTGTGTTTTTCCCACCGTGGAAGAGTTTTGGGGAGCTTTTATACCTATGGAACAAAAAGTATGCATCAGTAGGTTTGTTAAATTCTTCCTTGGGGTCTTTATGTAGGCAAGCAAGGAGAAGTGCTTTATAGATTCAGAAATTATCTTGTAGAGTTTTTAGCTTTAAGATTGCTGTAGAGAAGAGGTTGGCTAAGTTTAATGATACATTTTTAATAGCACAAGGATGTCAGATCAGATATAAAATGTGAAAACATTTTAAAGGCACTCATATAGTACAAAATAATTGTGGTTCTTGACATGCAATATTCTTCCCTTCTCAGTCATGAGGGTCTGCTCAATGAAGGCCTTACACTGTGCAGAATCTCCAATACATATGCAGCTTTAGAGAAGTACAACTTCACAGTGGACCCTTTGGGCTAAGTACCACAGTCCGCATGCAGAGTTGAAAGTCTCCATCATAGCATTTGATAGAGAGTCTGAGAGAGAGGAACGTAGTCTTCAGGAAAAGGAAATAGTTTTAAAGCCATAAAGGAAGCAATCCCTGCATGATGTTAGTGGTACTAGCCATTGTGAGCTCGTTCTCAGCTTTAGTCATTTCCATCCTCTGCATCTGACAGCATTTCCCTGCAACATAAAATAGATCTAATGTATCTAAAGTGCCAATGATCAAGAGTATGTTGTGAAGAAAATGTAGAGAATGAGTGGTTAGGCATCCAAACCAACCCCCAAATCCTTCATATATTATACTCTAAGACTGACAATGGTTTTTATGTAAGTACACTCACCTATACTTGATGAATTATTTTATTTGATGTTTTGAGTATTTAAAATAATCATCTATTCATTCTAATTTTGTCTCCTGTCCAATTTGGGTCTATGGCCATGAAGTCATGTTCAGGGGCTGGGTCTAAGAAAGGTTCATCTTTAACGTCCAAATTATTGTAACTCTTATTCTCTCTATGTATTATTTTCATAAGATTCAAAATATTGAGAAATCCCATATGACAGCAGAGTAGTAATAACTGTGAGGTGGCTAGTGCTGCCAAGAATTTTCTGCATCTAATGATAGTATTTACATTATCTGGAATTTTGAGTCCATCATATTGTTCCTATAAATGTAGTTTATAAATAATATTGTACCACAATGACAAGGAGTGGATGTCCACACAGATTTGTTGCACTAGGAAACAGGTTCAGCTGCAATAAGTTGACCATTATACTTGTCATATGAAATTTGTCATAACTTACTGTCTCCAGGAATAATGATAAAACTGTTATGCGGTTGACTAGATTCAAATTAGCATGCTTTCTTTTTTGTTTGCATAGGAAGAAGGTTAATTTTGGCTGGAAAGCATTGGTATATGAAATAAAGAGATTCCCAAAGGGGAATTATTATGGTTTGGATCTGTGGCATGCCCCCAAATTTTCTTTTAATGCAGGAATATCCAGATGTGGAATGATTAGATTATGAGTGATGATCTCATCGGTCTATTCTAGTTTGGATGAACTGACTGGGTTGTAAAAGGAGATAGGTAGGTGAGGAATGAGTCACTGGGAGCATGTCCCCAGGACATGCAAACAGCTCCCCTGCTTTTTGACCCACCATGACCCAAGCAGATTCCATCAGGTTGGCTCTTTCACCAAATCCTACTGTCTCACCTTGAGCCCAGAGAGACACAGTCAACCATGTGTAGACTGAGACCTCTAAAATCAAGAGCCCCAAATCAACTTTTCCTTCTCTACATTGTTTTGTTGTGTATTTTCATTGAAGTTATGCAAAAACTGACCAAAATATACTTCCTCTTTAATAGATGTTGTTTAGACTTGTGTTGTTCCACAAAAGTTCATGTGTGAGACATCAGAAGAAAGTTTAGAGTTGAAATGGTGGAAGTTTTTAACCTCATCAGCTCATTAATCCACTTTAATAGTTTAACTTGGTGGCAACTAAGAATGTAGGGTGTGGCTGGAGGAGATAAATAGTTGGAAATGTGATTCTGTTTAATGTTTTGTCCTTGGTGAGTCTCTTTCTCTTTCCTGATTGCTATATCCAGAGCTGATTTCCTCCTCTAGGCCCTTCTGCCATGGTGTTCAGTCTCACCTTGGGCCCAGAGCAGTGGAGTTAGCTGTCTATGGTCTGACACCTTTGAAACCATGAGCACCAATTAAACTACCTGCTGTAAAATTGCTGTCTGGTCTTTCAGTCATGGCAGCAAAAAAAGCTTATTAAAATGGTAGATTTAAAATGTGGTTTTATCCAAATAAAACCTGGAATTTTTTGTTAAATGTAGTGAAATAATAAGAGAATTATTAATGTAAAATTTGAATCTTTCAAAGTTTAAATTTTGGTTCCAGTAAGTTAGAAGATGTGAGTTAAAAAATTATATTTGTAACAAACCATGATTAATGTGAGGACAATGTCATAATTTGTAGTTAAATGAAACTCTTGAGTTAATAGCATTATTCTTAACATTTAACAAAATATGCCAAGGAAAATCTTTTTACTGGGTCATGCATAGGGCAGATTGTCAGACCCACTGACAATCTGCAATTCCTGGTACAGCAGAGATGCTTAAGAAAGACACGCACACACACGTCTTTACTTTTTATATCTCTCCTTCTTTTATAAAGCATTGTTAATTAAAACAAGGGGAAAGAAAAAACATTCTTTCATCAGCTTAATCCTTATAAGCATGGATAAACATTCTCAGGAAACCTTTGTTTAAGGTCACAGTGCTCCATCTTTCTTGTCAATTAACTTGTGGTTAGTTGTTCCCAGGCATAATATTTAAACTTGGCAGAACATTCTTTTCTCCTATCTTCTTAAGACAGCAACAAGGACACAATTCAAAGAGTTCATACTTTCTCACAGAACTCCTTGTTTTGCTAAGCACAGCAAAACTTAACTGTTTCTGTGCGTGATCTCACAGTTCCTCCTTAAATAACAATGACAGCGATTGCGCCTGTCTTAGGTTGTGAACAATACTGCAACATTCTTACCCGTCATGGAGGACTTCCATTGATGGAAAATGAAAGCCTCTGACTTAGGTTGATATGTGCATTGATTCATCTTACCCGTCATTGGCAACAATCATCCAAACTGTTGTGGGGGGGGGCGTATGAAGTCACCACAGGAGGACGAGATAAGAGACAAGTGATCATACAGTGACCAATGGCATAAACAAGTATAAACATGCCAAGTATCAAAATCACACATATTATTAATTCTTTTAACCAGGAAATATTAGGAAACCAAGATGTTAACCATGAAAATAAGTCTTTATTTCCTTCATATTGTCTAATATTATCAATCATTTCTTTCAAATGATGAATTTCTGTATCAATAGGAACACTGTTATCTGTCAGATTAAAGCAGCACATATTTTTTACTTGAATACATTTTTTATGGTGTAACAATAGTAAATAATCTATAGCAGTTCTATTATCCAAAACTCCTTGTTGTAAAACCTGCTGTTCTTCATTCAACAAGGCTAGAGCATTAGATGTACAACTAATGTTTTTTTGCCATTACACATACCAATTTCATAGCTTTCTTATAAGCTCCTACTGCAAATCCAGGGATCCCTACAAGGGAAAAAGTCAATGCATCAAACTCTGCTTTAGGTAATAAGTTTATATCGTCCTTACAGCCCGATGTTAGCGTAGCCATTCTTTGTAAGCGATGAGAAGGATGTTCAGGAAGCAAATCACCAATGGATGGAAGGAAAACTGTGAGATGACTAAGACAGCAACGTGTTCCATGAGTCATATTTGCCGGTATGTAGTTGAATGTATAAGTTCCACAGGAAAAACACCAGCCTCTTGGAAGTTGCAGATGTCCACAACTTGAAGGAACCGCAAAGGAATTATTACATGCAAAGGAAGGTCCCATAGATCTACATTTAGTTGCACAATTGTGAAACTCAGCGCAGGTATCATTATCTGTTACAATAACAGTAGTGGTTACAACTTAAACTGCATTTTGGGGCAGGCAATAAGAAGGGGTGCCCCAATTAGAATAATCAGCATAAGTAAGAGTTTTATCAAAATTGGAGAAAAAGGTCATATTTTTTATTTCTTCTTCTGGATGACAGGTAGTAAACAGGAACCCAATACTGCCCCCAGATGGACATCTTGTTTTAGGCAGATATTATCAGTTCCTGCCAATTGAGCCAATCTCAGCCATACATTGGTATGATTGAAAGAGGTAACTTCTATAGCTCCGAAAAGGAGAAAAAAGGTTAGGGACAGCATCTATAAGATATAAAACAAACCAAAGAGGTAAAAGCATTCATGATGTAGTATCAAACGAGAAGGAATCCATCAAGGTCTGGGATCATTTTGCGGAAAAACACAGGCAGCTCCTTTTCCCCACATTAATACAGGATCAGGACCCATCCATTGTCCTGTTAAAACATCTTTCCACCTTACAAGTGGATGGGCCGTTTGTCCCTTAGCATGCCATAAGCGATCTGCAGCTGTCAGTTTTGTAGCTGGGTCTACAGTTAAAAAATTTAAAACAAATAATACATGTACTAAACGAGAGCGGGGACTGCTGCTATTCCCCCCTTTTGTTTTTGACAGATATGCTTTAAGAGTTTGATGAGCGCATTCTACTATACCTTGTCCTTGAGGGTTATAAGGAATACCTGTCGTGTGTTTTACATCATAAGTGTGAAGAAATCTTGCAAATGATGTACTAGTATATGTTGGTTTGTTATCTGTTTTAATATGTTTAGGGAGACCCATAATAGAAAAAGTTTCCATACAGTGAGCAATTACATCTTTGACCCTTTTTCCTGAATGAGGAGAAGCATAAATGAAATGAGAGTAAGTATCTATAGACACATGAACATACGCTAATTTGCCAAAAATGTTTTAATGAGTAACATCCATTTGCCATAAATGACCCTATAAAAGGCGTCTGGAATTAATGTCAAAATTAGGAGAGTGTATCTGTGCAGAGCAGAGGGAACAATTGTGAATAATTTGAGAAGCCGCTTCACGAGAACGTTTACAATGATAAGCTAAATAAGAAGCATTAAGGTGAAATTGAGAATGTAAAGTTTGGGGATCCATAGATAGAAAGGCAAACATTTTGGAGGCTAAATCAGCGGCAGCATTTTTCTCACTAAGTGGTCCTGGTAAAGTTGAATGATCTTTGTGTTTAAGAAACCTTTAATTCTGTTACTCAGTGCTGGATAATCATACTAGTAAACACCAAGCCTACCTGTGTAGGTTAGGAACATCTGTAGGCCTTAAACTAAAAACTTCTCTCTCTGGCATCTCCTCTTGACAGTCTCTTTTTATAGTTAGCAGACATTTCTGTCTGAGAATGCTTCTTTGTTATAGCCTCCAGTCTTACTTGTTTTACTTATCTCAGGCTATCATAAGGTGTATATCTTAAATAATAACAGTTAACAACAACAATAATTATTATTATTATCATCATCATTATTATCATTACTATTCAAAATGCCCAGGTTTTAACCATCTTTACTGAGTGTTTAAGATGAAGCAGTCAAACTGACTTTTGTTTTTATCTATTATTAATAGTCAGCTGAGTTTTTATGGGAGTCATTCCTGGGGAAACTACAGCAGTTTCTCAGTTCTGCTAATGTCATTTGCACTAGGATGGGTCCAGGTCTTGCTTGACCATGTGGCTTCCCTTGGAAGCATCAGGGATGTCTTTCTTCTCTGATGACCCTCCTCTTCATAGCACATGCACTGTTTGGCTTTCTGTTCTCCAGTTGTCTCATTAATCTCCCTGATGAAGAGGTCATGTGGTCCAGAGTTCCAAAGCCCTTTAGAGAGTCCCCTGTTCCCTAGATTCAGACTGACTCAGAGGGAAGCAGCCAAATACTAGTTTTCTTGTCCCTTTTGATTTAACTTTAATTTTAAATTTTAATCTTAAACATCTAGCAAATAAATTTTAACAGCCTTATATTAAGAGTACTGGGCTTTAATGTCTATAATTTTATAATTATTAATCTTTTTTATTAATTGGGGTCTGTATTATCCTGTCTTTTAGGTGATGGCTTATTATCTTAAATTAACCCAGGTTGTGTGTTTTTAAAGCAGTACCTCTGTAAAACATTAAAAGGCAATCTTTAGACCATTTACAAGAAAACTACAAAATAAAATTAACAAGAGTTAAAACATATTTAGTTCGTGTAATAGCTCCCTTGAATTTTGGCTGAGTTATACACTATATCCCCTGTTTGAGATCCTAGTAATCTTGATAGAGAACAACAACAACAACAACAACTTTTGAACAGAACTTTAAATGAACTAAAATCTGGCCTACTGCTTTTGTAGTCATTCTCACATGTAATAAGATGGGACACAGAGCCTTATCTCAGGTAAGGCAAGGCTCTTCATAAATCTTAAGAACTGTAGTTCTGAAGCTGATCTTTGTCTTTTAAATATCATTTTACAAAGTTTACATAAATTGAGGTCACATGAACATTAGCTAACACCATATGATATCACATTTAAAACATGAGTTAAAGAAAGGCTGAAAATTTTTAACCATTTGTGGAAAGGTAGCAAAATATTTTGTGCTTATCAATATTAACCTTTATATAGATTAGGCTCTCATTAACTTAAAAATACAATTAAATTGTTCCCCAATGTAAAAAGTAATATAAAACTTTACATATCTTATTGATAACAGGTAAATAAATCCCCAATATATTTTTTAAGCTTAAAATTACCATACAACTTTAGAACACCAGCTTGATATAATGCTTTTTAAAGCTTCTACCTTATAGACTTGGATACCTGAAAGATATGAGCACATTAATAGCATCACAATTACATTGATGTTTTTATATTAACCAAGTTTAGCTTTTAAAAAAAGGACAGTACAATGTTCTAAAATAACAGTTCTTATTTAATCAGTTCTTTAAATTTTATGGTTCCTTGCTCTAGAAAAAAATAAAACTCAATAAACACAATTTTATGGGTAAACATGTTTTAAGAAATTTTTGTCTTTTTAACACATGACTGATTGTAAAAACAAACTTATACAGACCTTAGTAAATCAATCAGATATCTAACAAAAGTACTCATGAATGAGTAATCCCATATTAAATTTACTTATTTTATCAAAATATTGGACAAGTATATTGAACAGTGTTATTTTTTTTATTTTTATTTTTTTTGAAGGAAAAGTCTTAGAACCAAGGAATATTAGACATTTTATAGACATTAATATTTTATTAGTTTTTTTGAACACCTAGAAAAACTTGTAAACTTAAATTTAAAGACATTTATTTTTATCTATTTATTAAATTTAAATTTAACCATTTTAATCACAAAAATTAAAGATTTTTGGATCCATTCTTTAAAATTTTTATGAGCGCTCTTATATGTTTGTATATCATATATATGATATACGTACATATGTACATACAGGCATACAACACATAACACAAGTGTGCACACATAACACAATAGTAAAGGCCTTGTAGATTTTTGTAGGTGAAATCTCCATTGTGGTATTTAAAAAAAAAAAAAAAACTCCATAGTTGATTACAAATAGAACTCTTCAGAAAAATATTAACCTAATTCTGTAGGATCAAAAACATGAGCTCAAAAAAATACAGAACCTAAGAAAAAGCAAGAGTCCTAGAAAAAAATGACTGGCCAGTAATTTGTAAATACCATACAATTTAAATATTTTTTCCCCTTAGGCCTCAGATCAGTCTTCTACTGAGCTTGCAGGCTTCTTTCATTTGCATTTTAACGTAAGTTTTGACTGAGGTCTGGAAGGAGCAGGAAAAACTGTTATTCTGGGCAGATACCTCATGTATAAGGCATTTTAACCATAAGTCATAATTTTTAGGTTTGAATGTTGAAAATTATGATACAAGTTTAAGACACAATTCACAAAATTTTATATCTTTACATCTTGTTTTGTCAACAGATACCATACTATGATTTACTTTCCTTGTCCAAATTAATGCACTGGTACACACAGTGACATTTTTTTAGGCTAACCAATTTAAAAATTGGTGAAAAAACTGAATGACTGGGAGTTACTTGCCAATTGGAAGTAGAGTTCTTTAGTTTTCAATCCTAAGTATTTAAGTTCTCAGGCATGAATTATCTGAAATCATAAACCAAACAATTACCTAAACCCAACTTTTAACTCCAAGATTGTGCAATGCTTCAAAAACCCATTCAGATAAGTAGACAGAGGTAGCATAATCCTTACAGTGCAGGGAAGGAAGGCGGGAGTTCCCCGGAGCAAAATAGGGCTTCGGTAGCTGCTGGGAGTCCCTCAGTCCCTCCTTTTACTTACAGGATTAGCTCCTCTTTTGTAGGTGGTGGATCCTCTGTTTTTAATTTAGAAGCATCATAAATGGGGGCCTCATCATCTGAGGAATCACTTTCACTCACTGAAACTATTGATTCCCTGTCCTGAACCTCCATCCAAGTTCCCTGTGTCTGCTGTAAAAATTCACGCACTCCTACATCTGGAGATAAAAGTGCATCTTTTATCAACTTCCACAAAGAAAAAGTAGCTACAGGTAAACTGTCCAGACCCTTTTCCCTTAAATATTTTTGCAAATCTTCTTTTACATGTTCCCAATCAGGAACCATTAAATTCCCTGAGTAAAAAAACCAAGGAGATGCAGTTTTAATAGCAAGCATAAAAACAGAAGCTGTTTTTCTATTAATTACAATTCCTTGCTCCTTAAGCAAAGTCATAATTGCCTGTTGCATTTGACTTCTTGAGATTTTTGATCCCATGGTACCTCTCCCCTTCACTTACCTTTGCCAGTAAGGGGACTCTCTGATGCCCACCCAGGGATGCCACCTGTCAGACCTGCTGACAATCTGTAATTGCTGATACAGCAGAGATGCTTAAGAAAGACACATGCACACACATGCATTCAGTAGAAAATGAGCACCATCTTTATTCTTTTCTCTCCTTATTTTATACAGCATTGTTAATTAAAACAAGGGAAAATAAAAAACATCCTTTCATCAGCTTAATCCTTACAAGCATGGATATACATTCTCAGGAAAACTTTAAGGTCACAGTGTGCCATATTTCTTTTTTCTTTTTTCTTTTTTTTTTTTTTTAGAGAGAGAATTTTTTTAATATTTTTTTTTTAGTTCTCGGCAGACACAACATCTTTGTTGGTATGTGGTGCTGAGGATCGAACCCGGGCCGCCCGCATGCCAGGCAAGCATGCTACCGCTTGAGCCACATCCCCAGCCCCTGTGCCATATTTCTTATCAATTAATTTGTGGTTAGTTATTCCCAGGCAAACACACACACACACAAACACACACACACACACACACACACACACACACACACACACACACACACATATATATATAAATTTTACACTTGGCAGAACATTCTTTTCTCCTGTCTTCTTAAGACAGCAACAATGTCACAGTTCAAAGAGTTCATACTTTCTCACAGAACTCCTTGTTTTGTTAAGCACAGCAAAACTGAACTGTTTGTGTGCGTGAGCTCACAGCAGATGTTATGTATGGTAAGACAACAATAAACAAGAGAGTAACATTTTCTGTGAACAATTTGCACAAAAGCAATTTAATGTTATCCACTCTTCTTTCTCCTCCTTCTCCTCTTCTTCCTCTTCCTCCTCCTCTTCTTCCTCTTCCTCCTTCTCCTCTTCTTCCTCTTTCTCCTATTCCCCTTCTGAGTCAACTCCCCCAGGTTTACACTGCAGGAATGACAGCTATCAGATTCTAGAAAGGCTGGGTAGGAAATTGATTTCTAAAAGCTCAGAGCTTGTGCTTCGGCTTGAGCATTGTGTCAATACCATTGTTTCTCCAAGGAAATAAAGATGAATATAGGTACAGACTTACTAAGACAAAATGAGGGAGATGAGGTTGTGGCTCCATGGTAGAACTTGCCTAGCATATGAAGTCCTGAATTCCATTCTCAGCACCACATAGAAAAGAATAACTAAGATAAACATTCTGTGTCTATCTACAACTAAATATATATAATATATAGAAAAACAAGGACAAGATATCAAGGAAAATTTCCTTAAGCAGACATAATTTTTAAAATATATTTTTATGTACATTCAAATAGATGACTTTTCCATTTTTTTAGTGATTCAGTCCACTTTCCCACCCATAGATACATACTGTATAAATGGAAATTTCCCTTATAGACATCATTTTTAAACCAACTAATGTTAAAATATGCTGAAACTAGTACTTTTTGAAATCACGTTTGTATAGGTCATTAGTTTTCCAAGCTTCCCCCACTCCCGCCTTTGGGAATTAAACTCAGGGGAACTTAGCCACTGAGCCAAATCTCCTATTTTGTTTTTTTATTTTATTTAGAGACAGTTTCTCACTGAGTTGCTTAGCACCTTGCTTATGCTGATGCTGGTTTTGAACCCATGATCCTCCTGCCTCAGCCTCATGAACCTCCAGGATTTCAACCATGGGGCTCCACGCCCAGCTATATTTTCTTTCGTTGAACTATGTTAAGCAATGAGACCCATTTTGCCTGCCACACAGTAGACCAATCCCTGGAAGGTGACTAATGTAAATGAGAGAGAACTCATTCAAGCAGAGTTCAGATGTGAGGAGATAGGAGTAGCCTTAACTCTGCCTCTGAAGGATGGGGAAGTTGTGATTATTTGTGTTTTGTTATCCTGTCCTTTTATAGGAGTGTGTTTAACAAATGGCATCATTAGCATGAGGTGGGGGGAGCTTTTGAATCTCTGATGTCAAAAGTTCACCACTAGACACATATACAATCTCAAGTGAAGAACTCATTGATTTTTACTTTAAGTTTGAGATGGACAAGCTAACAGGGAGTGCTTTTCTAAAGCCATGACCCTTTACTTCTGCCTGAAGATGTTCTGTGGTAACCAGGCAGAATAAAGCTTGGCATCTGCCTTCATTTTGCTTCTTTGTCCTTTGTTACTATAAGTTTTGGGTCAGATACTTGCTCACTGCTTTCTCTGTTCCTTTTTTCTCTGTTCCTTTCTCTGTTCCATGCTAATCATTTAAAGCGTATTCACCTAAAAACTATCTATACAAGTTTTTATCAGCCTCAGATTTACCCAATCTCTCTTTCCTCTCAAGATGGGCAAAATTGGGGTATTCCACTTCAGACCCCTGGAGAGGCATCTAGAGATTTGTCAGACAGCTTCCAAGAATGATGTGAGGCAGGCAGATCACCCACAGTGGAACTGCTTTCCTAAGCAGGAGCTGTCCTCTCATGGGGACTGAATTGCCTCTTCAAGGATCACAGATTTGCTACACAAGCATCCTGAGCACCAAGGGGAAATTGCCCCTAAGCATTTAAAAAAAATCTAGAGGCAGTCTCCTTACAGAAGGAGGACTGAAGGTGATCTGTGACTCCTTAACCTGGAGACCTCTCAGCCATGCCCCTGTTCTTCCTCCACACCTGAAGCTCATGTCAGCAACTGGAGGACAGAGCTGAGATGCTGGTTTCCTTTTGATTTCCCATTGTGACCATGTTTATTAGTTGTCTTTCCTGCTCAGCACAATTACATTTTCTGTTTGGTTTTGGTGGTGAGTGGCCAGATATGATTAGTTGGTATCCCCAGAATGAGGCATTTGACCTACGACTCCCATGACATAAGTTCATGAAAACAACTTAGTCAACTACTGCCATTGTGACCTGTAGGTCAGAGGTATTATGTATAGCCAATGAGATTATACACTCATCCTGATGACTTCTGGAACAGGCAATAATAACATTGGTAAGAATAAAGATTTATTCTGTTTTCCCTCAGTTTCAACTCCATTTATAAAATCATGGTGAGTACCATGGTATTCACTGAGTACTTGGTATGCTTGGACTCAACATGGGTACTTATAAGATTGCCTTCTAGAAAGATACTGATTCCTTTTATACTGTGTTGCTCCTAAAAAGAAGTTTGTAGTGTAGCAGAAATAGAATAAGAAAGAGGTCACCAGGGGTTTGAGAAGGGGAGCTCTGGTGGAATAGGAAAAGTAGCAAATTATTAGCTATTTTATTAATTTGGAAAGGGGAATTTGGAGCTTTTTAGAAACTCCAACCAGAGACTTACTCTTAACTCAGAGTTTTGTGTATTGTCCTAGGGTTCAGGACCTCTTTTTTATTAGGGGAGCAGTCCAGTTGAGAAGTGGATGCTTCAGAAGACTAGCATTACAATGGAGGGTTTATCTTTCAATGCTCTGGTGATTTACAATAAAGGCAGTTTCTCAAAACAGAATTCTTTAATTTGTAGCCTCCAAAAATGTATGAAGGGGCCCTCTAAATCCCCAAGAAGGGGTGTGTGTGTGTGTGTGTGTGTGTGTGTGTGTGTGTGTGTGTGTGTAGGAGTAGTCTTCGCAACTTGGCCAGAATTTTTTTAAAGAGATGATATTTTATTTGTTTAGTGTTTTATTAGCCCCCAAAAAATGCACCTCATTGATTTGGAGGCATTATTTTCTCCATTGTATTCTTCAGATTTAGAACCTTTTTTAGGTTAAAACATCTCCAATCTTGTGACTATAATTATATTTGATTTTTAGTAGGACAATTTTTTTCTCTTGAAATGCACAGGTTCACAGCGGAGAAGTCTTAGAATTCTTGCATTCATGCATTCATATAGATGTGTGTGCATGTATACATATATATGAATATATATTTATTTGTGTGCATATGTGTGTATAAGTTTCCTGTATTCCTATATGTTACATACCTGAGACCTGCTGCTGTGCGAAGTCCAGTTCCAGTTTCTCTCAGGTCCATTCTGACATTGAGCTAAAACCAACTTCTGAGCATAATCTGAATTTTGAAATATTCATGTAAATTCAGAATTTACAAAACGATTTGTAACTGAGATCTGAGAGACACCCTTGGGGCACATCAATATGTAATGAGAAATCAGTGAATTTAGGGACTTCCCAGGTTTCCCAAGCCTGGTTATTTGAGCTAACAGCAATTCAAAAATCAGACAGAACCAACCTGCTAGTGATTCAGTGCTCAAGCAAGGAGTTTTACACAAAGAACAATACTTAACTGTATAGGAACACTATTTAACTGTATAGGTACACTGTTTAAGTTTATAGGGAGTCCTTGGTGGTTAATTAGGGTTTGGAATTAAGGTAGTCTGGTTTGAATTTTGGCTTTCTAATGTAGAAATGAGAACACAGCCTAGTAGACACAAAAGCTGGTAATCTCCACAGGATATTGTATTATCTGCCCCCATGGCCTCCCCTGGGTAGGGAAGCCTCTTTTTCCATCATACCAAGATGGAAGATTCCAGGGTTCACTTAAACATAAGCTGACTTTGGAACTGAAAGAAGGCCTTGTGTCTACATGGAAGCATAGGTTGCCACCTGGATGGTGGGTGGGGAAGCAATGACAGTCATGCCACACCTTCTTCCTATAAGGCTGAGTTCAGGAAGCTGCTCCTGTGAAAAAAAGGGAGAGACCTTGTGGAGACCATCTCAGGACACTGATTCTGGGCAACAGAAGCACCTGTTTTCCATGTTTTCATCCTCCATAGTGGCTCAAATGACTTGCTTGTCTTACATGATTGTGTGAGATTGTGTTTCAGTTTGACAGAACTTTCCTTGAGAAGATGCAGCCTTGAGACAGGCCCTGCCTTGAAAGAAGAATGCAGGTGGCATTTTCTCCTAGGCCTCATCTGGTGAGACAGGAGCATTGATGGAGGGTGGAAATGACCACTCCCTTCCCTGGGCCACTGAGGATTAGGATGTGCACATGCCTTCCTGAGATACCTTCTGAAAGAATCAACAAGGCTTGTCAGATAAAATGCCCGTTTATTGAGGAATAGCTCTGCATATTTATAGAGCTAGGGGTGGTTTGACAGTTATGACAATTTAACAGATTGACAGTTGGCACGGGGTGCTTCCTGATTGGTGGGTAAGGATCATATGAGTCAGCAGGGCTCACCATTGAACAGCTCTTCTGGGGGGGGGGGTTAGTCTTTGGAGCCTGGGTGACTTCCAACATTTCCCCCTCTTTGTTATTAAATGAGAGTGGGTGTTGACTCATTCTGGCTGTTTCCTGCTGATTTTGGGTGGTGTGGGAGAATCAGAGAGGAGGGAAGTAAGGAATCCCCACAGGAGGGCAGGGAAGACCGGTATGACTTCAGGAATTATGTCAAGGAAG
Source organism: Callospermophilus lateralis (assembly GCF_048772815.1). Lineage (NCBI taxonomy): Eukaryota > Metazoa > Chordata > Mammalia > Rodentia > Sciuridae > Callospermophilus > Callospermophilus lateralis. The sequence goes on along the minus strand of NC_135309.1, from coordinate 11,502,336 downwards.
GTTCCTTGCCACCACAGATCCATGATGATGTCAGTTCATTCAGCATAGGTCTTGACTGGAGGTATCATCAGTAGCCAGGAGTTGGTAATTCCTCAGGAGAAGCTGGTTAAATGCTTGATTAGAAATTTTACCCACCTGAGTCTGAATGAACTTTATGATAAAGGGAAGGAACAGGAACAGGGAGTTTTTATAGCCCAAATCTAAAAGGGTATCTGGGTCTGCAAGCTGCCTTGTTGGCATAAGGGGGGTTAAATGTTCAGCCTTGAGTGGAGGCTTGGGCGTAAACAGGTGATAAAGAACCAGACAGAGGGTTTGAGAAGCCAGGTCATTCTGCAGCTAACTTTGCTTGGCATGCCCTGCAGACCAGCCTGTCCTGCACCTAACACCCTCAATTTCACTCTTCATTCTTAGTCCATTCTAGCTCCCTCCCTTCTTTATTAAGGCTGCTCTTCAAACTCTCTCCTACCTGGGTTTCTGAAACCAGCTTGCTTCTCTCATTACCGTTCCGAAATATCCCAGCTTTCCAAACCAGCTTGCTTCTCTCACTTATCACTGTTCCCAGCTTTCCCTAGTCACACCAAGAAAGCACAGGCTTTGTAATAAAGAAGGCAGCTTCTCCCACGCTCTGAACGACGGCGGCCAAAGGAGGATGGTGACGCATTGTTACCAGATTTCCCTTTGAGAGCAGTCAGATCTCTCCAGGTTTTATGTGAAACACCTCAACTTTAAATACTGATGGGGATGTCTGGCTGGAGGAGGCCCTTACAGTCACTTGCCTTGAATCTCCAGACATTGGGTGAAGAGAGGACCCAAGAGGGGCCAGAAATGAGGGGGAGCATTGACAAGAGTACTTAATGGCAGGTGATAATTGTTGGCTCTTCTGATGAAGGTGTAGGAGCGCCGGGCTTAAGCCTGGAAATATGAATCCATGGGGTAAGTTGGTTATTAGGTAATTTGAATTTAGCTACCAAGGGAGTGCACATAATCACCTGAGCAGGACCCTCCCATTTTGGTTTTAGAGGGGGCTTTTCCTCCGGTGAGCAACAGTAAACAAGTTGATCAGGTGTTAAGGAGGTAGGGTTTTGGGAGAGACTGGGGCCAGGAAGGAGCCAGGCTTGATAGCGCCAGAGTTCAGAGCATAGATGGAAGAGGAGGGGCAGGGCATAGGTTTCAGAGATGGGTAGGGGTTCTGTAGGCAATCCAGGAGGAACTAGGGGATGGCCATACATGACTTCGAAAGGTGAGAGATTAGAAGGCTTCTTTGGCAAGGTCCTAATGTGCAATAAAGCCAATGGGAGCACCTTTACCCAGTCTAGGCTTAATTCCATGGTGAGCTTGGTGAGGGTCCTTTTAACCTTTCTGGAAGCCTGGGGGCAGTAAGGGCAATGGAAATTCGAAGGGAGTGATAGCACATGAGCCAGTCCCTGAATTATCTTTGAGGTGAATTCTGGGCCATTGTCTGATAGGATAGAAGTGGGCATCCCAAAGGGGGATTATGTGAGTAAGCAAAAGATCAACTATCATAGAGGCCCGCTTGTTAGAAGTGGGAAAGGCTTCAACCCATCCCCCCAAAAAGTATCTACCAATATGTTTTTTACTTGGGGCATGTTAGTGAAATCAATCTGGCAGTCTTCAGCCTGGGTATTACTGTGGGCCTGATGAGAAGGGAAATGTTTAGGTTTTAATGGAGTATTGGTAGTGGTTCTCTGGCAGATATGACAAGCAGAAGGTATCTATTGTAGGAGGGTCTTATCGCATGGGGAAAGGGTGAAAAAGGAATGAAGGAAAGTAATGAGACTATGTGGACTAGAATGGAATAGAGTGAAGAAACTGGAAGAGTTGTTGGGGATCTTTGGGCCGATATCCAGTGGTAACTGTAATGAAGAGTAGGGGAGAGGAGGTAAAGCTCTGTAGGGGAGCTGATGGAGCCATTTGATCTGCCTTGGAATTCCCCATAGTATTAAGGGAGGAGTCAGTTTGGTGGGCCTTGCAATGGATTATTCCCAGTTTGGAAGGCAGCCTGGAGGCTCGTAGTAGGCCAGAAATAAGTGTGGAATTAATGACTGCTGTCCCTCTGGTGGTCAATAGGCCCCTTTCTTTCCAAATGGCTGTGTGGGAGATCAGGATATGGAAGACGTATTAGGAATCTGTATATAGGGAGAGGGTTTTTTCCTCTGATAGCTCACATGCCCTTGTGGCAGCTATGAGTTCAGCTTGTTGGTTGTGGTATTGGATGGGAGAAGTTTTGCCTCTATGATGGATGAGAAGGAAATGACAGCATACCCCACCACTTTAACACCCCCCCCCCCCCGTGTATAAAGGAGCTACCTTTCTATAACCAGACGAGGTCCAAAGAGGTCAGGGGTCGTTCAGAAATGGTGGTAGGGCAGGGTAAAACCATCTCTAATACCTCCAGGCAATTGTGGATGGGATCTTGTGAGGGAAAAGATGGGAGGAGGGAGGCAAGGTTTAATGAAGAGCAGGACTGAAATGAGATGGAGGGATTTTCAAGAAATGAGACAAGGAGGGATAGGATCCTGGAAGGGGGAAGTGACTGTAGCCCCTTGTAAGTGAGGAAATCCTTTAGATGGTGAGGAGATGAGATGGTTGGTGGGGAGCCAAAGGTAAGCTTGTGTGCTTCTTTCTGGAGGTCATGGGCCGCTGCTAGGGCTCTGAGGCATGGGGGCCAGCCCCTGATGGTGGGGTCAAGCTGTTTGGATAGGTAGGTCACTGTTGCAAATTTTCCTGATCCAGAACATCCAAACTTTGTCCCTGTTTTTCATGTACATAGAGGATGAAGGGTTGGGAGATGTCAGGGAGATGCAGGGTGGGTGCCTGGAGGAAGGCCTTTTTAAGGATTATAAAGGGCTTCCCTGCTGCTGAGGGTAGGGGTTTATCTTGGGGGCCCTTGGCCAGATAGCAGCCTGGTGAGGAGGGAGAAATTAGGAATCCAGGCCCTGAAGTAACCAGCCAAACCCAAGAAGGAAAGTATGTAAGTTGACCAGGCCTAGGTGCTATATTTGATCCAAGAGTATTGTAGGGGAGAGTTGATCAGCAGAGAGGACATATTATCCATGTAAGGAGGAGGGGAGAAAATACAAACATGGTAAGAGAGAAGGAGAAAACTGATTTATTGGCAAAAGGGGCATCCCCACTGGAGCCAAAAATCAGGAGTGCCTAAGTGGCAGGTTCGAACTGCAGAAATTGGTTGTCACCGAAACCTGACAGTTGAAGCTCTCATCCTGGACAGATCCGGAGCCATGGCCAAGGCTTTTCGGGACCTCTCCTGGGGAGGCCAGATATTTCCATGGCCAGAAAGAGGGGAGAGAGAGAGGCAGGGCAAGAGAGAGGAATGGGAGCTAACGGGGAGGGTAAGCGTCTCTCTATCTGCAGAGTCTTAAAGGTGAGAGGACTAGGACTTTTGTCCCTGAGGGCCACCATAGCCTTAAAGGCTGTGGTGGGGTGCTTTTCTCCCCGCAGGTGGGCAAAGAGATTTGCTGGATGGTAATCAATATATTGCAAGAGGGTGGATTCGCGGCACGGGGGGTGAAAAGATTGGAGGTCGGAGGCCAAGATTTGTCCAAAGAGGTGTGGACTATCTCGAAATCCTTGAGGAAGGACAGTTCAGGTTAGTTGTCAAGAATGTCTGGTGGTGAGATCTGTTCAGGTAAAGGCAACAGATCTTGTGATTCGGGAGCAAGGGGAATGAAGAAGAAAGCATCCTTTAAATCTATGACTGAGAAGTGGGTGGCAGTGTGGGGGATGTGAGACAGCAGGGTGTATGGGTTGGGAACCAAAGGATGTATGGGCCTAATGGAGGTGTTGATGAATCGTAGGTCCTGAACTAAGCGATAGGACCCATTGAACTTTTTTACTGTTAGTATGGGAATATTGTAAAGGGAATGGACAAGACGGAGGTAACCCTTGGTAAGAAGGTCCTGAATAATAGGTTGTAGGCCCAGAAGAGCCTTTGTGGACAGGGTGCATTGACCCTGATTGGGGAAGGTGTTGGGATCTTTGAGATGAATGTTAACTGGTGGGCAGGAAATGGTGGAGGGGGTGTGGGTATCCCACACAATTGGGTGGACCAGGTTCATAGGTAAGGGGTCCTTTTTAGTATGGTGTTTCATGTCAGCCTCACAAGTGGAGCAGAATAGCCAGTCTTCTGCCAAACGGGCCAGAAAAGATGAACAGGCCGATTCTGGGGTCTGACCGATGCCAGAAGCCTGGATGTTGATTGTTGTATTGAATTTAGAGAGAATATCTCAGCCGAGCAAAGGAACTGGGCATTGGGACATAACTAGGAACATCTGAAAGAATGAGAAGTTGTCTATGGAACAGAGTAATAGGGGAGTCTTTTTTGGATAGATGGTCTTTCCAGTACCGACAATAGGAGAGGTGGACGGCACTGTTTCCCTCCAGAATTCTGTCAGGACTGAGAAGGTAGCCCTGATGTCAAGGAGAAAGTTGTCGAAGACCAGCTCCAACAGGGGGTCTCAGGAGACGAATGGATGGTGAGGAGTCGGCGAAAGAGGGGTGGAGAAACAACACAGAAACCAAAGTGCAGGTGTTGATCCCAATCTTTACTTGTGAAGTTGATCATATATACTTTTCATTTTGGCAGGCTCACAATACTTTGTGGTTACAAAACAGGAATCATAATTCAAAGAAACAAAATATTACCTAGCTACAATCAGAATAGAAGAATGTATCTTGGCTTATGCATGAGCAAACATTTGTACTTTCAGTTCGTGTTTTGCTTTGAGCTGTTTCTGCTTAGTTAACTTTTAATAATAATTGCAAATGTCCCAAACTATTGGCCTATATCTTGACTATTCTTTCTTGACTTACTGACTGGAACCGGTGCCATGGTTATCGCAAGTGGTTGACTTGTTATTAATTTTAATCAAACAAGAGTAAGAGCACAAACTACTGTGCAGAGGAACAAGAACAAGTTGCCCAGTACTAAGCACTAATCTGTTTTCTTAACATTAATTTTTCTTCTCTAGATTTTAATTTAATTTCTCAAAAACTTCCCTGACAGGAATACAGGGAGTTTTTCATTAGACATTAACAATTTACTCTCCACAGCTGAATCATTGCATTTAGAGCAAACAGATCTATTCTTTAGAAGTAGTTGCATTAATTGGGAATGTCATGTTTTTTCTCCTTCATACTGAATGGTCATAAGAGAAGTTGCAACTATACCTATTAAAGAAATATAAAAACAAATCAGCCCATTCCCAGAAACATACTGTGCTCCTCCAGAGGATGGACGCCTTGCGCCATCCACCTCAGTAGGGCCTTGCCATTGCCTGAGTCAGGGGAGGGGTGCAGCAGAAAGTCAACCTTGCGCCCACTCACCTGAATCCACACCCTGGGTTCCTGTCTTGTTATGGCTTGGGGCAAGGACCCAAGGCTCCATCAATCGATTGCCATGCCCAGAAGGTTGGAGGTTCCTTGGCCATAGGCGTTCTATGGAATCTAGGACAGTCAGAGCCCCAAAGACCTTCTTGTTGATATTTAGAGCATAGGGTATGCGGAGTGCGTGGTGCACAATGTCCCTCCTTGCCACACTTGAAGCAGGGGGTTTTGACCTGCAGTGATGGGTGGCGACCCTAGGAAGCACCCTGCAGGGCCTGGGCAAGCATCTGAAATTTTTTGAAATTTATTGTGTTCGGCCTTGTGCTTGCGGCGCTCAATTTCCTCATACCAGTTGTGAAAAACCTTAAAGGCTACCGCTAAGATCTCAGTCTGGGGGATGGCAGGGCCTTGTTCAAGCTTTTTTAGTTTGGCCCAGATGTTGGAGTAGCTCTGTGAGAGTAAATATGTCATAAGGACATGACGGCCATCAGGGGTTTTGGGATCTAGGTTAGTATACTGCTGAAGGGCTTTCGTAAGCTGATCCAGAAATTCTGATGGGGTCTCCTCTCACTTTCGAATTATCTCCTGTAATTTTTGGAAATTGGCGACCTTACGTGCTGCTTTTTTGAGCCCAGCAATAATTCATGCGGAGAATCAGTCCCTACTCTGTATGCCAGCTTGTGTATAATCCCAGTTGGGAGTTTGATCTGGGGCAGCAAGTGGCCCCGGAGGGTGATTGGGATTAATTCGGTGAGTTTCATCTGCATGGGCTCTGGCAAGTTCCCAGACTCTGGTACATTCCTCAAGAAGGAGAGTATTAGCCAATATATTATGATATACAAACCTTAGGGAAAAAAAAAACTAGAAGATAGAAGTAAGATAAAAAATGATTGAATATGTCAAGTAAAGTATTTCAGATAGAAAATGCAAAAAGCTAAGACAACTATTAGATACAAACGTACTTATTAAAGCAAAAAGAGGGAATTGGAAAGGGGTATATACCCCCAAAGATAAACTTAAAATAACGCTTTTTACTCTAAACTTTTTAAATTTGGATTCATCAGGACTTAGTGCTGCGGAAAGGCATATGTAACCAAAAAATGTACATAAGCCTAAAGTACTTTGGAAAGATATTCTAACAGGACAATGGAAAGGTCCTAACCCAGTGATTGTCTGGAATCGGGGCTCTGTTTGTGTGTTTCCACAGGGAGAACAACAGCTAATTTGGATTCCAGAAAGACTAACTAAAACGATTTCTACAGATCGAAAAGAAGATGATTTGACTCAAATCCATAACAGCTGATATCCAGAACTCCAGCTTGGCCATTCTTACATCTGCAACAGTGATTTACCAGGATGTTTTTTTCAATACCTATTTTATTATTGCATTTTTCCACATCATAAGGTTCTATTTTTATTTTTTGAGCTCATACAAACCTAGGTTAATGTTTTTTTGATCAGTTTTATTTTTTGACTGTGGAGTTTTTAAACATTGCAATGGAGATTTCACCTAGGTAAAGCTACAAGGCCTTTATTATTATCTTATGTGTTGTACGTTTGTTTGCACATTTATGTTTTGTGTTGTATGTCTGTGTGTGCGTATTTCATATATGAGGAGCGCTCATGAGAAAATGGATCCGAATTTTTTTTTATTCACGTGATTTAAATGGCTTAATTTAAATTAGGTAAACAGCTATTAAGGATTGTTTTAAAGGTGGTTAACAGATCTGCTTGTTTACTAATTTAAATCAGGTAAACAGCTGTTAAGGATTGGTTTTTAAGGAGGTTAACAGATCTGTTTGTTTACTTTCACCTTTTCTTTTCATTATATTTAATAATTCTTTTCAGGATAATGTCTCCTTAGCATCATTGCCAGAATTCCTATCTTAATCCCAGTGCCAGTGAAGACAAACTACAGCTTCTATGATAGATATCACCGAAAACTGTATAAACTGATGCATCAATGAATATAACTCAACAAGTAATGCTCAATCAAGGAGTCAACTTACTTTGGGAGGAAAACGAACTTTAGGAGGAGACAGACATATTGATAGATTCCTCCACTTTGAACTGCTTACAGAACTTGCCTGGACTATGTAACTATCGTTTGGTACAGCAAATTGTGGTAATGCTGGCATATCTTTGCTGATGGTGTCACCAGTGATGCAATTTTTTCAAAGGAACTGTCAATTGGCTTGGTGTCGTGGCATTTCTGTATCCTCCTCCCTTCTGCTAGTGATGATCTAAAATTTGGGGGCCAATGGCTATATGCTGGACCGGTAGTCAGTGACGGGTATGATCCAATTGCAATGGTATCAACCTAAGACAGGAGGCTGACGCCTAAAGGTCAGTTTTCCAATGACGGGTAAGAACCATATGTTGAATTGGACAACCTACCAGGCACGGTCCTTAAGCCACATTAACCTCACTCCCCCACTGGCACCAAGGCCAAATTTGGGGGCCAACAGAGGTGAGGCAAAGAACCTCACCCCCCCGACTGGTGCATAGACCTATCCACAAGTATGACTGTATGCTGGACCGGTAGTCAGTGACGGGTATGATCCAGTTGCAGTGGTATCAACCTAAGACAAGAGGCTGACGCCTAAAGGTCAGTTTTCCAATGACAGGTAAGAACCATATGTTGAACTGGACAACCTACCAGGCACGGTCCTTAAGCCACATTACTTGTTGTTTAATTAATCAGAAGAGGGGAGATGCTGGGAGCCATCAGCCAAGTAGGTATGACAATTTCCTTGCCAGCTACTCCCATGCTGTCTAGTGGAAGGACTCCTGAAAGGTGACCTTGCTCAAGGACCAGGGTGGATCCGTGTTTAGGGTGTCCCCGGTTTAGCATAATAGGAGATTAGGGTGTTCCCCCTTTAGAATAGGGCGGTTTAGCATAATAGGAGATTAGGGTGTTCCCCCTTTAGAATAGGGCGATTTAGCATAATAGGAGATTAGGGTGTTCCCCCTTTAGAATAGGGCGGTTTAGCATAATAGGAGATTAGGGTGTTCCCCGTTTAGAATAGGGCGTATCCTGCTGCTGAGTTCTTCTTGAGTTCTTAGGGTCAGACAGTATATTTGGGAGACAGAAGCCCAGGAGTGGGGGATTTGGGCAGAGAACGTGGATTTCCCCAGAACGTGTTTGTAGAAGGCCGGTGTGAGATCGGGAATAAAGAATTGCTGTTTGAATCTACAAGCTGTGTGGTGGCTCGTAATTTGTGCCCAGCCAGAGACTGCGGTATATATATATATATATATATATATATATATATATATATATATATATATATATATATATATATATATATATATATATATATAATGGTGAGTGAGGCTATAAACCTGGAGGACCCATTGAAACTCTCTTATGTAAGTGTAAGTGGTTGGATCTGTTGTGAATGAGCCCAACCTTCACTCGAGTTGTGTGAGGTCATTCATAGAGAATGGGACATGTACCTGGATAATGACCTCAGGTCCAGCAACCTCTCTTAAGGGGGCCATGGTTTGTGGAACTAGAGAGCGGGACCTAGATTTGGGGGGACTAAAGGTGTCAGCCAAGTCAGGAGGAGCACCTGAGGGGCAGGATGGAGTTGACAGGGGAGGTCGTTAGGGAGGGGGTTCATCTATGGATAGGTCGGGGTGAGAACGAAGAAGAGGAAAAGCCTCAACATAGTGGATCTCCTTCCACTTTTTCGAGCTCTCTCAGATCTCTGAGAATTGCAGGATCTAGGGATCCTTCTGGGGGCCATTGACTTTGATTGTGTAATTGATAATAAGGCCAATCTTGTGTGCAGAATTTAATAAGGGTGAGTCTGCAGGGAGGGAAGAAGAGGCCCCCATAGGTCAGGAGAGGGACAAGGGTGGTAAAGAGAGAAAGAAAGAGAGAGAGGGGAGTGCCTGTTCTTCCACCCCTCAGGAACTCCCGCTCATGAACTGGGCTTTATAGAATCCACCATGACCCTGAAGGTCATAGTGGGGTGTGTTCTCTCCTCCAGATTGGGCGTCAGAGGTTTTCCAGATAGATGATCATGGTCAAAGCCCCTGCACAGCCCATCTGAAGTTGGATACCCACTAGGGGAACTCACCTACTGAAGAGCCAGTGTTGTGTGAGTAGTAGCAGCACTCAAAAGAGTGGACAAGGATGGCAAGCCTTGAGAGAGGGTGCCCTCGAGCATCGAGGCATCCCCCCCTCCCGGTTTTGGCACCAATGAAAGTCAAACAAGGCTCAGGCTCGTTATTGGAGAAAATGCCCATTTATAGAGGAACAGCTCTGCATATTTATAGAGCCAGGGGTGGTTTGACAGTTATGACAGTTTAACGGTTTAACGATTTGACAGTTGGCACAGGGTGCTTTCTGATTGGGGGTAAGGATCATGTGAGTCAGCAGGGCTCACCATTGGGCGGCTCTTCTCGGGGGATGGGGAAGTTAGTCTTTGGAGCCGGGGCAACACCCAATACCTTCTTTAATTGTGGAAGTCTTGGTTTTCCTCCTTCAGTCTCCTGTGCTGTTACTAACAGGGCTGTTCCACTTCACACTGGTGGGGTCAATTGATGAGGAAGGGAAGGCTGAGAAGCAGTAGTGACACAGCCAGCCTTGGTGCAGGTCTGAGTCAATCTGTTTATTGTCAGAAATGGTCCATGCTTCAACTTAGGATGGACAATAGCCAATACACAGTCTTGAGAATATATGCCTCAAAATTATCATTTCTCCTAATAAATTTGTGCTGATGAAGTTAACTGAAAAAAGAAAAACTTTTTCACAATTTGATTGAGAAAACTCAGTTAACTGTTTTCCTGGTGACACATCTTTTTATATATATATCTGAGCCATCAGTCTGCTTTTGAAAACAAGAGTTGGCTCACCACGACTTGCCCTATGACACTTCAAACCTCACCTCAATATATTCATCCCTCTATGTTCTCAGATTTGAAACTATTTGTTGTGACCTTTGTCCAGTGCCACTCACTTTCACTTTCCTACACTTAAAGTGATATCTAAAATCCTATAAGCATGCATCCACAATTCGCTTTGTGTCTGTCAAAGTGACATCCTCTGTGCTAAACTGCTTCCTGAGTGATGAGTGGGCTATGAACTAGAACACTACTTTTAAAACTCCACTTACAGTGACACTATGATCCTAATCAGCATGTTTATTTGAAGAATTTCAACAAGATTCTTTAATGCAATTGGATAGAAAAATGACTGTAATTTTGTTCCCTGGTGAAAATTGGTGGCACATGTGTGTGGCAGTATCCTCTGTTTATAAGGTCTTTTATAAGAATGTAAAGAAAGTATTGATTTATTATCCAGAGTGTAAAAACAAAACAAAACAAAACAACTACAACAAAAGAAAAAAAAACAGTCCATCAAATATTTTCCATGATTTGGGCCTATCAAATGGGAGCATAAATAATGATGCTTGGCATTGATTAGTCCTAGCTAGTGTGCGTGTATTGTGTGTATGTGTATTACATATATATATATTTTTGTTTGTTTGTTTGTTTTTTTCTTCTTTTGGTACCGGGGATTGAAATTAGAGACACTTGACCATGGAGCCACATCCCCATCACTATTTTTGTATTTTATTTTGAGACAGGGTCTTGTTGAATTGCTTAGTGCCTCACTTTTTGCTTAGGCTGGCTTCGACTTCTGCCTTTGCTTTCTGAGCTACTGGGATTACAGGCGTGTGCTACTGTGCCCAGATTACTTGGGATATTTCTTTGCATGTAAATTATCTCTATTCGGGTGCAGTTTAAAATATATATATATATTTATCCCAGACCAGCAAAGGTAGCAGTCATGAGCACCTCTGCTGCCCCAGTTTTTTTCCCCTTGTCCTACCCCTCCTTCTCTATCTCCTCCTCTGCCTCTACCCCTCCTCCTCCTTCTCCTCCTCCTTTGTCTTTACCCCCTCTTCCTATAACTCCTCCTCCTCCAACCCCTCCCCCTCTTCTTTCACCCCTCTAACTCCCCCATACTAATTCCTCCACCTGCATCCCTGCTCCTCCCCTCCTCCAATCCCTTCCTCCTTCCAGTTTTTTCTGATCCACCTTCCCTCTTCTTCCTCTGTCCTCTCTCCTTCCTGCTATACTCCTCATCCCTTGTTCACAGTATTCCTACTTCTCCACCCTTTCTCTACCTCTGTTTCCTTCCTCCTCCTTCCCACTTCCTTCTCCCCCTCTCCACCTCCACCTTCACACTCTTCCTCCTCTACTTCTCATTCTTACTCCTCCCCCACCACCTCCCCTCCCCTCCTCTACTTCTTACAAGACCTTTCTTCTCCTCTTTCTCCTCCTTCACCCTTTTTCTTTTCCTCCTCCACTTTCATTCTCTCACCTTCCTCCTATATTTTCCTCCTCTGCCTCCACGCCAGCCTCCTCTAACCCCTCTTCCTCATTTATGCCTCTAATTCCACCATACTCACTCTTACACCTGCACCATTTTTTACTCTTCCACCCCTCTCTGCTCCCCTCCTTCAGTCCTGTCTTCCTTCTCCTCGCTTCCCCTTCACCCCTTCTCCTCCAATGCTCTTTCCCTCCTTTTCCTTCTCCTCCACCTCCTCTTCCTCTCCTCCTTCCTCCTGCCCCTTCTCTTTCCTCTACCTGCTTTCTCCGCTGCTTTCTTCTGATCCATCCCCTCTTCCTCCACTCTCTTTCTTCTACCTGCCTTCCTATTCATCCTTTCTTAATCCAGTTCCTTCCTTCCTCACCCCCTCTTCCTCTTCCACCCCCTTTCTCCTCTGTGCTCTTTTATTCTTTATTCCAAGCTTCCCCCCTTCCTCTTTCTGCCCAATCTCTTTTTTTCTCCGTCAGTGGCACCACACCTGCAGGTTTTGGCTTTCACCCCCCACTAATATCACAGTCTTGAGCACTCAAAGTTCAATTCTCTAGCACTCTGCTCAACATGGACACCAGTGGGATTAAAGGAGGATTCAGTGTCACAGCATTCAGCTACTTATGTGTGGAAAGGAAGATGGCAGTATCTTTCTGAAAGGAGAGTCAGTTAAGAAGATGTGGGAGGAGAGTGCTGCACATATGAATGTTGCAGAGGTAATTGTCCTGAAAGAATGGTCACATTGGCTGGGCCCACTAATGCCACCTTTAAAATTTGTTATTGACAAGCTGGAAGAGGACATCAGCAACTCTCTGAACAACAGCACAGCTGCTAAAAGACCTCAGTCACTCTGAGCCTGGTGGTCCCTACTAGTCAGTGTGTGTCTCCCTCATTGGAAAAGGTGGTTATGGGATGGAGATTAAAGAAAGCACAAGGGCTCAGGCCCAGGTGGCAAGGACATGCTACCCAATGCAGCTGAGTAGGCCTTTGTTATCACAGGCATTCTACAATCCATCACTGAATGTGTCAAACAGATGTGCATAGTCATTTTGAAGTCCCCAAACATGTTTTTTCATCACATACTGCCCAAGATGCCACCTTCTGCAGTCCTCTTTGCAGGGTACAGCACAGGCAGTGAGAGTGCAAGTTTTTCCCACAGCACCTCAACCATGTGTCTCAACCTTGACATAAAGGGACCCCTCTAGAGACCTGTGCCACTCAAGGACAGTCTGTCATTCCCTAACTATCCTTGACCAAGCTGCACAAGTTGGCAATGCAACAGTTTCATTGTCTTATGACCCATGTTCCACCTGATTCAGCAGCATTGAATCCAGCTCTTCAGATGTGAAAGGCCATCCAGCAGGTTTGCATGCACCTGGTCAGGCTACTCATAAACTCAGTGTCCCAAACAACTTGAATGGCTGCAAAATCAGGTGTCAAGGTGCCAAAACAAATGAGATCCTTCGGATGTCTGGAGCACAGGTGAATATTGTGAGCCCAGTGGAAGATTTACTAATAGCAGCTCACCATCACTGAATCTGCTGCCAGCACTAACCTGGCTCAGAATCTCATCAAGCTCAGCCTTTCCTCAGAGACAGGTGGAATGGGGAGCTACTGGAACAATGCAGATTTATCTCTTTTCTCTTTTGTCTGCTCACCACCACCCATGATCCATCTGTGTAGTTTCTGAACAGTCAATGATTCCAGGTTTTACATAGTTTGTAAATGTTAAGATTCTACACACTTTATCATCCACTCATGGTTGTTTAATTTTATTTGTTCTAATTAGTTATACATGACAGCAGAATGCATTTCAATTTATTGTACACAAATGGAGCACACATTTTCATTTCCCTGGTTGTACATGAAGTAGAGTCAAACCATTTGTGCAATTATCTATCTAAGGTAATGCTACCCATCTTGTTCCACTTTCTTTCCAATCCCCACAGCCTCTCCCCTCCTCTCCCTCCCCTTTGACCAATCTGGAGTCTGAACCCAAGGGCTCTTAACCACTGAGATACATCCTCAGCCATTTTTTATATTTTATTTAGAGACAATATCTCCTTGAGTTAATTAGGGAATCTCTAAGTTTCTGAGGCTGGCTTTGAAGCCTTGATACTCCTACCTCAACCTCCTGAGCCTCTGGGATTACAGGCATGAGCCATTGTGTCCCACTTAAATAATTTTTTTAAATTCTCAGTTTAGTATGAATTTAAAAAATAATTTTTTAAATGCTCAGTGTAGTATGAATTTAAACACCTATATGTCCCCATCTAAATAGAAGTGAATGGCCCTGGGCCGGCTGCCTTCTCTCACTGCCCTTCCCTACCTCTGCCTGGAGATAAGTTCAGTGCCAATTCTTTCTGTCATTCCTTATAGTTTACCATCAACGAGGAAGCAGAATTTTACTTGGTTTTGTCTTAGATGAGTTTTCAATACTGAATGTATTACCATTAGTGCTCTACCACTGTGGTGCTGTAACTTGTATTGTAGGGATTCTCTGCCTCAGTTGGCTAGACTCCTAATGCTGTCTGAGGCTATGGGTTTCCCAGATCCCTTCCGTGTTCCTGTTTCAGAAACCTCACTTGTTTCCAGTTTAACTTTTTGTTCTTGGTAATTTCATTATTATTTTTTTTTAATTTGGCACTCAAGTGAGCACACTTCATAAATGTTGTACACATTGGAAAAACATTGTCAGGTTATAGACTATGAATAAATTTAAATTACTAGAAAATTCCAGTGCAATGTCTGGATCAGCTCTGGCTGTCCATATATGTGTGTTTATGTCTTACACCTGTCTATCCTGGTTTATTTCCATGTCACCATATATTTCTTTTTACTAAATATCATTTGCATGAATTATTTTCTGTGTATTTCAATGTTCTTGGGAAAGTTTTCAGTAATTTTCTCATGTTTAATTCATTTGTGAGGTCATTTGTTTTTCCTTATAATATTCCCTGTATGTGAATTCATTTTCCTTTGAAAAGACTGCAGACATTTATCCTGAGGTAGAGCAGTCTTATTGAACCCTATTGCAGTTTCAGGAAGGAGTTTCATTTTTAATATATTTGAGTGTATCCCTTTCTTCTTTTAGAATTTTTTTTTTAATTTTAATCTTCTTATTAAGAAAACCCATAGGTCATGGAATGGTGGATTCTGAGAGATAAATCATTAGGTGTCCCCCCCTGGACCCAGGGAATGAGCCCTCCTGGGGTCACATTTCAGCAGTAAGAGTCTTACTGCCAACTTGGGAATGTGTTTACCTCTACACAAGTAGGTTTTCATTCTGAATTCCTGGTGAAGCAGGCTCCTTACCTGAGCTGGTTCAAGTGTTTGCTTTTTATTTCTTTGAGTTTTTTTATTGCCATATAATTAGTTTTTTATGCACTAAATAATCATATCTCCTGATTGTATTTTTTATTTTTATTTACTTTTTTGTTTGTTTGAAAATGAGTTGGCAGAGTAAAAGTGTGAGGAGGCCTTTCCCATGAAGCCTTGGCCTCTTCCCAAGTGATTTATGCCTGGCTCCCTCCTTCCCAGTCAGGCCTGACCAGGCACACACCTTCTCTGAGGT
This sequence comes from Callospermophilus lateralis, assembly GCF_048772815.1. Taxonomy (NCBI): domain Eukaryota; kingdom Metazoa; phylum Chordata; class Mammalia; order Rodentia; family Sciuridae; genus Callospermophilus; species Callospermophilus lateralis. The sequence continues at coordinate 11,487,061 of NC_135309.1, read as the reverse complement.
CAGGGTAGGCTGCCTTGGAACCAAGGCTGTAATTTCTCACATATGCATGGGACTCTGTGCCCAGAAAAGCTTCCTAGCCAACAGGGCCTGCTTTGGAAAGTCAGGCTCAGCTCTGCATAAGTGGAAATGTCCCTCTGGTGGGGCAGGTCCCCTTGCAGGGAGGAAGTCCTGCCTAAAAAGGGCTTTTGCCAATACCTTGTCTTCCTGGCCTATGTATCCAGGAGCATGATACATCTCCTGTCAGTCAGGGCCCCAGAGTGTGCATATTTGTGTTGGGGAGAGAGAGGGGTCTTGTGGAGCCCTGGCCAATCAGCAGGCAGCTGGTGGGAGGGGGTGGCCTTCCACAGTCTCAGAGGCCTGTATCTCTCACCCTGTGGAGTTCAGAATCCGTCTCCAGTACTGTGTCTTCTCTGCTGTGTGAGGCCCAAGTGGCTCTGGCTCAGATCTTCCTCCCTGTGTCCCACAGGTGCTATGAGGTCCACAAGAAGGATGTCAGGTCTCCCCAGAAGTGGAACATGATGAGTTTGTGGGGCAGGTCTGGTCAGGTGGGAGGTAGGCTTGTTACAAGTGGTGAACCAGCTGTGGCTGGCCTCTGGCCTCCCACTGTCAGCTCCAGAGTCAGCCAAGCCAGATCTGAGTCAGATGCTGCTACAGCTCAGCCCTTGATGCCTTCAGGCCATGGTGTGGGCTGTTCCAGGTTGGGTTTCCCAGTGTTCTAGCTGGTTGGCAGCTACTTTAGTCAGCAGCCATTTTGGCAAAACCCTCTCTGCATCGCTAGACCCTAGCCCTAGGCTCTCAGTGTGACTTGAAGGCAGCGGGTCTCAAGGGATCCTGGCCCTGGTGTGGGGCTCCTGTGTGATAGATGCTAGTCTGAGGGGTCTGTGTCCCTTTTTCTACCCAGGAGTCACCTTGCTTTTCCCAAACTAGCCCATGTCTTGGCAATCAGTGGATCCTTAAAATTTTTGTCTGTCCTCACATTTCCAGACTTCACCTCCCCATCCAGTGCACAGTATTATCATTTTTTTGCTCCTCACAATGCATTCAAGTGGGCACAGCATCGAAGATTTGTTTTCTGTTTGTGAATTTGCTATGTGATAAAACCAGAGAACAGCCACCTGGAATGCCACTAATAAAATACTTTTGTGCCTTTTTTTGTTTGTCTTCCCCAGGCACAGATAATTTAGTAACTTTGGTTTTAAATTCTGTTTCTCTGTTCCCAGGGTCCTGTGTCCTCTGCCATTTTCCTGTCCTTTCCTGGGCTGCCAAAGTGTGTCTAGAGCTGCCCTGTTTCCTGCAGAGTGCAAACAATTTTAGGCCCTGGGGCAGCTCTTCTTAGAGGACAGCCTGATGTGTGGGGCATAAAATCTCAAGAGAGCCACTGGAGGGCCTGGGCCTGAGGAATATTTTAAAATAGGCCTCATCTAGACAACTCCATTCTTGAAACATTATCTCCCCAAGCCCTTTTCCCATTTCTTGGAGCCAGGTGGATAGGCAGCCTCTAGATGCTGGTGTTGAGGGGTCAGGTTAGATCTGATACCTTCCCCTGGCATTCCGTCACAGTTGTGCAAGAGAAAAAAAAAATCTCCCAGAGCATAAGAAGCACCCAGTTCAGTGAAGTACTCTTCAATCCTGAAAAGACTGGAGTCATGGTCCAGGTCTCCTGGGAGGGTGATCATGGAATATTTTCTTGATCAAGACCAATTGGAAAGATGTCCAGCTGGCTGGGATGTTCTCTGCCCTTTCAGCAGAAAAATCTGTGGTCCCTCAGCACTAATCTTTTCTGTGTTTCTCACTTTGAAATTATGTGCTCACTTATTAGAGACCCAGGTTTTCCTAAAATGTGAAATGTATGTATTCAGAACTGAGACAAGCAAATTATTCTGACGAGGTAAAAAAATTTCAAGATAATACCTAGTTTTTTTTCTATTTGATACAAATTTTTATTTACTTTCCTGCTTTCTCTGAGCCTATGTACAAAATTTCTGAGACCTCACTCTTTTTCACAATTGAATCTCAAATGGAATTATAGGTTCTAGTCTCAAGAATGCTTCTAGAGAAAAGAGGTTAAAAAAAAAAACTGCTGTTGTTGAAGAAAGTGATTACATATCCAAAAAAGTTATGGTAGGTAAATTTGAACTACAAGGATTCTTAAGAATATTAGTTCCTTTGTACAGTGAAGAACTCCTGACATTTGGTAAATCTGTTTTTATTCCTGCTTTATGAATTTGAAAGATTAACAATAAATTGTATTGGAAAAACATGGCAATTGCCTGAAGTATGAATTTTTTTTACAAATTGATTCAATATCATGTAAGTTGTTATTATTAAATAACATCTCTGTTGTCTGAACAGAACAGGTTTTTATGAAATTCATGAGCATCTTTCATGATCTCATCTAATTCCAGTTACCCCCCCAGATACCCCCTCCTAATATCATCCCACTGGGAGTTCACCTTGTACCCTGTAAATTGTGGGGTTTACATGGCCCTTCAGTCTATAATTCTATTTGATGATGTTCTCCATAAGCTGCTGGATTCCTGGACATTTTGGCGACACTTAGATAACTGTCTACTCTTTCCACTTGTAGATGTAGTTTTCTGAATTTTCTCAGCAAAGCAATACTCATGTAATTTCACAGAATTTAAGAAAAAAAGCTAGAGAAACAATAGAGCTGCTTCTCCAAAATTTGATTAAAGTGCATGCAATTCATTTCTTCTTTTATCATGGTTTCCTATTTCCTTTGTACCCAGGGTGCCAAATTCAGCCATCTGTGGTCCAGGCAGTTTCCCTGGCTATGGCTGCCAGAAACTGTTTCCATCACAGCATATCATATAGGCCACACCTCAAGGAATGAATTGGAAGTGTTACCTGCTGCCTTTTAGAGGGGATTAAGGATAGTTTTCATTTCCTCTTTAGTTTGGTGCAGAATTTACCTTGACACTACTGGGCCAGGCCTTTCCTCTGATGATGGTCATTATCACTTCCTTAGCCTGTCCATGTTGTGTGTTCCTCCTTGTGTGTGTGAGTTGTGGTAGATTGTTTGTCTCCAAGAGTTGGTCCAGTTCATCTGAGTTCACAAATTGTGGCCACACAGTTCTTAATAATATTCCTTTATGGTTCTTTTGCTGTCTGTAGGATTGATAATGGTGTGTTTCATTTCTACTGAGTAAATTTTTGTCTTTTTTCTTAACTTAGTTGTGTTGTGCCATTACAAGGTTATCCATGATGAACCTGCTTTTGAGTTGATTCTCTATTGATTTCTTCATCACAGTTTCATTGATGTTTTTAATTATATGCTAGCATCAGATGTAGGTTCTCATTGCTATTCGTTCTTTAGTTCCCGAAGTGGAAGAATGAAGGTTGATTTTAATTCTTCTTTTGTAATGTAAGCCTGTAGCACCTCTAATTCCCCCTAAGCCCTGCCTGTGCTCTGTTCCACAAAGTTTCCTAAGATGCAGTTTCTGTTCTTTTTCTTTGAAATATTCAGACTGATCTGAGACACCTTGACCCATGTGCGGTTTAGAACTTTGGGATTTGACCTGCAGTTATCTGGAGGTCGCCCAGCTGTGTTTCTGTTAATGACATCTGTGGTAATTCCGGTATTCCTGGTGCCCACGTTGGAATTTGCTAGCCTTCTACACTAATGCCTGTTGTGGCTGAATGTGGCTGCTCTTGATGAATTTCCTATGATGTTAAAAAGATTATGTGCTCTATTGCTCTTGGTTGAAATGCCCTAGACATATACATGACATACCTGTTGTGGGTGTGCTATTGAGCCAGACTGTCATCATGAGTGCTCCATCTGTCACTCACTGTTAGACAATTGCTGCTGTCTCCTCCATTACCAGATTTCACCATGTTTATATGTAGTTGCTTTCTAAGGTATATTTGGAATCAGTAGATAAGTTGCTCAATGTACTCAGAGGGTCTCTTAGATTGTATTCAGCCTGAGTTTTGATGGAGTTCCATGAGGAAATAGCTGGAAAAAAAAAACAGAAGAAACACCAAGAGCTCAGCTCCTCCAGGGCCTGTGGATAGTGGAGCTGGGGCTGCTGCTTTAACACATGGTTGTGCTGTTTAACTCTTTCAGCCTCAGTTCCCTGCAGATCTAAGCCTTTAGGGCAGTGAGTGCTGAGCATGTGGGTCTTGGTCCTCTTTGAAGGATTTCTCTTGGCCTGTGTGGGTTTCCTCAGTTCCTTGGTATACCAGGGTGCTGGTGAAGTCCCCTTTTTTGTCCCCCCCCACCACCACCATAGTAGAGATTGAAACCAGGGGCTCTCCACCATTGAGCTACATCCCTAGGTCTTTTTATTTATTATTTGTTTGTTTGTTTGTTTTTATTTTGAGGCAGGTTCTCACTATATGTCCTAGGGTAGAAGTATGATCCTCCCACCTCAGCCTCCTAACTTCCTGGGACTTGAGCCATTCACTACTGTGCCCACCTGAATACTCCATTTCTCTTCTTTTTCTTTTTTGATACCAAGGATTGAACCTGGTTTTGCTTAACCACTAAGCAATATCCCCAGCTCTTTTTTATTGTTTTAGAGACAGGTTTTTGCTAAGTTGCTTAGAGCCTAGCTAAGTTCTAAAACTGGCTTTGAAATTGTGATTCTCCTACATCAGTCTCCCAAATCACTGAGATTGGAGCCATGTGCCCCATGCATGGCCTGAATACTCTAATTTCTGAGGTTAGTTTTTATTATACCTTTTTCTCTCATACTGCACATTGTGATTTTTTGTATAAACCTGCAGCCAGATGTAGGATTTTTTTTTCCTTATAATGTGTTTAAGCCATTCCCACAAATTTTCAACACCAGGTGTTTTATGATTAGGCAAAGCTGTGAGAGGCTGTTTTCAGACCTCAGATCGCACTAGGTCCACCATGATGTGCAAATGCAGTAATTCACAGGTGAGTCCTTCCCTGTTTCTTCTGGAGTCTGTGACCAGGGCTCCACATCAGGCACTCAGTGTTTCAGGAAGCTTTTTTGCCACTGTGACTAAACGACACAACCAGAAGAATTGTAGAGGAGGAAAAGTTTATTTGAGGACCATGGTTTCAGAGGTCTCGGTGCACAGGAGGCTGGCTCCATTTCTCGAAGCTCAAGGTGAGGCAAAATCTCATGGGGGGAGAGTGTGGCAGAGAAAAGCAGCTCACATGGTGATCAGGAAGCAGAGAGAGAGGTTTCCACTCACCAGATACAATATATCCCCCCATAGCCACATCTCCAATGAACCCCTTTCTCTAGCCACACCCCAGCTACCTCCAGCTAACACCCAGTTAATCCCATCAGGGACTAATTCAACAATTAAGTTAAGGTATAACACAATTTCTCCTCCAAACCTTCTTGCATTGTCTCACACTTGAGCTTTGAAGGACACCTCACATCCAAGCCATAACACTCAAGCTGCTGTCATGTGTGTGTATATATAGTATGTATTAAGCATATATATTATATATTTTTGTTCTTTTTTATTCTCTATTTGTTTCTGGTGTTCAATTATAAGTGAACTTTTCTCTTAATTGCATTTCAGTATTTCATTTTATATATATAGAAGTTGATTTTTTATTATTAATTCATCTTTTATTGAATTTTGTGTATTACTTTTTCACTGTTGCCCTTGGGAACACATCTTCCTATTGCTTGCTTCCAGGTTCTGAAAATCATTTGTCCCGTTGCTATAAATTTAATAGTACAGCATTTCTTATGGTCCTACATTGTGAACCAATTTTGATTGTCTCAACTTTGAAAAATGGCTTAAGGTCCAGGAACCACCACTATGAAACATGCGATGTGGTTGATCACTTCAGCCTTTGAAAGTGTAGCAGTCATGGCCCTGTGAGGAGGTCTGTGTGAGGCCTCTGTGTATGTGTGGGTGTACTGGAGCCCCACAACTTCTCAGGTTCTCATCTCCCTCTATGAGCAGGCTTTCTGGTAGGAGCAGCAGTGAAGAAACACAATTAAATGTCCCTGTTCTTTTGCAGTAGAGACTCTAGGGAGCAGGAAGCCAGAAATAGGTCAAATGTACACTGTGTGAGGTGGTCGCTGTGGATGATGGGGAGAGGTGGTGATGGGTGCAGAGCCTTCGCTGTCTCCCCCATCTTGGGGCCTGTGGATGCTGTCTCTGAGGGTGACTCTGAGTCTGAGTCGCCTGCACCCACCTCTATCTGCTTGGTGAAGTCCTTGATTTTGTCAAACTGTCTGGGGCTATATGACATTGCTGAAGTCTGGAACACAGGGATTTTCTTCCTGTTTTCCATGGTAGCACTCCTCTTGCTGTGTTGTCTGGAAGTGGTGACAGCAGGCATCCTTGACTTGGTTTTGTTGTCATAGGGACAGCCTTTTTTCCTTCAGCCTCAATTATCATGTTAGGCTCATGTATTGTAGACCTATGGCCCATTAGGGGTTTTCATTCTTTCCAGGTATGTGCATGTTTGTGTCGTGCTGATGGCTTGAGATTTGTCAACTGTTTTTTCTTCATTCTTTCCATGTGTTTTCACCTTTCCAGATGCTCAATGTGCAGGTGTTTTCTACAGTTCCTTGGGGGCCACTTCACTCTGATTGTGACCTACAAAGGACAACATTTTTATTTTTAGTGTTGATTCACATTTAAGTTGCACATGTTGATGAGGAGCAGTGAGCTAGTTGCACACCTGTTCAGTGTGTCATGATCAGATCAGGGCATTAGCTCTTCAATCTGTTAACATTTATCATTTCTTGGTGTCTGTAGACTGCTCTCAGCTTCATTATGAAATACACAGGGACATGCTGTGCACCCTGTCACCTCCTGTGCTGGAGGGCAGTACTGCTAGCTACTCCTGAGTGTATTCTGGTACTTGATTCCCAGCCTCCTCCCTCAGGCCCACCCTGTCCTCCCTCCCCTCTCTTTCTCCCTTTGGTGACTACTCTTGTACTTTCTGTGAAATCAACTTTGAGTTCACCCTGTGAATAAGACCAGACAGTATGTCTTTCAGTGCCTGCCTTATTTCACTCAGCAGGGTGTCTATCAAAATAGTTTCTAGTTGTCTTCTGTATTTCAATACTGTCTGTCATGACACTTTTTTCATGATGAATTTTAGTAATTTGAGATTTCTCTCTCTTCTTCATTAGGGTGACTAATGGTGTATAAATTTTATTTGTTTTTTTCATAAAACTAGTTTTGTCAATTATTTGAATTGGTTTTTTTTTTTTGTTTCAATTTTATTGATTTCCACCTTGATTTTAATTATTTCCTGCCTTCTACATTGGTATTTGTTCTTTTTCCTAGGGCTTTGGGTTGTAATATCAGGTGGTTTATTTGTTGACTTTTTATTCTTATAATGAATGAGCTTAATGCTATGAACTTTCCTCTTCATATTCCCTTCATAACATCCCAGAAATTTATATATTTTGTATTGGAGTCCTCACTTACCTGTTAGATTTTTTTCATCTTCTCCCTGATGTCTTCCATTATCCATGTGTCATTCAATAATATATTATTTAATCTCCAGGTATTAGAGTAGCTTCTATTTTTCATTTTATCATTGATTTCTAATTTTACTTCATTTTGTTCAGATAGAATGCAGGATAGTATCTCTACTTTTTGCATTTGCTAAGACTTGCTTTGTGGCATAACATATAGTCTGTTTGAAGAAGGATCCATGTGCTGTTGAAAAGAAAGTGTATTTGCTCATTGATGGATGGAGTATTCTATATATTTCTGTTAAATCCAAATGATTGATTATTTTTGTTGAGTTCTATAGTGTCTTTATTTGGTTTTAGTTTGGAAGATCTGTCCAGTGGTGAGAGAGGTTTGTTAAAGTCACCCAGTACTATTGTGTTGTGGTCTATTTAATTTTAGGTGAGAAGGCTTTATTTGATATACATAGATATCCAATTGTTTGTGGCATATTTGTGAATGTAATGTCTTTTTGGTGTATAAATTCCTTAAGCAACATGAAATATCCTTCTTTATCCCTTTTTACTAGCTTTGGTGTGAGGTCCACTTTATCTGATATGAGAACCTACTGTTTACATGGTTCATGTGGGTGATATGTTTTTTCCTAACTTTTCACCTTCAGTTTGTGGATGTCTTTTCCTATGAGATGAGTTTCTTGAAGGCAGCATTGTGTTGGGCCTTTTTTAAAAAAAATATAATCTGTCAGTCTATGTCTTTTAATTGATGAGTTTAGGCCATTCAAATTCAGGGTTATTATTTGAAATATAAATTGTATTCCTGGATATTTTGGCTTATTTTTGGTTTTTACCTTGACTTGGTTTCTCCTTTGATTGGCCTTTCCTTTAGTGTAGTTTCTCCTTTTGCTGATGTTCATTGTTAATTTTGTTTTTTCTTAATCTCCTCCTCCTAAGATATTTTGCCAAGAATGCTCTGTAGTTTGGGCTTTCCACTACAAATTCTTTTAACTTTGTTTATTATGAAAGGTTTTAATTTTATTCTCAAATCTGAAGCTTAAATTTTGCTGGCATTCATTTTCTTGCAGAGTTTGCTATATATAGTTCCAGGATCTCCTGGCTTTGAGGGTCTGGTTTGAAAAATCTGCCGAGATTCAAATTTCTCTCCCCTTATATATAATCTGATTCTTCTCTCTGTGGTCTTTAAGATTCTATCCTAAATCTTAATGCTAGATATTCTCATTATTATTTGCCTTGGTGTAAATCTGTTTAATTTTGTATTTTTGGTGTTCGGTAAGCCTCTTGTATTTGATTTTCCAATTCTTTCTTCATATGTGGAAAATTTTCTGATATTACTTAATTGAAAGTGATTGTACATTTCTTTGGTTTTTATCTTTGAGCTTTCGCCTATCTCAAAAAAATCTTAGATTTGGTCTTTTGATGCTATCCCACAATTCTTGGATTTCCTACCATCTTCTCTGTGTGGTTAACTTTATTTTCAAGATTTTGTGTTCATTATCTGATGTTCTGTCTTCCAAGTGATCTAGTCTGTTGGTGATACTTTCTATTGAGTTTCTTATTTGGTTTATTTTTTCCTTCATTTCAAGGATTTCTGATTTTATTTTGTTTTGTTTTGTTTTCAAAATCTCTGTCTCCTTCTTGAAGTAATCCTTTGCTACCTATATTTTCTCTCTTATCTCTTTGATTCAGTGATCATTTTTTTTTGCCTATAGTTGCTCTCTTATATCATTCTTTAATTCACAGATCATTTTAATTATGTACATTCTGAACTCCTTCTCTGACATTTCATCAATTTTGCTGTTAATTGATTCTATTATTGTAGTATCTTGGTTTGTTTGGGGCACTTTCTTTCTTTGTTTTTCTGTTGTAAATCTGTCTTCCTTTCCTACAATGCAGATCTGATGTGTTTCATATTGCACCCTATAATCTTGTAGTGTCCCTGAAGATTATCTCTACCTCACCTTGGTGTTAGGCTTGTGTCCCATGATGGATACTACCACAAGTAAATGTGGTGGTGGCAGTAGCGGAGGTAACTCAGTATAGCAGTAGGGGTGTCCCAAGATGGATTCAACCACTTACAGAAATGCAGCTAAAAGGGCTGGCCTTACAATAGCTTTGGGATGTCTGTTCTGAGATGCAGCACTTGGCCTGCAGTAGGCAGCTGGTACAGATCCTGTTTCTTGTCCAAAGGTGGAGGGTACTACATGGGGAAGGCTATAGCAATCGCTGCAGTGTTCCAAGATGGAGGCAAGCTGGGGGAGCAATTTGTTGGTAAATGGAGAGACCCAGTATGGTCCTCTGCTCTGTGCAGAGGTGGACCTGGGTCTGGGTTCTCACACATGTCAGCAGGGATGGTACTATAACTGGCCTGGTCCTGGGCTCCCCATTGGTGGCTGGGGCAGTCCTAGGCCTGGACCCAGGCTCTGGCATAGGTCAGCAGGTTGGGGGAAATATTCTGGGCCTGACCTGGACCTGGGTTTCTGGGTGGTAGGGTCAGTTCTATGTAAGGTTTATGGGGTCCCTTATAGCTTCATGACTTTGGCATGCTTAGTGGCTAGGAAGTTTCTGTACAAAGGCCCAGAATACCTGTCTGCTCGGAGAACTTCTGTGCAAAGACATGAAATGCCTGGCTACTGTAGGAATGCCCTGCATGAGGAGGCTCTGTTTCAGAGTTTTATCAGCCTTGACCTTGATCTCAGGCCCACAGCTCTTGGAAACAAAGAAACCCCCTTGTTAAAAAAAAAAAAAAAAAAAAAAAAAAAAAAAAAAAAAAAAAAACCAGGAAAGAAAAGAAAAGAAACTCCCTTGTTAGACAACCACAATGTTTTACCAAGCTCCATTGTGCCTGAACCTCTCTACATAACAGTAATTTTAAACAATCAACTTTCTTGAGAGCTTCACAGAGCTCCTAGCAATTAAGTGTGTAACTAAGGAAGAAGCTGCATAATGTTGCTAAATCTGTAAACTGCCTAATGACACAGTGCACAATAATGTACTACTGATGCCAGGGACCTAATGTAACAAGTTGATATAAATAAAGCTGGCAGCTTGGCCATTTGATCATTCTGCCTCTGTACTTTGCTTCTGTCTTCTTTTGATTTCTTACAGTTGTAGGCCTGGGGTTGGGCTCTGGCTTTCATTGCTGGTCTTCCAATCATTTCTTTCATATGTGGAAGTTAGAGTAAAGTAAAGAAATGAAGGTGGTAGAGGATCAAATATATAATGTAGGGAAAGTCATTGGAGTAGGAGGAGAACAGAGGGAGATTGGAAAGGGGAGGATACAGAATGCATTTAATGAAACCATGTTACATGCATATGTAAATGCACCATGTGGAATTTCATCTTTATGCATATGCAGAAAGTACCAGTAAAAAACAAGTAAGTAAAAGAGCCAAAGAAAATCAGTATAGCAGAGGAGGGAGGAGAGGTGGGGAAGAAGGAAATGGTGACTGAAACCAAATTACTTGCATATCTGATTTTGTCAAAATGAAACCAACCGATATGTATAATTATAGTTCTCTAAATAATAATAATAATAATAATAATAATAATAATAATAATAATCCCAAATTGCTGAGGGCCTGGCCAAGCTGCCCAGGATGACTTACTTTTTTGTCTGGCTTTGGTACACACAGGGGGACTCACTCCATGCACTTCTCAAATCTAACCACACGGTGGCAGTAGAAAACCACCAGCGTCATCCAATTCAGAGCCATTCCTCTGGCAGGACCATCCACAGACCAGGTAAGTTCTGGTCTCTCTTTCCTCTTACCTTGGGTAGACAGGTGTGTTCCATATGTCATCTAACAACTCCTTTTTTGCACTGGTATACCTGCGTGGTATACTATGTACCTTTGCACTTACAGGACTGGAAATTGGTGTGGTTTCCCTGCTTAAATACACTCACCATTGGGCAGCTGGGCCTGTTGTTGGTGATCCAGAATTAGACTTTGTTAAAGAATCCAGCAACCATATAAAGGTAGCAGATGTGTGCTCACACTGCTGGCAATAGTCTTAGTGGTGTTCTTGCAAAGAAAATAATAATAATCTGCCTTTGTGTTGGCCTGTGGCAAAGCAGCACGTCATGGCAAGAGTGCATGGGAAGGAGACTGCCTACCTGGTGGCCAGCATGTGATGGAGGAGGGGATGGACCTGTCACACACTCCACATTGGGGCACACCCTGGGGGCCTGAGGACCTCTCTGGACCCACCTCTTAAGGTACTACCACCACGCACCACATAGTGCCAGGCTGGCAACAAAAGTTCTACACATGGCCTTTAGGGACACTGGGATCAACCCCAGGATGTATCTCCTGGGTGGGCCCTTTTCCTATCTGTAATGAGTGGCTAGTATTTTACTGAAACAGCTTGGAAGATATTAGGCAGAAAAGCTTACTTGATAATTTCTCCAAACAGATTTTATAAGATATGCATGTATTTTTGCATATTATTTATCATTTTTTGTTTTTGTTTTTGTTTTTATTTTATAGAAATGCTGAAAAATGAAGAGGTGAGTGGTGTTTGTTTTCATTTTGGTGACAAATGTCATAGAAAAATATATTTGATCTACTAAAAATTATGTTCTTGATTGATTTCCGTAGAATAAACTATTAATATTCTAAACTAGTCTATATATAATTACTAATCAGTTAAAATTCATATTTGTCCTTGGGGGCCTGAGCTGTGCGTACATTGTATATTTAGTATAATCAATTATACACTGTACAAACTTTTTCCTTTTTAAATTAGTTACAGTGAGACACATTTGTTCTGACTTTTATCAGGTTTGCAAATGTGTTTTTATTTTCAAAATTTTTATTAATTTTAATATGTTTTTTGTTTTATTTTCATGAATGAATGATAATTCTGTATACTTATGAGTTTTTGTTCTACCATTTCTTCTGTTTATAAACTAACTCTATAATTTGATTAATTTTCACATTTCTCTTCTAACTCTTCATTGCTATTTTATGATATTTAACCATCACTGGTGTTGGGTTATGTGACAAGTTGTCAACCCACATACCCAGGCAGCATTTGACTTCTCCAATGGTCTCTCGTTTCTTGGCAGAACATGTTGAATTCTTGTACAAAGAATTAAGACATGCATAACTTTGACACTAAGACATGCATAACTTTGACAGTTTCTCTGTATTCAGGGACTTTTTTTTTTTTTCTTTGCACTCACCTTTGTTTTGCTTGGGTTTTGATGCCTCTCAACCTTGTTCTTCCAGGGGGTGTTTGTCTAGTGAGCCAGTGCCCTCCAAGACTTTGCACTTGTTACTTGTCCTCTTTCCCAGGAGATGCCCTTTTGTGGTCATTTCCAAGTGCACTCTGCTCCCCCATGATGCTGGCCCTTTCTAGCTAAGGGAGGGGTCTGAGTGTCCTCCAGGCCCTGAGCTGTGTGGACACTGGACTTCCACTGCATGCAGCTCTGCAACTGTGGAAGGAGGGATGCCTCTCCTCTTCCTGTGAGTCCCAGTGAGCACCCTGCTCAGGGTGCCTGGTGCACAGTCCTCAGCTGTAGGAAGAGTGGCCTTCTCATTTGCTTTTATTTGCTCTTTATTTTTCAGAACACCAAGGAGAATATCAAGGAGACTTGAGCTCTTTTAAATTTCTTGGTCCAGGGCTAATCTGTCTTACAACATCTGAACTTAACAGAACTTCAGGATTCATGATCATTTTTTTATGTTCACTGATCTCCTATTGACCTGCACTTCATGCCACTGGCTGAGGTAGATTATCTGAGAATAGGAGCCAAGGACCCTTTCTAACATAGCATTGTTTTTGTGTGTTTTGTTGCTTTGTACAGAGAAAACAGAAGATGAGAATGGTAAGTGACAGCTCCATTTGACTCATAAACTGTGGAATATTTGAATATTCCACACTTGATGTTCTTTTATTATTGGAAGAAAGCCAAAATGTGCAGACACACTAAATGACCTAACATAGTACTTAAAGACAACCACAATATCTTTCTTCCATATTTCAACAAAATATATATAAGTATGTGTAGGACGGTGAAAGTTGTTAGGTGTAGACCAAGAAAGGGGGATAGCACATGAACTGAAGCACGGTATGGAAGAGCCCATGATTCTTCCAGTGCAGACCAGAAGTGGCCAAGGGATCCTGCTGCAGAGACCCATGGCAGGCTGTGAGGAGGACAGGTGAGCCAGGTGATCTCACTGCAGAGACCCAGGGCAGGCTGTGAGGAGGAGAGGTGAGCCAGGTTTTCTCACTGCAGAGACCCAAGGCAGACTGTGAGGAGAAAAGATGAGCCAGGTGAACTGAGTGCAGAGTACCAGGACAGGTTGTGAGGAGGACAGGTCAGCTAGGGATCTCACTTCAGAGACCCAGGGCAGGCTGTGAGGAGGACAGCTGAGCAAGGGGTATTCACTGCAGAGACCCCTGGTGGGCTGTTAGTATGATAACTGAGCCAGGTTATCTGACTGCAGAGACCCAGAGCAGGCTGTGAGGAGGACAGATGAGCCAGGTGATCTGACAGCAGAGCTTCAGGCAGGCTTTAGGGTGGACAGGTGAGCCAGGGGATCTCACTGCAGAGACCCAGGACAGGCTTTGAGGAGAATAGGTGAGGCAGGTGACCTGGCTGCAGTGACCAAAGGCAGACTGTGAGGAAGGTAGGTGATCCAGTGTGATCTGGCTGCAGAGACCCAGGGCAGACTCTGAGCAGGACAGGTGAGCCAGGTGATCTCACTTTTACAGAGACCCAGGGCAGACAGTGAGGAGAACAGATGAGGCATGTGATCCGACTGCCGAGTACCAGGGCAGGTTGTGAGGAGGAAAGGTCAGACAGGGGATCTCACTTCAGAGACCAATGGAGGCTGTGAGGATGCAGAGAGCCAGGCCAGGCTGTGAGGACAGGTGAGCCAGGTGACCTCACTGAGGAGACCCAGTGCAGGCTGTGAGGAAGATAGGTGAGCAAGGGGTTCTGACTTCAGAGATCTAGGGCAGGCTATGAGGATGACAGGTGAGCCAGGTGATCTGGCTGTCAAGCCCCAGGCAGGCTTTGGGGAGGACAGGTGAGCCATTGGGTTTCACTCCAGAGAGCAAGGGCAGGCTGTGAGAAAGGCAGGTGAGCCAGGTTATCTTGATGCAGAGACCAGAGACCCAGGGCAGGCCTTGGGGAGGACATGTGAACCAGGTGATCTTACTGCCGAGTACCAGGGCAGGTTGTGGGGAAGACAGGTCAGCCAGGGGATCTCACTTCGGAAACCCAGGGCAGGCAGTGGGGAGGACATGTGAGCCTGGTGATCTGACTGCAGAGACCCAGGCCAGGCTCTGAGGAGGACAAGTGAGCCAGGTGACCTTATTGCAGAGACCCAGTGTAGGCTCTGAGGAGGATAGGTGTGCAAGGGGTTCTGACTGCAGAGACTCAGGCCAGGCTGTGAGAAGCACAGGTGATCCAGGTGATCTGACTGCAGAGACCTAGGCCAGGTTATGAGGAGGACAGGTGAGCTAGGTGATCTGACTGCAGAGACCCAGGGCAGTCCTTGAGGAGGACAGGTGCGCCAGGTGATCTCACTGCAGAGACACATGGAAGTCTTGAGGACAGGTGAGCCAGGTGACTTTACTGCAGAGATCCAGGGCATGCTTTGAGGAGGACAGGTGAGCCAGGTGATCTGGTTTCAGAGACCCAGGGCAGGCTGTGAGGAGGAGAGGTGAGCCAGGTGATTTGGCTGCAGAGACCCAGGGCAGACAGTGAGGAGAACACATGAGCCATGTGATCTGACTGCTGAGTATCAGGGCAAGTTGTGAAGAGGACAGGTCAGTCAGGGGATCTCACTTCAGAGACCAACGCAGGCTGTGAGGAAGCAAGTGAGCTAGGTGATCTCACTGCAGAGAAACAGGGCTGACTGTGAGGAGTACAGTTGAGCCAGGGGATCTCACTGCAGAGACCCAGGATAGGCTGTGAGGAGGACAGGTGATCCAGGTGATATGGCTGCACAGTCCCAGGGCAGCCTGTGAGGAGGACAGGTGAGTCAGGTTGTCTCACTGCAGAGACTCAGGGCATACTGTAAGGAGAACAGATTAGTCAGGTGACCTGAATGGAGAGACCCAGTGCAGGTTGTGAGGAGGATAGGTGAGCCAGGTGATTTCACTGCAGAGACCAAGGCCAGGCTGTGAGGACGACAGCTGAGCCAGGTGACCTGAATGCAGAGACCCAGTGCAGGCTGTGAGGAGGATAGGTGAGCAAGGGATTATGACTGCAGAGGCCCAGGGCAGTATGTGAGAATGACAGGTGAGCCAGATGATCTCACTGTAGAGACCCAGCATAGGCTGAGAGAAGGACAGCTGAGCCAGGTGATCTGACTGCAAAGACCCAGGGCAGACTGTGAACAGGACAGATGAGCCAGTTTACCTCACTGCAGAGACCCAGGGCAAGCTGTGAGGAAGGACAGGTGAGCCAGGTGATCTCACTGCAGAGACCCTGGGCAGCCTGTGAGGAGGACGGGTGAGCCTGGTGATCTCATTGCAGAGACCCAGGACAGGCTGTGAGGAGGACAGGTGAGCCAGGTGATCTGACTGCAGAGACCCAGGGCATACGGTGAAGAGAACAGATGAGCCAGGTGATCTGACTTCAGAGAACCAGGTCAGGTTGTGAGGAGGACAGGTCAGCCAGGGTATCTCACTTCAGAGACCCAGGGCAGGCTGTGAGGAGGACAACTGAGGCAGGTGACCTGACAGCAGAGACCAAAGGCCGGCTGTGAGGAGGACAGGTGAGCTATGTGATCTTACTCTAGAAACCCAGGGCCCTCTGTGAGCAGGACAAGTGAGCCAGGTGATCTCACTGCAGAGACCCAGGCCAGACTGTGAGGAGGACAGGTGAGCCAGGTGACCTGAATGCAGAGACCCAGTGCAGGCTGTGAGGAGGATAGGTGAGCAAGGGATTCTGACTGCAGAGACCCAGGGCAGTATGTGAGAATGACAGGTGAGCCAGATGATCTCACTGTAGAGACCCAAGGCAGGCTGTGAGGAGATCAGGTGATTCAGGTGATCTGGCTGCAGAGGCCCAGGCAGGCTTTGGGGAGGACAGGTGAACCAGGGGATCTCACTGCAGAGACCCAGGGTGGGCTGTGAGGAGGATTGGTGAACCAGGTTACCTGGCTCAGAGACTCATGGCAGACTGTGAGGAAGGCAGCTGAGCCACATGATCTAACTCCAGAGACCTTGGGCAGGCTTTGAGGAGGGTAGGTGAGCCATGTGATCTGACTACAGAACCCCAGGAAGGCTTTGGGGAGGACTGGTTAGCCAGGTGATCTCACTGCAGAGACCTAGGGCAGGGTTTGAGGAGAATAGGTGAGGCAAGTGACCTGGCTGCAGAGACCCAGTCCAGGCTGTGAGGAAGGCAGGAGAGCCAGGTGATCTGGCTGGAGAGACCCAGGGCAGGCTGTGAGGAGGTCAGGTGAGCCAGGTGACATGCTGGCCAGGTGATCTCACTAAAGAGACCCAGTCCTGGCTATAAGGAGGGCAGTGGCTAGAAACAGCACCTACTGTCCATAAGGGGATATGCCCAAGAGTTGATATATTTCATTGTCTTTGAAAATGAGCAAATCATTTAAGTTCTCATGTGAATGGATTATCACAAGTAGATATTGAATTCTAAACATAATGTTTCTATGTGTCGAGAACAAATTAGATGGTGAATAGCTATAATCATAAAGAAAAGAGAAGGAACCCAATTTGGGACATGGTCTCATCTAAATAAACAACTCTAAAGAGTCAACAAATAATAATGTAGCATTTGGTGTTTCATCTTCAAAATCTCAATACATTTATTCTTATTATTTTTAGAAATCTAATAGTTTGGTATCTAGTAATGAAAAATGGTATCTAGTAATGAACCAGAAAATGAGAATAACACAAATAATTGCATACAAGGAGAACTTATGTGGGACCTGAGTTTTCTTTTAATTTCAACTCTTTATTCATTCACTCACTCTTTCATTTACTCTCACTCAGAGTGAGAGAAGTAAGTGATAGTTAGGCTCTCTTTTCTTTTTACATGAATTATGGTGTCAGAGTATACAGGATTAAATTATGTCTCCATATCTTATCAGTTCCAAGACAGTGCAGATTCTTAACCCCCCCCCCCCAGGGCACAGTTTCCACCTATCATGTGGCTGTGATAATGTCACCTATGATCTAGGGTCATTCTCAGTGTTGGACATGTGCCTCAAAACACCTCCAGAGAGTTCCAGACATTGTGGTTGCTATGGCCAGCGTCAGTGGTGTGGTGCTGAGCTGGGAGAAGAGGCTCTTGTCCTGTTCAGTATCTGGACCCTGGGAACCAAAATGAACCTACTGAGTCTTCTGTGAAAAGAGCAGAGCTGCCCCGTTCATACTGTCACAAGACCACAAGGCACCATCAGCCTGGTGGCTTCTTCCCACCTTCCTGCTCTAGGTACACTGACCCAACCAGAACCTGAAATAGTCAAAATATTTGGCTGCCAATAATGCCATATATTATATATGTCTATGTCTTTACTGTTCTATTTTGTTTTGCCATTCAGAATGCTGATTTTATATGGATTTACATAAATTAATAACTTTTAAAAAAATGAATAAATTATAATATTTAAATAATAAAATCTAATAACTGTCTTCTCATTAAGGAAATTCATAGTGTTTTTAAACTGAATTAAGTAACCTAGCATCATCTCTCTTGTCTGTGCTCACTTACACGTTTATAGAAATATACAAAGCTTATATTTATAAGAAGACAGCAAACTCTCATTAAAATATGTATTCTAAGTCACATGTAAAGAACCAGAAAATGAGAATAACACAAATAATCAGAGTATAATCATATTGATATCTAACCCCTCACTCATATTTCACCAAATATTGTAAATGTAAAGTATGTTTCTCTGGCATGTTTCCAGGGATTTGATACAGAGGACACACATTTGCACTACTCCACTGGGTACCAAACATTTTGAAGAAATGGTAACTGAAACCTAAACTCCTCTAAAGGATGTGGCCAAAGTCCAGTTCCAAACAAGCATGATCATGAAACACAGACTAAAGTTTAAAAACTAGGTTTTTTTTTTTTAGATTCTTTCTTTCTTTATTTATTTTTAGTCATACATGACAGCCAAATGAATTTTGACATATAATACATACATGGAATGTTTTTTATCATGGGAACGCCACAGATTTGTAAGGACAGGATCACCACTATTTGAGACCAGGATGCTTCCATTAGAGGGAAGGGACAGTGCTTCCCAGTTAAGTGGACCTTTGGAGACAAAGGAAGGGAAGAATAGGGTGGTCACCAGAACCTGTCCTGGGGTGAGGTCTCAGGCTAAGGCTGCTGAGAGGTTTCTCCAGGAGAAGATTGGGTTGTGTCTCCTGCCACTGAGGGGTCTCAGGAGGGATGAGAGTGTGCAGGCACACACATGGTGAGGAAGAAGTGAACAGGGCACACTCAGAGCAGCCACAGCCCGTGTCTGTCAACAGCAGGACTTGGTCCAGGCTGCACAGACATCTCTCAATCCAGGTTGAGTGACACAGTGAGGACCTCAGACCTACTTCAGTAGCCACAGAAACACCAGTCCAGTGACACTTATAGAGGAGTCACCAGAAACTGCTTGCCCAGCCTTGTCAGTTGAAGGGAAATGACTCTTGGCAGTGACAGTTGGTTTGGAATGTCCTGTGTTCTGATTCATTTGGAGCTTAGTGGACAAAGGTATCCCTAGTGCTACCCTCATCTCCAGGAAGGTCCATCATGATGCAGCTGGCACTGTGAACTTCCTGAACAGTGACCCCCATCTAAATTTCATCCTGTCTTCAGAGGAGCTTCCTTTGATAAAAAGTACATCCCATTTGGATCAGGGACTCAAAATAGATACAGAGGCTGGTCAAGGTCCTGAGCCCTAATGGCTTAGCCCTCTCTTCTAAGGTGTCAGCTGTTGTCCCTGCAAAAATCTTTGGTCACAATGTTTGAGTGAGTAGGGGGAGCTGATGGCAAGACAAAAGGAGTCTCAGGTTTGGGGGTCTCTCACGCCAGAGAAGCAAAAACTTAACTGTCTCAGATCCATTGCTTATTAATATTGTTACTCTACCATGTCACTTCTTTCCTCTAAATATCACTGTCCTTAACTATAAGGCAGGTGTCAGCATTTCTACTCAGACCATGTCACAGGTCGACTTGGGGATCACAAGCCATGATGTAAAAGCTCCCAGAAGCTGCAATCACCTCACCCAACAGTGGAGGAGAGGAGCTCTGCCCCCTCTCCTGCCTTTAACCACCAACTCCCTCCTGGAGGCAGCCACTTGCTAGTGTGTGACTTTTCCTCCCAGATATTTAAAATTGAAAGGCCATGCACATTTATGCTGAGCCAGCCATCATATACTAAAGCTTTACCTGCATCTGGTTACATTCAGCCTCATGATACAAATAAGGAGGCACATTTCAGTGCTCAAATTGAAAGGTTAATAAAATAGGTACTTGTCACTCCGTTTTTCTGTATGCTTAACAAAACACTATTGAAATCTTAAGAACTATCTGCTAATCTTGTTCGCAAAATTTGCTGTCCCCAACTGCCAAACTGTTTGCTAATCTTGTTCCCAGAATGTGCTGTCCCCAACTGCCAAACTGCAAAATGTAACTTCCCTCCCTGCTCTCTCCAAGAAAAGTATATAAGCTCTGCTTAAGAGGTTCTCAGGGCTCTCTCGCTCTCTCTCTTTGCTCTATTCAAGTGAGCTCTGAGCCCCAGCATGCTGGTCCCCAATAAACCCTTTGCCGTTGCATGAGATAGTCTCTTGGTGGTCTTTTCCTCAGACGCTCACGTGACCTTTACAAAATGACAGTGCAGAGGACCCAGGACACAAGATTGCATGACTCACCCAGGTCCACAGCTCCAGGCTGGTCTGAGCCCAGGCCCTCTGCAACAGCACCTAGAAGCTTAGGCCCTCTGCTCTTCTTCTGGCTCTGCACTGGCTCATCTACAGGAACACAGTTCCTACCCAACCTATCTACAGGTGTGCTAAGGGCCCTCTCCACGACCTCCCTGAAACCCCACTCTGACTCAGGAGGCTCTGTGGGGCACCAGTAAACACTGGCTTCTGAATTGAACTCTCAATCTCAGCAGCAATTCCACCCTGGACTAGGAACTTTGTATGGGCCACCAGGAGGAATGGGAGCCATGAGCATCCAGGAAAGCACAGCTCACAGGCCAGCGCCATCTGTGGACTCAACATTTCAGGCTGACCCCAGTGTCCATCAGCTGCACAGCTAGGACCTGAGCCCTATTGCTGTCCTCTCCTCCCTCTCCAGGCTTCTCTGCCCAGGACAGTGGCCCAGCAGCAGCTCAGTCCAGGCTGGTGAAGCAAACTCCTCCATCCACTCTGGTCCTGTGTCCACAAGGAGCCAACTCCTTGAGGAATTCATGAGCAGCCCCACCAATGTGCTTGCTGACAGGTACTCTGTGTCCTCCTGGCCTCCTGGGGCCCTGCTGCAGGAAGAGGCCCATCTAATGCCGAGGTAAGATGGGAAATTGCTGGTTTATCTTATTTTCAAATGAACTTGTAAGGAAATCTGACATCACACGTGACAGATGACATGGAGGTTTCCTTGGTGGGATGGACTGCCTCTCTCATCATGTGACACTGGGCCAAGGGGTCATGCCAATGGCAGCACCAGTCTGTCAGCTGTGTGGGAGGGACGTGTCCTGAGCCCCCATCTACCTCCTGGATCAAGAGGCATGTAATTTTCCATCAAGACACATATGAGAAAGGGTGACATCCCTGACTTTCTTTGGGGGCACTGCACCTGCCTTGGGGCCTTTCACTGGACAGGAGAACTCAGGCCTGGGCCCACGGTGCCCAGCCTCCCCTGAGTCTCATTATTTCCTGTAACTGCCTTGGTCTCAGGATCAACTGTAAACAAGAAGGATCTGGAAACATCCTCACTGAGGGAAGCCCTAGATGAGGAGAAAAGTGGGCTTTTGGGCTGGCTCTGGCCTGGGAGCCTCCCTCCTGCTGGCTGTAGCTGGGGAGGGCTTGAGATCTGGGGACAAAACTCACCTTGTGGGTGAGGAACCTTGGGCCCCTGTGAACAGACCATTAGTCCTCAGGCATGTGGGTTTGCTTGCCATTTCCACTAATGAATCTGTGTGGTGTCTCCTGAGCAGCACATGCTCTAGGCTCAGATTTCCTTTAACAGCAAAATTGGTAGACTCTACTCCTGAAGTAACACAAGCAAATCCCACATCCTGATTTCCTGGTTACAATGTGGGTGTGTAGTGAGTGTGTAAACTTCAAATTAACTTCATACTTTAGATTACTTTCATACTTCAATACACACAGTTCACACTCAAATCATGAGTTCACTGTATGACACCACATCAGACTTTACTTCAGAGGGTACAGCATAGGCCAGGAGAGCTGGAGGACCCTGCTTCCCACAGAAACTGGGTGAGGAACTGTTCTGCAGGCAGGTTCTCACCTCAAAGACCGACACACTCTGCCACAACCATCTTCCTGAGGGTACTTTAACCTCTGCTATGGGCTCAGCACCCATTAGGATGTTTACCCCTGTGGCCTGGCCCCCCATGTGGGGCATGGACCAGGACTGAGTCTGCAGGATCCCATGTTCCTGCTCTTCCATATGTGGCATCCAGTGGTGGGGTCCCCTGGGGCTTCACACCTGTCCCTTCCCTTTTTCCCTGAATGTGGTTTTTGCAGAAGGGATCAGAATGCCCTACCCTGGTCTTGAACACCTGGAGAGCTGGGCAGGGCTCCTTCCTTCTGCGGCTAGACCCAGGGCAGCACCTGCCCCCAGCCCTGGTGGGGACCTGAGAGAGGAGGAGCCTGAGGAGGCCTGGGGAGGCTCACTCCAGGCCTCCCCACCTGAGCTGTGACTCTTCACTTTATGTTGCCCCAAATAGAAATGTCACCACATGTGGACAGTCTTTTTCCCATGTCTGGCACCCACCGTGGTGTCTGTGTGGTGCCAGAAACACTGTGGCCAGCAGAGGAGAGAGGCCTCCTTCAGGGGCTGAGGGTCACGGTGGGACATGGCCTCCTGCCTGGGAGGTGCAAAGGAAAGGCAGGCTCTGTGTAGGAGGGAGGGTGACTTCAGCATGTGACAGGACACTCCCCAGTATCCCTTTCCAGCCTCCCTAGGGAAGCGATCCTGGGCTCTTCTGAAGGACTGAACAAAGGACTGTGGGTGTTTCAGGTAAATGTAAATATAAGTGGACTCAGGTTTGATTTTCCCTTTGCATTGCCAATTCCTGGGGAATACATTATAGTAATTAGCACCTGATGGTCTGCAGGGGTCAGCACAAGCTGAGACCAGTGGACTGGGAAATGCCTCCTGTTGGCCCAGATCTGTAGCTCCCTTCTCATGGCCACACTGCCCTGGAAATCCTTTTCCTCTGGATGCTAGGGGCATAGAGGGGGACCCTGCTGTGTGGGATTAACATGTAAATGAGGGCACCTGCAGGCAGCCCCTGGCCTTGGGCTGCAGAGGGAGGATTTCTAGGGGCGGCAGGAAGACAGCAGGACACCTGGCCTGGGAGGGCAGGAGGGTTCCCTGTGCTAAGAGCAGGAGATGAGCACAGCATGGCCTGCCCCAGCCCAGGTTGTTGGTGCCTGGACACTGTGTCCCTTCCTAGGCACAGGGATCAGGGGCAGCCCTGTGTCTGCTGTGAGCACTTGTGCAAGTCTCCCTTGAAGCCTGGAGGCTGGAGCTTGCTTCCTGCTCCTCCCCTTAGGGCCACTGGCAGAAGCAGGGGTTGCAGGTCAGATCAGCAGTTTCGGAGGAATTGGCCTCATCTCCCAGAGTGTGGGGATCTGGTCACAGAATTCACTTCCTTCAGGGTAACTTGGGCTCCTCTTATCAACATTATTTTGGGCCTGCATTTCTCCTGCAGTGAACAGGTAGTTTGCTAAGGAATGTGATATATCCTGTCCACTTAGGTCAGGCTGAAAGACCCTAGCCCAGTAACCCCGAGGCCTAGTTACAGAATAACCAGGGCATGTCACAAACCTGCGCAGGCACCAGAAGTGTTTTTGAAATCAGTTAAGTGTAACTGATTAAAAGGGAAAAACAGGATGGTTGGGAAAGAGCAGAAAAACAGATTCCAGGGCATGCCTGAATAAACAGGGGCTAATAAGCAGGAACAAGAAAAACCAGAATGCTCATATATAACTGTCATGTGGTATTTTTCCAGGAACATAAAATGAAAAATAACTTTACCCTTCAGGTAACCTATATGCTGGGTTCAAAATAGCCAATAAGAAACCTGTTGCTTACCGCGCGCGCGAAACCTGCCCCTTTACCCTATAAAAGACCTGTACCCCAAAGCCCGGTGTGCCAGCTCACATGTCTGTGTCTGAATAAACCTCCTGCATTTGCAGCCAGTGCCTCGTGCGTGCGTCTTTCTTGGACAGGGAATCGGAGGGTCTTTCAAGGCAGAGCTGCAGCTAAATTGCTTCTTGGGAAAAAAAAGCATTCTGCACATGCAGGCTATTGATAAATACCTGTAAGGAACCAGAGAAGGAGAGGCCCCTTCTTTCTTAAGTGTCATCTCCAGAGGAGCCCTCCCCAGAGTGATGGACATGAGCCAGATATGCTGCTGAATTTCCATTAATTACCATGAAGCAAAGTAACCATCCCAGTCCTTCCCCACACTAAACTCAGTCCAGGGTCCCAAAAAGTGAACAAAAAAAGTGCTGTTCCCATGCAGAGGAAACTCCCACCCTCTCAGAACTGTCTGGTGGGCAGAGGTCTGGGCCCAGCCTGGGTCCCTTCCTTGGAGTCATGAACACAGTGTGTCCATTGCAGCTGCAGCTCACAGCTCACAGGACTGGCTCTGAGGGCTGCAATGATCCTAGGCATGTGGGAGTGACACCTTGAGTTGTGAGGTTTTGCAGATGTGAGCCTTGACTGCTGAATCTCTGACCATACAGAGCCCAGGTGAGTTCTGAGAAGCCAGGGGAGGAGCAGGGGGAGGTGTGGACAGTGTGTCCTCCTTGCAGCTAACGACTTCCCACTGTGTCTCTAAAGGCTCCTCTGTCAATAGAAGATATAATTCCAGTAGTGACCATGAAAAAACTCCAGGTAGATTCCAACAATGAGACAGGACCCAAGGAAAAGGCATTCCTGGGAGTCACTGAAGTATAACTGCTCAGCTGGAGACAGAGCAAGAGGCTGTGAAATCAGAAAGAAAAAAGAAATGTGACTTTTTACCTTCAGCAGCTACTGGTGCAATAAAAGAGCTGTGATGCCTTTGGGCTTTGAGTGCTTGACTCCCAGCCATTTTGCTCTGCTGTCAAGGTGTCTTTCCCACCAGATCAGCTGTCTCCTGAATCTGCCTCTGACACACCTGAGCACTGGGGTTGCCTGGGTAATGCCTGTTGAGAATGGAGCACAAAGTCTCTGGGTGGGGTCTGGTGCTGAACCCCAGTGGAGGTGTCTCATAGACCTGGATCTCTCATGGCTTCCCAGACCCTGAATGTGGAGGGGATGCTGTTCCAGAGAGCTCAGGGTTGTGTCCTGGCTGTTTACTCCTGGTGCACTGATGCCCTCGTGGTCAGTTTACCTGAAGAATCCCTTAAGTGTGGTGAGGTTGTAGCAAACTCAGCCACGTGCAAGGTGAGCCCTGAAGCTGGTGTGGCCCCAGGTCCTGGAGAGTGTGCCAGAGCTGGAGCTTCTTAGCTTCTTAGCTGTTCTCACCTCAGACACATATTTCATAATTTAGCCACTTTTTTTTTAATGCTTATGTGCTCTGTTTTGTTTCAGAATTTTCTCAAAGGTCAATGGAAGAGATATGTAATTTCCCCTTTCTAACATTGTTTTATTTCTACCTGAAGAAACTCCAGGTAGATTCCAAAATTGAGACAGGACCCAAGGGAAGGGTGTTCCTGGGAGTCACTAAGTTGTAACTGCTCAGCTGGAGACAGAGCAAGGGGCTGTGAAATCAGAAAGAAAAAAGAAATGTGACTTTTCACCTTTAGTAGCTAGTGGTGTAATAAAAGAGCTGTGGTGTCTATGGGCTTTGAGTTTTCTTTAAATTTTGATGGTATGTTAATATTTTCATATAGAATCATAGTGGTTTTGTATCATTATTTTATCAAATATTTTGTGTGGCAATTGACCACTGGCTAACATGAATTCAGACACACTTGTGTGTGTGTGTGTGTGTGTGTGTGTGTGTGTGTGGTCACCTTGTCCTTTAATTTGTACAATTGGTGACATATTTTTGCACTGACTTTAACATCACATTTTTAGCATAAACCTAAAAAAAAGAAACTAAACTCAGGAGTAGGGTGTTGGCCTTTTCCCAGGTGGTGGTGGTGATCAGCCTCCTGAGCCCCAGGGCTATACACAACCCCTGATAAGAAGGCAGGAGGGTCCTAGGAGCAAAGGGTGAGGCTGAGCCAGGGTGTGTGTGTCACTCAGCAGGCTGTGTCCCTGTGGAAGTGGCTGCTGCTCCCCAGAGCACAGGAAGAACAGGCTCCATGCTCAGCTTGGGCCCTGCGCTGGTGCGGGCATCCTGTCTCCAACAAGGGAGGCTGAGAATCTAGCAGGGCTCCCCATCCCAGAGCCAGTGATCTGTTAGGCCTGGAGGTTTGGGGAAGTGGTGACGCTGGACCCAGCTGTCTGTGGCCCTGGGCTACAGGGGAGGGTGATGGTCTCCCAGAAGTAACTGGGCAGAGAAGTGGCCCCCATTAACAGATGAGGGGCAGAGCTTCAGCATTGCCCTCCCACCCAGCCCAGTGGCTCCCCACACACTCACCTGGGCACGGAGCAGGAGAGGAGCCCCTGCCTGCTGCATTCAGCAGGGCTGCTCTACAGGATGGTGCTGGGCAGCCTCAGCTCTCCAGTCACTCCAACACCAGGGGCGCAGCTATCAATTCAACAAGATCCTGTCCCAAAATAAAAACTCAAAAAAAAAAAAAAGAAAAGAAAAGAAAAGAAAAAAAGGCCTGGGGATGTGGTTCAATATTTAGGCACCCATGGGTTCAATCCTCACTACCAAAAAAAACTGAACTTTTTGCATCTTGGAAAAGATGAAAAGGAAGGCAAAACACAAGAGGTTAAGACATGAGAAGCTTATGGGTGGCTATAGGGTGCATTGGCCTGGGGCCAGCATGGTTGATTGGGCCTTGTTTTAGTCAGTTTTTTGTCAGCTGTGACTAAATGACCTGTCAAGAACAATGTGGAGGGGGAACTGTTTGTCCCAGGCAGGTTTCAGAGGTCTCAGTTTATAGATGTCCTGTCCATTGCCCTGGGACCAAGGTGAAGTAGAACATCTAGCAGAATGAATGACGAAAGAAAGCAGCTCCAGACGTGGCAACCAGAAAGCAGAAATAGAGCTCTGCTAACCAAAAATAAATGTAAATCCTGCAGGAATGCACCTCCCCCCCCAGCTCCCGCAGCCACACCCCACATGCATGCAGTCACCAAGAGTTCATCCACTCAAGTGGGCCGATACTCTGCTTGGATTATGGCTCTCATAACTCAATCATTTCACCCAACTTTCTTACATTTTCTCACATATGAGCTTTTGGGAACACGTAGCTAAACATTAACAGTGTTTGATGAAAATTCTTAACCTAAAAAATAAGAGAGGAAAACAGAAAAGGAAAGCAGGAGGGAAGCCATAGTAGGCAAGAGGTGGAGAAGAATTAACTTTGAGTGTGCTTTTGTTGGGAAAATTGAAATTGTTGAATACAATTTTTTAAATAAGACTGTTGTGTGGTACAATAAGAGTTTTTCCTGGATGTAGAATGTTGGATTGTTCCTCAATGGGCAGGAGGTAGTAAGAGTCAAAACTGCTGGCATATGCACATTGTAGGTGTAAACAAGTCATGACACTTGATGTGTCTTTCAGAATTTATTAAAAAAATTATAGCAAGGATGTCCTTTATGTAATGAGTCCACTTTATTTTTTGAGTGTGGGGATTAGGAAAAACTTAAAAGCCATCTAATGGGCATTTGGCAGAAAAAAAATATGATAGTCCAGCCTTATGGTGTTCTATCACCACATTCAGCAGATTCAGGGGATCCGAAATGATCTTAGTAATCCACATGGCTTGTTAAAGGAATACTTGATGTCTTCAATGGTTTTAATCTTTGGAATATGTTAAAACATACAATATGGTACATTCTTGGAATTGTGTGTTTGCTACTAATTTTCATTTGTGTTATAACAATAGGATCTTCTGTGGAGAAATCTGACAGCTCCAAATAATAACAAATCATTTGTGCTTAAAAATAAAAAATGGGGAGATGTGGAAAGAGGTGACATGTATCAGGTTCTCTGATTGCCTCGTATATGTGATCCACTTGCCCTGGGAAATTCCTGTGTAAAAGTCAAGTTGCCCAGTTGCTCTGGTGACACCCTGCCTGAAGAGGCTCTGAGAAGAGACACAGAGTCACATCAGTCTTGACCTTGAGATCACACACCACCTCCCAGCAATAGAGAATTCTGAGTATGACAAAGTCACAATGTTTTACCCATGCTGTGACCTCTACACCTGCACACTTATCAGAAACTCTGGCAAAGGGCTTCCTGGGTGTAAGAGGATACCCCTAGGTTTATAACAGTAGAATAGCTACAAGAATGTTTCTAGTCTTGTAAATTTTTAATGCACAAAGAACAATGCCTCTACAGTCTTTAATTTCCTGATTATGAAACACTATATAATACATGTGTTGTGCCTGCTGCAGGTCACTTCTTCTCCATTAGAGATGAGTGCTTCACCTGATGCCAGATTTCTCTCTAAATGTGTGTCTTTCCTAATCCTTCATCATCCCTCACTGGTTTTTGAATTAAGGTCTATGCAGGTCATAGCACAGAGTTATTGGAGATTGCCTATATCAGTTTTAGATTGATACTTTTTTCCTTTATTTTGCATGAAAATATCATTGGGATTTTTGATAGGATTCCATTAACTTTGTAGGTAAGTTTTGGATAGTTTTGATTATATTATGTCATTGGAAATGTGAATACTAGCTGTCTTTCCATTTATTTGTTTATACTTTCATTTCTTTCAGGATCATTTTATAGTTCTAGGTGTATAAGCCTTTAATCTTCTTGGCTAAGTTATTTCCCAACTTCTATTCATAGTATTTTTTTCTTTCATTTTCAGATTACTCATTATTAGTGTATATTAATGCACCTTAGTTTTGCAGATTGAGTTTTATGCTCTGCATCATTGCTGAGTTCATTTATTAGTTTCCTTAATTTTAGTGTATTTGAATTTGTTGCTCTTTGTTACTCTTTTTTCTTCAGTAGATAATTTGCCATTGGGCATGGTGGCACTCACTTGTTATCTCAGTTCCTCAAAGGGCTGAGGCCAGCCTGGACAACGTAGTGAGATTTCAAAATATAAATATAAAAAGTGTGTAGCTCACTGAAAGGTATAACTGCAGCTCAGTGTAATGTGCTTGCCAAGCCAAAGCCAGACTGGCAGTTGTTAACATTTGTTTTCCCATTAGCATTGGAAAAGTGGTTTCTGTAGACTAGATTAACAGAATGTGTTTTGGAGGTTTATGAAACTTTCTAGGGGTGTCCCTTGGAAGGTGTCATCTTGTTGATATTAGTTGTTTCTAAATCCATGCTATGTTTTCTCTTATCCCACACTGCTTTAACTTTAGTTAATAGACAGCTTCATGTTGTTCTATTTATTGATCATTACTCTTATTTACTACTTGGCAAAATGTTATCTGGAGTAAACCAATTGCTACCTTTGAAATGTTTTTGTTTATTACTAATCAAATAGTTTGAGATGATTTCTACAAATAGTGACAGCTTCTCTGAAATATGATCTTCTGGGCAGCTGGTTAGAGACTCTGCCTGAAGCATGGGCTAGCGGGGAAACTGCTCATGTCCTCAGCACTGGTGTAAGAGTGCGACAAGATGGTAGAGTTTGGAAAGGAAAAAAGAAATCCAGGAAATACTATCTGGCTTATATAAATTCATTAGGAATAATGAGCCATGTTCACCATTAGGGAGGTATAATCTATCCAAATCCAGATTTCCCATGTATCAGCAAAGTTCCAACTTTGTGTGCAGACATTTCTAAAGATATATGAGTTCAGGAGTCCTAATGAGAAGAAGTCCCTTCTTAGCAAGCAGGTGGTTGGAATTTGTTTTTAGATGCGTGTTTGAGGTTCAGTCTGCAAAGGGAAATTACGATGGCCCAAGATAATATCTTTCTCCCAGAACTCTTCTGTGACTAGGCTATTCTTGCTCTGCTACTGCTTTTCTGCATAACTTAATCCTAGTGTAGGAATGTCTGCATTTGAGGAAATGAGTCCAGATGGATTCTGATTTTTGGTGACCAAATCACAGAATAAGTATTTGGAGAGTACAGAATCATGTGAACACTGTCATGGTAAGTGCAGATTCCAAGTACTGCTAATCTCACCAGCCCTCAACTACACATTTGTGGGATATTTTATTACTCAGTTGCCTTTGAGAATGTGGCTGTGAACTTCACCCAGGAGAAGTGGGCTTTGTTGGATCCATTCAACAAGAATCTCCACAGAAATATGATGTAAGAAGTCTCCATGATTTCTTTACTTAATCCAATAGAGAACATGTGGGCCTTTGCTTTTAATTATTGTGAGGTCTTAGATT
Organism: Callospermophilus lateralis; assembly: GCF_048772815.1. NCBI lineage: Eukaryota > Metazoa > Chordata > Mammalia > Rodentia > Sciuridae > Callospermophilus > Callospermophilus lateralis. The sequence continues at coordinate 11,457,027 of NC_135309.1, read as the reverse complement.
TGAGATATGTAAATGAAATAGTATAGTAAACAAAGGAGACATGATCCAGTGTATAGTATGTTATGGGGAAACACTAAGAAAACACACAAAGTCAGAATTTGAAACAAATTAAAGAATTTTTATTTGACCTGTCTTATCCTGGCCAGGGATGTTTCTGACATAGCCTAAGTAGCTCTCTGAGAGAAACATGCCAGGCTGTCTGTGGTTCCAATATTTACAGAAGAAAACTACATCATATGGAATTTTGCAAATTGCAAGCACGCAGAGTACAGGGGCTGAGAACACAGCAGAACCACATCTTGGGGACTTTATAGTTGCAGGCATACAAAGTGTAAGTGGGTGCACAAAGTGCAAAAATACACGTTTTTATCATCTTTAAAATAGTTCATAAAATAGTTTCACAGAGAAACTATAAAGATGTAGTACTTCTTTTATCTTACTGTTACTTCTTCTATCTTATAACTAGGGCAAACTAAGGTAACTTAACATTACTAATTTTATAACTTATAATCCTGTTATAATCTTATACTTTTCTTATTCATATTCTTTCATTAATCTATATTTCCTAATCTATAACCTATAACCTATTACTAGTATTGATTTGAATCAGACCATAACACAGTACAATAGAAGTACAGTAGAATTTTTGTAACTCATTGTAATTCAAATGATTTTACTGGATCTGCCTTTTAGGCTGCAAATGCAAATACCAGAACATTGATGAGGAGAACAAAAATTCTGGGAGAAATCAAAGGTAATTTGTAGTCATTCAGCATGGAGTGACCCTTCAGGGAATCATAGCATGATATGGATTTTTTTTTGGGGGGGGGTGAGCCATTTCAATTGAACCCTGGACCTTGAGGAGAGTATACAAACATTTTTATCATTAACCTACATATCCTTTTTATGTAAATTGTAAGACATATAAAACAAATAATCAGAACTTTAAATATATTTATTCTTTGTATTTTTCATGAGTGTCATATACATCATACAACACAGAGTTCCAGAGCTTACAAAATAATTGAATTTTAAACATTGCTAAGTAACTACATTCACAAATATAACTGTGTTTTTAAAATACATTTTTACTTGTCAATGGACACAACATATTAATTCATTTATTTTTTAATATGTTGTTTAGATGTTGATAAACCTTTATTTTATTCATTTATTTATATGCGTTGCTGAGAATCAAACCCAGTGCCTCACACATGCTAAGCCAATGCTCTACCACTGAACCACAAACACAGCCTGCTTGTTCATTTATTTTTATGTCATACTCAGTATTGAATCTAGTGTGTTACATGTGAGACAAGTGCTCTACAACTGAGCTACAACCCCAGTCCAAATATCACTGTTTTAATAATAGCTATTGGGAAGCCATGTTACAAATTAATAAATATATTTGCTTTTTACTAATTTACACATATTACAAACCTAGGCTGGGCAGCATGGCACATGCAAATAATCTCATTGGCTCAGGAGACTGAGGCAGGAGGATAACAAATTCAAAGCCAACTTCAGCAAAAGTGAGGTGGAAAGCAACTCAGTGAAACCCTGTCTCTAAAGAAAATACAAGAAGGGCTGAGGATATGGTTCAGTGGTCGAGTGTCCCTGAGTTCAATCCCTGGTACCAAATAAAAAAAAAAAAAAGAGCCCTTAAATTTTTGCTCATATTGATAGTATGTAAACCCAAGACCTATTAGTTAAAGAAAAATTATTAATAAGAAAAACACGATAATGTCCTTGTTATTTTTAATAGCAGTCATGTAGTAGAGGAATTGTACAATTAAAAAGGAAGTCAGGGCTTGGGGCTTTGGGGCTGTAGCTCAATGGCAGAGCGCTTGACTCGCATGCGTGAGGCACTGGGTTCAATCCTCAGCACCACATAAAAATAAACAAATAAAATAAAGGCATGCTGTCCATCTACAACTATACAAAGTATTAAAAAAAAGGAAGTCAGTGAGAAATCTTCAGTAAAATTCCAAATTTTAAATCTGTAAAAAGAAAATACTTATTAGTATAAATTCATATAAATGACGTATATGTGACATTTCTTCACATGTTATTCATTCCTTAATGGGCACACCATATTTTACTCTGGAAAGAAAGCATATGAGACTGAGGAGAGTGGAAAGGAGCCATATAAATTCAAACAATACAAGAGTTCAAAGGCAGCCTCAGCTAAAGCAAGGCACTAAGCAACTCAGTGAAACCCTGTCTCTAAATAGCATTTAAAATAGGGCTGGGAATGTGGCTCAGTGGTCCAGTGCCCCAGAGTTTAATACCTGGTACCCCCTCCCCCCAAAAAGTGTTCTGAGTTTGCTATTTGTATTTCACATTTAACTGTTTGGATATTGAATAACAAAGAGAAACTAATGAGAAGCTATATTGGAAGCATATGTGAAAATTTCTAAGGCATTCACATAAACATGAGCACACACAACACCAAACTCAATTAGCTCAGCAATGTTGCAGATGACAAGAGAAATACACACAGAAACAGAAGATTTTTACACTGGAAATGAACAATCTCAAAATGAAAACAAGAAGCAGTTCTATTCAAAATTGTATGAAAAAAAATACTTGGAAATAAATCTTACAACAGAAGAAGGTTAAGACCTATTGACCCGAAAGGTAAGAAAGAAAGTTGAAAGTAATTGAGAAAGAGCTAAATAAATGGGAAGTAGCTAATATTCAAGCACAACAAAACTCAACAGTGTTAAGATCATGTTATTCCTTATTTACTGCATCCAACAGAATACAACAAATATGATAGTGTATCATTGTGCATCTTGCATCCAAAGGTCTTGAGTGCTTCTTGTCTTCCTAGTAGAACCCTCTTTTTCCATGAGAGCAAAGACTGTGTTGCTGATGGAAAAGGAGATACCATGGGGAGGAGAACCAAGGTGCCCCAGCCAACAGCCAGTTCCCTCCAGAAGCAGAGCTGCCTGGTCAACATGTAGAACACATGTCTGCATGGGCCCCGATGTGCCCAGATTGCTGACCAGCTCACCCACGAGCTGGTAAGTTGTGGAGTGATTTGTTCTGCAGTCAGAGCCACCTGACACATAGACCCAGTGCAGATGGGAGGCCAGGGTTCAACAACACATTCACTGGGAGTTACTGGCCAACAACAGGAAGCCAACAGGTACTGAATTATCCTCTTCTTGTTCAAGGTTGGGTTTCCTATTAGATGGTGTTGAATTACACAGGTATGCATATGAACATCTGTACATGTGATTGGTAGTCACAGAGCAGTCCACACATGTGAAGAGAAAACAGTCACAGCTTGAAGATTAGAGTCAAGGTCCAACTACAAAGTAAGTACAAGTGAAAATCGTGCATGAGTGAGAGTGGGAGCCAGGAAGCAAGGCTCAGATTACCAAGCTCTGCTTTATTATCTGTGGTTGGAGTCAATAGTTCAGACACCTGATATGACTCATTTTGGGGGGATAGTAATGGCCTAAAGCAAGGGTGGATTTTATAGGCTGATTCATTAGGTTGGGACAGGAGTGTGGATAGGGGGCTTATTGTATTGTGGTTAGGGTTGGAGGTCAACCAGGCATTCCTTATGTACTCCTTCCCTCTAGCTGAGGCTTGGACTTTTCAATGACAGAAGCTTCAATTTTACCCCAGACAAGGTGGGTGAGAAAACAGCTGCACATGGGGGGAAATGGCCTTGGACTTATACTGCATATTTGTCAGATGTTTATCTTTAATCTGCTACCTGCACATCTAAACAGTGGAGGTGACCTGTAGACACAGCTGAAGACTTAGGGTTCTCCTCACTTTTTTAAAAAAATTATTATTATTATTATTTTTATTGTTGTTGTTTTGTTATCTGATTTCTGGAAGGAGATGGTCCATCAAAAAGCAACAGGTGGGGAGGTGTGGTCAACCTGTGGAGATTTTTTGCCTGCAGCTCCAGTTCTCTCCTGGGGCTCTGTTGTTTGGAAAGCAGGAGAGCTACTAGCAGGGAAGAGATGTATCCTCATTGTAGCATAAAAGTGGGTGAATGTTGCTGACAGGCATCAGGGGGGTCACAAACCTCAGAGATGCACCTGTTATGTGGCAGCCACAAAGATTAGGTTGGACTCCTGACCACATGGAATGTGGCTGGTCTGCAGTGAGCTGCTGAGAGAACACCATAAATTTTAAAGAAATAGTACCATAAAGACAAGTAGTTAATTAATAGTAATTGAAGGTTTATGGAAAATGACATTCCTATAAGACAGCTCACCAAGAAAAGTGAAAAGACAGTGTGGTTTGAGAGGAGGGAGGGTAAATTAACCATACATTAACAATGGACACTGAGGGAAAAAGTAAAATTTCATCCCTTTTTGGGTTCTTCCCCAGCATATCTAACAAAAGCAAACATTTATCCCTGCCCAACTGAAATGCCAGATTTGTGGGACCACGATAGACCTCCAGAAGCCAAATTCGATGCAATCACACAAGAGTCTTTATTGCAAGCTCAAGCCTGGACTCACAACCATTTCCGATGCAGGGGTCCTGAGGAGTGAGTCCTGGCCCTTGGTTCAGTGAGGCTTTATAGGTTTTGGGGGGATACTCTATGTGTCACAACATCACACAGCAAATCATTTCATACTGTGGGAAAAACAAACAACAACTCTTAACATTGATTAACACATTCACTGGCGGGAACAAGTTGGGTAAGGGTGATTGGTTAGTTCAAGTGGTGGATACATTTGAACTGATTGGTGTAGGCCGTGAGGGGTTGCAAGGGTGTATATGCTAAACTGCAGGGTTGCCTAATCCTGTTATCAATCTGCAAAACTACTGGGAGGGTCACCTGACATTTCAGGTATTTTTCCTGTCTCATGCTGATTGGTGGTTGCTAGGGGGTTGCTATGGGTCGTTACCTAGCATAACTGAGTCAGGGACACGTAGTGCTACAGATCTCTCCTCTTATTTCCGAACAACTCAGCAGGGTGGGTATGTGCCCAGGAGGCTCTATGGGTTATTCCAAGGAAAAAGGTCATGCCCCCTCCCTCTGGACAGGCCTTGAGGTAGAAGCTGGTTTCTCAAAAAATGGAGTCATATCAGTTTCTCACAACCACAGTGAGTCCTGAAGGAGGGAGGCAAACACTGAAAGGCTGGGTCCTGAATTTTTTACCCTTTCCCATAGCAGATGATTCCTGGAAGGAGAAAAGCAAATAGTGAGGCTCTAGGTAACAATGGGTCCCAGAGATAAGCAGGGAACACCTAGTTGTGAGCTTTTCCCAGTGACAATAAGTTTAAAACTTTTTACAGCTGCCTTCCTGAGTTAAAATTTTAACTTGCAGTACTAGGTTCCTGACCATCCAAACTGCATGTCTACAGTCTCCAAACTCCTGTATCATGGTGGGGTGGGGGGTAATATATTTCCATACCCAGAAAATGTACCCTCCTATGCCTGATGGATTGACTTCCCTGAAGAATAAAGGAAAGTTGGTGACCTGAGGTTTGCTTGATTGTGGGCCATGCACATACAGTAATACCTCACTGCATCGGTTGCATAGAAAAACAATGATATTTTATGTATATTACATTAAAGAACTCACAACCAATTTCACCTGTAACTGACTCTCTTGTTTTGAGGGTTTTTTTTTTTTTTTTTTTTTGCTAGACAATCACTCTACCACTGAGGTATGCCTGAGCTATTTTACCTGTTTCTTTATCGTTTTTTAGGTGACTTTCCGAAAATTTAAAATTACATGACACATTTTATTTCAATTAAACAGGGTCTTCCTTTGCATAGCTGGGCCTGAGCCATCTAAACGAACACAGGTGAGGAAGGTCATGCAATTTGAAATCGTAATAAAATTCTCAAGTTACTCCCAATCTTGAACAGCACAGTTATTTGTACATACGGCTGACATTCGTTGGTCCTCTTTAGATGTTGCCTTCCTCAACAGGATGAATACAAACGTTTCCCACCAGGCTCAGGTACCCTCTCGCCAAGGAAGCCCTGCCTGAAAAGGGCTGGGCCAAGAGCCTGTCACTCTGGCGTGTTTCAGCCACCGACTGGTTAGAATAGCTGTCACTCAAGACTGTGAGGCGGACAATTAGGCGCTGGGGAGGAACTGTCCAATCAGGTGCGCAGACGGAGGGGAAGGGCGGGCTCTCACAAACTCGCTCCTTCCTCTATTCCGCTTTTGCCACTTCGCTGGATCCCCAGGGACTCTGCATATCCTGGGGCCCCACCGAGCTCGGATACCCGACGTCCCTAGGAAGTACGGCGCGTCACTGGAGCCCCCCAAAACGATGAATGTGCGGCTAGTACTGGCCGGACCCGGTGAGCACCTGCCTTGGCCACGCGAGTCCCTGTGAGCTGCGGAGCGTGGGGCGGAGTCCCCAATGCGGGTGGCCTGGACCCTGCCCCTTATCCCGCGGGGTGGGGAATGCTTGGTGGCGGGTCCACGAAGTCGGCTGCATAGTGTTACGAGTCCCTGCTGGCGGGTGACCTTGGACCTTATCCCCCTGATCCCGCGGGGTGGGCTGGGTGGCAGGTCCCCGAGTTCAGCTGCAGAGGGTGACCGAGTCTTCTCTGGCTAGTCATCCTGGGTGTCTGTCTCTGGGCTGGGCTGGGCAGGGCAGCAGGTCCCTGTCCTCTTCCGCTCCCTATTAGCGACCTCTCGGTCATTATCTAGGCAGCTCATGCAGCCTGACGCTCCCAGAGTGTGCGGTGAGCAGGGGAGGGTGACATGGAATCCGGACTCCGGTTTGTTCTTGGAATCCAGACTCAGGTGTGTTCTGTCAGTGACAGTTGGCCCTTGGGGTCCCCGTCTGTCCTTGTTTTCTCCACAGAATTAACCTGTGCACCCGACAGCACATACTCCTAAATGTGCAGGAAGCTGGGTGTGAAATCCATTTCCCATTGGGACTTTGCTGCTCCTAGGGCTGGTAGCAGACCCCTACAGACCCCAGCTCTATTTTGTATTTTATTTAGATACAGGATCTCATTGAGTTACTTAGTGCCCTGCGGTTGCTGAGGCTGGCTTTGAACTTAGGATCCTCCTACCTCCACCTCCGGAGGCACTGGAGTTGCATGCATGGGCCACCACACCTAACCAGATGGTGTTTTAATTTTGATAGTTTCATCTATTCATTAATAGCACTTCTAAAAAACGTTTTATTTTATTTTATTATTATTTTTTTAATGTGGGCAAAGTTTTCTCAGGAGTGGAAAGCAGAGAGGAATTACCTAGAAAGTCCTCATATGGTCCTGATGCATCTCTTCATCATGCCCAGGAACAGACACCTATGCAGAGTCTTTGGGCAGACGTATTTTTTCAATACCACACAGGGTCCTGTGTCCTCAGCCGATCTGTCCTTTCCTGGGGCTGCAGCAGGGTGCCCACAGGTGTGCTGCGCCCTGAAGGGTGTAGGTAATTTCAAGCTCTGCATCAGCTCCTCCTAGAGGACAGCCTGAGGTATAGGAAGCAGCCTCTCAGCGGAGCAGCTGGAGATACTCAGGTCAGGCAGTGAGATGCTGGTGTTGAGGGAACATGACACACATGGTTCCTGCCCTCAGGATGCATTCAGAGCTTTGAAGGAAGAACAGTTATCCTAAAGAGCAGGGGAAACTAACCCTAGCAAGGTGGAGCAAAACCCTACAAAGCTCTTCAGCAGCAGGAGGCGGGTGGGAAGTTGTGCCTGGTGACAGATGGCCTGACCTGAAGCTGGAGTCTGACAGATCAGTGTCCAGTGGTTCTGCAGCTGCCTGGATTTGTTGTCTTGGAAAGACTGGCTCAGGTATTTTAGTGTCAGTTTTTTTATTAATTGTATAATGTAGTTTATTAGTAGAGCTGATCAGAAAATATTCCTAAAGAGTAAGATAGAGATATAATTCAGTAGAGAAAGAAGGCTAGAAACAGAAAAGAAATACTTGGTCTTATATTTCCATAGTTAAAAATTCTTATGTACTGGTTTTGTTCCCCAGAGTGAGTTTACTGAGTCTCTCAGATGCCTTTTTTGCAGGGTGGGGGGTGTTGCTAATTTAAAATATAATTCCAGGCCTTTGCTTTGGGAATGCTACCTGGAAATAGAAAAAGGGAAAACCTGTTTCAGTGTGGCTGCAGATATGAATGTATTCACAGAAGACAGTGTGGTAGAGAACTTGGTTTCTTCTTTTTTTTTTTCTTTTAATATTTGTTTTTCAGTTGTAGTTGGACACAATACCTTTATTGCATTTATTTATATGTGGTGCTGAGGATCGAACCCAGGGCCTTGAACATGCTAGTTGAATGCTCTATCACTGAGCCACAACCCCAGCCCTCCTCCTCCTCCTCCTCCTCTTCTTCTTTTTTTTTTTTTTTTTTTTGTGTGTGTGTGTATGTATGTATGTATGTGTGCGCTGGGGATTGAATCCATGGGTTTGAGCATTCAAGGAAGGCACTCTATCAAATGAGATAGATCCCCAGTCCAGAAGTGTGTTTCTTCATTACAAAAATTCAACCTCACTAACTTAGTGAGGGCTTTGCTAACTTGCTGAGGCTGGTTTTGAACTGGTGTTTGTTCTGTGTCATCCTCTGTAGTCACTGGGATTGTAGGCCTGCACTACTGCACCTGTCTAGTTAAAAATTCTTATGTACCTTTTTCTCCTTTCAGATGTGTTCTTCTGGGGGGAGCAGGGGTGGGAGAGGGGTTTAAAATAGAATTCTACAACTTGGCTTTGGAAATGCTACCTGGGAAAAGAAATAGGAAAGGTTTTGTTCCATTGTGGTTGCAGAAAGTGAGTATGTTTCCCCAATACATGTGGCAGACTAATTGGTTCATTATAAAGATTCACTGAATCATGAGCTCTTGTATTTTGGAGGGGAGGGTGCAGGGACAGGGGAGAGTCAGATCCCAGGTCAGAGAATGTTTCACCAGAAGTCATCCTGTTCTCAGGGGTATGTTTCACCAGAATGTTTCACCAGAAGTCATCCTGTTCTCAGGAAGAAGGGTATATATTGGCTCTTGCTGTCAGTGGGTCGGAGTTCAGGGTCCTGGTTCAAGGAGAGAAATTTGAGTCAGTTTTGCTTAACAAGTATTTTTCTGATCCCTGAAAACAAAATTGGTTCCCTCATCACTTATGAGGGGAAAAAAAGAGGGGAGGGATTTTCAGGATCAGTGTGTATGTGCCGTGGGTTAAAAAGGGAACATCTTTTGAGTCATAATGGGAAGGGGTTTCTGTGCAGTAACTGCTCTAGCAGAATGCAGAGTTGGGGTTATTGAATCAAAGATATTTTGCAGAATTCTCTTCGACACTTTCTTTTTCTTACATATCTTTTTATTTTGGCCAATCCTAAGTTGAGTCCTTTAAACTGAACCTAAGTGATATGCTTTGCTAAAATCAAATCAGTGAAGTTAAGGAGGGGTGATAGGAGTCCCCAGTTTGTAGTTCTTTGCTCTCAGCAGGACTGGCCCTCCTGCCCTGCAGCTGGCATCTACAGTGGGGCAGTGTTGAGCTGACCCTGAACTAGGGTTTGTGCTGACTGGTGGTGTCAGAATTGAACTTTTGAGTGACTTGTGATTTTGGAGAACAGATTGGTGTTCATCAAACTCACATTGTGGTGTCAGAAGTGGTTTCAGGAAAGAGGCCTCACAGGCCAGGACCTTCATGTGCCTCCTGGTGGGTGCTTGGGTGCCAGTGACAACTGAGGTCCTGCAGGAGGGAACATTCCACTCTGTGGAGAGGAGAGCACAGTGACCTTGCAGAACCAAATGTCCCAGCTGCTCATGTTTTCCTCATTCCCTAGGAGAAGCCACATGAGCTGCATCCTCTGTGAGAGTGGTCCCCAAGCGGAGATTCCTGGTGAACTGTGGATCAGAGGGTGCTTCCCTGAGCTGGTTTCTGTTGCTTCCTTTATCAAGTCTTGCTGCCATACAATTCTAGTTTGTCCCAAGAATGTAGCAAGTTCATTTTTCTTTCTTTCTTTTTTTCCTTTGATAGTGGGGATTGAACTCAGGGGCACTCAACCAATGAGCCTCATCCTGGCCCTTTTTGTGTAATTTTTTTTTTCTTTTTTAAATAGCCATTGTCTCACAGCATTGCTTATGCCTCCCTGTTGTGAGCCTGGCTTTGATCTCTGCCTCCCGATCACAAGCCAGTGGGATAACAGGCATGTATCACCTCACCCGCCCAAGAATTTCATTCCTTCTTTAATGGAAGATTTTTATATTATGGATTAACATTTATTTGGATACAGTAATTTGATGTAACAAAGAACAGCGTTTTTGAAACAATTTTTTAATGCTCAATTTGATATGAATCAATTCACCCATATATTCCTGTCCAAATAGGGATGGGTTGGCCCTGGGCAGGCTGCCTCTCTCCCTGCTCTCTCCCACCTCTGCCTGGAGGTGAGTGCAGTGCTAATTCTGTCTTTCCTTCTAGTTTAACCAGCTGTGAGGAAGCAGAATTTTTCTTAGTTCTGTCTTATTGAGTTTTCAGTACTTTAATGTTACCATTAGTGCTCTATCACTGGAGTTCTATAATGTGCAATGTGTAGTTTCTCTGCCTCAGTTGGTTAGACTCCTGTGCTGTCTGAGTCTTTGGGTCTCCCAGTTTCCTTCCCTGTTCCTGCTTCAGGAACCTCACTTGTTTCCAGTTTCATTTTTATGTTTTTGACAATTTCATTGTATTTTTTAAATTTGGTCCCCAAGTGTGTACCCTTTATAATTTTGTACACATAGGGAAATTCTCAGATTATTGATTATGGATAAACTGCACTGTAGTATGTGGAGCAGCTCTCTCACTGTTCATCCTTGTGTGTTTACCCTCTTACCTGTCTATCCTTTTATACTTCCATGTGACTATATATTGCTTTTCACTGAATACCATTAGCATGAGCAAATTTCAGTTTATATCCATGTTCTTTGAAATGGTTTTCAGTCATTTTCTCATTTTGAATTTACTTTTGATGTTATATCTTTTACTTTTATTATTCTCTGCACTTGAATTCTTTTTTTCTTGTAAAGACTGCAGACATCTGCCCTGAGATAGGGTAGCCTTCTTGCACCCTATTGCAGTTTGATGGAAGAAACCCCTTTATAATAAATGTGAGTGTATCACTCTCTTCTTTTGAATTTATCTTAAAAAGAAAACCTACAGGACAGGGGGCAGGGTGCATTTTAAGAGATAAATCCTTAGGTGTCCCCTCCTGGACACAGGGAATGAGTCCCCTTGGGCCAAATTTCAGCAGTCAGAGTGTGGCTGCCAACATGGGTATGTGTTTACCCCACTGTGTGTGGGTATTGATTCTGAACTGTGAGTGAGGCAGGCTCCTCACCTGAGCTGGCTCAAGTGTTTTCTTTTGCTTTCACTGAGTTTTTCTTTCTTTTTCTTTTTCTTTTTTTTTTTTTATTATTGTCATGTAATTAGTTTTTCATGCACTTAATACTTGTACTTCCTGATTGTCTTTATATTTTTCTGTCTGAAAATTAATTGACAGAGTAAAAGTATGAGCAGGCCTTGCCCATGAAGCCCTGGCCTCTTCCCAAGTGATTTACGCCTGGCTTCCTCCTTCCTAGTCAGGCTTGACCAGGCGGCACACACCTTTTCTGAGGTCAGGTCAGGCTGCCTTGGAACCAAGGCTGTAATTCCTCACATATGCCTGGGACTCTGTGCCCAGAAGAACTTCCTAGCCTACAGGGCCTGCTTTGGAAAGCCAGGCTCAGCTCTGCATAAATGGAAATGTCCCCCTGCTGGGGCAGGTCCCCTTGCAGGGAGGAAGTTCTGCCTGAAAAGGGCTTTTGCCAATACCTTGTCTTCCTGGCCTATGTATTCAGGAGCGTGATGCATCTCCTGTCAGTCAGGGCCCCAGAGTGTGCATATTTGGGGTGAGAGAGGGGTCTTGTGGAACCCTGGCAGTCAGCAGGCAGCTGGTAGGAGGGGGTGGTCTTCCACAGCCTCAGAGGCCAGTATCTCTCACCCTGTGGAGCTCAGAATCCATCTCCAGGACTGTGTCTCCTCTGCTGTGTGAGGCCCAAGTGGCTCTGGCTCACATTTGTCTCCCTGTGACCTGCAGGTGCTATGAGGTCCACAGAAAGGATGTCAGGTCTCCCCAGAAGGCGGAAAATGGTGAGTATGTGGGGCAGGTCTGGTCAGGTGGGAGGTAGGCTTGTTACAAGTGATGAACCAGCTGTGGCTGGCCTCTGGCCTCCTACTGTCAGCTCTATAGTCACCCAAGAGTACCTGAGTCATATGCTGCTTTAGCTCAGCCCTTGATGGTCATGGTGTGGGCTGGTGCAGGTTGGTTCCCAGTGTGCTACCTGGTCTGTAGCCACTTTGGCAGAACCCTCTCTGCCCAGCTGGACCCCAGCCCTAGGTTCTCAGTGTGAAGTGATGGCAGCGGGTCTCAGGGGATCCTGCCTTAGGTGTGGGAATCCTGGGTAGAAGATGCTGGCCTGAGGGGTCTGTATTTCTTCTTCTCAAGGAGTCACCCTCCTTTTCCCCTCCTATGCCCTACCAGGGCTTTTGGTACATTCTTAATATTCCTGTCCTTTTCTCATATTTACAGATCTGACTCCCCTTCCAAGTTCACAGCATTTTCATTTTTTTTTTTTTTTTTTTTGTGAATTTCCCATATGATGAAAGGAGAGAACAGTCACCTGGAACTTCACTGTATCTCTCTCTCTCTCTCTCTCTTTTTTTTTTTTCCTTCCCTAGGAATTGATACTTTATCAAATTGTGGAGAGGTTTCTTTTGGACCCCTCACAGGTTCCCATGTTTTCAGCCACTGTATTACCCTGCTTGGGGCTGCCTCAAGTCTTTAGGCTGCCCTGTGTCCTACAGGAAGCAGGCAATTTTAGACCCTTGGTCAGCTCCTTCTAGAGGACATTATGAGGTGTGTCATTCAGCTTGTGAGGTGAGCATCTGGAGGCCCTGGGGCTCAAGAATGTCCTGGAACAGGCCTCATCTAGAGAGCTACCTCCTTGGGACATTGTCTCCCCCAAGCCCTGTTCTCATTCCTTGGAGACAGGTGGACAGTGAGCCTGTGGATGCTGGTGCTGAGGGGCCAGGTCAGCAGTGATTCTTGCCCTTGCATTCTCTCACAGTTGTAAAGGAGGAAAACTCTCCCAGAGCATAAGGACCACCCACCCCAGTGCAGTGCTGTGCAAACCTGAAAGCCTCCTAGACTGGAGTCATGGTCCAGGTCTCCTGGGAGGGTGATCATGGAGTGTTTCTTTGAACAGGACCAGGGGGGATGATGTCCGGCTGTCAGGGACCTTCCAGCCCCTTGATCCTTACACATCTGCTCCCTTAGCTTCAGCCCTTTCTGTGTTTATCACTTTAAAATGATCTGCTCACTTATTGCAGGCCTGGGTTTCCTTAAATGTGAAATATATTTATTCAGAGGTGAGCAAGGTGAAAAAAAGTTGTTTTTTGTTTTTTTGGTTTTTTTTTTTAATCTTTTCTATTTGATCATTGTTATTTTGGAAATGTTTTAGGGCTTTAAGAAAAAAAAATAGGCTATGTTTCTTGTTTGTTTATTTCATTTGTGGTGTTGAGTATAAAACCCAGGGCAGTGCTTCCCAGATTTTCTCAAATTGCACCCCCCTTTTTTTCTTTCCACTTGTATTACTATATTAGTTATACATAATATTAGAGTTTGTTTTATTTATGTATCTTTTTGCTGTCAGGAATTGAACTCAGTGGCACTTTACCGCTGAGCTACATCCCCAGCTCTTTTTATTTATTTATTTTTAGACTGTCTCACTAACTTGTTTAGGGCCTTGCTACATTGCTGAAGCTGGCCTCAAACTTGCATCCCCTGCCTCCGGCTCACGGGTTGCTAGTCTTACAGGTGTGTACCTCCTTGCCTGGCTAGTGTTGGGTTTTTATTTTTTATATAGTATGCAAGCATAGTGTGTAAGTTACTCTACTTCAGTCCCCAGTAACTCCCTTTTCTCTCTCCTATTCTCTTTCTGTTTCCTTACTGCTATTCTACTAGACTTCCTTCTGTTTATCTATAGTTTTCTTTTTTAATTAATGCTTTATAGATAAACATAATGGTGAAATTCATTATGATATGTCATCTATGCACATAGCATAATTTGTCCAACTTCACTCCAGTGTTCTCTCTTTTCTTTTCCTTCCTCCCTAATTCTCAATCTCCGTCCTCTTCTGTACTGATCTCTGTTCTGTTTTCACGGGATCCTGCCTACCCCACTTTTTGTCCTGATTTTCCTCTAGCTTCCACATATGGGAAAGAAAACATTCAGCATCTGAGGTCTGGCTCTCACTTATTTCACTTAGCATGTTGTCTTCCAGTTCTACCCATTTTCATCCTGATGACATACTTTCATTCTTTATGACTGAGCAAAATCCCATTGTGTATGTGTACCTCATTTTCTTTATTCTTTTTTCTATTGGTGATGCCCTGGGCTGGCCTTGGATACGGGGAACTGTGGTGTGACTTCATCACTGAAGCGTGTTGATGTTGCACAGGGCGCTCAGGCTGCTCCCTGCAGGATGGTGCTGAGTCCCAGGGTTTGCAGTAAGGACTGAGGTGCATCATGAAGTTATGTGAAATTTGAGGCTATTCCAGGGTCACATTTGTTCTGCTTCTTTTTCTGTGTTTATTTGTGGAGCAGCTCCACTGCTATTTGGCTGACCATCTGCTCCCTGGAGGTGTTGTCATTTCTCATCTACGTGGTGTTAAAGGTACCATTAGTGCCACCTTTGGTGACTGTTGACTTGAAGCAAGTTTTGTACTAATTTCATTGGTAGTCAAAATGCTCTTTTTCAAAGTTCTGTGGTATTTTGGGTCCCTTGTAATGTTGAATGATGTTTTGCATTTCTAAAAAGGAATCATCACCCGGGATTCTGATGAGTTTAAATATAATTGGTAGATTCTTTGGGATTATTACCACCTTAATAATGTTAAACCTTTTTCCATGAGCATGAAATAGTTTCTCATTTATTTGGATCTTGAGCTTCTTCCAAGAAGTGTTACAGTTTAGAAAATAAGTTTTATAGTTTCTATTGTGTATGTATGTAGCATATATTATTATTATATTATTTATTCTTCTATATTTATTCTTGGAGTGTCATTATAAATGAATTTTTAAGAATTGCATTTCAGAATTTTATAAGAGCAAAGCTAATTTTTGATTATTAATTGATTTTTATTGAGTTTTGTTTACTAATATTTTCACCCCTGACCTTGGGAACACATCTTCCTCTTGGGTACTTCCAGGCTTTGAAAATTATGAGTGCTGGTGCTCTGAACTTTGCAGGGCAGGATTTTGTGTGGACCTTCGTTGTGAACTCATTTGGGTTACCTCAACTTTGCAAAATGGCTTGAGGTCCAGGAGCCACCGCTCTGACACATGAGATAGGGTTGATCATTTCAGCCTGTGACAGTTGAGTGGCTGTGGGCCTGTGAGGAGGTTTGTGTGAGGCCTCTGTGTGTTAAAGCCCTAAGACTTCTCAGGTATTGATCTTCCCACATGTCACAGGCTTTCTGGTAGGTTCAGCAATGAAGAAACCCTGTCAGATGTCCTGTTCACTTGTAGTAGAGACTGTAGAGAGCAGGAAGCCAGTAATACAAGGCAAATGTGTTACCTGTTCCTACCTCTATCATTGTGGTGGAGTTCTTGATTTTGCCTCAGTGTCTGCTGCTGTGAGAGTCAGCCCTGAGGTCTGTAATGGTGTGATTTTGTTCCTGTCTTCCCTAGTAGCCCCCCTCTTGGTGTGTTTTCTAGAAATGGTGAGAGCATGGAGACCTGGTTTTGTTCTTCAGTATAGCCTCAGGTTTTGTAGATCCCCATGACTTTTTAGGGTGTTTTATTCATTTCTAGGTCTGTGCGTGTTAATGTCACAAAATTGGGTTTGCTTTTTGTCAGCTGCTGCTGCTTCATTCTTTCTAGGTATCAACACTTCTCCAGATGCATGATATGCAGATGTTTTCTAAAATTCTTGTTCTTTTTTTTTTCTTTTGAGGTGTTGGGATTTTTTGATCCTGGAAGTTCTATTATATGAGTGGGACAAAATAACATGATTTCTGAAATAAACATTATCATTCAGCACATCCTGTGCTGCTTACCTACACAGTCAAGCACTGTGACTCAGTGTAAATGCTTAGTTAGGTGAGATCCTATCCAAATCTTTACTACGTTCTACCAGCTAAACTACAACTTTGTCAATAGGTATTTCTCAGGGTAGGTATTGACAAAAAGACTAATATTAGCTCTCCTCTGCACATGAAGTCGTAGGGCTTCATCATTCCATGTATTAGTCATTAACCCTGAGAAGATCTTAGGGGTGACCTGAGAGCATACCTTACTTTCTTGATTAAAATTGAGAAGGGTATTTTTTTTTTCTCTTCTGATGCTTTCCTGATAATTCTTTCTTATATTGGAATGTCCATTTGGGGAAGTGAGTGCAGACAGAGTACAAGTTTAACAACCAAATCAGACACTGAATATTTGGAGATCACAGAATCATGTAGAATCATCTATTCTCACATGTAGAGAATAGAACTCACATGTTGTCAATCTCTCCTGGTATACCTTATACTTTTGTGGGACATTTTAGACCTCAGTGGCCTTTGAGGATGTGGCTGTGAACTTCACCCAGGAAGAGTGGGCTTTGCTGGAACCTTCCCAGAAGAATCTCTACATAGATGTGATGCGGGAAGTCCTTAGAAACCTGGCTTCTATAGGTAAGGATGACGTTTCATTACATAATCATAGACAAAGCACCTGGGAGGTTTTTTTTTTTTCCCCCTCATGAATTTGGAGTGTGAGAAAGGGAGTACTTTAGGGAATAATTTGGGCCTAATGTCATTGCACTCTGCAACATAAATACCATAATCCTGTCTCCTCCCTGCCTTTACCATTTTTTTTAATGGGCACAGTATAGTTGTCCAAATTGTAAATCCCATAATGCATTCTGAAATCATGATGATGCATAATGACTTTTCTGGGACTACATTTCAGGAGACACATGGGAGGACCAGAACATGGAATATCAGAACACAAATACCAAGAGAGATGTAAGGTAATTTGTACTCATATGAGGAAACTGAGTGCCTTGAGGGAATTCTAGCACATCCTATAGTTCCACAAATAAGCAACAGAAACAAGCATGAGATGAATTATACTTATTCTTTTTTCACCAAATATGGACTTTAACGTAAGATAGTTGTTTACTGTTTTCAAAAACTATTGAATTTTTGACAGTGTTAACAAGCTTCATTTATGATAGCACTGCTTTAGTAGCAGCTGTGGAGAAGCAGTTTACAAAGTAATTGTTATATTGATTTTCAAAGAGCATACAGTATAGATATGACAAAAAACCAGTGCTTTCCATGATATTGGTAATAGTATAAGTCCAAAGCCTATTAATAAATGTAAAAGTATTAATGATTCAACCATAAATTGTACTTGTAATTATTATTATTATGTTTTTACAGAAGTCATATGGTAGGCTCTGGAAAACTTTGAAAAGGTACCCAGTGTGGAAAAATCTCAGGGAGATTCCACATCTTAGTCTTAAAAAAACATTCCTGCTAGTCAGTTCATGTGAAAGCAATATGTGTGGACAGGTCTTCACATGTCATGTTTTCCTTAATAGGCCCATCATATCTCACTCTGCAAACCAACCATATGAGAAGGAGGAGTGTGGCAGAAAGCTATATGAATGTAAAGAGAAGAGAAAATCCTCCATTTCTCTCACAAGTGTTCAATGCCAGGTGTCAGAGCACACTGTAAATGGACCTAATGGAGGTCTGACATGTGGAAGAGAGTTCAGTTGTTCCAGGTGTTTTCAAAAATATCAACCATCTCATACTGGAGAGCAGCCACCTGGATGTAAGCATTGTGGAGGCGCCATTACTATTTCAAATAACCTTCAAATGCATGAACAAACTCCTCCTGGAGAGCCGACTTACAGATGTAAGCAGTGTGGGAAAGCCTTCACTCATTCATATTCTCTTCAAAAACATAAACGAAATCATACAAGTAAGAGGCTCCATGAATGTAAAGAATGTGGTAAAGCCTTCAGTAAATTCTCCTACCTTCGAATACATAAACGAACTCATACTGGAGAGAAGCCCTATGAATGTAAACAGTGTGGTAAAGCCTTTCCTTCATCCAGTAAACTTCATAAGCATGAAAGAATTCACACTGGGGAAAAGTGCTATGAATGTAAAGAATGTGGTAAAGTCTGCACATGTTACTCTGAACTTCAAATACATGAACGAACTCACACAGGAGAAAAGCCGTATGAATGTAAGCAGTGTGGCAAGGCTTATGCTCGGATTTCTCGCCTTCACTCACATGAAAAAACTCATACTGGAGAGAAGCCCTATGAATGTAAACAGTGTGGGAAAGCCTTCGCTACATCTGGTAACCTTCAAATACATGGAAGAACTCATACTGGAGAGAAGCCTTATGAGTGTAAACAATGTGGGAAAGCCTTTATTTCTTCCACTGCCCATCAAATACATAAACGAATTCATACAGGAGAGAAGCCCTATGAATGTAAGCAGTGTGGCAAAGCCTTCATTCGATCCTCTGCCCTTCACTCACATGAAAGAACTCATACTGGAGAGAAGCCCTATGAATGTCAACAATGTGGTAAAGCCTTTACTCGGTTATCTTATCTTCATGCACATGAACGAACTCATACTGGAGAAAAGCCCTATGAATGTAAGCAGTGTGGCAAAACCTTCACTCATTTCTCTACCTTTTACTCACATGAAAGAGCCCATAGTGGAGAGAAGCCCTATGAATGTGAGCAGTGTGGCAAAGCCTTCATTGATTCCTCTAGCCTTCATTCACATGAACGAACTCATACAAAGCCCTATGAATGTCAACAATGTGGTAAAGCCTTCACTCGGTTATCTTACCTTCACTCACATGAACGAATTCATACTGGAGAGAAGCCCTATGAATGTAAGCAATGTGGCAAAGCCTTCAGACATTCCTCTAGCTTTCGCTTACATGAAAGAGCTCATAATGGAGAGAAGCCCTATGAATGTAAGCAATGTGGCAAAGCCTTCAGACATTCCTCTAGCTTTCACTTACACGAAAGAGCTCATAATGGAGAGAAGGCTTATGAATGTAAGCGGTGTGGCAAAGGCTTCATTTATTCCTCTAGCCTTCGCTCACATGAAAGAATTCATGATGGAGAGAAGCCCTATGAATGTAAGCAGTGTGGCAAAGCCTTCAATTATTCCTCTAGCCTTCGCTCACATGAACGAATTCATACTGGAGAGAGGCCCTATGAATGTCAACAGTGTGGTAAAGCCTTTACTCGGTCATCTTACCTTCACTCACATGAACGAACTCATGCTGGAGAGAAGCCCTATGAATGAAACAATGTGGTAAAGTCTTCACTTGTTCCTCTGAACTTCAGGTTCATGAACAAACTCATCTTGCAGAGAAGCCATATGAATGTAAACAGTGTGGCAAAGCCTTCACTCAGGCCTCTAGCCTTCATTCACATGAACAAACTCATACTGGAGAGAAGCCCTATGAATGTCAACAATGTGGCAAAGCCTTCACTCATTCCTCTACTCTTTGCTCACATGAACAAACTCATAATGGAGAGAAGCCCTGTAAATGCAAAGAGTGTGGAAAAGCCTTCACTGTATTAGCTTACCTTCAAAAATATAAAACAAATTCATACTAGGGAGAAGCCCTATGAATGTAAGCAGTGTGGCAAAGCCTTCAATCAGTCCTTTAGTCTTCACTCACATGAAAGAACTCATACTGGGGAGAAGCCCTATGAATGCAAAAAATGTGGAAAAGCCTTCACTGCCTTCTCTTACCTTCAAACACATAATCAAACTAATACTGAGTAGAAACCTTGTGGATGTACAAAATGTTTTAAAGCCTTCACTAGTTTGTTTAACCTTTGAATACACACATAAATTCATACTGGAGAGATGCCCTATGAATGCAAAAAATGTGGGAAAACCTTCACTGTATTCTCTTTCTTTCAAATACATAAAGGAATTCATACTGGAAAGAAGTCCTATAAATGTAAGCAGTGTGGCAAAACCTTCACACAGTCCTCTAGCCTTTACTCACATGAACAAACCCATATGGGAGTGAAACCCTATGACTAAGCAGTGAGTCAAAGCCATCACTCAGTCCATTCTATTTCACACACATGAAAGAATTCATGGTAGAGAGAAGCCCTATAAATGTAAACAATGTTGAAAAGTCTTCACTACTTTGTCTAGCCTTAAAAGGCTTAATCAAAATCATTCTGGAGAAAATTATTAGTGTGAACACCGTGGGAAAGCTTTTCCTTGATTACTTTTGCTCACATGAACAAAATCATATAGGAAAGAAGCCTTATGAATGTAAACAATGTGGAAAGCCTTTGCTTCAACTGGTGAACTTCACTCCCAAGAAAATACTCATACTGGAAAGAATGTTACCTGGGTATGTAAACATTGAGGTAAAACCTTTAGTCCTTCCACTTGTCTTCATGTGCATGAACAGACTCATGCTGGAGAGCAGCTCTATGAATGTAAACAATGTATTAAACCTTCATGGTGGGGTTGTAGCTCAGTGGTAGAGCCTTTGCTTAGCATGTGTGAGGCACTGGGTTTGATTCTCAGCACCACATATAGATAAATAAATAAAACAAAGGTTCATTAATATCCAAAAATTTGAAAAAAAAACACATCATTTTTTTTTCTTTTTCTCTTTTCCTACAAATGCATGAACAATCTCAATGGAGAAAGGTCCTGTGAGATTAAATGGTCTGGTAAAGCCTTCAGTAGTTTGGCCTACCTTCAAATACTTTAAAAATGTAAATAGTCTGGTAAAGATTTGACTAGTTATGCTTATCTTCATATACATGAAGGAACTTATACTGGAGAGAAGCCTCTTGAAAGTAAATACTGTGGTACAACCTTTGCTTATTCCAATTCAATTTGAAAACTCATACCAAAAAAAGACTGTATGAAAACAATGTGAAAAGCTTTCAGGACTTCTATTCTCCTTCAATTGCATAGCACACTCATATCACAGAGAAAAAATTTGATTGTGTATTGTGTAATTTTTTTTTTCTTTTTAGTTGTAGTTGGACAGAATATCTTTATTTTACTTATTTATTTTTATGTGGTGCTGAGGATCTAGTGTCTCACCCGTGGTAGGTAAACGCTCTACCCCTGAGCCACAATCCCTAACCTGTCTTATTATTAGCTTCAAATCACAAACAGATTCATACCAGATAGAAGCCTTATGAATGTCAACAATGCAACAATGTGCAAAAGCTTTCAATTGATCTTCCTACCTTCAAATACAAGAACAAACATACTGGTGAGAAGTTCTTTGTGCATAAACAATGTAGTAAGTCATTTGTTGCAGTGACATTTAAAAACATAAAATAACTTCTTCTACTGAAACAAAGCTGTATTAATATAAACAATCAGAAAAAAGCTATATTAATGTAAACACTTTCCTTTGGTGCAGTTCCCCTAATAAGCATTAAAAAAATGATAATTAGAAATGCTATTTCAGGGACTGGGGCTATAGCTCAGTGGTGAAGTGCTTGCCTTGCATGTGTGAGGCACTGGGTTCAATCCTCAGCACCACATAAAAAGATAAAAAGATACTATGTTTTCATCTACAACTCAATAAATATAAAAGAAAAAGAAATGCTATTTCAATGCAAAAGTTCTGAGAAATAATTCAGTTTTCCTGTTCATTTTCAAATATGAAAAGATTCACACTACAAAAACTCTGAACATTAAAGAAGTGATAAATCATTTTTCCCTGTTGCTTTCAAAGCCGTTTCCCTCACAGTGGAAGAGAAACCCTCTAAATGTGTGATATTTACTTCTTATACATGAAAGGTAATGGAAAAAAGTAATGTGTGAAAGAGTTTAATTTTTACAGTTCCTTTGAAGAACAGAAAAAAAAAAAATTGTACAGGTTGAGAAACCCTGAACCAGAAATCTGATAGAGCCTTTACAAGTTTCAGTTTGATTTATGTGTCACATTTCCATTGTACTGACAGAACTATTGGAAAATTCGACCTATGGGAGGGAAGATTTATTTTGGCTCATGGTCATATACCTTTTTCAGTGTATCACAGACTGACCACCTTGCTTTAGGCCTGAGGTGAAGCAAAACATAATATGGAGTGATGTAGGAAAGAGAGACTATTTACCTCATGGTGGCTGGGAAGGAGGGAGAGAGAGGGAGATAGAGAATCAGTTAAGTACATCATTACTTGCCTAACAAGTTTTGTTTTGCAGACTGTAGATGTGGCCTTTCTATTTTAGAGTTTCCGCTTCCCTTGATACTCTAGTGTGCACTTGTGATGTGGTTCACATCTTGATGCCTCATGGTCCAGGTCCAGGTACAAAAAGAAGAGGAAACCATGATGCTAGGTTCTAATAAAGCATGGGAGAGGCTACCTCAAGTATTCTGAGGGCAAAATCCCTAGTCAGTGTGTGGGCTGCTCTTAGCACACTAACAGCATTCCAAAAGTCATATAAGAAGGTTTGATGGTCTTAGACAAAATCACTATGCATTTTGTACTAACCCTAATAAGAATGAATCACATTTCCTGGAGATTGAGGTGGTGACTTCCATTGTAGGTTATTGGGCAGCTAAAATCTTTCAGTACCACACAAAACATGAGCACTACTGGGGTCAGAGGAATATATTACCTGTGTAAAGTGCAAGTTTGCATGAGTACCCCAAATTTTTCAGAGGAAATTTATGTAGAGAGTAGTAGTTTTGTGTAGTGGGCAGTTCTAGAAACCTACTAACAAATGACATTGGTCACCAAGACCCTTCAATGCTTCTTGCTATGCCAATATCCCAATAATTATGCTGATCTCCTGGTATCAAGGTACAGGATGGTTCTTTAGTTGGCCTTGAACCAGCTCAATTCTTCCCCACCCCTGTTGCTTGTACGTGTCAAGAATAAAAGTGAAGTGTGGACATAGAAGAATAAAGAGCATTCCCGTGAACCACTGGCCAAACTTTCTGTGTCATGGAGAAGGTGAAGTGGCAGAAGGCAAAAGAGGCGACAGACATGGTGAACTCAGCAGTCTCTTTCTCCTTTTGTTAAAATATTTTTTGTTGTTGTTTTTGATGGACCATTTTTTTTTTAATTTGCTTATTTATATATGGCACTGGGAATCAAATGCAATGCCTCACATGTACAAGCCAAGTGCTCTAACTCTGAGTACTTCTATGCCTGGACTCCACATGGGTATTTAAAATATTGCCTTCAATAAGATACTGATTCATTTTTTTATACTGTCTTGTTCCCAAAAAGAAGTTTGTAGTGTAGCAGAAATAGAATAAGAAAGAAGTCAACAGTGTTAGTGTTAAACCATGATGCAAAGAAAAGACCACTGACTCCAATTTAAATCAAATTAAAGCAAGCTTGTAATTCTGACCAGCAGGGACTGTCCCTCTCCTGAAATATGTGGGAATAGAAGACAGTACTCCAACTATCTAGGAGCTCAGTTTTATAGCACAAAAAGTTGCAAAAAGGGGGGTGTCTTGAGAACTTACAGATAACAGGATTTTGAAATGCATAATACTAAGGCAAGTAGTAGGTTAAAGGTCTAAGTGGTTCAGCACTTAGGGAGTAAATATAAATCCCAACATCTGAATTTATGAGGCACTATTAGAGTTTCAGAGAGGATTGTTATCTTGTCAGGGAAAGCCAGAATTTATGAGGTACCACTGAGGTTTCAGAGAGGGTTGTTCTGGTCAGGGCAAGCCAGGCATGGGTGAGTTCAAGGTACAGGCAGGAATTCCAAAGAAGTTGATAAATCTCAGGAATTTATAGTAAAACAGAAATTAACTTTTCATGACTTTGTGACAAGATGGCTCCCAATCTTAAGATGGAATTAGGCTGGGTTCATCAGTTAGCAGAGCACACAGTCACCAGGGGTTTGAGAAGGGGGACTCTGGTGGAATAGGGAAAGTAGCAAATGATAAGCTATTACTTTTATTAATTTGGAAAGGGGAATTTGGAACTTTTTAGAAACTCCAACCAGAGACATACTCTTAACTCAGAGTTTTGTTCTGTATTGTCCTAGGGTTCAGGATCTCTTTTTATTAGGGGAGCAGTCCAGTTGAGAAGTGGATCCTTCAGAAATCTAGCATTACAGTGGAGGGTTTATCTTACAATGCTCTGGTGATTTGTCAAAACAGAATTTTTTTTAAGTTGGAACCTACAGTTTTTGTATAAATATGTATGAGGGTGCTCTCTTAGTCCCTATAGCCATCTCAGTCATAAATATATATGTATGTTAAAAACAAGAAGATTTGTGTGGGGGGAGTAGTCTTCTCACCTTTGTCACTAGTTTTTTAGAGACATGACATTTCATTTATTTAGTGTTTTATTAAAACAAAAAAATGCACCTCATTGATTTGGAGGCATTTGTTTTCTCTTTTATGTTCTCCAATTTATTCTACAGATTTAGAAACTTTTTTAGATTCAAACATCTCCAATCTTGTCACTATAATTATATTTGATCTTTAGAAGGAACAATTCCTTTATCTGGAAATGCACAGATTCCACAGTGGAGATGTTTTAGAATTCTTGCATTCATATAGATGTATGTGTATGTATACATATATGTATATGTATTTGTATATCTTGAGATTTGTGTGTATGTATATACATATACATATATACATATATCAACCTGCTTTTGTTCACAGTCCAGTTTTTCTCAGTCCCAATCTCACTGACATTGAGCTCAAATTTACACTGGGCATAATCTGAACTTTAAAATATTCATGTAAAAAAAGAACTCACAAAAAGATTTGTAGCTAAGATCTGAGAGACACCTTTGGGACTTACCAATATATAATAATAAATCAGTGAGTTTAGGGACTCCCCATGTTTCCCAAACACTGGTTATTTGAAATAATAGCAATTCACAAATAGACAGGGAAATCTGTTAGGGTTAGGGTTAGGGGTCTAGCAAGGGCTTATACAAAGAACACTTAAAAAGAGTGTCCAGAAGAAAGGCAAATTAAGAGTATAATTGTATAGGGAGTCCTTGGTGGTTTGTTGGGGTTTAGAATTAAGTTAACCTGGTTTGAAATTTGGTTTTCTAATATAGAATCAAGATCACAGTCCAGTAGACACAAAAGCTGGTAATCTCCACAGAATGTCATGTGATCTGCCCTCATTGCCTCCCCTGGATATGGAAGCATCCTTTCCCATTACCATGCTGAAAGAATCCAGGGTTAACTTAAAAACATGAGCTGACTTTGGAACCTAAAAGAGGCCCTCATGTCACTACAGAAGTGTAGGATTCCACTAGGATGGTGGGTGGGGAAGTAATGACAGAATGACAGACATGCCACATCTTTTCTTTAGAAGGTTGAGTTCTGGGGGCTGCTCCTGGGGAAAAGGGGGAGAGAGGCAGACCCTGTGGACATCTCAGGACACTGAAATACTTGTTTTCCCATGTTTTTCTCCTCAATATTGGTAACTTGCATGTCTTATGTGGTTGTGAGAGACTGTGTTTCAGTTTGACAGAACTTTTCTAGAGAAGATGCAGACTTGAGACAGGCCATGCCTTGAAAGAAGAATGTAGGCAACATTTTCTCCTAGGCCCCACCTGGTGAGATAGGTACATTGATGGAAGGTGGAAATGACCACTCCCTTTCCTGGGCCACAGAGGGTTGGAGATACCTTTTTAAAATGAGGAAGTCCTGGTTTCCCTGGGAATGTATGCTTCTGCCTGTCCTTTAGTCTCCTGTGCTGGTTAGTAACAGGGCTGTTCCACTTCACACTGGTGAGGATAAATTAATGAGGAAATGAAGGATAAGAGGCAATAGTGATACAATGAGCCCTGGTACAGGTCTGAGTCAGTCTATTTTCAGAAATGGTCTATGCTTCAACTTAGGATGGACAATAGCCAGAGGAGTATACACAGTCCTGAGAATAACAGCCTCAAAATCATTTCTCCCAGTAAATTCATGTTGATAAAGTTAATACTGAAAAAAGAAAAACCATCTTTACAATTTCATTGAGAAAACCCAGTGGTTTTCCTGGTGACACACTTTTGTATCTGAACCATCAGCTTTTGAAAATAAGGGTTGACTTATCAAGACTTGCCCTATGACACTTCAAACCTCACTTCAATATATTCATCTCTCTATGTTCTCAGATTTGAAACTATTTCTTGTGACCTTTGTCTATTGCCACTCACTTTCCTGCACTAAAATTATGACTTCAATGATTTAATGTCAGATCTAAAATCCTATAAGCATGCATCTGCAATTTGCTTTGTGAGTGTCTGTCAAAGTGACATATCCCATGCTGAACTGCTTCCTGAGTGAAGGAGTGTGATTGATGAGTGGGCTGTGAACTAGAACACTACTTTTTAAACTCCACTTACAATGACATTGATAATGATTCCAATCAGTATGTTTATCTGAACAATTTCAACAAGATTCTTTAATGCACCTTGATATCAAACAACTGGATAGGAGAATGACTGTAATTTTATTCTGTGGTGAAAATTGGTGGCACATGTGTGTGGCAGTATCCCTGGTTACATAAGGTCTTTCATAAGAATGTAAAGAAAGTATTGATTGATTGATTATCTGGAGTGTAAAAACAAACAAAACCAAAAAAAAAAAAAAAAAAAGAAACACCAAATATTTTGACATGGTTTGGGCTTATCAAAGAGGAGCATAAAGAATGATGCTTGGGACTATTCAGTGTCCAACCTAGTGTGTGTGTGTGTGTGTGTGTGTGTGTGTGTTATGTGTGTATATATATTTCACACACATTTTTTTTTCCTTTTGATATTAGTATTAGCTGCAGGACAGGCTGAACAAATGTTAGCTGCAGGTGGGCTGAACACTCAACCCCCACCCTTCTGGTGCCTTATAGCTTATTTGCCTCAAGACTGAACACTGAAACCCACTCAAAACTGAACACTCAACCCTCACTTGTCTGGTGCAATGGAAACCCACATTGGGCCCTTGCCTAAGGGCAGAAGATGACACCCTTAGCAACTACAGTATGATCCAATCACTATGCCAACAAGGCATCTTGCAGACCCAGAGACCCCGTTAGATTTTGGCTATAAAAATTCTCTCCTGCCAGCCCCTCCCCTCTTCTCACTTTGCCTTCCCTCTTTGCTTTCTCCCTCTCTTTCTTTTCTGTTTTTCATCTCTCTCTCTCTCTCTCCCTCCTCCTTTTTCTGTTGATCAGATACTGCTACAATAAAGATCTCTTGGTCATTCTGAGTGTCATGGTCATGTTCCTTTTATTTTGGTGCCAAAACCTGGGAAGAAGGTAAAACTCACATTTGACCACCACAGTGGTTCTCAGGGACTCCCTCCTACCTCAGGTTTGACCTCTGGGTCCCAAATTATTTCTCTTTCTCTACATAGACCTCACAGACCATCTCAGAGGACTGTGTAACCCCCGTGAACACACAATGGAGTACTGACTGTTGATCATCTTGTCAGCCTCAGTGGAGCAAGGCATGTCCCAATTTAAGGCCATCTACCAGACTCTTTCTAAAATGTTTCACGATGGGCCACTGGGCTTCATACTGTCCCAGTACACACAGAGGTGCATGGCCTGACCCTAGCCCCCATATTCTTGTAGGGCTAGCCATCGATGATTGATGGGGTCTCAAGACTCCTGAATCAACAAGTCCAATAACCATGCTGGAACCCAGAGTCCAAATGACTGTCCATGGTCACTTTCCTTTCACCAGGGGTTGAATTCAGGGGCATTCAAACATGGAGCCACATCCCCAGCCCCTATTTTGTATTTTATTTTGAAACAGGGTCTTGCTAAATTGCTTAGTGCCTCACTTTTTTGCTTAGGCTGGCTTGATCTCTTGATCCTCCTGCCTCAGCTGCTGGGAATACAGGGGTGTGCTGCTGTGCCCAGCACACCTAGGATATTTGCAGCAAAAGCAGCACACCTAGGATATTTGCAGCAAAAGTAGCATCCAGGAGAATCTCTGCTGCCCCAGGTCTTTTCTCCTTGTCCTACCCCTCCTTCTCTATCTCCTCCTCTGCCTCCACTGCCTACTCCTCCATCTCCTCCTTCTGTGTCTTTACCCCCTCCTCCTATAACTCCTCCTGCTCCAACCCCTCCCCCTCTCCCTTCACCCCTCTAACTCCTCCAAACTACTTCCTCTACCTCAACCCCTCCTCCTTCCCTCCTTCAATACCTTTCTCCTCCACCTTCCCTCCTCTTCCTCCTCCCCCTCTTCTTCCTCCATCCTCTCTTCCTGCTGTACTCCTCATCTCTTGTCCACAGTCTTCCTCCTTCTCCACCCTTTCTCTACCTCTATTTCTTTCTCCACCTCCTCCTCCACACCCTTCCTCCTCTATTTCCTCTTCTTACTCCTCCTCCATCACTTCCTCTTCCCCTCTTCTGCTCCCTCCAACACCTACCTCCTCCCCCTTTCTCCTCCATCCCCTTTTCTTTCCCTCCTCCACTTTCATGTCCTCTTCTTCCTCCTATATTTTCTCCTCCTTTGCCTCCACTCCATCTTTCTCCATCCCCTCCTCCTTATTTATGCCTCTCAGCCATACTCCCTCCTTCATCTCCACTATATTCTAAGCCTCCACCACTTCCTGCGCCCCTACTTTATTCCCTTCTTTCTTCTCCTCCCACCTCCTCCTCCTACCTCCTCCCCTTCTCCATTCTTTATTCTCCATCTCCTATTCTTCCCCTCCTCTGCTCCCTTTTTCTTCCACCCCCTTTCTCTTCTTCCTTCATCCCTCATCTTCCTCTTTCTTTATCCCTCCACCCCTTCCTTCTCTCCCTTCTTTTTTGTACACTGCTTTCTTTTCTCCTTCATCCTCCTCCACCCCCTCTTCCTCTACTCCCTTTTTCTGCACTCCCTTTTTTCTTCCTGCCTTCCCATTTCTCCATCTTTTTCCTAATCCTAGCTCCTTCCTTCCCCATCCCTTCTTCCTTCTCGACCCCTCCTTCTTCTTTGTGCTCCTTTATTCTTCATTCACAGCTCCTCCTTCTTTTTGCCCAATCTTTTTTTTTTTTTTTTTTTTTTTTTTTTTTTTTTAATCTTCAGTAGCCTTACAGCTGCAGATTTTGGCTTTTACCCCGACTAGTTACCAAAGTCTTGAACACTCAAAGTCCAATTCCTATAACTTTGTTCAACATGGACACCAGTGGGATTAAAGGAGGATTAAATGTCACAGCATTCAGCTACTTATGCATATAAAGGAAGATGGCAGTATCTTTCTGAAAGGAGAATCAGTTAAGATGTGGGAGGAGAGTGCTGCATATATGAATGTTGTAGAGGGAATTGTGCTGGGAGAATGGACACATTGGCTGGACCCACTAATGACAACTTCGAAGCTTTGTTATAATCATTGACACACTGGAAGAGAACATCAGCAACTCTTTGAACCATAGCACACCTGCCAGTAGACACCAGTCACTATGAACCTGGTGGTCCCTGCTAGCCAGTGTGGCTCCCTCATTGGAAAACATGTTTATTAGATGAAGGAGATTTGACAGAGCACAGGGGCTCAATCCCAGGTGACAAGGACATTCTCCCTAATGCAGCTGGGTGGGCCTTTGCTATTGCAGGCATTTCTCAATCCATCACTGAGTGTGTCAAACAGATGTGCATAGTCATGTTAGAGTCCCCCCACTGGGTTGCTCATCCCATACTGCCCAAGATGCCATCTTCTGCAGTCCTCTTTTCAGGGATCCAGGGCAGGTACAGCACAAGCAGCAACAGTGCACACTTTTCCCACAGCACCTCATCCATGTGCCTCAATCCTGATATAGAGAAACCCCTCTGGAGACCTGTGCCATTCAAGGACAGTCTGCCATTCCATAGCTAGCCTTGACCAAGTTGCACCAATTGGCAATGCAACACTCTCATTGTCCTGGGACACAATGATCACACGGGATTAAACAGCATTGATTCCAGCTCTTCAGAAGTGAAAGGCTGTCCAGCAGGTTTGCATGCACCTGGTCAGGCTACTCACAAACTCAGTGTCCCAAACAACTTGACTGGCTGCATAATCAGGTGTCAAGGCACCAAAACAAATGAGATCCTTCAGATGTCTGGAGCACAGGTGAATATTGTGAGCCCAGTGGAAGATCTACTGATAGCAGCTCACCATCACTGAATCTGCTGCCAGCAGTAGCCTGGCTCAGAATCTCATCAAGCTCAGCCTTTCCTCAGAGAGAGGTGGCATGGGGAGCCATTGGAACAATGCAGATTGATCTCTTATCCCTTTCATCTGCTCACCGCCACTCATGATCCATCTGTTTAGTTTCTGAACAGTCATTCCAGGTTTTACATAGTTTGTAAATCTTAAGATTTTACACACTTTATTATCCACTCATGGTTGTTTAATATTATTTGTTCTAATTATTTATATATGACAGCAGAATGTATTTCAATTTATTGTACACAAATGGAGCATACATTTTTATTTCCCTGGTTGTGCATGAAGTAGAGTCAAACCATTTGTGCAACCATACATGTATCTAGGGTAATGCTGCCCATCTTGTTCCACTACCTTTCCTATTTCCAGGTCCCCTCCATTCCTTTCACTCCCCTTTGACCAATCTGGGGTCTGAACCCAAGGGCACTAAACTGCTACAACACATCCCCAGTTGTTTTTAATATTTTATTTAGAGACAGGGTCTCCTTAAGTTAATTAGGGCATGTCTAAGTTTCTGAGGCTAGCTTTGAAGTCTCAGTCCTTCTGCCTTAGTCTCCTGAGACACTATGGATTACAGGCATGAGACATTTACTATGTCCCACTGAAATAATTCGTTTTTTAGATTCTCATTTTAGTATGAATCTAAACATCCATATGTCCCCATCCAAATAAAGGTCAGTGGGCCCTGGGCTGGCTGCCCTCTCTCACTGCTCTTCTCTACCTCTGCCTGGAGATAAGCTTAGTGCCAATTCTTTCTGTCATTCCTTATAGTTTAACCATAAATGAAGAAGCAGAATTTTACTTGGTTTTGTCTTATTTGAATTTTGAATAACTCAATGTTATCATTAGTGCGCTATCTCTGTGGTGCTATAACTTGTATTGTGTGGATTCTCTGCCTCAGTTGGCTAGACTCCTAGTGCTGTCTCAGGCTGTGGGTCTTTCAGATCTTTCCTTTTTTAAGAGCCTCACTTTTTTCCAGTTTAACTTTTTAATCTTGATAATGTCATTCTTTTTAAAAATTTGGCCCCCAAGTGCACATACTTCATAAATATTGTAGACATTGGAAAAACATTGTCAGATTATAGATTATGGATGAATTCAAATTACTAGAAAATTCCAGTGCAATGTCTGGATGAGCTCTGACTATTCATATATGTGCATTTATGTCTTACACCTGTCTATCCTGGTTTATTTCATATCACCATATATTTCTTTTTTACTGAATATCATTTGCATGAGCAATTTTCTGTGTATTTCAATGTTCTTGGAAAGGTTTTCAGTAATTTTCTCATGTTTATTCATTTGTGAGGACATTTCTTTTCCCATTTAATATTTTCTTTGTGTGAATTTATTTTCCTTTGTAAATACTGCAGGCATTTGCCCTGAGGTAGAGCAGTCATCTTGCACCCTGTTGCAGTTTCATGAAGGAGCCTCATTTTTAATAGATTTGAGTGTATCACTCTCTTCTTTTGCATTTCCTTTATCTTCTCATTAAGAAAACCTATAAGACAGGGGGCATGGGGGGTTTTGAGAGATAAATCCTTAGGTGTCCCCTCCTGGACACAGGAAATGAGCTCTCCTGGGGTCACATTTCAGCAGTCAGAGTGTGGCTGTCAACATGGGAATGTGTTGACCCCTCTGTGTGTGGGTATTCATTCTGAACTGTGAGTGAGGCAGGCTCCTCACCTGAGCTGGTTCAAGTGTTTTCTTTTGCTTTCACTGAGTTCTTTTTATTATTGTCATGCAACTAGTTTTTCATGCACTTAATACTCGTATTTCCTGATTGTCTTTATATTTTTCTGTTTGAAAATGAGTTGACAGAGGAAAAGTGTGAGCAGGCCTTGCCCATGAAGCCCTGGCCTCTTCCCAAGTGATTTATGCATGGCTCCCTCCTTCCCAGTCAGGCCTGACCAGGCACACACTTTCTCTTAGGTCAGGGTAGGCTGCCTTGGAACCAAGGCTGTAATTCCTCACATATGCCTGGGACTCTGTGCCCAGAAGAGCTTCCTAGCCAACAGGGCCTGTTTTGGAAAGCCAGGCTCAACTCTGCATAAATGGAAATGTCCCCCTGGTGGGGCAGGTCCCCTTGCAGGGAGGAAGTCCTGCCTGAAAAGGGCTTTTGCCAATACCTTGTCTTCCTGGCCTATGTACTCAGGAGCGTGGTGCATCTCCTGTCAGTCAGGGCCCCAGAGTGTGCATATTTGGGCTGGGGTGAGAGAGGGGTCTTGTGGAGCTCTGGCAGTCAGCAGGCAGCTGGTGGGAGGGGGTTGCCTTCCACAGCCTCAGACGCGGGCATCTCTCACCCTGTGGAGCTCAGAATCCATCTCCAGGACTGTGTCTTCTCTGCTGTGTGAGGCCCAAGTGGCTCTGGCTCACATTTGTCTCCGTGTGACCTGCAGGTGCAAATAGGTCCACAGGAAGGAATTCTGGACTCCCCAGAAGGCAGAAAATGGTGAGTGTGTGGGGCAGGTCTGGTCAGGTGGGATGTAGGCTTTTTAGAAGTGGTGAACCAAGTGTGGCTGCCCTCTGGCCTCCCACTGTCAGCTCTATAGTCACCCAAGAGTACCTGAGTCAGATGCTGCTTCATTTCAGCCCTTGCTTCCTTCAGGCCATGGTGTAGGTTGGTCCAGGTCTGGCAGCCACTTTGGTAGAACCCTCTCTTCCCAGCTTGACCCCAGCCCTAGGTTATCAGTGTGAAGTAAAGGCAGCGGGTCTCATGGGATACTGCCTCAGGTGTGGGGCTCATGTGTGGAAGATGCTGGCCTGGGGGTCTGTGTTCCTCCTTCTGCCCAGGAGTTACCCTGCTTTCCCCAAAGCAGCCCATGCCTGGGTCATCAGTTGATCCTTAAAATATCAGCCCTCTCCTCACATTTCCAGACTCTACCTTGCCATCCAGTGCACAGCATCATCAACTCTTTGATCCTCACACTACATTTATGTGGGCACAGCTTCAAAGATGTTTTCTGTTTGTGAATTTGCCATGTGATGAAAGCAGAGATCAGCCACCTGGAATTCCACTGGTAAAATACTTTGTGCCTCTCTTCATTTATCTTCTGTAGGCACAGATAATGTAATAAGTTTGTGTTGAAATTCCACTTGGCTCTTCAGAGGGTCCTCTCTCCTCTGCCATTTTCCTGTCCATTCCTGTGGCTGTGAAAGTGTGTCCTTCACTGCCTTGTTTCTTGCAGGGTGCAGACAATTTTGGGCCCTGGGGCAGCTCCTTTTAGAGAGTAGTCTGATGTGTGGGGTATAGAATCTCAAGGGACCAGCTGGAGGGTCTGGGTATGAGGAATCCTTTGGGATTTGAGCCATGCACTCTTACCACTTGTATACTTCATTTCTTTCTTCCTTCCTCCCTCCCTCCCTCCCTCCCTCCCTCCCTCCTCTCTCTCTCTCTCTCTCTCTCTCTCTCTTTCTTTCTTTCCAGGGATTGAACATAGTCGTGCTTAAACACTAAGCCACATTCCCAGATTTTTAAACAATTTTTAGAGACATGTTCATACTAAATTTCATAGGGTCTAACTAAGTTCTAAAACTAGCTTTGAACTTTTGATTCTCCTACATCAATCTCCCAAATCACTAGGATTGAATCCATGTGCCTTCACGAATGGCCTGAATACCCTAATTTCAGAGATTAGTTTTTGTTGTTTTTTTCTGTTACACTTCACATTGTTTTTTTATATATAAACCTGCAGCCAGGTGCAGGTTTTTTTTTTTTTTTTTTAAACATGTTTAAGCAATTCCCCCTAATTTTCTACACCCATTGTCTTCTGATTAGGCAAAGCTGTGAGAGGCTTTTTTAGACCTCAGATCGCACTATGTCCACTGTGATGTGCAAATGCAGTAATTCACAGGTGAGTCTTTCCTCTATTGTTTCTGGAATCTGAGACCAGACACCCACACTGGGCACTCAGTGTTTCAGTCAGCTTTTTTGCCACTGTGAATAAAGGACCAAACAAGAACAATTGTAATAGAGAAAAAGTTTATTTGAAGGCTAATGGTTTTAGAGGTGTTAGTGCACAGGAGGCTGGTTCCACTTCTTGGGGCTCAAGATGAGGCAGAACATCATGGTGGAAAACTGTGGCACAGGGAAACAGGTCACATGGTGATCAGAGGGTAGAGTGAGAGACTCCACGTGCCAGATACAGTATATCCCCCATAGCCACATCCCCAGTAAACTGCTTCTTCAAGCCACACCCCTGCTGTCTCCAGTTACCACCCAGTTAATCCATTCAGAGATTAAGTCACCAATTAGGTTAAAGCTATTTCACAATCATTTCTCCTTAAAATCTTCTTCCATTGTCTCTAGTTTGAGCTTTGAGGGACACCTCACATCCAAACCATAACACTCAGGCTGCTGTCTTATATATTTTTATGTATATATTAAGCATATATATTATGTATTATATATTGTTGTTCTTTATTATTCTTCACTTTTTTCCTTGTGTTCAATTGTAAATAAACTTTTCTCTTAATTGCATTTCAGTATTTCATTTCATATATAGAGAAGTTGATTTTTGATTATTAATTGATATTATTCAATTTCATCTATTACTTTTCACTCCTGACCTTGGGCACACATCTTCCTATTGCTAGCTTCCAGCTTTTGAAAATAATTTGTTCTGCTGCTGTAAACTTTAATGTAAAGCATTTCATTGAGACCTACATTGTGAACCCATTAACTTTGGGAAATGGCTTGGGGTCCAGGAGCCACTCCTGTGACACAGGAGATAGGGTTGATCATTTCAGCATGTGAAAGTTGAGCAGTCATGGCCCTGTGAGGAAGTTTGTGTGAGGCCTCTGTGTATGTGTGGGTGTACTGGAGCCCCATGACTTCTCAGGTTCTGATCTTCCTCTGTGAGCAGGCTTTCTGGTAGGAGCAGCAGTGAAGAAACACCATCAAATGCCCCTGTAATTTTGCAGTAGAGATTCTAGGGAGCGGGAAGCTAGAAATAAAAGTCAAATGCACATCGTGTCTGTGGTCATTGTGTCACTGTCCCCTCCTACTTGGGGCCTGTGGATGCTGTCTCTGTGGATAAGTCTGAGTGTGAGTCGCCTGCACCCACCCTGTATCTTAATGGTGAAATCAGTGATTTTGACCCACTGTCTGGGGCTATGTGAGTTAGCGGGAGTCTGGAACACAGGGATTTTCTTCCTGGAGTGGCTGGTAGCACTCCTCTTGCTGTGTTGCCTGGAAGTGGTGACAGCAGGCATCCTTGACTTAGTTTTATCATGATGGAAGGAGCCTTTTGTCCTGCATCCTTAACTATCGTGTTAGGCTCAGGTTTTTTAGAGCTGTGGCCTATTAGGGATTTTCATTATTTCCAGGTATGTTTGTGTCATGAAGATGGCTTGAGCTTTGTTAGCCACTTTTTCTTTATTTTTTCCAGGTGTCAACACCTCTCCAGATGCACAATGCATAAGTATTTTCTACAGTTCCTCGGGGTGCCATTCCATTCTGATTGTTTCCTACAAAGGAAACATTTTCCTCTTTAGTGTTGATTCATGTTTAAGTTGCTCATGTTGATGAGGAGCAGTGAGCTAGTTGCACACCTGTTCAGTGTGTCATGATCAGATCAGGGCATTAGCTCTTCCATCTGTTATCATTTATCATTTCTTGGTGTCTG
The DNA here is from genome assembly GCF_048772815.1 of Callospermophilus lateralis. Classification (NCBI taxonomy): domain Eukaryota; kingdom Metazoa; phylum Chordata; class Mammalia; order Rodentia; family Sciuridae; genus Callospermophilus; species Callospermophilus lateralis. The sequence goes on along the minus strand of NC_135309.1, from coordinate 11,421,256 downwards.
TGGACTGCTCCCAGCTTCATTATGAAATACACAGGGACATGCTGTGCACCCCTGTCACCTCCTGTGCTGGAGGGCAGCACTGCTCGCCCTCCTGAGGTATTCTAGTACCTAATACCCAGCCTTCTCCCTCAGGCCCACCCTGTCCTCCCTCCCCTCTCTTCCTCCCTCTGGTGACTACCCGTGTACTTTCTGTAAAATCACCTTGTGCTGGCTCTCTGTGCTGCCTTATTTCACTTAGCAGGGTATCCATCAAAAAAATTTTTTTTTCTAATTGTCTTCTGTATTTCAATAGTGTCTGTCATGATGTTTCCTTTTTCATCACAAATTTTACTAATTTCAGTTTTCTCTCTCCTCTTTTTTAGGGTGACTAATGATATATCAATTTTATTTGTTTTATTTTTTTTTCACAAAACCAGTCTTGCCAATTCTTTGAATTGTTTCTTTTGTTCTAATATTATTGATTTCCACCCTGATATTAATTATTTTCTGTCTTTTAGTTTCGGTGTTTGTTCTTCTTTTTCTAGGTCTTTAGTTTGTAATGTCAGGTGGTTTATTTGTTGATTTTTTTATTCTTATAATGAATGAACTTAATGTTATGAAATTTTCCTCTTTGTATTCCCTTCATAGTGTTCCAGAGATTTTTAAATGTTACATTGGAGTTCTCACCTATCTGTAAGAATTTTTTTTTTACCTCCTCCCTGATGTCTTCTGTTATCCACGAGTCATTTGATAACATATTATTTAGTCTCCAGGTGTTGGAGTAGCTTATATTTTTTATTTTATCTTTCATTTCTAATTGTACTTCATTTTGGTCACATAGAAAGCAGGATAGTATCTCTAGTTTTTGTATTTACTGAAACCTGGTTTGTGGCATAACATATGGTCTATTTGGAGAAGGATCCATGTGCTGCTGAGAAAAAAGTATATTTGCTTGTTGATGGATGACATATTCTATATATATCTGTTAAGTCCAAATGATTGATTATTTTATTGAGTTCTATAGTGTCTTTGTTTCATTATTGTTTGGAAGATCTTTCTAGTGTGTGTTAAAGTCACCCAGTAGTATTGTGTTGTGGTCTATTTAATTGTAGTTGAGAAGAGTTTATTTGATATACATAGATGTCCAATTGTTTGTGGCATATTTGTGAATGTTATGTCTTCTTGGTGTATAAATTCCTTAAGCAACATGAAATATCCTTCTTTATCCCTTTTCACTAGCTTTTAGTTTGAAGTCTACTTTATCTGACATGAGGACCTGCTTGTTTACATGGTCCTTGTGAGTAATATGTTTTTTTTTAACCTTTCACCTTCAGTCTGTGGATGTCTTTTCTTGTGAGATGAGCTTCTTGAAGGCAGCATATTGTTGGGCCTTTTTAAATTTTTTTTTTTATTCCAATCTGTCAGTCTATGTTTTTTAATTGATGAGTTTAGGCCATTCACATTCAGGTTATTATTGAAATATAAATTGTATTCCTGGACATTTTGGTTTATTTTTGGTTTTTACCTTGACTTGGTTTCTCCTTTGATTGGCCTTTCCTTTAGTGTAGTTCCTCCCTTTGCTCACTGTTCATTGTTGTTTTAATCTCCTCCTGGGATATTTTGCCAAGAATGTTCTCTAGTTCAGGCTTTCTCCCTACAAGTTCTTTTAACTTATTTATCATGAAAGGTTTTCATTTTGTCATCAAATCTGAAGCTTAATTTTGCTAGATGTAACACTCTTTGTTGGCATCCATTTTCATTAAGAGCTTGCTATATATTGCTCCAGAATCTCCTGGCTTTGAGAGTCTGGGTTGACAAATCTGTGGAGATTCAAATTTGGCTCCCCTTATATGTAATCGGATTCCTCTCTCTTGTGACCTTTATGATTCTATCCTTAATCTGTATGCTAGGCATTTTCATTATAATGTGTTTTGGTGTAAATATGTTTTTATTTTGTGCATTTGGTGTCCAGTAAGTTTCTGGTATTTGATTTTTCAATTTATTCTTCATATCTGGGAATTTTTTTGATATTATTTAACTAAAGAGATTGAATACTTCTTTGATTTAAATTTCTGTGCCTTCCTCTATCCCAATAAATCTTATATTTGGTCTTTTGATGATATCCCATAATTCTTGGAAGTTCTATTAATGATTTCTTAGAATCTTTACTTTGTGCTCAACTTATTTTCAAAATTGTATATTTTGTCTTCATTATAACTGATGTTCTGTCTGTTGGTGATACTTTCTATTGAGTTGTTTATTTGTTTTATTGTTTACTTCATTTCAAGGATTTCTGTTTTTTTTTTTTTCAGAATCTCTATGTCCTTCTTGAAGTAATCTTTTGCTACCTGTATTTGCTCTCTTATCTCTTTGATAGTGATCAATTTTTTCCTATATTTGCTCTCTTATATCAATCTTTAATTCACAGATCATTTTAATTATGTACATTCTGAACTCCTTCTATGACATTTCATCAATTGTGCTGTTGTTTCTATTATTGCAATATCTTGGTTTCTGTGGGGCAACTTCTTTCCTTCTTTTTTCATGTTGTCTATTTTTTTTTCTCATAATGTGGATCTGATGTATTGCAGTTTCTACCCTATAATCTTGTAGTGTCCCTGAAGATTACCTCTCCCTCACCTTGGTGTTGGGCTTGTGTTCCAAGATGGATACTACTGCAGGTAAAGGTGGTGGTGGCAGTAGCGGGGGTAACTCAATATAGCAATAGAGATGTCCCAAGATGGATTCATCCACTTTGAGAGATGAAGATAAAATGGGGGGCCATACAATGGCTTTGGGCTGCCTGTTCTGAGATGCAGCACTTGGCCTGCTATGCTTCAGGAGGCAGCTGCCTCCAATCTCTGTCTGTTGTCCAAAGGTGGAGGTTACAACTTGGGGAGGGCTATAGCAATGGCTTCAGTGTTCCAAGATGGAGGCAGGCTTGGGGAGAAATGCATTGGTAAATGGGGAACCCCAGCATGGTCCTCTGCTCTGTGCAGAGGCGGTTCTGTGCCTGGGCTCTCACACATGTCAGCAGGGATGATACTGTGCCTGATTGGGCCTGGGCTCCCTTGTGAGTGGCGGGGATGGTCCTTAGCCAGGGTATGGGCTCTGACATGGGTCAGCAGGTTGGCAGAAGTAATGGACTTGGGCTTCTGAGTGGCAGAGATAGTTCTATGTAAGGATTCTGAAGTCTCTGATTGCTTCATGATTTTGGCATGCTTGGTGGTAGGAAGTTATTGTGCAGAGACACAGAATGTCTCGCTGCTAGGAACACTTCTGTGCAAATCACAGAATGCCTGCCTGCTGTTGCAATTTGCCCTGCATGAGGAGGCTCTGTATTAGAGCCTTATCAGCTTTGACCTTGATCTCAGGTCCACAGATCTTTGGAATAAAGAAACTCACTTGTTAGACAACCACAAAATTTCACCAAGCTCCTCTGCACCTGAACCTGTCCACATAACCGTAACTTTAAACATTTGACTTTCTTGAGAGCTTTACAGAGCTCCTAACATTGCACCTTGCAACTATAGTGTGTAACCGAGGAATAAGCTGCATAATATTGCTAACTCTATAACCAGCCTAATGACACAATGAACAATAATGTACTACTGATGCCAGGGACCTAATATAACTTATTGATTTAAATAAATCTGGCAGCTTGGACATTCGGTCATTCTGCCTCTGTACCTTGCTTCTGTCTACTTTTGATTTTGTATAGTTCTAGGCCTGGGGTTGGGCTCTGGCTTGTGTCCGCGGGTCTGCCAAACTTTTCTTTCATATGTAGAAGCTAGTGCAAATTAAATAAATAAAGATGGCGGAGGATCAAATATAAAATGTAGGGAAGATCATTGGAGAAGGAGGAGACCAGAGGGATATTAGAAAGGGGAGGATACAGAATGCATTTCATAAAACCATGTTACATGCATATGTAAACACACCACATGGAATTTCATCTTTAGGCATATGCAGAAAGTACCAGTAAAAAACAAGAAAGTAAAACAGCCAAAGGAAATCAGTAGAGCAGAGGAGGAGAGGTGGGGAGGGGAAGGAATGGGAACTTAAACCAAATTTCTTGCATGTGTAATTTTGTCAAAATGAAACTAACTGCTATGTATAATTAAAATTCTCTAAATAATAATAATAATAATCCCAAATTGCTGAGGAGCTGGCCAAGCTGCCCAGGATGACTTACTTTCCTGTCTGGCTTCGGTACACACAGGGGGACTACTCCATGCACTTCTCAAATCCAATCACATGGTGGCAGTAGAAGACCACCAGCACCATCCCATTCAGAGCCATTCCTCTGGTGACTCATCCACAGACCAAGTAAGTTCCAGTCTCTCTTTCCTCTTACTTGGGTAAGGAGTGAGTTCCAGCATGTCATCTAACATCTCCTTTTTTGCACTGGTATACCTGTGTGGTATACTATGTACCTTTACACTTAATGGGGTGGAAGTTGGTGTGGTTTCTCTGCTGTAAATACACTCACCATTGGGCAGCTGGGCCTGTTGGTGGTGATCCAGAGTTAGACTTTTTGAAAGAATCCAGCAACCATCTAAAGATAGCAGATGTGTGCTCACATTGCTGGCAATAGTCTTAGTGGTGGTCTCAACTTGTACTACCAGCTATATAGCACTCAGCTTTTCTAAGACCCCGAACCATGTCTCTGACCCCCTCCATAGCTGTGACCCTGATCCTAACGGAATAGCTCATTTATTATCTTATCACTGCCATGGTCTCCACCCAAACCCACTGGGGTACCTAGAAGCATCCAATTTATAAGATTCTTCTTGGACTGATTAATGTGTCCATGGCTCACAATTGCTTTATATCTGTGTGCATTTGGGAAAAAGCCTCAATGTGTTCAGCCTCCCAGGTCCACCAGCCTCTGCTCTCAGGGTGTGGAAGTGGGAGATGCCAGGACCTTACCATAGGGAGGTCTGCAACTGTGTGGGTGTAGTCCTGGAGGGGAGGGAAAGCTTGGACTTCACCTACAGCAAAAACTGGCTCTGCTTTATCCTTAACCAATCAGTGTGGTTAGCAGAAAGCTCAGGTCTTTGCAATTCAGGTGTTGGTGACCTGTCCTCTCTCTTGGGGATGTGTCACCAGCATTTAAACTGCTTTCTCTAGGTGAGAAGACTAAGACAGCCAGGCCTGTAAGATCCAGTTGGATTCCTTGCCATGTCCCATGGGTGGTGTGATAGTTAGTGATGCCTTTCTTAAGGCCACACAGAATGGAGGTAGGCCCAACAGTAAGCACCCTTCAGACAGCTCTGCCTTTATGGAGATTGCTGCCCGGACCTGAGGCAGCATGGGCCGTTGGTCTCCTCTTCCCTGCCCCTGCAAACCCAGCACTGGCGCATTTATTTCTCTGCCAGTGCCACCATCACCGCAGCCGATTTGCATCCACGGGGATGAAAGCTGTGTCTCTATTGCCTCCCCTTCTGCCTACTGGCCCTCAGCTAACCAAATGCATAGAGCTTTTAAAGTTTTCTGCTAAATATTACTCTGCCTAAAATCTTCTTTTTCCCTTTTTCAACATATTTCTGTACTTATTAACATAATAGAATTTTGTTGCTTTCAATATCATTTGTCAATTTGAATCCTTTCATTTCATAAAACTCAAAGAAAGAATATTTTTTTGTGTAGCAGGGGAATTCTTTGAGTATATTTACATGCAGCTTTTTCTGTAGAATTGTCCTGCCATGCTTCATGTTATTTTTCCTTATTTGCTATTCTACCAGTATATTTAAGATCTCTTAAAAACTTTTGTAGTTTGTTACAAGGTGCTCAATATTCTATTACCTAACTTATTTAATTATCACTTGTGATTTTTCTTATCATATGAATATTCAAAACTTTGAAATATGACACTTTGCCAAGGGTTAATAAGTTTTTCTCAAGCATGATATCAGAAAAATAAGCTCTGGAACCCTCAGGTTTGTGCCCCTCATGCTAGAAATGCTGTGTCCCTGGTGGGAACTGTGTTCTGGCTTTTCTGGATCCAGATCCTGGGCTTGCGGGAAGGGCTCAGGACAAGCTGAACCTGGTACAGCTTAACTGAGACTCAGCCTACCAGAAAAAGTGTGCAACCTTCCCTTAAAGTGACTGCTGAGGGCCCTTGGGGGCCAGAATATGTTATGGGGCTTTTAGGAAGATGATTGCCTCTTAATCGAGGGAAGAAATAGCAAGCTCCCTGGACAATTATGTCATGAATGACTTTAACCCTTTCTATGCTTTGAAATGTGCTGGTACACACAGAAGCACATGCACCAAATCTGACAGCTAGGGACCATTACAGGAACACAGCCCTGGAACCACCAGGAAGGGCCACCAGAGAAGCAGAACAGCACAGCATCAGGGTTTCCCCTCGGTCACCCCTCCCCGTGGCAGCCAGTGCTGCAAAACCTTCAGATGCGTCTTGTGCTACATGCAGAGAAGACCTGCAGAAAAGCTGGCCATCTGAGCAGAGCTGCTGGTCCTCACCAGCCTCTCCCACCCTCACTGCAGCCACCAGGCCATGCCCGCCAGGACCTGGGAGTCACGGCTTCCTCCACGAAGGCCCCATCTTGTCCCAAGATCTCATTCAGGATCCCAGGCTACATTTAGTTGTGGACTTTGATACCTTCAAAGAATATTGAAGAATATTTATTGGTTATTTTGCCAAATGAATTTGATAATAATCATTTCCTGCATTATAATTATTGTGTTATGAGGTCAATGTTTTCCTCAATATTATAGGTTAGCTTTTACTGTTGATTCACAATTGTTTGTAAGAGGATGTAGGTTGTGCTCTTTAGAGTCTGGCTGCATATGAAGAGCAGGACTTTGATTTGTGCGGTGACAGGAAGCCATATTGGATCATGTGTATGCTTACACACACACACACACACACACACACAGAAACAACAACAAAACCACACAATATCAAAACAACAGTTCAAAACATTCAAAAAGACAAACAGCATGGACAAAAGTGAATTATAAACCCACAGTTGACACTACTGAAAATTCTATGTACAGTACATCTTGTGACCACCCCCAGCAAAATATGATAGTACATATTAGGCCACACAAGATCAATGCCCACAAAAAAATTACAAAGATTAAAATCATTTTGTAAAGCTAATGTGTAGCCACTTCCACCTAATGAACTGCCTCTGACTTGAACTCATTTGCCTTCATCACAAAACTTCATCACAAAACTCGTTCCTAATGATCTCAGACAGCATCATCCACTGGATGCTTTCACTCAGCTGAGAACTAGACTAGCTGGACAAGATCCAAGAAGCTGATTGCCCCACTGGTGCCCAGCCAAGGAGCTACAGGGGACATGAGCAGGCAGAGGGCCATGGAAGGCCAGGCAGGCTCTAAGCATGTGCTTAGGCAGCAGATGGGGGAAAAAAGTTAGTGGGGGAAAGTGTCCTGACGTCCACCACTCAGAGCCATGTCAGAAGGCTGCTTCTGGTTATGTCATTTAATGAAATGGAAGTTGAGAGACTCTTTGGAGTCTGGGTGACATTCTCCTTCTTGGCCTGTTCACTAAGAATTAAGGGGGTGAACTTCATGTTATTCATGTGAACTAACATTATGGTGTTACAGGAACAAATTTTATATTTTGGTAGAATTTTAAATGAAGGGAGTAATTATTCACTTTAGTGTGTGTTTGGAACTTAGTAGTAATGGCCTGTGTGATCAAGAGGTCCGAGAGGATGCCTGTGCATGAAGGAGGAGGAAGGAGACCACACCAAGGGCCAGAGGGTACAAACAGTGCCAAAGCAGCAGCTGAAGACAGTGCCAGCTATTCCCACACCACCCTCTCCAGCTTCCTCAACAGTACACTTCCCAGTGCTGACCACAGGGCTAATGGACAGTGAGAAACAGGAGCAGAGGACAAGAGCAGCAGACACATTCCAGAAGAAATCCTGGAAGCACGTCTGTGACTTCAGCAGTCATCTCGCGGCACCATGAGCACCACCTCTGTGGTTGTTCCTCCTCCAGAAACACCTTTTGTACAACTGCTTTGCCAAAGGATCTCCAGCTGGTTCCTCAATGAAAATAGAATTCACCCCTCCCACTTCAGGAAGCTTCTTCACCAGGTCTCTCAACCTTCTGTCCACTTCCCAGGCCTCCTCAGGAGATGGCTGTGTTCTATTTTAGGGAGAAAGGGGAATATTGCAAAGCTCTGCACTCACCATGTTAGAAATAGTCATCTAACTTGCTTTGGTGTGGGAAGTGTGAGAAGGAACAGTGTATGTAACACCTGGGAGGACACAGGGAGTCCTCAGGACTTTCCTGTCCAGCTGCATCTTCTCCTGTCAAGGGAGAATGAGTACAAATGAATCTGAGCTAAGGAAGGAGAGAGCAGCTTGCAATGCCAAAACCTAAGGGACTTGGCAAATGTCCTGGAGACAAATGAGCACCCACCTTGGTCTTATGGGCAAGACACAAACCTTCATAGTTGATTAGGTACTAATTATACCTGTGGCTGCATTAGCTATCCTCTTATATGTCCTGATTAACATTCCAATTCTACCACACAGGGTCTCTGACAAGCAACAGTGACTTCAGCTCCTGGCACTGAGCATCTGTTCTGCAGGCATTTTGCCATGACCCTAAGTGCCAGAACTGTGGCCAGGAGGATGTACTATCTCTGCTATAAATGTCTGTTATTTAAACCAAAGGGAAGATGCACCCTTCAGAGCTCATCTGCAGTGACCATCTTCTCCAGCAAAACCCCACTTGCCTACACTTAACTCCCAGTCAGTCCATTCACAGTAAGATGGACTGACAGAGTTACACCACCCATAGCCCAGTCATTTCCCTCCTGAATACCCCTGCATTGACACAGGAGCTTTGGGGACACCTCACATCCAAACCACATCCTTTAATAAGCTCCATGTTTTAAGAGCCACCTCAGATGCATCTCAGGTGGAGGGCCTGCCCCCAAATCCTCCTTCCACCCAGGACTGGCATTCTCCCTGTGGTCATCCATGTGATCTTGATTTTTCATCACACAACTCCATCCTAATGATCTCAGACAGCATCATCCACTGGATACCTTCATGATTGGACCTTGAGAACGTCCCCAAGGAATGTGGAGAAAGAGCGGCACTGTCTCAATAAAGATTAGACACAATGATAAGAGCATGGTCTCCTAGATACTATGTCACACTGCCCCCAAGCAGAAAGTAGAAGTTTGCTTTTTTTATAAAAAGAAAGAGCCTGTTATTTAACTCTTTATTCATACATCATTTCAAATTCACAGAAAATTAGCATGAAAAAATAATACAACTAATTCCAATGAACTTTAAACCTAGACTAACCTCTGATTAACCATGCACCTGTTTTTTTCATATTTTCTCTCTCCACTATACCAGAATGCCTTGTGACCATTTCCTCTGAATATCCACTATGTATTTTGTAATGCTATGAATATTTTCCCCTAGAAGGAGAAAGTCCTTGTCAACTTAGGTATATAAGGTGGATCCAGGAGAGCTGCATGAGGACCCTGAATGCACAAGCAGTAGACAGAAGAGACTCACCCCTGAGAGGAGCAAAGGGATGTAGCACTGTGGAGTAGGAGCCCAGGAGACGGCACCAGGAGATCTTCATCATCTGACGTGGAGAGAAGGAGAAACCATGGAACTCAAATCCCCTACTTTACTATTTCCTGAAAGACAGGTCCCACGTTCAACATTTTCCTCAGAGCCCCAGTGACATCCTTGTTCCTGAAACTGTACAGCACAGGGGTGAGTATGGTGTAAAACACAGAAACCACCATATCCTTCTGAGGGGTGTGGTAGGAGCTGGGGAGAATGTAGGTATAGACAGCAGCGCCATAGAAGAGTGTGACCACCATCATGTGTGAGGAGCAGGTGGCCAGGGCCTTCCTCCTGCCTTCTGCTGAGTTCATTCTGTGGATGGTGAGGAGGATGCAGAAATAGGATCCTGAAATGACTGTCACAGGGATGAGGAGCATGAGGACACAGCACAGGTACATGAGCGTCTCATAGAGCGAGGTGTCTGAACAGGAGAGCTTCATCACAGCAGGGACTTCACAGAAGAAGTGCTGGATCTCCCAGGATCTGCAGAATGGGAAGGTCATGGTGACAGGAGTCAGCATGAAGCCATCCACTGATCCCAGGAACCAGCAGCCAGATGCCAGGAGGAGACACACCCTGTGGTTCATGAGCATAGGGTAATGGAGAGGATGGCAGATGGCTATGCTTTAGTCATAGGCCATGGCACCTAAAAAGAAAAAATTAGAACCTGCAAGTGTCACACAGAGGAACATCTGCATCCCACATTCAGGGACTGAGATGGTACTTACACCCAGCACCTGGTCCAGGAGCACCTTGGTCACAGTGATGGAGAGGGACATCACTGAACTTCAGATGTCACTGTCCCTCTATGCAAGAAAAACACCAGTTAAATGAGATGAGGTGGGGTTTTTAAATAGTGATAAAATAAGTTAGGAATATGGGTGGACAGAAAACACACCTGGCCTTTCTTAAGGAAATCAATAATGCCTTCTTTTCCATTTTCTCTCAAAGACAGTAAACATTTCCAGCTCTCTGGTTCTGACAGATTAACTGTTAAATTTGATGCACTATCTGCAGGAAGGTTCTATCATCTCTCCTTAGAAAGACTAGCATGAGCTATAATGCAGAGGTGTTCTTTTAAGAAATTAAAGTTTTTGTTTGAACCCTGGTAACAGTCCCTAAAACCAGCTGTGGCACTTCACTCTTGACAGCCTTTGCTGGGAAGGGCTGAAGCAGAGAACACAGTGCTCCTAACACTGTAGCTCAGTGTCCAGCATGACTGAGACCCAGGGCAGAAGACAGGAGAGGTGCATAGAAGGGGGAAGGATTGGTAGGTGTGTGGGTGGGTACAAGGTAGAAGATATTTAGATGACACAGAGATGATAGGTGGATGAATAGACAGATTTCCTCTCCATCTTATCCTACTCTGCTGATAGATGAAGGGCAAGATCTATGCAGAATGAACAGGAATCACAATGGCTGCCCTGTCTACCTCTGTGGACAAAGTGGAGCAAGACCAGAGTCCACCAGCCAGTGGGAGAAGTGGACAGCACTTGATGAGAGAATGGAGGGAGAGAGGAGGCCACGAGAGGAGGGAGGCTCCTGGGGGAATCTCTGCCACTGTCCTGGAGCAACACATAGTGACCCCAAGACACCAGAGGATCAGGGAACATGGTCTGCTCCACAAACAGGGCCTGGCATGCTCTCTCTCACTCTTCTCTAGGCAGTTGCTGGAGTTTCATAGGAACAGCTGGTGCATGCTTCAGTAGGGAACTGGTAACAGTGCTGGTAGAGAAATACTCAGCCATCCCTAGAAACCAAAAGCATCCAGGGATCACTGTCTTCACCTTCCCCAGAGCCTCTGAGGTCCTCACATCTTGTTCTTCCTAGTACAGACTGACAATCCAGGGTCTCAGGCCTCTGCCTAACATCACAAAAGTGACCCAAGCGAGGGTTTGTATCCTGCCCCTGGGTACAGCAGAGCACCTTACTGCTCAGTGTCCTTGGAAAACAGTGTCCTCCTCTGTCATGGAGAGCTTGGATCTGGTCCACTCACCATCTATGTGCTTAGAGAAACATGAACATGCTCAGGATACTTGCTTCCAGCATTGCTGCAATCTTGGGAGTCACCTCCATGTGAAGCAAGGATAGCCCTTCTCCCTCTGCAAAGTTGCAGTCTCAGGATGACTAATGTAGCTTCCTACCACCATCTGAAGCATAAGAAGGAATATATAACATTATATGTCCATAAATAATTAGGAATAAAAACTCAAAATTTAAGATGTTACAGTAAATAAATGTATATGAAAGTTTTAAGAAGAAAACATTTTATTTTATTTTATTTTTTCTGAAAAACAGGTGATAGAGAAAGATGAGGAAATGCCGTGAGGACCTAAGAGACCACCTCAACAGCAGAACAGCAAGCCCTGCTCAGCCATGGCCCTGAGCTCCAGGGCCACCTGCCTGGCTGAGGACGCTGTGCCTCACCCAGATGGCCAGGGAGTGTGGCCTGGCTAAGTCACCAGGAAGAGAAGGGTGGCGTCACCCCTGGTTTAGGATGCTAACAGGGGACTGGATGAGACATGTCTGTTCACAGATCCTCTGGGACCTGGAGGACACTGCAGTTAGAGCCAAGGAAGCAGCAGAGCTCTCTGGGGCACAGCTCTGGGTCATCCTCATCCTGTCCTGTCTCCCTCTTTGTTCAACTCCAGGCTTCACCAATGTTAACAGTCCTCTCCACTCTCACCCTGTCTACAACGCCTGACAAGTGACATGTAGGAGGATTTAGTCTGGATTGGTTTATCAAACATACCCTGTGTGTGTGTGTGTGTGTGTGTGTGTGTGTGTGTGTGTGCATGTGTGTGTTGTACAAGAAAAGCATCACCTCCTCAGTGTCCTGGAAGCCTGGAAGGAGTCCTCCTCACAGGTCCACCTCACTCTCTTATGTCCCTGCTTGTGTTCCTTGTTTCCTGTCATTCACTGGCCATCTAGGTCATTATAACTTAGAATTTAATTTTAAAGTATTTGTTTTTATTTCAATTACTGATATGCAAATTATTGAGAAGTCTCAAAGCACAAACTGTTTCATTGAAAATTTAAATGTTTATTGTAATATATTTACCCAGATAAAAAATCATGCTTTAAATGTTAAGAGTGGAGGTGTAGCTCAGGGATTATGGCTCCTGCTGAGCATGCATGAAGCCCTGAGTTCAATAACTAGCATGCAGTAAAATGAAATAAATCCTATCCTGCCTACAAACTACAAGTGCTTCAAATATCTGTTCAGTGTACACTTGTTGTAGCAGCTACAATGAAATAGGGGAAGACAGAAGCAAGATCCTTCAACATCTGTTTTTTAATAGGTCCCTTTCAAAATTTGCAGTGAAATTCTTCTCAATTTTTTTTAAATCTATGTCTGAAACAATGCTTATTATTTACCCTACCATGCAGGTCTTGTGACAGCCTGGATCCACACACACACACTGTTGGCCAGGCTGCCTCCTAAGCTGTACCTACTTGTGACCTGCAGGGCTTCAGCCTGTAGATGGCTTATCCTGCCTCTTTGTCCCCCTGGTTTCCTGTAACTCTGTGGGATGCAGGCCTGGGGTCCCCTTGAGTGTGGGAGAAACTAAGAAACTGGGACTTTTCTCCCTCCTGGAGATGATCCGTGGCAGCTGAAGATCTGGGCACAACAGGGACCCTGTTGGCTCCAGGCTCCAGCATCCAAAGGCATTTTGAGTTCCAGCAGCACTGCAGGACATGGGTACCTGGGTCGCTATGGCATCCTGCCTGTGACTGGGCTACAGTCTCCACACTCAGTAGAGAGTGCACAGCAGATGCAGAGGGAGGAATGGGGTCCTTAGCTGACAGGCTCCCTTCTGCTCCACCAGCCTCACTTAGGTCATGGCCACTTTGCAGCCAACTCTTTGCATGAAGTCTCTTCAGCTTGGAATTTGTGGTGTTGCCTTTTATTAAAAATGATTTAATGTGGTTACTATGTATCAGGTGATTTAAACAGAAATACAGTCCCTTTCTAAAGGTGCACGGTTGTTCTATGCTAAAAAAACATCAATTATAAACAGAGCTGAAATAAAAATGCTTATACAGTAATCACTCTCTCAGTTAGTTTGTTTTGTAAAGTAATTCCATACAGGGAATAGTCATCCAAACATTTTGATATATAGCAATAAGTTGCTTTCTGTTAACTACCAAATCATGCTACAACATCCAGCTCTGCCTAAACCAGCCTGGAGTATGGTATTTTTCCACCTTAGTAAATTTATTAGAGTCACATTTGACTTGCATTTCTTGCTTACTAATATATCTATATGATTTTTCATGCTTCTCCATGTAACGACCACTTTATGGAATGACTATGTTCTTTGCACATTTTTTTTAGTGAAATCTTTTCTTCATAAATATACAGTGATATACTAATGTATTCAAAGTAGTAACTCAATATAATGGGCTACAACACTTAATTTCATTGGTTATTTTTATATTAGTTTCATCAGAATTTCCTGAAGCATTATGTTTAATTTGACAAATTTAATGATTCCTTCCAGTGTGTGTGTGCTGGGAAAATCTTAGTATGTTTTGATGTCTTCTAAAATATCCTCCTTCAAATTTCTAAGAAATGAGGTTGAGTTATTTTTTATTTATTATTATTTTTAGTACATTTACTTCTGAGACAGCAATAATTTATTTGGGGTGCACTCTGCTGGTGGAACAGCATCTGGGGCATGGTGTCAAGTGTAAGTCCGGATCTAAGAAGAAAAATTACTAAGAAGTACATGGGGTTGTGGAAATGGGGGTCCACGCAGGATAGCAGGACAATGTTGAAGTTGGGAAGGATAACCAAGGTGAGCAAGAGGATTACAATGCAGAAAAGAGTCTCTACTAGCTAGGGCCACTCAGAGATTTTAAGCAGGATGGTGTCTACTGGGAAATTTGATGGCCCTCCCTATTGTTTTTTGAATTTGAATTTGAATGTAATCCTAAGCAAGATTTTATGTGTAAACTTTGTAGTAAGTTTTTAATGCCATTTTCTTGGAGGGGACAACCTTTTTCTTTGGCTAAGAGGATGAAATCTCTCTTCTACAAATGTCTGTTATTTCAACCAAAGAGAAGAAGCACACTTCCAGGGCTTACATGCAGTGACCCATCTAATCCAGACAAACCCCACTTGCCTACACTTAACTCCCAGAAAGTCCATTAAAAAAGATGGAATGATTAAGTTATAGTTCCATAATCTAGTCATTTTCCTCCTGAATATCCCTGAATTGGTACAGGAGCTCTGGTGAACATATCACATCCAAACCACATCTCTTAATGTTTCAAGTACTACCTCAGATGCATCTCTGGTAGGGAGCCTGCATGAAACTCTCCTTCCACCCAGAATTGGCATTTCCCCCATAGTCATCCATGTGGTCTTGAATCTTTTTCACATAACAGGATCCTAAAGATTTCAGAGAGCAACAACCACTGGATACCTTCATGGTTGAGTCTTGAGAATGTTCCTCAAGGAAGGCAAAGAAGCAGCTGCACTAAGTAAAATTAGACACAATGATATGACCATGTTATCCTAGATACTATGTCACACTGCCACAAGCAGAAATGTCCTTTTTATAAAAGGAAGGAAAGCCTGTTATTTAACTCTTATATGTGATTTGAAACTTGCAGAGTATTAGCATGAACAAGAATAGTACAACTAACTCCCATGAACCCTAAACTTCGACTCATCTATGGTTTACTGTGTACCCATTAATTGTCTACATATTCTTCACCATCCCTTGCCTCTGTCCACCTATCAATCACCTCATGGCCACTTTATCTAAATATCCACTATGTACTTTGTAATGATATGAATATTTTCTCCTAGAAGGAGAATGTCCTTGTCAACTTAGGTATATAAGGTGGATCCGGGGAGCTGCATGAGGACTCTGAATGCACAAGCAGTGGACTGGGGAGGCTCGCCCCTGAGAGGAGCAAAGGGGTACAGCACTGTGCAGTAGGAACCCAGGAGATGGCACCAGGAGATCTTCATCATCTGATGTGGAGAGAAGGAGAAACCATGGAACTCAAATCCCCTACTTTACTGTTTCCTGAAAGACAGGTCCCACAATCAACCTTTTCCTCAGAGTCCCAGTGACATCCTTGTTCCTGAAACTGTAGATTAAGGGGTTCAGCACAGGGGTGAGAATGGTGTAAAACACAGAAACCACAATGTCCTTCTGAGGGGTGTGGTAGGAGCTGGGGAGCATGTAGGTGTAGACGGCAGCGCCATAGAAGAGTGTGACCACCATCATGTGTGAGGAGCAGGTGGCCAGGGCCTTCCTCCTGCCCTCTGCTGAGTTCATTCTGTGGATGGTGAGGAGGATGCAGGAATAGGATCCTGAAATGACTGTCACAGGGATGAGGAGCATGAGGACACAGCACAGGTACATGAGTGTCTCATAGAGTGAGGTGTCTGAGCAGGAGAGCTTCATCACAGCAGGGACTTCACAGAAGAAGTGCTGGATCTCCCAGGATCTGCAGAATGGGAAGGTCATGGTGACAGGAGTCAGCATGAAGCCATCCACTGATCCCAGGAACCAGCAGCCAGATGCCAGGAAGAGACACACTCTATGGTTAATGAGGACTGGATAGCAAAGTGGATGGCAGATGGCCATGTAGCAGTCATAGGCCATGGATGCCAGAAGGAAAAACTCAGAACCTACTAGTGTCAAGTAGAGGAACATCTGTATCCCACATTCAGGGACTGAGATGGTACTTACACCCAGCACCTGGTCCAGGAGCATCTTGGGCACAGTGATAGAGATGTACATCATGTCCATGAGGGACAGCTGGCTGATGAAGAAGTACATGGGGGTGTGGAGTTTGGCACTGGAGTGTATCAGGATGATCAGGACAGCATTTCCAGACAAGGCCATCAGGAAAACCAGAAAAATGACAATACAAAGCAGAGCTGGGTGTTGAGATTGCCTGAAGAGTCCCACCAGAATGAAATCTGCCCACCCTGTGTGGTTGGTCATCCAGGTGGTGATGTCCATGAGGCTCTACCTTGGCCACCAAGAAAGCTTTGGGTTAATGTTTTACAGAGGGCTGAAGTGACTTTTTAGCTGCCACACACCTGTGCACCAGCCTGATTGTGCCCAACCAGAGGACGTTCCAGAGCCTGTAGATCCTAGGAGTTCTGATGACCTGTAGTAAACAATATTTTTTAAAAAGTATCTAAAAGCTCACCTGTGGGTGAAGTGAGTTGGTAACTTGTAGTGAGGTTGCAACAGTTCAAGTTCATGAACTTCCTAAAGAAAGCAGTTTGTCAATGACAAGTGCATATATTCAGAATCGTTGCTCAAAAAAGTAGGGGACATTTGCAAACAAGGGGAATCACTAATTCCTGAGTTTAAGTTATTCAAGTATGAAATAAATGTTAATATTTCTGGTGTAACAATCTGGTTTTAGCTGGCATTCTAAGACTCTCAGATCTATAAGGTATACTAGAAATGTTTAAAACTTTACTGAGGCATAATTCATGGAATGCACATTTAACATTTGAACCCCCAATGTCTATAGGACCAGGACATGCCGGGAGGTTCTGTGAGTCTGGAATGACTCTGCTGTTCTCTCCAGCACACTGCAGTCTACACACAGGACCAAACCTTTTGAGACCTGAGGAGCACCCATCCATAATAATCCAAGGTCATGGCTGGTTTCCAACCTTGACTCTTGCTACCCCTGACCTCCCCTTCCTTGTCCACTCTGTTTGAGAGATGATTAGAATGACACCTGACACCAGGTGTGGTGAGGATGAAGTGAGGCAAAGAAATGAAAGTTCCCTGAATTGTGACTTTGACAAATGAAGAAACAGGCATGCTGTTGATTGACATCTGCACTACCCACTCTTCAGAATTTGTCCTAGACCTGGCTGTCACTGCTGTTGTTACGAGATACCGTCCTTCATTTCTCCAATTTGGGTAACTATTTATGTCTCCAATATTTGGTTTTCAGGATTACATGAGAAAAGACATGCAAATAAAGCTTACAATCAACTTTAAAGGAAAATATTTGGATTTGACAATTTTTATGTTGCATTATTTATTTTGTATAAAATGAATAAATAAATATAAATATGAACTGTCTGAGATAGTTATTGGTATGACCCTCACTAAGCACAGTTTCCTGGAAAAGCTCTTATGAAAATTCAGCACAGCCAGGGCTCCTCCTGATCCATCTTTCATCTCTGCCATTTGCACTCAATCCCAGGTGCAGAACAAGCATTTGGGGATCACTGCTATTCACCAGAAAGGCTTTGGCTATTTTGCCAACATCATTTGATTTATTTACAGACACAATCAATTTTAATGGACACTGAGAGTCAGAGAGTTAACAGAACCACACGGAGAGGTCTCAGGGCTGCTCACTGTTGCCTGCTTTGTCTTGATGCTCAGCCACCTCTGTGTAGATGCTGAATACAGGTCAAGGGCTTGTTAACCTTGTCTGCACTTCTGGAGGTCGTTTTCAGACTCTACATGGAAAACAGCATCCATAATATTTGAGGCAGGATTTTTATATAGGGACAAAATAAGTAAAAAGGGCAATGAACATAAAATGTGCCCCACCTTTCTTAAGGAAATCAATAGTGGCTTCTTCCACGTTTTCTATTAAAGAGATAAAACCTTTCCAATCTTCTGCTTCTGAAAGCATAACTGTTAAATTTGATTCTCTCTCAGCCTGAGGGTCTGATGTCTCTTCTCTCTAGAAAGACTAACAGTAGATAGAATACAAAGGTATTTTTTTAAAAAAGGAAAGTTGAAGCACATTTTCTCCCTTGTATTATATTCTAAACCAGATGTGATAGTCCACTTTTGACAGCCCCTCCTGGGAGGCACTGAAGCAGTGGACACAATACACGGCTTCTGATGCTGTAGCCCTAGGGTCTAGCATGACTGAGACCCACTGCAGAGGTAGACAGCAGGAGAGGTGCATGCCCAGGGACAGAGATGGTAGGTGGGTAGGGGGTAGTAGGTGGATGACAGACAGTGGAGAAAGACATGATAGACAGATAGACTTCCTGTCCATGAAATCTTAACCTGTTGGCAGATGAAGGCTGAGCTCTTTGGAGAATTTGAGATCTTTCCCATGAACTGAAATCACACCTTCTGTCCCATCAAACTCTGTGGACAAAGTGGAGCAAGGAATGGACACAAACAGCTGCAGTGAAGATAGGGACAGAATTTTCTGAGAGGACAGAGGAGAGAGGGGCAGTGAGGGAGAGGCTCTGCCACTGTTAGGGAGCATAGCACCCCAAGAATATACAGGACCAGGGACCCAGTCTGCTCCACATCCTGGGCCTGTCCCACCTGCTCTCTTACTCTTCTCTAGGCACCTGCGTATGTTTCATGGGAGCAGCCTGATGCACGTTTAACTTGGGGAATTGGTGACAATTTTGGTAGACAAACACAGAGCTACCTTATTAGTCAGCAGCATCCAGGAATTGCTGACCACGCTCCACCTTTCACAGAGCCTCTGAGGTCCTACTCTTCTTATTTCCTTCTAGTACAGACTGACAATCTAGGGTCTCAGGGTCTCTGCCTAAAATCACACAAGTGACTCAAGAAAGGGCCATGTCCCACCCCAGGGTGCAGCAGAGCACCTCCTTCAGTGTCCTTATAAAACACTGTTCTCCCTCTGCCATGAACAGCTTGGGTCTGGTCCACTCACCGTGTGTCATCAGGGAAAAATGAACAGGCTCAGGACACTTGCTTCCAGCATTGCTGTGACCCTAGGAGTCACCTCCATGTGAAGCAAGGACAGCCCTTCTCCCTCTGCAAAGTTGCAGTCTTGGGACAACTAATGCAGCTTCCTATCAACCATCTGAAGCATAAGAAGGAATATATACTCCTATGTCCATAAATAATCCCAAATAAAAATACACTCCTTAAGATGTTGCAGCAAATAAATTCTATATGAAAATTCGAAGATGAGAACACATTTCTATTTGTCAGAAAAACAGGTGATAGAGAAAGATGAGGAAATGCCGTGAGGACCTAACAGAGCACCTCAACAGCAGGTCAGCAAGCCCAGCACAGTCATGGCCCTGAGCTCCAGGGCCACCTGCCTGGCTGAACTCATCTCAGAGCCTCACCCAGATGGCCAGGGAGTGTGGCCTGTCTAAGTCACCAGGAAGAGGAGGGTGGCGTCACCCCTGGTTTAGGATGCTCACAGGGGACTGGATGAGACATGTCTGTTCACAGATCCTCTTGGGCCTGGAGGACACTGCAGTTAGAGCTAAAGAAGCAGCAGAGCTCTCTGGGGCACAGCTCTGGGTCATCCTCATCCTGTCCTGTCTCCCTCTTTGTTCAACTCCAGGCTTCACCAATGTTGACAATCCTTTCCACTCTCACCCTGTCTACAACGCCTGACCAGTGACATGTAGGAGGAGTTAGTCTGGATTGGTTTATCAAACATACACTGTGTGTGTGTGTGTGTGTGTGTGTGTATGTGTGTGTCTATGTGTGTGTGTGTACTCACGTGACCATGAAGTGGATTCTGTGAGACACTATTATTATAGGGATAAAACCTGAAGGTCAGAGTTCAACTAATGCATCAAAACTATCACTCTGGTCAATGCTGTGGGAAACTAGACAGAGGATCCACCCCACATCTTTCCTCCACTCTCTCACCTCCCTGCATGTGCTCCTTGTTTCCTGTCATTCATGGCCATTCAGGTTGCTCTAGTTTAGAATTTAATTTTAATCTTTTTGTTTTTATTTTTATTACTGACATGCAAATTATTGAAAAGTCTCAGAGCACAAACTGGTTCAATGAGAATCTAAATTTTAAAATTTAAATTTGTCCTTTTAAAAATTTAAAATTGTCCTGTAAATGTTAAATCCCTAGAGTGGAGGTGTAGCTCAGTGGTAGAGCTCCTGCCTAGCATGCCTGAAGTCCTGAGTTCAATGCAATAAAATGAGATGAAGTCCTATCCTGCCTAAAAAGTGCAAGTGTTTCAAACATCTGTTGAGTGTACATCATGTCGTATCAGCTTGGATAAAATAGGAAGACAGAAGCAGGCCTACCATCCTGGAATTTGTAACCAATTCCCTCTCAACTTTGCTTCTGTGTACATTCTGGAGCCATGCTGATCATTTCCCCTGAGCTGGAGGTTTTGTGATGGCCTTGCTCTACCACACTGTCTGTTGGTCTGGCTGTCTCCTGTAGCCACCTGACCTGCAGGGCATCAGCCTGCAGATGACTTGTCCTGCCTCCATGGTCTCCTGGTTTCCTGTAAAGCTGTGAGGTGCAGCCTTGTGGGCTGTTGCAATGTGAGTGGAATAAACAAGCTGGGTGTTTTCTCTGGATATGGTTCCAGGCAGCTGCAGCATCTGGAGGTGACAGGGACCTGTGGGCTCTGGGCTCCTGCACCCAGAAGGCAGGTTGCAGTTCTGGCAGCACTGCAAGATGTGGGTATTTCCAGTCAATCAGCAAGATAGACATCTAGCAAGGGCTTCTCATAAAAACAGAGACACAAAACTGGGGTGCTCAGTTCCCTTTCTGCCAAGGAAATATTTTTCCTTCCTTCCCATTCCTGACATGGTTTCCCTGTGTGGGTGTGTGTGAGGTGACCTGTGCTTGGTGTTAAGTCCTCTTGAGCAATGAAGGCGTGTCATTACTGGACTTCCCCCCTCTGCCTGTCCTTAGAGTCTGGATGAGGTGTGAACAGCTGCCCTTGCTCTCTTTGGCCTTCATAACATACAACACCCTCCCTGTCCCTTTGCTTCAATATGTCCTCACAGTGAGGTGAGTCTTCAGGAGGCAGCTCATAATTGTGCTTGATGGTTTCATAAATTCAGCCTCTCTGTTCATGTTGGAGAAGTATTACACAAATGTCTGTCCTAAGACAAATTCTAGCACATAATGTTTTTTAGTGTCCTACAAGTCCAGTTCTGTCTGCCCACTGATTGGTCTGAAGTCAATGGGGGAGAGTTGTGGTCACCTGTCCTCTTTCAGTTCTTAGTAATGTTGAATACAGAGAGTGGTTGTGGGGATCAGAGACAGGGCTGTGGCCTTGGTGCTCCGGTTCTGCTATGAATAGGAAATGTCTTCTCTGGACTTTGGGTAAATTGGGGAAGAAAGGGCTCATAGCAGCAGATGAGCTTCTACCTTGCAATGGTATTCAATAACCATCACAAGCATATTCAAGCATATTTCATAGTGGGGTTCTGGTGGGTGTCTGCAGGGTTCCTGACTGTCCTATGCAGGAGGTTGCACACTCACACAGCTGGAAATGCTAGAGTGAGCTCCTGCAGAACCACGTCTAAAGCCGAGTGTGTGAAGGGTAACTTCTACCAGGTTGCACTCAGGCTGCTCACTCCTTTTTTCTCCACTGAGCACAGACTGCACATAGAGAAAGAGGCCCTGTTCTGCTCTGGAGGTTCAGGCCCACAGAGGGTGAAGATAGCAAGTAGGAAACTGACACTAACCAGACCACTTGGAGCAGGGATTTGGTGCGCACACCTGGAATCAAGGGCTTATGTTAAATTTCTGCATTTAGTAGAAAACAGTTTCCCTGGTTCTTAGCAGACTTGTTTTATAAAAGATCCCTCATGATTGCTTTTGTGTGTTCTAACTCCAATATGTTCGTTGTGCTCAACTTAACGTCAATGTGTTTGAGGCTATTAAATAATTCTAGGACTTCTCCACAGCAGGTAACTCTGGAGAAAAGTTTGCATGCACATATTTAATCATATCAGATGTTAGGATAAAGTTAAAATTCCCAACTTTAACCAACTTTCCAAAATAAATAAGAATTCCCTATTGAAAATGTTGCTGAGATGAGCAGCTGTCAGAGCTT
The DNA here is from genome assembly GCF_048772815.1 of Callospermophilus lateralis. Classification (NCBI taxonomy): domain Eukaryota; kingdom Metazoa; phylum Chordata; class Mammalia; order Rodentia; family Sciuridae; genus Callospermophilus; species Callospermophilus lateralis. The sequence goes on along the minus strand of NC_135309.1, from coordinate 11,398,870 downwards.
TGTCATAGGGCCTGCCTGAAAGAGCCAAGCCTTGAGTCAGGAGTGTCAACCATGTGAGTGTGGACTTGGGAGGAGTGAGAATAGGTCTGCAGAAGGAGATGACCTGTGGCCACTCCCCAGCACCTTCCTGCTGCTGTGTCACAGCAAGTGTCCTGTCCTGTCTGAAAAATAAGGCTCGAGGGACAGCATCCCCAAGAGGGGTCAGGAGCCAGAATGTCACTATGGTACCCCGGTACACGTCTGTGCCGAGAAAAGATGTGTGGGCTCTCTCTCTTCCAGCAAGGCGGTCCACAGAACAGGATAGAGGAGAGTGTGCCTGCAGAGTCACTAATCAAGACCTCTGAGACCAAGGAGGAGTCAGGTCTGATTTTATTGAGCAGTTACCATGTATATATATTCAGGCAGCAGCTAGACAGATTATAGGCAGCAATCAGTGCAATTTTTGCTAACTGTCCTTGAAGCCACTAATCAAGGAGTGGGCTATGGAGCAAGCACAGGGACTGCAACACATGGCCTCATGCCCAGGGCTGTGCCTACAGGGGTAAGTGGCCTGCTGCTCATGTGCCTAGCACAAGGGGAGTGGTCTGCCACCCAAAAGCCCTTAACATATGCCATGTATGCAGTATTCCATGCACTTGTCCCCACAAAGAGCAACTGTTTGAAAATGTGTTTGAACTTTAGATTTCTTAGTACATGCTTTGATCTTCTCTTTTTTCTAAAATATATCCATGTTCATTAAATATATTGTACTGAAGTAAGTGCAGTGTATAATATTTTGTGAATTATATTGCATATTTCATATTTCAAACTGAATTAATGAAGTACATATGTAAGACTTTCCTTATAGAAATTTGACACTAAATTTTTTTACTAAATAATTTTAAGGGTTTTATTGGTGCATTATAGTTATACATGATATGGGTTTTATTTTGAAATAAAATAAAAGAGCATGAAACTAAATTGCCACCTTTCAGCCTCCTGTACTTCCCCTTCCCCTCCCCTTTCCTATTCCCTGAACTCCTTCCTGTTGTAATGGCCTTCTTTCTATTTATTTGTTGTTTTTTAAATTAGCACTGGGCAGATAAACATAAGGGCGGCCTTCCCTGGGGGTTTACACATGTGCACAGAATAGTTTGAAGAACCTCATCTCTCAGCTCCTCCTCTCCCCATCCCTGCTCACCACCCCAACCCTTCCACTCCACTGTCTTCCCTTCTTGAGGTCCACTCTTTCCCCCATTCCTTATTTTGTTCTAACCCACATAAGAGAGAAAACATTCCACCCTTGGATTTCTTACTCTGTCTTATTTCACTCAGCATGAAGTTCTCCATCTCCATCCCTTTGTTCCACCTCCATCCATCTACAGTAAATAACATCATTTCATTCTTCTTGGTGGCTGAGCAAACTCAGCCATATTAGTCCACATTTTCTAGCTCCATTCATGTCTTCACAGGCTCCTGGGCTGGTCCCCTATCTTGGCTCTTGGGAGTTGTGTTGTAAACGTGGATGGATGTGGCTGTGTCACTATACTAGGCCAATTTTAGTTCTTTTGGATGAATACAAAAGAGTGGGACAGCAGTGTCATTTCAGGGTTCCATTCCTAGTTTTTTATTATAGCTAGTGTTTTCCAAAGTATTATTCCAAAGGATTATAAAACCTAGGAGGGCTGGGGAAATCTATGGGCAGGAGCACCATGAGGATGGAAGGGGTTAAAAAGACCCATCTCTCCATTCACTGAAACACCCCAAGTGGTGACCTGGGTCAATGCATGAAATAAGTACATGAGACCTCTTATCTGAAGCCCCCACAATGAATGGGAGGAAAAATTGTCAGACATCTGCCTCCTCTGTTATCCTCTCCTCTCTGCTTTACCTTCCCTCCCCTCCTCTCCTCTCTTCCATGAGACACTGTTTTCCTGCAGTGTAATCAGAGCAGTTGACTTGGGGCACTGGCTGCAGAGTGATTCATCAAAATACAATTTCCTGGATTATGATTCTTATATAAGCTGTTTCTAAGATGTGTTTCCATTGAGAGAAGATGAACCTCTCTAGACAAAGGACCTCCCTGGACATATTCCCAGCTGACCTCCTCTTAGCTATCTGTGGCCACTGCATCTGAACACAACTTCAGAGAGGGAGAAATGTCCAATAAGACCAGAGTGACTCACTTCATCTTCAGGGGCTTCTCAGACATCCAAGAATGGAGGCCAGTCGTCATTGTCTCTTTCCTGTTGGTCTATGCCTTTGGCCTCCTAGGGAACATGTCCATCATCACAGCTGTGCTCAGAGACAGCCGCCTCCACACACCCATGTACATCTTCCTGAAGAATTTGTGTTTTCTGGACCTGAGCTACACCTTGGTCACCATCCCCAGGCACTGGCTCCCACCCTACAGGGCCCTGGGGTCATTTCCTACCTCGAGTGTGTGGCTCAGCTTATGTTTTTCATGCTTACTTCAGCTGAGTGCTTTCTGCTCATGGCCATGTCTTATGACCAGTGCGTGACCATCTACAGGCCCCTGCTCTATGGGACCATCATGAGAACTGGCGGTGCTGGGCACTGGCGATCCTGTCTTGGGTGGGTGGGGGTGGGCGGGGCCCTCTACTCTGCCTTCCACATAGTCAATACCTTTCCCTGCCCTTCTGTTGGCCCAACGGAGTGGAGCATTTCTTCTGTGACATTCCCGCTCTCATGAGGCTCTCCTGTGCTGACTTCCACCGCAGGCAAGAGGTGGGCTTTGCCTCATCTTGAGCTCATTCACCCTCACCGTCCTCTCCTACATCCGCATCCTCTCCACCCTCCTACGGATTCCCTCGGGGGACGGTCGCTGGAAGGCCTTGTCCACCTGCTTCTCCTGCCTGACCACCCTCCTTCTGTTTTACGGCTGTGGAAGCTTCACCTATCTGAGGTCTGCCTCTCAGGACTCCCCCACCCAGGGTCGTCTGGCACCATCTTTTACTCCATCCTCACCCCTTCCTTGAACCCCATCATCTACTCTCTGAGGAACGGAGACATGAAGGTCGAGCTGCAAAGGCTGAGCTGCCAGCGGAGTCTGAGCTCTGGGTGCTGCACAGCTGGCCTTGGTCCTGGGGTCTGATGCCCAGGGGGTGCAGACAACCTCTTCCATCCCCTGCCCTCCCGCTGAGTCTCACCTGTGGATGGACGTCCCCACCCATCACCTGCTGCTTCTCCTCCCTCCCCAGAAGGTCTTTCACTTCAGTGGTTTTACATACAGTTCCACCACAGAAACATACAAATCTTGATTTCTTCATATTGTACCATAAAAATCATTTTAAAATAATTCTTCTATTTAGTATATGCGTAAGAATTCTTTTTTTTTTTCTGTGAGTTTTTCTGGAATGGTATTCTCAAATCTTTATCATCACTCTCATGCTGTGGCCCCTAATCATGAATTTCCTTTTTTTTTTTTTCCTTTCTTGACATCATTTTCCTGAATATAACAGGAGGAACACATTTTTAACATTTCTAAAACCTACTGATTTCCCCCCTATATTCCAAACTACCTGACCATTCCTGATGCAACTATTCAACCCATTCTCTGCTTAGACATCCAAAGAGTAGAATGCATTGTCTTTGATCTTTATCTTTCTAAATATCATGAATTTCTAGTTCTCACAGGTTTTTCCTGAACATTTCATGATCCTTTACTTGCTATTCCTTCTTAGTCTCCTTAGTCTTTAGTTATCTGTGGTCTACAATCAATAATCAATATTTATTCAATTCAATGGTTTTTTAAGCACCGCCTCCTTTTTTTTTCTTGAAGAAAGAACACTGTATTCAGACAACAACTGAAACCCCCAGATACCAAGTGGATGTTAAGGAGGACACTGGGTGGTCTCAGGGCTGAAGCTTGACTCTCCCTTTCTCCACCACTGTATTGTATGATTGTATTTTCAGAAAATTTAGAATTCCATCCCTGGGACAGAATTAAACTACAGTTGCAGTTCCTTTTCATGCTGTCTCCCTTCTCCAACTATTGATAGGAAAGTACCAGGTTATCTTAATTTATTTATTTATTTTAAAATTTGTTGGTTCTCTTTAGTTATCCATGACAATAGAATCCACTTTGACTTTATTATACAAGAATGAAATATATATTATTCTCGTTAGGATACCATTCTTGTAGATGTACAAGATGGTGGTATTCACTGAGTTGTTTTCCTATGGGTACAGGGGTAAATTGCATCACATTCATTCCACTGTCTTTCCTTTTCCTATCCCCCATTTCCCATTGTCTAATCCACTGAACTTCTACTCTTACCCTCACCACTCGGGTTGTGTTAGTATCCACATACCAGAGAAAACATTCAACCTTGATTTTTTGGGATTGTTTATTTCACCTAGCAGTATAGTCTCCAGATCCATCTATTTGCTGGCAAATGTCAGAAAGTCATTCATACTTATGGTTGAGTAATACTCCATTGTGTATATATACCACATTTTCTTTATTCATTCATCTATTGAAAGGCATATTGGTTACATCGCTTAGCTATTGTGAATTGAGCTGCTTTTAAATCCTTTGGATATAAAAATATATACTAAGGAGTGGGATAATGGGATAACTGGGTCAAATGTTGGTTCCATTCTAAATTTTCTAAGGAATCTCCCTACTGCTTTTCAGAAAGCTCACCCTAATTTACAATCCCATTATCGATGTACTATCGATGTATCAGTTAATCTTTTTCCCACATCCTCACCAACATCTATTGTTACTTGCATTCTTGATAATTGCAATTCTGACTATAGTGAGACAAAATCTCAGTGTAGATTTAATTTGCATTGCTCTAATTGCTAGTGATGTAACATTTTTTTTTTCATTATTTTGTGACCTATTGTAATTCTTCTGTGAACTGTTCAGTTCCTTAAACACATGGATTATTGCATGCTCTTATAGTAAAGTAAATTCTTCAGGGGCTCTTGCCATTCCTATCTGGAAAATCACGATTAGCAGTATGATTTCTGTTATATTTCATCTTCAGAAGCACATTTACATCATCCTCACTCAGCTGTCCTTGAACACATCCCACACTGAAGGTGCCAGGGTTGCTTCTGCATCCTCATTCTCTGTGGATAGTACAACGTGGAAAAATTAAAACTTGGACTTTCAACATCACTTCCTCTGTGGTATGCAATGCTACTCTGCAGCAGTCAGCAGAGCATGACTCATTTTCAGATTTCAATTTATCTCCATGTTCTGAAACACTTTCATGTATTTCATGTTGAACAGATGTCTATGCCTTAAAAAAAAATACAAAATGCTGGAAGATCCAAACCCTCACCCATACTTTTAGGTCTTATGTCTTTGATTAATTTCAGGTTGATTTTTTTGACCATTGTGAGAGATAAGCATCTGTCATTCTTTGCATTGGCTGTGAGGTTTTCCCAGCCCAATTGGTTGAAGACACTCTTCTTTCCCACTCACATTCTTGGTGCATTTGACCTACACCCGTTGGCGTGGATTCCTGTTGCACCACCCTTGCTCTCTAGTGGTTCTGATTCCTGTTATGTGAATACTGGAGACCATGGCCGTCACTCCCTGGATTCCACAGCTTGTCACCCAGGTGGCTACTTCCATCTCCTCCAGCTTTCAGAACCCATCTTCATTCCACTCATATGGACACTCCAGCAGCTCCATGGCATGCTTTGTGTTGGCCACCTCCAATGTCTTCCTGTGGTGGCCATCCATTCACTGTCCATCAATGCTCCACTGGACTTTAGGTTCTGAGTCAAAGGTTTGCCCGGCTATCGTGATGCATATTTCCACTTCTGAGGAGCAGTATCTTGCTGCCACAACCTCACCTCATGCATGACAACACTGAGGCCGACATCCACTAAGTGCTTAAATCCAGGCACCCACTGCTCTACCAGGGCGCGACTTGTAGCACACCTTTTCTTCCTGATTTCTGATTTAGACCACTTTCCTTGTTTGATCTTTCCTTTATGATCATAGTCCCACTTTGTATTCAGCTATGATGTTTGCTCCTGGTAAAGGGATGTCACTGTTATCAAATTTGAAAGGATAATAATTCACATGGTCATTTATTACCTGAAGGATATTTTAATATGGAAAGTACTCTACATCCCCCAGTCTTGCCTGCTTAAACTGAAAACAGCAGTAAGAAAAAGAAATAGTCCTTTTTGTTACTATGGCTCTGTAGTATAATTTAAGTTCGGGTATTGTTATGCCTCCTGCTTCATATTTTTTGCTGAGGATTGCTTTGGCTCTTCTGGCTCTCTTATTTTTACAAATGAATTTCATGACTGCTTTTACTATTTCTATGAAGAATGTCATTGGGATTTTAATAGGAATTGAACTAAATCTGTATAACACTTTTGGTAGTACCACCATTTGGACAATGTTAATTCTGCCTGTCCAAGAGCATGGGAGTTCTTTCCATCTTCTTTTTTTTTCTTTTTTTCTTTTATTGATTTTATTTTTTAAAATACATGACAGCAGTGGAATGCATTACAATTCTTTTGTTTTTTTATTAGTTACACATGACAGTACAATGATCTTGACATATCATACATACAATTCTTATTACACATATAGAGCACAATTTTTCATATCTCTATATATAAAGATGTTCACACCAATTCATACCTTTATACATGTATTTTGTTTTTTTTTGTATTATAATTCTTAATACACATATATACCACAATTTTTTAATCTCTGTTTGTATATAAAGAATGTTGACCCCAATTTGAGTCTTCATACATGTACTTTGTATAAGGATGACCATCACATTCCACCATCCTTGCTAATCCCCTGCCCCTTCCCTTCCCTCCCACCCCTCTGCCCTATCTAGAATTCATCTATTCCTCCCATGCTCCCCCTCCTTACCCCACTATGAGTCAGCCTCCTTATATCAGAGGAAACATTTGGCATTTGTTTTTTGGGATTGGCTAACTTAGCATTATCTTCTCCAATGCCATCCAAATGCCATGATTTTGTTCTTTTTTAATACTGAGTAAAATTCTATTGTGTATGTATGCCACATTTTTTTATCCATTCATCCACTGAAGGGCATCTAGGTTGCCTCCACAGTTTAGCTATTATTAATTGTGCTGCTATAAACATTGATGTGACAGTGTCCCTGTAGTATGCTGTCTTTAAGTCCTTTGGGTATAGACTGAGGTGAGGAATAGCTGGTCAAATGGTGGTTCCATTCCCAGATTTCCAAGGAATCTCCATACTGCTTTTCATATTGTCTGCACCAATCTTCAGTCCCACCAGCAATGTATGAGTGTACTTTTCCCCCACATCCTCTCCAACACTTATTGTTGTTTATATTCATAATAGCTGCCATTCTGACTAGAGTGAGATTATATCTTAGAGTAGTTTTTATTTGCATTTCTCTGATTGCTAGAGATGATGAACATTTTTTCATATATTTGTTCATTGAATGTATATCCTCTTCTGAGAAGTGTCTGTTCAGGTCCTTGGCCCATTTGTTGATTGGTTTATTTGTTTTTTTGGTGTTTAGCTTTTTGAATTCCTTTATATACCCTAGAGATTAGTGCTCTATCTGATGTGTGAGAGGTAAAAATTTGCTCCCAGTATGTAGGCTCTCTATTCACATCACAGATTTTTTTTTTTTTTTTTTTTTTTTTTGCTGAGAAGAAACTTTTTAGTTTGATTCCATCCCATTTATTGTTTCTTGGTTTTAATTCTTGCTCTATAGGAGTCTTATTAAGGAAGTTGGGGCCAAATCCCACATGATGAAGATTAGGGCCTACTTTTTCTTATATTAGACGAAGAGTTTCTGCTTTAATTACTAGGTCCTTGATCCATTTTGAATTAAGTTTTGTGCATGGTGAGAGATAGGGGTTTAATTTCATTTTGTGGCATATGGATTTCCAGTTTTCCCATCACAATTTGTTGAAGATGCTATCTTTTCTCCAATGCATGTTTTTGGTACCTTTGTCTAATATGGGATAGTTGTAATTTTTTGGGTTAGTCTCTGTGTCCTCCATTCTGTACCATTGGTCTACCAGCCTGTTTTGGTGCCAATACCATGCTGTTTTTGTTACTGTTGTTCTGTAGTATAGTTTAAAGTCTGGTGTAGTGATACCACCTGCTTCATTCTTCCTGCTAAGGATTGCTTTAGCTATTCTGGGTCTCTTATTTTTCCAGAGGAATTTCATGATTTCTTTTTCTATTTCTATGAGGAATGCCATTGAGATTTTGATTGGAATTGCATTAAATCTGTACACTGCTTTTGGTAGTATGGTTATTTTGATAATATTAATTCTGCCTATCCAATAACAAGGTAGATCTTTTCATGTTCTATGATCTTTTTTGATTTTTCTCTTTAGGATTCTGTAGTTTTCATTGTATTTTATTTCACCTCTTTCATTAAATTTATTCCCAAGTATCTTTTTTTTTGAGGATAATGTGAATGGGGTAGTTTTCCTCATTTCCTTCTCAGAGGCTTTACTACTGATATACAGAAATTCCTTTGATTTATGGGTGTTGATTTTATATTCTGCTACTTTGCTGAATTCATTTACTAGTTCTAGAAATTTTCTTGTGGAGTCTTTTGGATCTTCTAGGTATAGAATCATATCATCAGCAAACAGAGCTAATTTAAGTTCTTCTTTTCCTGTACATATTTCTTTAATTTCTTTCATCTGTCTAATTGCTCTGGCCAGTGTTTCAAGAACCATGTTGAATAGAAGTGGTGAGAGAGGGCATCTTTGAATTGTTTCTTTTTAGAGGGAATGTCTTCATTTTTTCTCCGTTTAGAATAATGTTGGCCTGAGGCTTAGCATAGATAGCCGTAATGATGTTGAGATATGTTCCTGTTATCCCTCCTTTTTCTAGTGTTTTGAACATAAAAGAGTTCTGTATTTGCTTTTTCTGCATGTATTGAGATGATCATATGATTCTTATCTTTAAGACTATTGATGTGATGAATTACATTATTGATTTCCATATGTTGAACCAATCTTACATCCCTGGGATGAATCCCACTTGATCTTGTTGCACAATCTTTTTAATATGATTTTGTATTTAATTTGCCAGAATTTTATTCAGAATTTTTGCATCTTTGTTCATTAGAGATATTGGTCTGAAGTTTTCTTTCTTTGATGTCTTTTTCTGGTTTTGGAATTAGGGTGATATTGACCTCATAGAATGAGTTTGGAAGTGTTCCCTCTTTTTCTATTTCCTGAAATAAATTGAAGAGCATTGGTATTAGTTCTTCTTTAAAGGTCTTGTAGAACTCGGCTGTGTATCCATGCAGTTCTTGGCTTTTCTTGATTGGTAATCTTTTGATGGCTTCTTCTATTTCCTCTCTTGATATTTCTTTCAATTCAAGGATTTCTGATTTTATTTAATTTTTTTAAAACCTCTATCTCCCTGTTGAGGTGATCTTTTGCTTCTTGGATTTGTTTATGTAGCTCATTTTTGAAGTGATCTTCCACTGCTTGTATATGTTCGTGTATGTCTTCTTTGAGATAATAGAATATTTTAACCATATATATCCTCAAATCTTTCTCTGACATTTTTTTTTTTGCTGTAGCTGTCAATTCTTCTAATGATGTATTGTCTTGATTTGTTTGTGGTACTTTCTTCCCTTGTCTTTTCCTGTTGCTCTCGTTTCTTTCATTCTAGCTCTGTGGGACTGGTGTGTTATTGTTTTTACCCTATAGATTTGTAGTGTTCTTGTATGGTTCCAAGATCCCTCCTTTGTAGGGAAGGACAATGTTAACAGATCCCAATATCAACCATACATCACCTATGAGCAAATTATTGTTATTAAGACATTTATAGTTTAGTCTCAATGTCCAGAAATGTTGGATTCAATTATTATTTAAAATATAATCAGTAATTTCATAGACGGATTACAGTTTCTGGCATCAGACAATGATCTCAGGGTCAGGCGTAGGACAATATGCTAAGCGGGAAAGATGTGAGGATATGGGGTTAATATAACTTAGGAAATTTGTAGGAGAACGCTAATGAAGAGGGTTAGTAACAGGGGAATAGACAGAAAGTAATTTAGGGTAGACAAGTACATGGGAGGACAGCAGAGTTCATAAAAACAAACACACATATGTATTTAGAAAATTGCAGGATGTAAAAGTAGTAAAATTTGGAGGGTGAAAGAAGAAGAAAGAAGAAAAAAGGGAAAGAAAGAAAGAAAAAAGAGAGAAGAAAAAGAAAAAAGGAGGGCCTTATGCAATTCTTCTATATTATTCAGGTGACTCAATTCTCAAAGTTCTATATCATGCAAAGTTCTTGGTTTCACATATGTTGAGGTTGTGAGGGCCAGAGAATAGAAGGGTAGAGGAAAAAGAAGAAAAATAATAAGAAAAAAAATACTCTTAGAATTCCTTTTCTTTCCTCCTTCTCTTCCCTTCCAGTAGGTGGAGTTGTGTATTTTAAGCTGGAGTCTGTGCCCTCAGGGTGGTGTAGGTAACCAGAGTGATAAGACTTGAGGCCCCCACCCATCATCTCCCTCTCCTAAATGGAGCTCCCCATCCTATTTCTTCTGTTTTTCTCCAGGCTTTAGACTCCTCCCCTCTGTTGCTTATAAGGTCCCAACTGCAAGACCTCTCGCCCCTAGGCTCACACCATGTGGGTGGCCTGACAGTAGTCGGCACTGTGCTCCTGTTCAACTAAGAGCTGTTTTGTGGTGGGTAGACACTGTGCCAAGTTATTGCAGCTGAGAAGGGTGGGGGAGGGGAGTTGTAAACCTGGTACCTGTTCAATTAGTGCTGATAGCCACACCCACCAAAAAATGGTGAAAAAAGTTTTCCAAGATGGAGTGAGTCTGCTTCCAGTGCCGGGGTGTCTGATGAGGTGGAGGGAGCTGGGATGGCCTTGGGCTGTGGCTAGATAGCAGCTCAGTGTCCTGTGTGGGAGCAGAGCACAGTCTGAAGTTCTGCAGAGGTGCTGATTAGGTGATTTTGCTGCGCCACTTGAGAGCCCTGTGCACGCTAGAACTGCAGGCTTTGGTCCAGAGTTTGGAGTCTTACTGGAATGCAGCTCTGATTTCTGCACAGGCTGTTGCAGTGCTGGTGGTTTCTGAGAAAATCTGCTGTATAGGGGTCCTCTCGCCCACTCTGAGATGTTGTATTCCATCTAGGTGAAACCTTGTGGAGAAACTGCCTGACTGCTTTCTTGGTTTCATGCCACAGAGCAGCCAGAAAAAGTGCCTCCTCTATTCTGCCATCTTGGCTCTGCCGAGTTCTTTCCATCTCTAAGATCTTCTTCAATTTCTTTCTCTAGTGTTCATATATTTCATTATAGAGTTCTTTAACTTCTTTTGTTAGATTGATTTCCAAATATTTTATTGTTTTTTGAGGCTATTGTGAATGGGGTCATTTTCCTAATTTTACTTTCAGTGGATTCATCACTGATTTATAGAAACAAATTTGATTTTTTTGGGTGTTAATTTTATATCATGCTACTTTGGTGAATTCAGTTATGAGTTCTAGAATGTTTCTGGAGGAATATTTTTTGGGTTCTTCTAAATACAGAATTATGTTATTGGCAAATAGTGATATTTTGAATTTTTTTCCTATTCATATTCTATTAATTTCTTTCTCTTGTATAATTGCTCTGGCTAGAGTTTCAAGGACAATGTTGAATAAAAGTGGTGAAAGAGGGCATATTGTCTTGATTCAGTTCTTAGAAAAATAATGCTTTCAAATTTTCTCCATTTAGAATGAATTTGGCATTGGATTTAGCATTAATAACTTTTACAATGTTGAGGTATATTTCTAATATTCCTAGTTTTTCTAGTGTTTTGAATATGAAGAGGTGCTATATTTTGTTGAATGCTCTCTCAGCATCTGTTAGGATTTTCATGAGATCCTTTAAGTCTTTTGATGTGATAAATTATGTTTATTGATTTCCACATGTTGAAACAACTTAGCATCCCTGGGATGAATCCCATTTGATCATGGTGCACTCTCTTTTTAATGTTTTTGTATGCAATTTGGCAGAATTTAATTGAGAATTTTTGCATCTATATATATCAGGGATATTAGTCTGAAGTTTTCTTTTGTTGATGGATCTTTGGTTTTAGTATCAGAATGATATTAGTGTCATAGAATGAGTTTGGAAGTGTTGCCTCATTTTCTGTTTCTATAATTTGAGAAGCATTGTTATTAATTTTTCATAGATGATCTTGTAGAACCGACTGAGAATCTGGTCTTATGTTTTTTTTTTTTTTTTTTAGTTCGTAGGATTTTGATGGCATCTTCTATTTTATTGCTTGAGATTGGTCTGTTCAAATTGTGTATGTCCTCCTGGTTTAGTGTGTGTGTAAGTCATATGTGTCTAGAAATTTGTTGATAACTTCAAGATTTTCTATTTTATTGGAGTATAAATTTTCAAAATGCTTTCTAATTATTCCTCTGTATCTCAGTATTATCTTTCATGATATTTCCTTTTTCATTATGAATTTGATTTATGTGAGTTTTCTATTTCTTTCGTTTCTTTTTGTTAGTGTGGGTAAGGGTTTATCAATTTTATTTATTGTTTCAAAGAACCAAGCTTTTGTTTTGACAATTTTTAAAATTTTTTCTTTTGTTTTAATTTTATTGATTTCAGCTCTTATTTTAATTATTTTCTGTGTTCTACTGTTTTTAGTGTTAACTTGTTCTTCTTTTTCTAGGGCTTTCAGATGTAATGTCAGGTCATTTATTTTTTGACTTTATATTCTTTAATGAATAAACACAATGCAGTGAAATTTCCTTGTAGTGTTTCCTTTATGGTGACCTAGAGATTTTGATGTGTTTTATCACTATTTTCATTTACCTCTAAATACTTTTTTTCTCTTATTCCATGCCCGATTTCTCTATTTTTTGTATTTTATAGGGGTTGCTTCATGGAATAAGATATGGTCTATTTTAGAGAAAGATCCATGTGCTGCTGAGAAGAAAGTGTATTTGCTCTTTGATGGCTGAAATATTCTATATATGTCAGTTAAGTATATGTTATTAATGATATTTTTTAGTTTGATGGTTTCTGTATTTAGTTTTTGTTTAGAGGATCTATCCAGTGGTGACAGTGGCATGGTAAAGTCACCCAGTATTGTTGTGTTGTGATCTATTTGAATTTTAAAGTTGAGAAGGGTTTGGTTTGATGTACATAGGTGCACAATGGTAGGGGATTCATGATTGTTATATCTTTTTGATGTATCGTTCCTTTAAGTAGTATAAAATTTCCATCTTTTTCCATTCTGATTAACTTTGACCTGAAGTCCATTTCATCTGATATGAGGATAGAAACCCCTGCTTGATTATACAGTCCATGTGAGTGATATGTTTTTTCCCATCCTTTCACCTTCAGTCTGTCAATGTTTTTGACTATGAGGTGAGTCTCTAGAAAACAGCATATATTGGGTCTTGATTTTAATCTAATCTGTCAGTCTATGTCTTTTGATTAATGATAAAGGCCAATAGTGTTCAAGAATATTATTGAGATGTGATTTGTGTTTCCAATCATTTTGGTTGACTTCTAGTTTTTAATTTGAATTTTAATTTAATTTAACTTAAATTAAGTTTTTAATTTAATTATCCTTTGCTAGAATAATTCTTTAGTTTAGTTCCTCTCTTCACTTTTTTTTTCATTTTTCCATTTAATATACATGGACTTTTTTGAGAATATTTTGAAGTGAGGACTTTTGGTTGTGAATTCTGTTTACTTCGTTTATTTTCATGGAAGTTTTTATTTCATCTTCAAATCTGAAGCTTAATTTTGCTGGATTTAGGATCCTTGACTGGCATCCATTTTCTTTCAGAGCTTGGCATGCTATTCCAGGACCTCCTAGATTTGAAGGTCTGGGTTGGGAAATCAACTGTGATCCATATTGGTTTCCCAGGATATATAGTCTGATGTTTTTCTCTTATAGCCTTAAAATTCTATTCTTATTCAGTATACTAGACACTCTCATTATAATGTCTTCATGTGAATCTGTTGTAACTTTGTAAATTTGGAGTTTTGGAAGACTTTTGCATTTGATTTTCCATTTCACTCATTATATTTGGGAAATTTCTGATATTATTTCATTGAAGACATTGTGAATACCTTTGGTTTGTATCTCCACGCCTTCCTCTATCTTTATAAATTTTAAATTTCTTTTTTTTTATGAAATTACATAATTCTGGGAAGTTCTGTTTATGCTTTATTTTTAAAATTTTTTGTTTGTTTTAATTGGTTATACATGACAGTAGAATGCATTTAAGCACTTTGATATATCATATATAGATGGGATATAATGATTGTTGTACAATCATTTTGGTCATGTAGTCACTTATATAAATAGAGTAATAACATCTGTCTCATTCTACTATCTTTCCTATCCCTACATCCCAACCCCTTCACTCTCTTCACTTCCCTCTACTTAATCTAAGGTAATGCTATTCTTCTTTAGTGTCCCATGCCTTATTGTGAATTAGCAACTGCATATTAGAGAAAATATTTGGCCTTTGCTTTTTGGGGGATTCAATTATTTTGCTTAGCAAATTATTCTCCAACTCCATGTGGTGAATGCCATAATTTCATTCTTCTTTAAAGGTGAGTAACATTCCATTATGTTTATATACCACATTTTCTTAATCAATTAATCTATTAAGGGGCACCTAAGTTTGTTCCATTGTTTAGCTGTTGTGAATTGGGCTGCTATAAACATTGACTTGGCTGTATTAATGTATTATGCTGATTTTAAGTCCTTTTGGTATAAACTGAGGAGTAGGATAGATGGGTCCAATTGTGGTTCCATTCCAAGTTTTGTGAAAAGTCTCCATAGTGGTTGATGTACTTAAATTTGCAGTCCCATCAACAATGTATGAGTGTATCTTTTTTCCCACATCCTAGTCAACATTTATTGTTTTCTGTATTCTTGATGATTGCCATTCTGACAGGAGTGAGATAAAATTTTAGTGTAGTTTTGATTTGCATGTCTCTAATTGCTAGAGATGTTGATTTTTTTTATATATTTGTTGTGCAGTTTTATTTCTTCTTCTGTGAAGTGTCTGTTAGGTACCTTAGCCCATTTTTTGACTGGGTTGTTGTTGTTGTTATTATTATTAGGTGTAAAGTTTTCTGAGTTATTTATATGTCCTAGAGATTAATGCTTTATCAGAATTGCATGTGGTAAAGATTTTCTCTCAATCTATAAGCTCTCTCCTCACTTTATTGATTGTTTTCTTTGCTAAAAAGAAGCTTTTTAACTTGAATCCATCCCATTTATTGATTCTTGATTTTAGTTCTTGCGCTTTATGAGTCTTGTTAAAGAAGTCAGATCCTAGGCTGATGTGATAAATATTGGGCCCTATTTTTTTCTTCTATTAGCTGCAGGGTCTCTGTTCTAATTGCCTAAGTCTTTAATCCACTTTGAATTGATTTTTGTGCAGGGTGAGAGATAGAGATTAAATTTCATTTTGCTACATATGGATTTCCAATTTTGCCAGCACCATTTATTGAATAGGATATCATTTCTTCAGTGAATGTTTTTGGCACCTCTGTCTAGTATGACATAACCATATTTGTTTGGGTTTGTCTCTGTGTCCTTTATTTTGTACCATTGGTCTAAAGTCTATTTTGGTGCCAATACAATGCCACTTTTGTTACTATGCCTCTGTAGTGTAGCTTAAGGTTTGGTGTTGTGATGCCTCCTGCTTCACTTTTCTTGCTAAAGGTTGCTTTAGTTAATCTGGGTCTCTTATTTTTCCAAAATAATTTCTGCAATCAATTGAAGAGTATTGGTTTTATGTCTTTCTTAAAGGTCTTGTGGAACTTAGTGTGTATTCATCTAGCCTTGGACTTTTCTTGTTTTTTTTTTTTTTTCTATTTCTATGAAGAATGTCGTTGGGATTTTAAAAGGAATTGCATAAAATCTGCATAATGTTTTGGTAGTATTGCCATTTTGACAATTTTATTTCTTTCTAAGCAGGAGCATGGGAGATCTTCCCATCTTTTGAGGTTTTCTTCAACTTTTTCTTTAAGTGTTCTGTAGTTCTCATTGTAGAGGCCTTTTACTCTTTTGTTAGATTGAGTCAGTTTTTTTTTTTGAGGCTATTGTGAATGGGGTAGATTTCCTAATTTCTCTTTCAGTGAATTCGTTGCTGATGTATAGAAACACATGGGTGATGATTTTATATCCTGCTACTTTGCTAAATATATTTATTAGTTCTACAAGTTTTCTGGTGGGATTTTTTGGGTTGGCAAATAGTGCTAATTTGAGTTCTTCTTTTCCTATTTGTATCACTTTAATTACTTACATCTGTCTAATTGCTCTTGCAGTGTTTCAAGAACTATGTTAAGTGGAAATGGTGAAAGAAGGCATCTCTGTCTTTTTCCAGTTTTTAGAAGGAATGCTTTCAATTTTTCTCCATTTAGAGTTATGTAGGTCTGGGGCTTAGAATAAATAGATTTTACAATGTTGAGTTATGTTACTGTTATCCCTAGTTTTTCTAGTCTTTTAAACATGAAGGGGTGATGTATTTTGTCGAATGCTTTTTCTGCATCTATTGAGATGATCATATATTCTTATCTTTAAGTCTATTGATGTGATAAATTACATTTATTGATTTTCATATGTTGAAAAAACCTTGCATCCCTGGGATGAACCCCACTCGATCGTGATGTAGTATCTTTTTGATATGTTTCTTAATCATTTTGCCAGGAATTTATTGGGAACTTTTGCATCTATCCAGGATATTGGTTTGAAGTTTTCTTTCTTTGATATGTCTCTGCCTAGTTTTGGAATCAAGATGATATTGTTCTCATAGAACGAGTTTAGGAATGCTTCCTCTGTTTTCTGAAATAAATTGAAGAGTATTGGTATTATTTCTTTCTTAAAGGTCTTGTGAAACTTGATGTTTATCCATCTAGCCTTGGGCTTTTCTTAGTTGGTAGGCTTCTGGTGTCTTCTTTTATTTCATTGCTTAAAATTGATCTGTTTAATTTGTGTATATCATCCTGTTTAAATTTGGGCAAATCATAGAACTCTAGAAATGTTTTAATGTCTTTGATATTTATATTTTATCGGAGTAGAAGTTTTCAAAATAATTTCTAATTATCTTATGTATTTCTGTAGTGTGTGTTGTGATGTTTTCTTTTATATCATGGATGCTAGTAATTTGAATCTTCTCTCTCCTTCTCTTTGTTAGCATGGCTAAGTGTCTTTCAATTTTATTTATTTTTCAAAGAACCAACTTTTAGTTTTCTCAAATTTTTCAATTGTTTCTTTGTTTCAATTTCATTTATTTCAGCTCTCATTTTAATTATTTCCTGTTTTCTATTGATTTTGGTGTTGATTTGTTCTTCTTTTTCTAGGGCTTTGAGGTGTAATGTTAGGTCATTTATTTGTTTACTGTTTTTTCTTTTAAGAAATGAACTTTATGCAATGAAAGTTTCCTCTTAGTAATGCCTTCATACTGTCCCAGAGATTTTGAAGTGTTGTATCAGTGTTCTCATTTACCTCTAAGAATTTTTTAATCTCTCCTTGATGTTTTTTGCAATCCATTGTTCATTCAGTAGCACATTATTTAGTCTCCAAGTGTTGGAATAGCTTTTATTTTTTATTTTATCATTGATTTCTAATTTCATTTTGTTATTACCTAATAGAATGCAGGGTAGTATCTCTACTTACTTTTAATATTTGCTTTGTGACATCATATATAGTCTATTTTAGAGAAGGATCCATGCTATGCTGAGAAGAAAGTGTATTTGCTTGTTGAAGGATGAAATATTCTATATATGTCAGTTAAGTCTAAGTTATTTGTTGTATTATTGAGTTGTATAGTTTTTTGTTCTGCTTTTGTTTGGAGGATCTATCCAGTGGTGAAAGAGGAGTTTTAAAGTAATCCTGATTTAGTGTATTGTGGTAAATTTCACTCTTGAACTTGAGAAGAGTTTGTTTGATGAACATAGATGTTCCATTGTTTGTAGCATATATATTTATAATTGTTATGTCTTGTTGGTGTATAATTACCTTGAGCAGTATGAAATGTCTTTCTTTATCCCTTTTTGTTATCTTTAGCTTAAAGTCTACTTTGTTTGATATGAGGATGGAAACTCCTGCTTGCTTCCACAGTCCATGTGAGTGGTATGGTTTTTCCCAAACTTTCACCTTTAGTCTATGTATATCTTTTTTTTTAATGAAATAAATTTCTTTGATGCAGCATATCTTTGAGTCTTTTTTTATCCAATCAGTTAGCCTGTCTTTTGACTGGTGAGTTTCAGCCACCAACATTCAGGGTTATTATTGAGACATGATTTGTATTTCCAGCCATTTTGTTTATTTTTGTTATTTAACTTGACTTGGTTTGTACTTTGATTAATATTTTATTTAGTATGTTACCTCCCTCTGCTGAGTTTCATTGTTGTTTTTTATTTTTTTTGCCACAGAATATTTTGCCAAGTATATTCTGCAATGCAGTTTTTCTAACTGTAAATTCTTTTAACTTTTGTTTATCATGAAAGGTTTTTATATCATCACAAAATCTAAAGTTTAAGTTTGCTGGTTATAATATTTTTGGTTGGCATCCATTTTCTTTCAGAGCATGGAATATGTTGTTCCAGGATCTTCTAGCTTTCAGGATCTGGGTTGAAGAATCAGCACATAACCCATTTTTTCCCTATATGTAATCTGATTCCTTTCTCTCATAGCTTTTCATATTCTCTCCTTATTCTGTATGTTAGGCATTTTCATTATAATGTGACTTGGTGTGGATCTGTTGTGATTTTGTACACTTGGCATCCTGTAAGCCTCTTGAATTGGTTTTCCAATTTGTTCTTCAGGTTTGGGAATTTTTTTGATATTATTTTATTGAATAGATTGTTCATTCATTTGGTTTGGAACTTTATGCCTTCCTCTCTCCCAATAACTCTTAATTTTGTCTTTTTATGCTATCCCATATTTCGTAAATATTCTGCTCATTTTTTTCTTACCATTTGTATTGTATGGTCTAGATACTTTTCAAAATTATATATTTGTCTTTATTGTCAGAGGTCCTGTCTTCCAAGTAGTCTAATTTGTTGGTGATGCTTTCAATTGAACTTTTTATTTGGTTTATTGTTACTTTCATTTCAAGGATTTATCTTCAGTTTTTCTTTAGAACCTCTATCTCCCTATTGAAGTAATCTCTTGCTTTCTGTATTTGCTTATGTAGGTCTTTGTTGAAATGATCTTTTGCTGCCTGCATTTTCTTTCTTATATCATCCGTTAATTCACAGATCATTTTAATTATGTACATACTGAACCCCTTCTTTGTCATTTTATCTTCTGTGATGGTCATAGATTTAATAATGTGGTATTTGGAATTGTTTGGGGCATTTTCTTTCCTTATCTTTTCACGTTGCTCATGTGTCTTCCCTTGTAGCACTGTGAATTCTTGGTGTTACTGTTTTTACCCTACAGACTTATAGTGCTCCTGTAGGGTTCCAATACCTCACCATTGAGTGGTAGGACAATGTTAACAGATCCCAATATAAACAATATATCACCTTAAAAAAATTAGTTGTGAACAGACATTTACACTTTGCTCATAATATACAGAAATTGTGAATTCAATTATTATCTACAATATGATCAGTAGGTTTGTAAAGGGTTTTACAGTTTCTGATGGTGTATAAAAACCAGGGTGAGGTATAGGAAGATATGTTGAGGATGTAGGAGGTGAGAATATAGAGTTATTATAACTTAGGAAGAGTAAAGTAGAAATCTAAAGAAGGTTAATAGCAGGAGAATACAGAGGAAATAAATTTGAGTAGAGAAGTAAGAGGAAAGACAGTAATATACATAAAACAAACACATACAGATATTAAGAGAAAAATCAAAAAATGTTAAAATAATAAAAATTGAGGGAAAAACAGAAAAAACAAAAACAAGAAAAAGAAAAAATGTATACAACATAAGGATAACATACTAATCAGTTGTTTCAGACTTCAATATACTAATTCATGCAAAGTACTTGGTTTCACGAATGTTGGGGATGTGAGAGAGGGAGAATAGAGAGGGAGAAGAAAGAATAAAATTAAAAAATCTCAAAAGAAGAAACAAGGATTGTTTTGAATGGAAATCAGTATCTTTTCTGTTTCCCTTCTCATCAAATAGGTGGGGTCATCTGTTGGTAGCTGCTATCTCCGCCTTCAGAATGGTGAAAGTAACAAGGGAGGGAGGGTTGTTATTGAGTGGAGGGCAACTGGAAGTGGGCCATGGCACCTGTCCATCTTCAAAGGGAGACTGCACCTCAGAGATCTCTTTTTCAGCCTGTTCCTGTGATGTGAGTGCCTGATTTATCTCCTTATCTTGCTTGAAGCCCGCCCAGTTCCTAGTCTCTCTTAGTCTCTAAATTGTATCACACACTTACTTTCTTCTTTGGTTGCATGTTCCTTTAATGTAAATCTTCCCTTTGCTGGTTTTCACTTTAAAATTTTTTAACGTCATCCTCATGAAATATTTTGTTGAGATTGTTCATACCCTCTCCATTAATGCTCCATAATAAGGGTCCTTTCTCTCTGGGGCTCTTGTGTGGTGCTTTTGGCATGCTGCACACCTGCCCCATTGAGAGCTGTTGATTTTGTTGTTGTTGTTGTTGTTGTTGTTGTTGAGCATTTCAGTGTTGGGTTAGGGACTGTTGGGAAGAGGGAGGAGTTAGAATCTGGGTACCTGCCCAGCTGGAGTTTCAAACTGGGAGTTGCCCTCACTAAATATGGTGATAAAGGTGAACCAAGGTGAAGGCATCTGCTTTCAGTGATAGGGTATTGGGTCAGGTGGGAGGAGCCAGGTGATGGTGTTTGATGATGAGACTGGATTTGTGGGCATGTAGTGTGTGGATATGGCTATCTTCAGAGCATGTGTGAATTTCTCTGGTTCAGGTAGACTATAGCACATAGGGGACTCTCTGTTCTTGCAGAGTCCCAAGATAGAGGTGACTGGGTCAGCCCCACCTTGGTTGATGGAGGTACTTACAGGAGTGGCAGTTGGAGATCCTGTGTGTGGATAGCTTTCAGGTACCTTGCGTGGGAGCTGTATCCAGGATTTCTTCTTGGATGGGTGGCCAAAAGATTTGCGTGGGTGCTGATGGTGATAGTTCTTCTTGAGCACCAGGTGGTGGTCTTGTTCAGGCACCTGATAGTCCTGTGTGGGCAAGTAGTTGGGAAACCTACTCTAAAACTGAAGCCTGGAGCCCTGCATGGACATGGTGGCCATGGTTTCTGTGCAGAAGCAGGAATATATGGCTTGCATGGAAGTCGTATTCTCACTTCTTGAGTCCCAGGTCACAGAGCTACACAGAATGCTGCCTCCATCTGGCCCACTATCTTGGATCACCTCTCAAGGTTATTCTTGAGATATGATTTGTATTTGCTGTCATTTTGATTTATTTCTGTTTATTTTTATTTATTTATTTATTTAATTTCTATTTTTTTATTTGCCTTACTTTCTTCTTTGTTTGCATGTTCCTTTAGTGTAAATCTTCCCTTTGCTGGTTTTCACTTTATATATTTTTTAACTTCATCCTCATGGAATATTTTGTTGAGATTGTTCTGTAGTGTAGGCTTTCTAGTTATAAATTCTTTTAATATTTGTTTATTATGTAAGGTTTTAATTTCATCTTCAAATCTGAAACTTAATTTGCTGGATATAAAATTCTTGGTCAGTATCCATTTTCTTTCATAGCCTGAAATGTATTATTCCAGGACCTCCTAACTTTGAGGGTTTGGATTGAGAAATCAGTTGAGATCCAAATCAGTTTCCTCCCCATATACAATTTATTATTTTTTCTCTCAGGCTTTAAGATTTTATGTTTATTCTCTGTGTTAATCATCCTCATTATAATGTTTCCTGCTGTAATTTTGTACATTCGGGGTCCTGTAAGCCTCTTGTGTTTGACTTTCCATTCCAATCTTTAGGTTTGGAAAAATTTCTGCTATTTTATCATTGGAAAGATTGTGAATTCATTTGGTTTGTTTCTGTGCTCCTTAATCTGTCCCGATAACTCTTAAATTTGGTCTTTTGGGAACATGGCGGCAGGCGCAGAGAGATCAAGTCTATGACCTCTTCAGCTGTGCGGGCATAGGGAGTTGTAAACCGTCTAAATGCTGTTTGCTCAGGATTTCTAGGTAATGCTGAGCTGACGTGGATCTGGGGCAAATAGTCTGGGCCTCTCAGAACACACATCAAGCCTAGATCAGCTGAATTCATGCTCCGGTTCACCTGCTTCTCACAGAAAAACTGCTGTGACCCAGCACTAAGGATCCCGCTGAAACAACTGGTCGGCCCTTCTGACCCTACGGAGGTTAATACCAACCAAGCCTTCATAGGCAGTGGTCACAGGTTTGAAACGGCGCTTGGGAGAGACAGTCAAAACCCACCCGCTGCATTGGTCACCCGGCAAAGGGAATGAACTGTCGCCATTTGCATGGGATACCACCATGGCAGAGAACTGATGTCACCAGAATGCGGTGGAGGAGACAACTTCATTGAAACCAGTGGTGACAGGTGTGTAATCCCCTAGCCTTCCCTCTCCACACAGCAGGGAATCCTTTAGGGCCCCTCCCAGCTCTCCCGTAAGCACGATAGCCACACTGTGGGAATCAGGAGTGGCACGGGACCTGCGGCACGGAACTCGCGGCTACTGCTCCCACCAGTGCTGACAACTGAGGTCTCTTGCACCAGCTACTGGGGGCATGGTTACCAGAGGGCAAGCAAGGGTGTGAGGGAATGGCAAACAGGGAGAGTGTGCCCAGTGGTTCATGAAAACCGGGCTTCCAGGAGCAGCAGACCTGGCGTGTAGCCAGTATTGTGGTCAGCGTCACCGGTGAGCAGGGCCTGGCTTGAGGAAAAGTGGGGAAATGTCTAGACAAAAGAGAAGGCCCTAGGCAATCAGGATTGGAGACCCGCCCAGTCTGGGAGGAGGAGCTGCTGCACAGTGATTGGTTTCCGTGAATTGAGAGGAGAAGCTTTGCCTGGTGGGCACAGCTCCACCTACTGGAAGAGAAGTTAATCGAACTCTAAGACTGCATTTATTATTATTTTTTTTTAATTTGGGCTTTTTTTTTTCATTTTCATTTTTTGTTGTTGTTTTTTAAATTTTTTTTAAATTTTTAAAATATTTTTTTAAATTTTAATTTTAATTTTTTAATTTTTTTTCTTTTTTCTTTTCTATTTTTTTCTTGTCTTTTCATTTCTTTTCAATTTTCTTATACCCCTTCCTTGAATTCTACCTGCTTACTCTCATTCTCTTTAGTGACTTCTTCCCTTCCCTTTTAATACCTTTCCTCCCAAGCATCAAATAAATTTATAGGAGTAAACAGTAACTCAGCAGTCAAACATAACAAGAAGTAACATGAGCAGCATGAAAAAGCAAGGAAGAAAAGGAGTACAAACAATGAAGGACAGCCTAAATATTCAGGAGGACCTAGAGTCATCAGAAAAATTGTCAAATAAAGAACACAAGGAATACCTTAGACAGATGGAATGGAACCTTAAAGAGATATGAGACAGCAAATGCAAACAGTGAAAGATCACATTGAAAACGAATTACATAAACAGATAAAAGAAGAAGTTAAGCATCTTTATCAGAAGACAGAGATTATTAAAAAAAAATCAACAGATCAGGCCCAGCGACCCTGATTCCTAAACCAGACAAAGACACTTCAAAGAAAGAAAACTACAGACCAATATCTCTAATGAACCTAAATGCAAAAATCCTCAATAAACTTCAGGTGAACCGGATACAAAAACATATCTAAAAACTTGTGCACAATGATCAGGTAGGATTTATCCCTGGGATGCAAGGTTGGTTCAATATACAGAAATCAATAAATGTTATTCACCACATCAATAGGCTTAAAAATAACAACCATATGATCATCTCGATAGATGCGGAAAAAGCATTCGACAAAGTACACCATCCCTTTATGTTCAAAACTCTAGAAAAACTAGGGATAACAGGAACATACCTCAATATTGTAAAAGCAATCTATGCTAAGCCTCAGGCTAACATCATTCTGAATGAAGAAAAACTGAAGGCATTCCCTCTAAAATCTGGAACAAGACAGGAATGCCCTCTCTCACCACTTCTCTTCAACATAGTTCTCGAATCACTGGCCAGAGCAATTAGACAGACGAAAGAAATTAAATGCATAAAAATAGAAAAAGAAGAACTCAAATTATCACTATTTGCAGATGACATGATTCTATACCTAGCAGACCCAAAAGGGTCTACAAAGAAACTATTAGAGCTAATAAATGAATTCAGCAAAGTGGCAGGATATAAAATCAACAAGCATTAGTCAAAGGCATTTCTGTATATCAGCGACAAATCCTCTGAAATGGAAATGAGGACAACCACCCCATTCACAATATCCTCAAAAAAAAAAAATAAAATACTTGGGAGTCAACCTAACAAAAGAGGTGAAAGACTTATACAATGAAAACTACAGAACCCTAAAGAGAGAAATAGAAGAAAATCTTAGAAGATGGAAAAATATACCCTATTCATGGATAGGCAGAAATAACATCATCAAAATGGCGATATTACCAAAAGTTCTCTATAGGTTTAATGCAATGCCAATCAAAATCCCAACGGCATTTATTAAAGAAATAGATAAAGCAATCATGAAATTCATATGGAAAAATAAAAGACCCAGAATAGAAAAAGGAATTCTAAGCAGAAAGTGTGAATCAGGCGGTATAGCGATACCAGATTTCAAACTATATTACAGAGCAATAGTAACAAAAACAGCATGGTACTGGTACCAAAACAGGCCAATGGTACAGAATAGAGGACACAGAGACTAATCCACAAAGTTACAACTATCTTATATTTGATAAAGGGGTTAAAAGCATGCAATGGAGGAAGGATAGCATCTTCAACAAATGGTGTTGGGAAAACTGGAAATCCATATGCAACAAAATGAAACTGAATCCCCTCCTCTCGCCATGCACAAAAGTTAACTCAAAATGGATCAAGGAGCTTGATATCAAATCAGAGACTCTGCATCTGATAAAAGAAAAAGTTGGCTATAATCTACATATTGTGGGGTCCAAATTCCTTAATAGGACTCCCATAGCACAAGAGTTAATAACAAGAATCAACAAATGGGACTTACTTCAACTAAAAAGTTTTTTCTCAGCAAGAGAAACAATAAGAGAGGTAAATAGGGAGCCTACATCATGGGAACAAATTTTTACTCCTCACACTTCAGATAGGGCCTAATATCCAGAGTATACAAATAACTCAAAAAATTAGACAATAAGAAAACAAATAACCCAATCAACAAATGGGGCAAGGACCTGAACAGATACTTCTCAGAGGAGGACATACAATCAATCAACAAGTACATGAAAAAATGCTCACCATCTCTAGCAGTCAGAGAAATGCAAATCAAAACCACCGTAAGATACCATCTCACTCCAGTAAGATTGGCAGCCATTCTGAAGTCAAACAACAACAAGTGCTGGCGAGGATGTGGGGAAAAGGGTACTCTTGTATATTGCTGGTGGGATTGCAAATTGGTGCAGCCAAATTGGAAAGCAGTATGGAGATTCCTGGGAAAGCTGGGAATGGAACCATCATTTGACCCAGCTATTGCCCTTCTCGGACTATTCCCTGAACACCTTAAAAGAGCGCACTACACGGATACTGCCATATCGATGTTCATATCAGCACAATTCACAATAGCTAGACTGTGGAACCAATCCAGATGCCCTTCAATAAACGAATGGATAAAAAAAATGTGGCATTTATACACCATGGAGTATTACACAGCACTAAAACATGACAAAATCATGGAATTTGCAGGGAAATGGATGGCACTAGAGCAAATTATGCTAAGTGAAGCTAGCCAATTCCTGAAAAACAAATGCCAAATGTCTTCTTTGATATTATGAAAGCAAGAACAGAGCAGGGAGGAAGAGCAGAAGGAAAAGATTAACATTAAGCAGAGACATGAGGTGGGAGGGAAAGGGAGAGAAAAGGGAAATTACATGGAAATGGAAGGAGACCCTCATTGGTATACAAAATTACATATAAGAGGTTGTGAGGGGAATAGGAAAAAAAACAAGGAGAGAAGTGAATTACAGTAGATGGGGTAGAGAGATAAGATTGGAGGGGAGGGGAGAGGAGGGGGATAGTAGAGGATAGGAAAGGTAGCAGAATACAACAGTTACTAATATGGCATTATGTAAAAATGTGGATGTGTAACCGATGTGATTCTGCAATATTTATTTGGGGTAAAAATGGGAGTTCATAACCCACTTGAATCTAATGTATGAAATATGATATGTCAAGAGCTTTGTAATGTTTTGAACAACCAATAAAAAATAAAATAAATAAAAAATAAAAAATAAATAAAAATAAATTTGGTCTTTTCATGTTAACTCATAATTCTTGGATGTTCTGTTCATGTTTTTTTACCATCTTCTTTGCATGATCAAATATACTTTCAAGATCACATAGTTAATCTTTGTTGTCTGAAGTTCTGTCTTCCAAGTGGTCTAGTCTATTGGTAATGCTTTCTATTGAATTTATAATTAGGTTTACTGATTCCAACATTTCAAGGATTTCTGTTTGGCTTTTTTTTTCTTACAATTTATTACTCTTTATTGAAATGATCTTTTATTTTCTGTATTTTGTCTTTGATTTCACTTCTTATACTCTTCTTTACTTTACATATAAATTTAATTATGAACAATCTGAACTACTTCTTGGACATTTCTTGTACTGTGTTATCAGTGGCTTCTGTTTTTGAATCATCTTGGTTTGTTTGGGACACTTTATTCTCTTGTTTTTTTTTTCATGTTATTAGTGTGGTTTTCCATCTAGCAGTATGGATCTAAGGCACCACAATTTCTACTCTGCAGACCTATGCTGACTCTAAATGTTTCCAGCACCTCACCTTTAATGGTGAGACCAATATCAATAGCACCCAGTGTAAACAATATATATCCTTAACTCTAGTAGCTCCCACTAAAGTGTCTTCTGCTTTCTCACATTAAACCAAAATGATGAGTTCAATAACCCTAGTAGCTCCCATTAAGGTGTCTACTGCTTTCTCACATTAAACCAAAATGATGAGTTCAATAACTATCTATAGTATAAACAGAAAATTTGTTAAAATGTTGTACAACTTCAAATGGTGAATGAGAGAACAGAGGTAGTGTAGTATGCAATATTTGTGATGGAGGTAGAGAGAAGCTAGAAGTAAAAATTCACAGGAAGGGTGGAGAGGAGCCAACACAGATGGACTGCTGGTTGGAGAAAAGTTGAAACATGAATATGAACCAAAAAAAAAATTAAAGTCATAATAATAGAACAAAAATGCAAACACTATTCATATATTGTTGCTCTCCACACACTGATGCATAAAAAACACCCTGTTCCAAATATGGTAGAGATAGTAGTGAATCGAGAAATGAAATAAAATAAGATAAGTCTTGCTGGAAACTCAAACTATATCTTCCAGTGTTCCAAAGTTTCTCAGGCCTGTCTCTGATGTCTCTCAGTATCAACAAACCCAGATTAGCCCCTGAAAATCCCATCAATATGCCACACATCTGACTTCAGATACTTCAGGATCAGCCACGTGTAGTTCCAAGATTTTAATGCTACTCCTACTTGCAGAGAGACCACCAAAGGTACACTCATCCAAAGGAGCAACCCTGAAATGCAGCAGCAAGACAAGGACCACCAGCACTCTTGGCAGGACAGGCACTTTCAAACCCGCAGGTACCCTCACACTGTATATGCAGGACCCAGCAGGAGTCCCAGACAGAAGCTGTTCTGGTGGTAAATCTGCTGGCACCTGGGCACCAAGTCCTGGATCGTGTCCAAAAATGGGTGCAGCCACGTGCAGCCAAACCTGAAGTCTGCCTGGCAGCCCTCCTCTAGGTGGTGGTAGCAGTGGTAATGGTGTTGGCAGCAGGCAACGGGTCAGTAGAAGCTGCAGTAACAGCTGTGGAGGCAGCATCACCAGGTGACCTCTGGGGGTCAGTAGCAGTGTGGCTTCAGTTGTGTCCAAGGCAGCCATGTCTTCTGTGGCAGAAGCAGGGGGTTGCAGCTGCAAGGGCAGCAGCATCCAGAAGACCTCCAGGTGACCTCAGGATGGCAGTAGTGGAATCAGAGGCTACAGCGATGGTGGTAGCCCTGCAGGTAGCAGCTGATTGATGAGACCCCCATTTGTCAGCAGCAGCAACCACGTGTAGTGTTGGAAGTAGCTTCTGAGGTAGCCAAGGCTGTGCCTAGAGAAGAGACCTTAGGGGATGGCAGCGGTGTCTACCCATGGTTTTGTAACATTTCTCTCTTTGGTCAACTATTTTCAAGATGATATATTTTGTATTCATTGCCTGAGGTTCTGTCTTCCAAGTGGTCTAGTCTATTGGTGATGCTTTCCATTTATTTTTAAAAATTTTGGTTTATTTTTTCTTCATTTCAAGGATTTCTATTGTTGTTTTTCTGAATCTATTTTTTTTTTTGCTGAAAGGATGTTTTGTTACCTGTAGTTTTTCTCTTTCATCATCTTTTACTTCAAAGATCAGTATACATTCTAAGTGCCTTCTCTAACATTTCTTCCACTCTAGTGTTGATGGATTTTTTAATTGAATTATCTTGGTTTGCTTAAAGCAAATTAATTCTTGCTTTTTCAGGTTGTTTATGTGTCTACCCATCTAAGAGTATGGATCTGAGGCAGTAGAGTTTCTACCTTATAGACTTACAGTGTCCCTGAAGGTTTTAAGTTATTTACTGTTTAGTGGGAGAGAAATAATAACAATAATCAATGAAAATAAATTACAGCATTAAAAATATTTCTTATTATAACATCTACAATATTGATTATCACAATAAGCAGAAGTGATATTATCAGTTATTGTCTATAATAAAAACAGAAATTTTTTAAATGCTTTTTCATGTTCAAACAAATGGTTGTCAGGAAGAGAACAAAAGTGATATAGGGTGTCATAATTATGAGTGAAGAGTAGAGAAGAAAGACATAAAATATTAAAGGAGGAGTGAAATAGAACAATAGAGATGGGCTGTTGGAGGAAGAAAGGAGAGAATCTAGGGAATCAAATAGTAGAAAAAGATACACATAAAGCTAAAAAATTAATAGAAGAATACAAAACAAAAGTAAAATATACTAATGAAACATCCTAGTCCACCAAAACCAATCTATCTAAAATAACAGGCTTCAAAAATGCTTGAAATGAGAAGATTCAAAAGAAGAAACTGTATAAATGTCTGTGTACCATTAAGGTCACAATTAAACAGCAAAAAATCATTTAAAAAAAAAAGAAAAAAATATTGATAAAAGTTAAGAATTCTTTCTGTTTGAGTTCAAAATATTCTCAGCTTCTCTTCTCAGAATTTTTAGGTGGGGTCTTCTGGAGTGTGATGCTCCACCTCTGGGTTACTGGAATGAGAGAGATATTCCAATAGGCAAAATTTTAGCAGGTATGGTTTAGGCTTGGGTAGGCTCCAGGGTCCTTGCTAATCAGTCTGGAGATTTTAAATCAGTGTACCTCCAGCACCCAAGTACTGCTGGTTTAGGCTGGAAGAGTTTATACCAGGAATCTCTTTACTAATGTGTTGTGAAAGCCAATTCTTAGTTTCCTACATCATCTGTAGACTCCACATTTTCTGATCTCAGGTTCAGTCTCCAAAAATCTGTCATGCACTGACCTTCCAAGTTCCCAGCCAGTCATGTCTCTCCCAGCCAGTCCTGCAAGCAGTTGGATTGAAGGAAGATGGATAGAGCGAGGTGGGGTTTCAAGTCCAGTTGTCCCCTGTATAAGCTTCTCTCCACATTTGGTTTTCTCCTGGTCGCTTAGGCATACTCTATGCCATGCAAAATGTTTGGTAGGCCTGTGTTTCAGGCCAATCTTAGATTTGCCAGGGTATGGCTTTCTATTTTGCTGGCTCCTGTGCCACAGCTGCAAAATGGTTCCTTCCTTGTCTTTCACAGGGTGCCTGGAAAGATGGTGGCTTCTTTCCTTACACATGGATATTGTGCAGCACATCCTTCAGGTCTGTTGGAAATGTCCTTGGTCTCTACATGTTCTATACCCAGACATGCCTTAGGCCTTCAAAAATCCTGTTTCCTTTAATTTTCTTACCCATCCTTATGCTCATGAAGGGAACCTTCTGACCTGAGCTTCTGACCTAGCTGTGACAGCTGCTGTACCACTAGGGATTTTTTTTTATTATTATTATGTCTGACTGCTTGTGTCCCTGGTCTGCTTTGAAAGTTCAGTTTAAATTTCCAATAAAGTTGCCCCCCCTTTTTTTTGTTCACCTAACTTGCAGAGAAGCTCCCTGTCTGCTTTCTTAGTTTCATGCCACAGAGCAGATAGAAATGAGACAACTTTTATTCTGCTATCTTGGATGCCAAGAAGCAATTGTTTAAATAATACCAAATTTCTTAAACTTCTCACTGTGATCCTCTCTCTCTCTCTGTACTGGAGATTGAACCCAGGGACACTTAACCACCAGAATACATTCAAAGCTCATTTTTTTTACCTTTTATTTAAAGACAGGGACTCACTAAATTGCTTAGGACCGCACTAAGTTGCTAGGCTTGCTTTGAACTTACCAGCCTCATGAGACACTGGGATTATTGTCATGTGGCACCACACCCAGCACGTATCTATTTTTCAGTGATGGTAGTTTCTTGATATATATTACTTATGCCCAGTTGGATTTTGAGGATTATAATGATGGACATATATAGGGTAAAATCAGGTAGCCGTTATAGTGATTTTGGTGGCATCAATTCTAGGAATGTCACTGCTTGGTGCTGGAAGACTGCAGGGCTGCTACGCTGTAATCCCCTTTCTTCTGGAACAGAATCCTCTCTGGCAGTGGTTGCTGTAGCTACTCACCAAATAAGAGTGATGGGGTTGCTAAGATTGTTTGCTTAGTTTAAATTACTTAAGGCAAATAAAGCAGTGTCCAACCCAGTTTGTGCTCTTTAACCATTGGTATATCTTCTATGCCCAGGTACTGTTTTAGTCACTCAGAGAATGGTATACTGTCCAAAATCTCACTCACTGAAGATTACACTGAAGGAACATGACTGTTGGTTCTGGGATAGTCTCCATTCCAAGAATTGCTATTAATATTACAAAATAATGCAAAGTACTGTCTGCTTCTTTTGGAAGAAAATATGTAGAAATATGAAAGATAAAACTTTATTTCAACCTTGAATTCCATGAACATAAACACTGCTGAGTGTACAATCTGGAAGTACCATGTAAGTATTCTAAGGTGACTTTTCAACTGTGAATGCTGGGGCTGCACATTTTACAGAGCAATCAGAATGGTTGCTGCAAAATCCCTTTGGTTTAAACAAGAGATATTTATAGAAAAGCCATTGTATCCTGTTGGCCAAACCAACAATGCTTGTCCTCTCAATATAAATGGTACTGAAGTCTTTCTACAACATTTGTATATAAAATCTTGCTTACCATTATGTTGGAACCCTGATGCCAAAAACCACAGGGAGGATGAACCAGAACTTTCCTCTTGGCTTCATCCTACTAGGGATCTCTGAGTTTCCCCAGCTGGAAAGGACTATCTTATGGGTTGTGATCCTCTTGATCACCATTACCATCCTTGGTAACTTCAGCATCATCCTACTATCTTCCATGGACCCAAGTCTCAACACCACCATGTACTTATTTCTTAACAATCTGTTCTTCTTGGATCTGTGCTTCATCTCAGCCTGTGTGCCCAAGATATTGTCCCACCTGTGGGGGCCAGACAAGTGCATCATTTACACAGAATATGTCATCCAGTGGTGTGTGTTCCTCTGCACTGGAGCCATGGAAGGCATGCTGCTGGTGGAGATGGCCTTTGACCACTATGTTGCTGTCTGCCAGACCCTGCACCATATTGTCCTCATGCACCATCCACTCTGTTGGAAGCTGGTTTATTAGCCTGGCTGTCTGGTCTGATAGCATCACTGCTCCAATCTTCCATAATCTTCCAGCTGCCTTCCACAATCTCCTATCACCTCCTGGATGGCTTTCTGTGTGAAGTGCCTGTCCTCATACACCTGGCCTATGAAGACACCACCATCAATGAGTGGCAGATGACCATCATGGTTGTCATTCCCCCAGATCTCTTTCCCAGAAAGCAATGCTGAGTGAGAATATGGTGACTGTAGGGCTGATCCTGGCTTTCTATCGCTGCATAGCTCAGGCTGTTAGAAACATGAAGTTAGAGGAGAAAAGGAAGAAAGCCATTTCCACCTGCTCCTCTCACTGTCTCATGGTCTTTATGTTTCATGGGACAGTGGCCATACTGTTGTACACTGACCCAAAGAGCATCTTTTCTTCACAGAATGGCAAGTTTTTCACCTTCTTCTACACTGTGGTCACAGCCCTTTTGAACCCTCTTATCTATACCCTAATGAACCAAGAGGTACAGGACACTTGGCTGAGGCTGCTGGTAAATTGTGTGAACCCATGGAAAAGCAGATTGAATAAAAAAGGAAGTTTAGTCATGACATGCACATGTCTGCTAAAGGGAGTCTCTCAAATAAATGTCTGTTCTAAAGAGGTAACTTTCACTCACATCCTATCATTTATAACTTATGGTTTACCTCTACACCCTATCATTTATATCTTATGGTTTATCTCTATGATTTCAATCATCATCCTTTTAATGACATGTGTAAAGCAATAACAGTGTTTGGCACATGAAAATATTCAAAGTTATCATGAGTAGTACAAATAGGATTGAGTTTGAGGAATGTATGTTATTGCTAACAAAAAATCACTACCACGAGCTGAATAATCTGGAGTTAGAATCTCACCATGACTTATTTATAAGCTGAGTGATGGAAATAGTCTGTGGGGCTTCCTTGGTGCTTAGTATATATGAAGTCTTTCCTTCCTAATTTAATGTAGGAAATTCAGGTGGTGCAGAAAGAAGTGATTCTGCTTGTATTTTTTTGTGCTACATTTTAAATTAATTAATATATACCAATTAAAAAGGAAGAAGTATATCCATAGAATATGGTAAGAATATGCTCTGAAATCCTAAGTGTCTGTACTGTACTTCATCTATAATGGCCTAGTGAAGACACTGAGCAGTGTAACTGGAAGCCACTGTCACTTCAGACACATCTGGTTCTGCTGGAGTCTAGGGCTCAAGTGACCGAGGTTTACATGCCAGCTTGGACTTGCAATAGAGCCTTCTCTTGTTCTCCTCTATACTGAGAGCCAGAGGCTTCATGGCCACCTGATAAATGGGCTGAAGTAGCAAACTCATGTAAATAATATGATTTCTTCAGAATTCAGAGTAGACCTCTGTACACCGTGACTCTTTTTGGTTGTAGAGGAGATCAGATGGAACGACTTTTTCTTCATGTGAGAGGGAAAATCTCATGACCCAGACCACTATATCCCAGTTGTTTCCCTGACATGTGAGGACTCTGAGCTTTTATTGGGCTTTACCCAGTTTCTGACACACAAATTATTACCAGCCAGCCAAGAGCAGTTCCTACTTCTTGCTTGGTTTGTCTAACCAGTATCACATAACTGATCCATTGAAAGTCCTGAAAAGGATGCAGATGATCAAAGTCTGTGTTAAAAATCATGATGTAAGGCTTAAATGTTGATATGTACCTGAGTTATCATGCTGAGGGTGTGTTTTTGGTCTTACCAGGTGAAAGAATTCTGCTTTTTCCCAGTATAATTTAGTACTTTTTTCCCAGTACTAAATTATACTGGGAAAAAACAACTGCAGGGTCAAGAGCTGCACACCAATCACCAGGCAAAGTGCTATTTATTGATATCACTGATTCATATCTTGCACCCAGTTTAGCTTCTGGGAATATACAGGCATTCCCTGAGATTTCTTCCCCAGAAAGCAGTGCTGACTGAGAATGTGGTGAGTATGAACACTGTGTCCTTTACTCCCTTGGTGGTGGCACCGAAAACTGCAGAACTGGGAGTGTGGCATTGCTCCTTTCATGCAGAAGCATGTATAGTGGTGCATTTTGGATTTCCTAGCACATAGCCTTTGTCCACAGGCAAAGTATCCAGGAAGGAGTTCCACCAGTTGCTGGCATGTGAAGCCAATGCTTCATTCCAGATCTGTGAGTGCAATAAACTAAACATTAATTGATCACCTAATTTTCATAGTCTCTTATTTCACTTGGGTCTCCTGAATTGGCATGAGTTCAGAGCCCATACCAGAGAGCCTGAAAAAGTCTGCTTATTTTATTTTCCATAGTGCAGAGTCACCCTGGTAGAAGACTATAGGTCTTTCCCAAATGACAGGGAAAAAGTTAATAGTTCATGTACATCTCTGGCAGTGCAGCAATGGCCTTTCCCACAAAACCCAGCCTACAATTCACTGGGGGTTAAGGTTTGCATCCTGGCTCAGGTGAGGAATGTGCTGGGAAGCTGTGACTCAGTTTTCATGGTTCCATTGAGACTTGTTCCCTCAGTCAGGGCTCATGATTGTGAGTTGGTACTCATGGGCAGATACTAACACAAAGACAGCAGGAGCTAACCCAAGACAGGGCAGTGTTTCTGAGGTCAGGGTGTGTTGTGTACAGAGTGTGAGTGAAGGTGGGCTTGGTGACAATCTTCTACCTGTCAATGAGGCTGCCATCCAGGTGCATGAAGGCATGAGCGTGGATGGTGCTTCTCCTGCTGTGGCCGTGAGCTTGGCTATATTTTACTGAAGTGTCATGGAAAATGAAACAGGTGATCCTCCCAGGGAGACTTCTGCATCCACTGTTTGAGATGGCATGCATTCTTTTTTTGTTTGTTTGTAATTAGCACCAAAGAGAATAGATACAAACCAAGTGAATGGGTGTTAGACAGTAAGGAGCTTGGATTTATGGTTTTAAAGTTTCTTGACAATGACAAATGCTCCACACCAGTAAGAGACTACACTGTCAGAACATGCTGCTAAGCCATGTGAACTTTGGGTGCATCTGAAAAGGGCCTTCTCCAATTGTTATTAGTTAGAGTGTCAGTAGGATCCTAAAACTGTGCCCTGTAGACTCCGACTTCAGATTTAAATCTAATCAGTCATCCTGGCAATGACTAAAGGCCACCCAAACAGGAGAACTCAATGGAGACCCACTGTAGAGCCAGTGTTCACTGTCATGCAGAGGGAGGCCTTCCCAGGGTCCTGAGACACCAGGTGGGTCCCTGTCCAGCTGGGTGAAGTTGCTGATCACGGTTCCTTGGCTGAGTGGTCTGTCATGTTCCGAGTTCTTTGCTTTTGGATGCATTACGGTGTTTTTACCAATTGGAGCTCTTTTTTCCTGTCACTCTTGTCATCTTGTTCTTAATGTTCGTACTTTCTCCATGAAAAAGACAGATGCGGTTTGATTTGACTCAGGATTTGCCTAAAACTGCAAAGCAAATGTTGTATTTGTCTTATTTCTCTTTGAGTGCCACCAAGATCCACTTGTTAATAAGATTTATTTATTTTCCTAACTGACTCTATTCAAACATGAAACAGTGTTTAAGATGAAAACACCCCAAGTGGAAGTGACCACAATTTCATGAGGCCCAGTAAGTAAAAGCCAGAATGGAGGGTGACTGCTGAAATAACACGTGGGCCTTTTGTAGACTTTAGCCACTTCTCCAGATTTTCTCAAAAATGGAGCTTAGGGAAGGACTGTGGATGTCAGTGTACAAAATTCAAATTTTATATCTGGGAACCTCACAGTAAACTCATTAGTCAAAATTTTTTGCTTATATTTAGTTTGGCTTGCTGGTCTTTCTATTTAAAGTCTCTCCACCTACTAAAACATCAGCTCTGAGAAGTGAGGCCCAAACTGTGCTGTGAGACAATTCCAAGGAGGTATTTTCCAAAAATAAATTACTTGCATTCTCACAGGGACTGGTACTTGGTCCAGCTGCTGAGCAAATGTTGCTTCCTGCTCCTAAGCCAGGCAGCGATAGTTCCCAGTGATTGCTTTTTACATTCACATCAAGCCTTAAAACATCCAGGTCTGATACTGGCCTTGCATTTTCCACTTTCATCATAAGAGATATGACTTAGGGAGGAGAAAAGTTCAGTCCCAGTTTAACTTCTGAAAGGAAGTTCTGCACCCCATTTTATATCCTAGAACCTATATGATTTCAAATAAATAGGCTTGTTAAATTAAAGAGAAGTGCTACTGATACCCCCAGCACCATAAAACTTATACCCTGATGATAACCCCTAGTGGACACATGTTCATTTGGCAGAACTAACTCTGGACATGATGCCAGACTCTAGGATGCAAGAACATGCTGTCTTCCTGGATATCCTCTAGTTATGTCCTGCAGTGAAACCAGTATCTTGAAATCAAAGTAGGAGCAATTTTTCTCATAAGAAAATCTACTTTTGTTGGTGCATTAGAGAAAAAAAACTTTTTTTCTTGGACTGGAGCATGATTGCCTGCTGGACCAGGTCAAAATGCACCACAGACTCTGATCCTGCTTCTCTGCTGTCGGTGTGTGTCTTTGTTTTTTAAAGTGTTGAACAACTATGTTGTCAGCCATAACATCACAAAAATTAGAGGAAATCTAAAACTTTGAATCAACCTTTATATAAATATCGATCTGCATAGATGATTCAGCAAATGGTGGTGCACATCTGAATTGGCTGCTTCTATCCCTGGGCCTATTCTATACTCTGGCTTCACATCACTAGCTGCACTAACAAACAGAGGGGTCCTGTAAGTTCTTACTCAGAAAGCAGAACCAAAACACCAGAGTAACTTGGTCATTGGCTCAGAAAACTCTTTTGATCCAGTAAGTCGGGGCCCATATTGAGCTCATTTGCTGTCAGCCTGCTCCTAGGAACTGGCTCATCAAGCCATGCTACTGAGACTTTCCCCTTGCATCCAAGAGTACAAACTCAAGACCTGTGCCTCTGCAAAACCCAGAGTGAGCCTTCACCTGATGAATTTCACCAAGTCATAATGACATTAATGTTTTAAAACATTTAACTGTACGTCCCTCAAATTCATACTCTTAGTAAAATCTTCCATACCCATGTGTGTGAGGGTAATATTGTCCAATGCTGCAGAGAATTTATATGTGAAAGAAATATGTTTTTAGTTACTCTCCTTATATCAAAGAAGAGATTTGGCATTTGTTTTTTTAGGGATTGGCTAGCTTCACTTAGCATAATCTGCTCTAATGCCATTCATTTCCCTGCAAATTCTATGATTTTGTCATTTTTTAATGCAGAGTAATACTCCATTGTGTATAAATGCCACAGTTTTTTTTATCCATTCGTATATTGAAGGGCATTTAGGTTGGTTCCACAGTCTTGCTATTGTGAATTGTGCTGCTATGAAAATCGATGTAGCAGTGTCCCTATAGCATGCTCTTTTCAGGTCTTTAGGGAATAGACCGAGAAGAGAAATAGCTGGGTCAAATGGTGGTTCCATTCCCAGCTTTCCAAGAAATCTCCATACTGCTTTCCAAATTGGCCGCACCAATTTGCAGTCCCACCATCAGCTCCAAATCTTATTTTTAGTTTTCATCTTTTGGTACTGAGGATTGAACTCAGGGATGCTTCATCATTGAGCCATTTCTCCAGCATTTTTTATTTTTATTTTTTTCGAGACAGGGACTCACTAAATTGCTTAGCATCTTTCTAAGTTGCTGAGGCTGGCCTCAAAACTGCAAAACTGCCTCAGCCTCCCCACTTACTGGGATTACAGGCATATGCCACCACACCTGGCTGTGTTCTGAATTTTAAATGATGCACCATCTTCCTTTCCTGTGTGTGTGTGTGTGTGTGTGTGTATATATATATATATATATATATATATATATATATATATATATATATATATATATATATATATATTTAGTTTACTGCAGCATTTGGCACTTTGATTACACACACTTCTCTGTGTAATCAAAATTTGGTATCTTGTGGAGATAATGATCCAAAAACATTCAGGAAGAGTGGCATCGACTAGTTAAACAAGAGAAACTCTGTGCATGTATGAAAAAGTAACAACAATCCCCATTATTGTGTATAACTGTGATGCACCAATAAAAAAAAAGAGACTCAGAATCTTTTCCTTTCCTCTCTCCTTCAAAATTGCCTGATCTTTTATATTATTATCAATTTTGCTTGAGGGGAAACACATGAATGACTTCTCATATTGTTGCTGGAGTTCACTTTCAAACCCCAAAGTAGACATTAAAAGATTAAATGTCCAAAACTTCTTTGGTTCATTGCCCTACAGCAGTGTAGACTGTGATCAAAATGAACTGAAAATGACCTATTTAACATGTGAGAGCCAAGAGATTTAAGGCAAGGTCACTGGCAGAGAAATAGGAGGCCAATTCTTCCAAAGTGTGAGTCCACACTGTGATTCAGAGGTCAGAGGCAGGGACCCCCCCACCAAGCCCCTCCAACAGCGTGAGCAGTGCTGCATCCTGAGGGAGCCCAATATGGCTTGTTGGATGTGTGGGTATGATTGTGAGTCACCTATTCTGCAGTAGCCTGGGGACATTTTGGAAGGCATAGACCCTCTTCCACCATCCCCACTGAATACTAATCCTCAGATGCATGATCAAGACCCAAGCAGCCTCTCCAGGCACTCAGCCTCCTAAAGGACCCTGCAGGGTGCCCTGAACTGTGGTGCTGTCCCTACCTGGAGCACAAGGCTCTCTGCCTAGCAGCTGGACCCACTCACCATGCTGCTCCTTGAGAAAACCTGCAACAGACACAAACAGATCCATCAGTGAGACTTGTTTGCACTGAATCTTCTGAGTGGATGGCGTGTGATTATATTAGATTGGCTAATTTATATTATATCAATTGGACAAATTTTCTAAATGATCAGTCCATTTTTTCTGTTGTTCTATGGCCTTCCAGTCTTGGCTTTGTATATTCCCATTTTTGCTGTTTCCTAACAGCCAGAAACCCAAATATGCCTTGACACAAGGAAAGTTCCCATATAAACAACAAACAAACAGACAAAAAGCCCTGTTTTCACAAAGTTTCTTGTGACGCATGGGCAAAGAAGGCTGCCTGGTAATTCTGGGGCATCTGGGATGCTGACAACCCGCCCCCCCCCCAGACAGCAGCAAGCACCTTCTCAGGAGGGCGCTTCTTGCCTCCCTGGCTTTGCTCACTTGGATTAGCGCCCTGGCCCTTCCTAAGTCCTGCTGGAAGGGAAGTCACCATCAACAGGCAGGACTCGCAAACACTAATTCAGCCAACTGAGAAAAGGACTGGACAGAATCACAGACCAGCTCCCCAAGAGCCACTGGGAATGGCTGGCTTCAGCTGTGCTCCAAATAACTCCCAAGAAACGCTCAAAAGTTAGAGGCAGCAGAGCAGGAGACCCTAGTGAGTGGCCCTGCTTAGAGAGAAGCTACCCAAGAGAGGGGTGGTGCCTCAGGCAGGCCAGGCCCTGGGTGACAGTGGTCACTGGTAGTCTTGGTGCTCATGGTCAACCGCAGTCTTCCATGAGTCCCCAGGACACACAGAAAGCAGCAGCAGGGCCCTGCCATTGCCATTTCAGGAGGGTATATGATGTGATAAGCCAGGGTTTCCATTCCAGGACATGCACAGAGCATTTCATCATCCCTGGGCACACTAATGAATACCTCAATAAATAATCTGGTCTCCAAATCAACCAATTTAAGGGTAGACCACAAAAGTTCTAAGCATATATGCTGTTTTTATGAAAGAGCTGATCTTGACCCCCAAACTTCATGTTCTGGTAACTATGTGAGGTGATAAGGTGAAGATGGACTAACTCTTCCTTTTTATGGCTTTTCCTGCCAGTTATCAGTGATACAGGGGACCCACAGTCCACTCCTGACTTGTGGTGACTAGCGCACTCTGCTTCCCAGGAACCTGAGCCACCCCGCCCCATGCACT
The DNA here is from genome assembly GCF_048772815.1 of Callospermophilus lateralis. Classification (NCBI taxonomy): domain Eukaryota; kingdom Metazoa; phylum Chordata; class Mammalia; order Rodentia; family Sciuridae; genus Callospermophilus; species Callospermophilus lateralis. Next base: position 11,359,000 of record NC_135309.1, on the reverse strand, counting down.
TTCCTGTTACTTTTGGCTCTTCTGGCCCGCATCAGCAGAGCACAGGTGACCAGCAGGCTTACTTCCAGGAGGACCAGGAACACACACAGCCCCATTGTCCAGGACCAGTCTTTGGGAAACAAGGCACCTGAAACACACAATCATCAGACTGGAGTCCAGTTGGACAGCAGGGGACCTGGCTGTGGGGTGACTCTCCAGGAGCCTTCTCCAGACAGGAGGAGCTCAGAGACTCTGAGCATCCCTGCCCTCTGCTCCACTCCAGAGAGTCAGGAATTCTGAAGGTTCTCCTCCTTCACAGCATGGGGCAGAGACCAGAGGTCATGTAAGGGATTATGAAGATGTTGAGACATGTCCAACATGTTATGATAAATCAACACAGGGTATAATCTAGATTTAATAGTGCTTACGATTATATTTGTGACATGTAATTATTTTATAATAAAATGTTACTAATAGAACACAGTTTTCTCCTTCCATGTGGATCTCTTTTCTCCTTTCTCGCAAGCCCTGATGTGGCCAAGTCCTCTTTACCTGGTTGTTTTCACACATGTATGCACATGAGTGACCCAACAACATGTTGCTGAGGAGTTGGGGGAGCTCCTCTGAGGGCAAATGAGGAAGTTTGATCCTTTTAGAGGGTAAATCTAATAGGTCGCATGGACCAAGTCCCAGAGACAAAACCCTTACATGCCCTGGTATCCTTCTGAGAGGAATGACCACTGGTCCTTTAAATAAGCAGCTCTGGCCGGGCCATCCACACCTGTCTGTGCAATAACCTTCCCTGAAAAGAGGTCCCGAAGACCTCCTCACTCAGGAATTGCACTCATGTCAATAAGATGCTTTTGATCTAATCAATGGCTTTTAGTTATTATCAATGATTTTAAGTTCCATATAGAAGCATTTTTACTATTAACTGAAGACACTTTTTAAATTTTCATCTTCCATTTTTTTTTAAGAGAGCTCTAGTATGATGACCTGAGCGTTGGTGAGTTTTCCTCTCTCACTTCCCACTCACGGTGAGCTGCCTCAGCTGCTTTCTTCACTATGAAACTCTAACAGGGAGAATTGGTTGATTTTTCCCTCTCTAATTTTGCTTTACTGAAATTGCAATTTAAAAAAAACAGAAAATACAAACTCTACTGCTCTGATATATGCTTTTGAAACATTCTCCTTTTGAACATGGAATTTTCTTCCATTATGTCAAACAAATGTGGGTGCTTGAACTGAAGCACCCGAGGAAGGGCATTTTAGTTGATGGGATTCTTAGGAGCCTTCATCAGTGAACAGGCAGTGCCACACCTGAGCTGAGCCCTTGGGAAGTGATGGGGACAGGAGAATTAAGACACAAGTCCCCCTGGGTGCCATACCACCTCAGCTAGTGGGATGCAGTCCCCTATGGTGTAAGAGTCAACAGGGGGACCGCAATGCACAGGGGCTGGAGTGGATTCCTGGAGGACAGGTCCCTGGGATGCGACTTGAAGGACCAGTGGGGAAGCTTGGTGAAGGCTCCCAGAGGACAGGAGTGTGGGGTACCCTGTGGTCGGGACGGGACAGAGAAAGGAAGGAAGTGCAGAGTTGAAACAGAGGTCATGTGAAGGCAGATGAGAGGAAGAGCCTGTGGACCTGAGTCACTGTCACGCCCTGACTGGGCAGAAGGACAGAAAGCCACAGGAGAGTAGTCGGGACCAACTCTTGTGGAATGCCCACTCTGGGTCTGTGCTGCCCAGGTGAGTTCCATCAGTCACTCTTCAGCCTTCTCATGGCGCACACACCATCAGGAGCCCTATTTCTTCTTTGGGAATTGACAGGGAAGGTCAGTACCCGCCAAAGATCCCAGAGATGATGGGTGGCACTGTCAGGATTCACACTAATTAGTCGGTGGCAGAACAAACATTAAAGTGTTCTGAATGATTTTCTCCTGGGCAATAGCTAAAGAACATCTTGAGGAGAATCTGGGAGATTCTCTCCCATGTTGCATGGGCTTTGAAGGCTTTTGCATATCCGTAAATTCATTTTCATAAGTAAAATCATTTCTTTGCCAATAAATGGGAGCTGAGGATGAGCTCACATGGAAGTCACAGAGGAATGGACCAGAACCTGGCCCAGGTGACTGCCCAGGTCTTTCCTCGTCACACCTGATCAGCTGCAAGGACAGCGCGGACTGTGGAGGGAACTCACCTGCCAGAGACACATGTGCTTCCTTCTGCTCGCCAAGGAGTGGGTTCCTTACAACACAGGACAAGTTTCCTGTTGACCTCTCGTCCACTGTGATGGATGCCTGCACCTGAAACGTGCCAGGCTCTTCCGTTCTCACTGTCTCATAGGCTTGTGTGAAGTGCAGTCCCTGCCTGCCCTTCCACTGCACCTGGGGCTCGGGGTCCACCCCGTGGACCTGCAGGTCAGCCTGATGCCCCAGGCTGCATCAGGTTCCACATGAACACAAGGAGCCATGCCGGTGCCTGGAGAGGGAAGGAGGCAAAGAGCGCACACTGTTCCAGAAATATCCAGCTGTTTCACATGGACCAGTAAAACTGTGATTGCTCATTAACCTCTGTGAACCTCAACTCTGTGTTTTGTTTTTGTGACAATGGGGTAAAGTCACACAAAGGGTTTGGAGGAGGAACAGATTAAGACCACAATTTGGCCTTTACTAGAGTACTCCAGTTCCTACCAGGTCCCTTCCTGCTGTGTTTCTTTCCCTTGTTCCCCTTTGAGAACTACATGTAGTTAGTAAAATCCATTGGTCCATTTGCAGCCAGTGGACACACATGAGCTGGTGGCTTCAGATGTCAGTTGCAAGTTGTCCACATAATTTCTATCACCCTTCTCCTATACAACTACCTCACATGGAACTTCATATGGCCTTGGGCCAATATGGCAGACACTAGCCACTGTAGCAAAAGAACCTGGAAAGATGTCTATGCACCCCCCACCATAATTAGAAGCTACCCCCGTGAACTGTATCCATGGATACACCTGCTCAGAGGGGGGATGCCTGCCTCAGTGCCCTTGCTGTTGGGAGTGTCCTAGAGGCTGGCCAGAGTGCTGTCCCTGGACATCATCTGTGTGTCTTGGTCATCACGTTGCCATAGGAACTGGCTCATCCTTCCCTCACTCTCTCTCTCTTCAAGGACAGGGGTGCAAGAGCAGCAGTGATACTTCTCCCAATGTGAAGATGGAGGCTGCACTGGGGGAAGGCTGAGGATCAGGAGTAAACGAAGGTGGACACACACAGAGAGACCCACTCCTCCTGCCTTTGTCCCTCCTCCCAAGATTTGGGATGACAAGCAGCTGTCACTTGTGCATAGTGTTTTGCAGCTTAGTGTGTACTAACACTAACTGATCCAAACCATCACAGTGTATAACAAAAACTAAAGTAAATTTACTGGTATTAAACAATCACTTTTGTGGGCTGAATCATGTTCCTTAGAAGATATGTTCAAGTCCTAAACACAGTGCCTCTGAAGGTTCCTGTGAGTGAAAATAGTGTCATTTTAGATGTAATTCCTAAAAATGAGCCTACATAGGTCATATTGGACAGGTGGGACATTCCCACAGAGCCAAGATGACATGGCGAGATGGAAGCAGATCTTCGAATGGTGTGGTCACAGTGCAGGAAGTGTCTGGAAGTTGGAAGGCACAGGCCTCTCTGTTGGATTACAGGAGGATGACACCTTGAGTTTGGAAGTCTTCACTATGGAAATGTTTTCAGGATATGTGTGCACAATGATGTTTAGTTAGGAGAAAATTTAGCAGAAAAATCTGTTTTCAACTGGTCAGTAATTCTTTCTCCTAGTCTTCTTTAATTTGGGAAGAATCAATAAGTACCCACCTTTCACTGTGCAAGCATGAGTTTAGGGGTGCTCATGGACTGCCCAAAACTGTCACTGAATATAGGGCAAGGACATGGCCTGTCAAGGCACACTGCAGGAAGAGATCTCCCCCTCTCGGGCTCCCTGTGACAGACTGGGTAGCCTCTCTGAAGGCCAATTGTGAGGATGGCAATGGAGAAACTCATTGCCTGAGATTGTCACAAGGTTCCATGACAAGAGCAGGGGCAAAGCTGTTCAAGCTCAGTGTGAGCCTGAAGCCTGAACCCCTCCACACCTGCTCACCCTGGCAGAACTGGCAGTGCTGTGGGTGCAGTGTCTGGGCAGAGCTGGGATCTGAGACAGGAGCTCAGTGCAGGGATCCAAGCAGACAAGAGTGTCATAGGAAGATGGAAACCACCATGTTGGACTGGGCAAGAGCAATTCCTGATGGTGGTGCATCTGATCTTTCCTGTCTCCTTCCATCTCCTTCTGGATTTTAGAAACTAGAGTGATATCTTAGACTGAGATGTGCTTCTGGGACTCCTTGGAAATATCATGGCTGGGATGGAGCTCAATGACAGAAAATGTGCCCAGCATGATTGAGAGCCTGGGTTCAATTCCTAGAAGAAAGAGAAGAAAAAAGAGAGAGAGAAAAGAAAGGAAAGGAGAGAGAGAGAGAGAGAGAGAGAGAGAGAGAGAGAGAGAGAGAGAAGAAGAAGAAGAAGAAGAAGAAGAAGAAGAAGAAGAAGAAGAAAAAGAAGAAGAAGAAGAAGAAGAAGAAGAAGAAGAAGAAGAAGAAGAAGAAGAAGAAGAAGAAGAAGAAGAAGAAGAAGAAGGAGAAGAAGGAGGAGGAGGAGGAAGGAAGAAAGTGGAATGAAAGAATGATATATACTAGATTCTCTCCTTTCTCCTCTTCTTAATTATGTTGACAAAGAAATGGGTTGCGACTATATTTCTCTTACAGCCTGAGACCATTGGAATAGATTAGTCAGATGTTTTCTTCCTCTTTAACACTCTTGAAATTCCTTCATAGGATTTGCCTAGACTATACCTCCACTGTCCACTATACCCAGTATTTATCCTAACGAAGTATAGGCAGAACAAAAAACAGAGTTAACGTTCTACAGAATATAAAGAGTTTTCATTTCAGAGAAGTTCACCTGTGACCAACACTTTGAAATGTGCTTCATTGTGGTAGGTGGAGCTTAAAAAGAAACATCTATAGTCGCCTTCATCTGTAGGGTGGATGTTGCGGATCCTCAGGGCCACTTGCCCCCTGGTGATGTTCTCCCTCAGGATCTCTGCCCTCCCTTGGTTCTCTGGATGCTGCTGGTCCTTGTTCTGGGAATTCCTATAGTTATGTACCAGGCCTGATTTGTTTGTATGGTGCCATGTCACCTCCATGTTCTGAGTATCCATGGAAGGGCTGAGGTAAGAGGAAAACATGGCCTCTTCTCCCACCATGACAATGATGAGTGAGCTTGGTCCAATCACGAGGAACTGCCCTGAAAGTGATCAAGAAAAATGATAGAGGCTTTGCATAGAGTGTGGCACCTAGCCTGAAGCTAATTTTATAGAACATTTTTAGTGCACCTGTATTTTGATGATAATCCATCCGATGAGGTCAGGCAGGGAATTTCATACTTGGATAATCACATGAGCTGAAGAATTTTACACCTGTAGCATCTGTTGTAGTGCTTGTTAAAATTTGAATCTCCAATGGCACCCAAAAGCTCATGTATTAAAGACTTGGTTCCAAGATGGTGATGCTATAGGGAGGTAACAGAAACTACAGGAGCTGGCACCTAGTTGAAGGGAGTGGTTCTATCCTGTCTTCAGCCTCTTGCTCTCACTCTGCTCTCTTGCTGCCATTAATTGAGTAGCAATTAATGCCCTCTCTGCTGTGGGTCTCTGCCTCACCATCAGCCCATTCAATGGAACTGGCTGACCATGAACTGAAACCTCTGAAATCATGAGTCAAAAAAAATCTTCCTTCCCATAAGTTGATTTTCTCAGTCATCTTATAACAGCAAATAAAAAAATGAACTAACTCAGAAAATAGGTACTGAGAAGGAGGGTTATTGCTGTAACTGTACCTGAACACATAGTCCAAAATCCTTTGAAATTGGTTGTTGGAAGAAGTCCTATAATGTTGAAATTGGAACTTAATGAAGGACTCTTCTGATAGGAGCTCAGAAGATTTAAATGCCAATAGGCATATGGACAATAAAGACTTCATTCATTAGGCTTTTTTTATGTACATATCTATGTTTATTTTTTAATTGAATTTATTTTTTAAATACATGGCAGCAGAATGCATTTAAATTCTAATTACACACATAGAGAACAATTTTTTCATATCTCTGTTTGTATATAAAGTATGTTCACACCAATTCATGTCTGGGAATGAGCATGCTGTGGGGAATTGGATTAGCAGTCACATCTGTTACATTCTAGAAAATAACCTGTCTAAATTTTACCCATGCTCAGAGACTATGTGTGAGATTGAGTTTAAATATGATGGATTCACTCATCCAGGAGAGAGAATTTACAACTCATAGCACTAAGGCAATGATAGTGTATTGTTCGCAGCTATTAGCCAGGTTCAATTCTGGGAGCTAAAAGCAGAGTAGAAAGATTTGAAAAACTTTCAATTTGGGCATAAAGGGAAAATGTTTAAGTTTGTGGTCAAGGAGGATGTGATTGCTGAAGAGATCAGTGTCTATAAAAAAAAAATACAAGTGCTTCTCATTGGGACACTTGAAAAGATGTCTCCAGGGTATCAAGAATTGTACAGACAACACACAACACAAACTTAATGATGTCAAAGAACAAACTCACTTGAAAGATTGCTTTGAGAAAAGAGGCAGGAATACCCTGTTCCAAAAGGACCATCTAGGAAACTGCTTTCCCCAGGATTCATGTCAGCATGCTCAACTAACTAGGAATTCAGAAGTCACTGAAGCCATAGTCCCAGTGGGTCCAGTTAATGCTTGAGCTGGCAGCAGTTCTTGGCATCATTTATGGGGTGCTGGTTTTGAAGGAATGGAGAATGCAAGATCTATGGGATCATGGGGGTTTCCACTGAGATTTAAAAGGGAGACCAATAAGCCAGGCTGGGTGGGACAGTCTCAGCTTCCCTGAAGGGTTAATGTGCTAACTGGTGAGAATAAGGAGGGACACCAAAGTTGTTATGTTGACCACAGGAAGTTGGAGATGCCAGGAATTTGGGATATTAGTCAAGAAAAGTAGCAGGCAATAAAAAGAGTCAGCCCAATACAGTGATCATGTGGGATACAACTGGCAAGGTCACACAGCTTGCCAAGCCCTTTGGACTCCACACGCTGCCCCCATGTGCCCTGGATGCCAAACATGGAACTAAAGGATTTAGGGTTTGCCATCTGGATTTTGATCTTGCTTTGGTCTGATTCCTTCTTTCTCTTGCCCATGTGAAAACCACATAGCTAACAAACCATGCCTAAAAATCTCCTACAAACAAAAATGAAAGAAAGATGATAAACATAGTGAAAGCATGTGAAATATAAAAACCCCTAGACAGGTACACAGAAGAGAACTAGAACAAAGATCCAATCTCAACAAAATAAACCCCATTGAAACAGTAAAGTTACCAATACAGTAAAACCTCAAATCTCAGAGATGAATGAGAAGAAAAAACAAAGAATATTTGCAAAAAAAAAGAAGAAGAAGAAGAAAAGAAGAAGAAGAAGAACAAGAAGAAGAAGAAGAAGAAGAAGAAGACGACAAAGAAGATGAAGAGGAGGAGGAGGAGGAGGAGGAGGAGGAGGAGGAGGAGGAAGATGATTTTAAAAGTGCAGGCATAAGACATTATTTTTAAAACTAACCTTGAATTTAAGTAGACTAAATGCTCCAACTAAAAGATAATGACTGGCTGAATGTTTATAAAAACAAGACCAACATTTGGTGCCTATAAGAAACTCACTTTAAAAATGAATATGCACAGAAAGTGAAAGACTGGAAAAAAATCTAAAATATCAATTTTTTATTATTTATACATTATAATCATCTTTTTATAAATTATATTATTTTATCCTTCTGGAAATTGGAGGTCAAGTATTTTGCAGAAATTGATGGCTGTCAACCAGATATTTTGCATGTTGTGTGAACATAAATCAAAGATAAAATGAAAAGAAAAAGTACCTCCCAAAATAGAATTAAAGACAGAAACTTGAGAATAACCCTAAGATGTTTAGTTGTAGAAAACAAGAAATAACTGAGGCCTGGAATTGTAGTGTGGAATAAGATGTCCTCTCAACAAGTCTCCAGTGTAAAGGAAAGCAGTCTTCCTCCTTCTCACTCACCTGCACCTGGCCAGGGAAGAAGGAGGGAGAGCAAGCATGCCCAGCTGCCCACACAGAAGAACTGCATCCTAGCTGGAAGGTCCCAGTGCCAGTGGGACTGTCACAGAGCACAGTCCTGAGATGCAGTACCTACATCCCTCTCCATAAACAATTGCTAAACAGAAAACCAACTTACAACATCACTGAATACTGGAAATGAAAGTAAAGTGTCATGCAAGTAGACTTTGATCAAGTTGAGTCATTCTTTTACATGTTAAAAGACCAAATAAGGAAAGAGAAGAGATACACAGAAGTCATTATGATATGGTAAAACCCCTCCCAGCACCAAGGAAACGGACTCTAATATCTTTTTCCAGACTTTGATTTTTGTTTTCTCTTTTTGATTGGTTTGCCTGTGGAGACATTTTTTATTGGTGCATTATAATAATACACAATGTTGGGATTCACTGTGACATGTTTGTACATACACATATTATGATTTGCTTCATTTCTTTCCCCAGTACCACCCTTTACACTCCCTTCTTTCCTATCCCTAATTGCCTTCCTCTAGTCTACTGGTATCCCTTCTATTTCTATGAGATCCTTTTTGTTTTGTTTTGTTTTATGTTTTCCTCTCTAGCTTCCACAGGAGAGAGAACACACACTTTGACTCTCTGAGGCTGAATTATTTCACTGAATATGCTATTCTCCAATCCTATTTAATACCTTTGCACTAAAAAAAGATTTCCTTTTCAGAGAAAATATGGTTCACAGACTTCTACATTGCTGCCCTAATCCTAATGTGTACTCAAAGTTAAATAATCTGATTTTTATCCCTTGACAGGTTCCTTTAGAAATTCTTTATAGCTGTATTATTAAGGGAAATTGCAAAGATAACGTTACATTTATGAGTGATGCATATGTTTGCTTGTGTTTTATTTAAGGATTATAAGAAGACCTTTGGTCTTCAGGAGATAAGAAAGATGGGCAATCTGTGATAGTTTTCTGAAAACCTCTCATGATGATTTGACCTTATTCTTCTTGTTCTCTAACTATGTAAATATAGAATATGAACAGATATGTGCACAGAAATTTTGTGATGTCACATAGAGTTAAGATATCACATATAGTTGTACCTCTAGTTAAAAGCAAGCTAAAATGGATTCAAATATTTTTTAAAAACCCACATGGCTTCATAAGGTTTACATAATTATAAGCTATGCCTTTATTATTAATGAATATTTTCTCAGTTATTTGAATAATCTATAGTCCTTAATTCATAGAATATTTAACATATATGTCTATTTATTTAGTTAATATAAGTGTATTTGCTTCTTATAATTTTCTTTCAACAGAAAACACATAATTTATATTCCTTATACATGCATTTATCGGATGCTCTGCTTTTTATAGTTACAGATATTTGAGCAATGTATTTCACTATAAATTTTTTTTTCTTTCAAGAGATTATACAACCATCAAGTAATCTCTAATTCTGAAATTATTGTACAAACTTTTATAAGATAATAAACCAATATAATTTTGTCTACAGAAATATCCAATATATTTCAATATATTCAATATATTTCAATATATTTTCATTGAGATATTTTTTCATATCAAGGTACAATAATTTGTTTAGATTCTAAGACTTATAGAAATTCCTCCAAATTATAACCAAAAGAAAGAATTCTAAACTGAGAAGAAGATACTTCCACATAGAGGAAACATAAATTGGAGGTCCTACAAAGAGGAAAGAAATCCTCTTTGGGAAATATAAGGTTGTTACATTCTAGATTTTTCTACATAAGAAAATCCTTACATCATTATCTATTATCTAGACAGATAATAGAGAAATTTAAAATAATTGAGAAACTGATTTATGTATAACTAGACTGACTGTAAATATAAACTAATCAATTCTTGTATATTTTAGGCTATTTCCCTGACCTTATTATGTTGATGTGAGCTAAGATTTTATCCATATTTTGACATAATGAAGACTTATTAAAATGTTAAGTTTATTTCCTTTAACTAAAGTTTTTATTTACCTAGTGATTCTTAATGTTTAAGAATTAGTTTTAGTGAATAAATTCACATCCTTAGTTAAAACAATCAATGTTGTAAAATGCTGACTAAATTCTAACTTTAACATTTCTCCTTGGAGACTAAATTTGATTCTTGCATATTACTTGTATTTGTTGGATGTTTGTGAGATTTTGAAGAACATTTAATTAGGATGGGTGTTCTCCAAATTAATGTTGTACATTAGTTTTGAACAATAAAAGTTGCAAAATTTGTTGGAAATTCATTGGTATTATATAAGTTCTCTGACTGGACCTATTATCCATAAATAATATGGTAAGACTCATATACTACTCCCTACACTGGGAAGTAACCTTAATCATATTTTTAAAAAGATAATTAAGAGACACCTATTTAAAGGATAATATTCTGAGATATGGAGATATTTTGAGACCTTCTCTCAAAAAGAGATTGAGGGGTCTTTTTGAATTGTTAGAATGAATCAACTAGTCTATATACTGGGAGATTACAATAATCAAATGGTATCTCATTTTCTTATCTATCCTCAACTCTATCATCAAAGAAGGCCTTAAAAATTGCCTACTAGAAAGAAAGATTGAAGGGAACTTTTCAAACTTAATATAGACCAAAACAAATTCAGGGAGATTTTCAAGAAATCCAAATTCATGTATTATTTCAAAATTTAAGCCAAATATCTAATCTTACCTAGAGAAACATTATGCTATTACTTAGCAAAAATTTGAAATAGAAGGCAATTTTAAAACTAGATTTAAGGGAAATTAATCTTAACCATGTCCCAGTAACACAGAATAGGGACAAATCTGATAGTCTAACTGAAGTACAGACAACCCTCCAAAACAGATATCCAACATATAAACAAAATGCCTAAAAAAGAATTTTAGTAAGCCTTTAGAAAATTTCTACTATTTTCATAGAGATACTTAAAGGGACAATACAGTACCTAAACTTATAAGGGGCCACCTGTTTTCAAAAGATGAGTCTATTATCCAGTTAGCCATCAATATTACAAAGGATTTACATAATTCTAGCCAAGTTTAGGTGTTGCACTATAGTTAAATGGAGCCCAAGTGAAGAAGAAAACTAAAGGCAAACATACAGACAAAAAGAGATTAAAATTGTAATCTTACCACAAGAAAAATATGATTCTTAGTTAAAAATTTTACTCCTCTTCTAATTAAAAACAGGTTTTGAGAGCCTCTAAATATTAAAATGGAGTCTTAAGTCAAGCCCTGTCAACAGTTTGTCACTGTGGAAAATAGCCCTAAAAATAGTTACTCCTAAAATATTAGACAGCCATAAATAAATCAGCTCCATAGCCAATAACTAATTTTAGTAATAAATTTAACACAATAGAGCTTTTTTCAATTTTAGTGCACTGAGATGATACCCTACATACATTAATATTTTTGAAATTAGTAAAGTCATGGATTATGCATGGTTACTGGAGCTAATTTTGCTACATTAAGTGGAGTTATTAAAGATGTTCATGCATATGTTTCTTTATACACAATTGTTTTGACAATAATCCCTCAAGATGTCATTGCTAGTTCAGTTTCATACAATTTCTAAATTAGGTCATTGTCTTAAATCACACTATTGACTTATTTTTACCTATTAATATTTGAGATACTAACTCTCCATACTTAAGTCTACACTAAGTTTGAAAATGATAATGACAGTTTTTTTTAGATTCATAGATAAAAGACTATTCATTTCTTTTCTCTATTTCATTTTTTTTTAATGGTAAAAACAAAATATCTTCTCCAGGCTTATTTAGCATTTGACTTTCTATTTTGGATAGATGTTTACATAATTTTTCATGCCCCTAGTAAAGACCACCACCACTCCTAATTTAAAAACTCTGTCTCTACCTTTATTCCAAATTAAGATAATTGATTAAGTTAATCTAGATCTAATTTCAAAATATAAATTTTTGTATACAACTTATTGTATTCTTCATTTTTGATAATTCTGTTAAAGTCAAAATCAAGTCATACATTTAGTAAAGGCTAAATTTCTATTTACCATGCCCCCTAAATTGACTTTTGTCAAGTCTCACAACCAGCTGAAGATAATAAATTTTTATCATTTAGATACTTGTACTATTGTCAATAATTTATAGTAATGATATTATGATATATGTCAGTATTTCATTCAATGTTAATATATTAAAACAGGGAGAATCAGGATCCCACAGGGTCACAATAAATCTTACAAAATATTTTTTTTAATTTTTTTAATTGTAGTATTGAGTCTTTCTGCTGCTGAACATGATTCAGTATATTAAATTAAATTTCAAAAAATAGAGTTTAACCCGGTTATCATGGAAAGGTTAAAACCCTGACACAGAAAGGTAAATTCCCAACTGTGGAGTTTATATCCATACAGCTTCATGAGCTTGTCAGATAAGTGAAAATTAGGATCAAACTTCTATAGGCCCATTTCTCAGGTCCACCTTTAATATGCTTTGTGCTGTGGACTGGAAAGTCCACCTATATAATCATATTAATTGTCCTGACTGTAATGGTCAGTTACACCTATATGTTGATCCTGTGTAAACAGGCTGTCTGGGAGTATCTTTTGAGAAAAAGTCAGCATATGAGAAAACTAAACCAGCCAATCATGTTGGTCCTTAGAAATTAAGACTATATATCTGGACAATTGTCAAAATAGAATGACTATTGAAATAGAACCTTCCTATATAGGCCAGGCATTTACAGACTGGTCTCCTAGAATTGACAAGGATAATTGCAGAAGCCTTAACCCTCAGTGAGTTGGTATCCAACAGAATGTCTGGTGCTTCTGCCTCCAGAATTTTTACATTACTGACCTAAAAGACACCTTAATGTGATAATTGAGAGAAAGGATTGTTAAAAAATCCTGTAGCCTATAAAAGGCACAACTTGCCTCATTCCATCCCTAGTTACAGTAGTGGAAAAGAACATTGATCCTTCATCAACTTTCCTTCATCCTATTGCCAGGTAGCACGCAGAAGTTAACATTCTGGCTTTGAAACAGGTGCATGCCAATTAACCAGACCTAGGCAAGCTCTTGATTTCATGATCCTTGAAGTGAATACTTAAAACATTATTCATTGTTCCTACAATACAGCATTTGTGGCTATATTTTAAAATAATATGTGATTTTTTAAAAATAATTTTAATTAAATTTCCTCCAAGATCCCTCATAGTCAGATAAGTGCTGATGGAAGAATTGAAACTAAGTTAAAATCCTCTACAAACCACTGTAATGAATAATGTGAATGAGCCCTCTGCTCTATGGTTTGTGGAAAGGCTTGAATGTCATGCCAAATAAAAATGTCTATGTTACTATGGTCAAACACAATGCTTCCCAATAAAATTGGGAAATGATTAAGAATCTTCTGATGAGTATTTGACAGAATAATAATAATAACCTAGATCTTCCAAAGTTATGTTATTGAAATGATATATTTTCAACTAATTCCTTTTATGTTTCAATAGTAGATCATGACAACCTTGGACCAAGAATCCAATGACTAAAATATACAATTCTCTAGTTGCCTTTTTAAAATATATATATATATATTTTCTTAATATATATATATATATATTTATAAAGAAAGGGAGAATAAGTTTCGAGCTGCCCTGGATGCAGATGCCTTTAAGTCCTGATGCACCAGGTTCTGACCAATTACTGTCTTCAGTCCTGCACGGCAGTGCCAGGTCGCAGTAACTTGGGCATTGCCCCTGCTCAGAAAACAAGTCATGGCTCCAGGTGTTGGTGACACCTTGCTGGGGCTGAGTTACACTTACCTATTTGTAACCCTACTCCTTGCCTCATTTGAATGGCTTCTCCCCAATGATAGGGTTTAGCACATGCTCTTCACTCTCTTTCTTGCCTGCCTTGCTCCCCTGTGGGAGCTGCAGCTGAGGAGCGGTCAGTGAACCCAAAGAAAAGGTACTTTCTGAGTCTGTGTCTTTATTTATTCCCCAAATTCACTTGGAGTGACCCAGATTGGTTTAGTTGTGAGACACAACACCTATCTATTTTCTTGAAATTGACATAACTTAATTCTTCTTTATAGTTGAATAAGACTCTTTGTATATATGTACCACATATTCATCTGTTGACAGACATCTAGGCTAGTGCCATAGTTTGGCTACTGTGAATTCCACAGCTGTAAACATAGATATGCATGTATTGCTATAGCATGTTGAGTTTAATTTTTTGGGATAAATACTGACTAGTAGTATAGCTGGGTCAGATGATTCTTCCATGCCTAGTGATTAGAAGAATTTCCCCATGAATTTTCAGAGTGACTGTACTAAAGTACAATATCACTAACAGTGTATGAGTTTATTTACCGACACATCCTTGTCAGAATTTATGATTATGTGTGTTCATGATGCTTGCCCTTTTAACTGAAGTAGGATGGACTCTCAGTGCAGTTTTAATTTGCATTTTAATGATTCCTGAAGATGTTGAATATTTTTTTATGTTTGGCCATTTAATTTTATTTTTGTTTTGATTTTGGTTTTAGAGCTCCATGTATTTGCTTTTTCAATATATTTTAATAATAATAAATAATAAAATAATAATAAAAAATGGCCATCACATTTTTATTTGTGCAGTGCGAGGCCATCACCTCTAACGTCAGTGTGGTCAGGAGCTGTGTGCAGAAGGGCAAGGACAGCACAGATGTCCAGTCCTCAGCATCCCTGTGAGGGGTCTTCCCTGGCACTGCTCCAGGAGATAAACCCCCACCTTGCCTCTAACCTTGAGGAGCATGCATGAGTCTGACCTCCCGTGGTTACAGGTATTTCTGGCTCAGGCCACCTGCACCTTGTGGCTCAGTGGTCGAGTGCCCCTGAGTTCAATCCCTGGTACACTTCCCCTGCAAAAAAACATTTATAGCCTGTCTAGAGAAAAAATAAAGAACTTTCCAGGAGAATAAAATGAAGGAAAGGTCAGTGAGCAATCACTTGCTGAAGCGATTTGTGCAGATGAAATGGAACCCTGTGCTAACAAGACAATAAGGAAACATCACGGAAGGCAGCACAGAGGTTGGCAGGGCTGGCCCTCTCCATAGAAGCAGAGGCCTGAAAGGGAGTGTGTCTCAGAGAAGGCACCTGGTGCTCTCCACGGGCTGGCTGCCCAGGTCCTTTTCAGAATTGTGCTTCCTACTTTCTGGTAAAGCACTCCATGGCTACTTCCAGGGCAGAAATACACCCAGGTCCTGGTCATACTGACAGTAGAACTCAGTGGCTTCTACATGATGCTGGTTGTGTAGGCACCAACGATAGAGTCATGGCAGCTTCAAGTAAGATTCTGAAGGGGCAGCCTGGGATGCCAGGCTAACGTTGGCTGCAGGAGGAAGTGTCCTTGAGATCACCCAGTGCGGTAATGCCTGGTATATCAATGGGGATGGGGCCATCACCAGGACTAAGCTTGAGTAAGGCCACCAGCAGCATGCACTGGCTGACCTGGGAAGTCCCAAGTGTCAGTGCGAAGCCTCAGGGAGCATCTTCTTGGGGTTTTAGACAGCAGAGCTGTGGGTGTGGTGCTGCCCAAGGCCCTGTGGGCTCACTCCCCATGACAAAATCAAGACTTTGAGACTGGGCTTCACATAAATGCAGTTTTCATTGTGAGGCAGGATAGGCCCTGCAGACCAGGGTTGAGTGCTATGGTGTGAATATGCTTTGATCATGCCTCCAGCAGCCCACCTGTTTGGACTGTGGTCCTCAGGTGGTGATGTTGAAGGTGGTGGAAACTTTAGGAGACGGAGCCTGATGAAAGGCAATTGGGTCACTTAGGCACTGGTCCTGGAAGGGATGATGGTCTCCCAGAATGAGTATTTTTTGTGTGTGTGAGATTGCATTGTTATGAACAGAGAAGGATTTGACCCTCCCACTCTCTGCCTTTCTCTCTCATGTGATTTCTCCAGGGTTCCTGCTGTAATGCCATCCACCATGAGGCCCTTAGCAGAGGACAATCCTGTGGGAAGAACTGAACTTGGACTTGCAGCCTCTAAAACTATGAGCTAAATAAACTTCATCTTGCATTGCACAGCCTCAGGTTATAACAAAGAACAACTAAAACCACATCCTAACAGGCATGAGGTGACATCACATGAGCTTCGACTCCAGTTCCCTTATTAGTGTTGTTGAGTGCAGCTTATTCAGTTGTCGTCCATTTATATGTCCTTTCTTGAGAAATGTTTATTCAAATAATTTTCATATTTTTGATGTCTTTTAGTGCTTTAATACTGAGTTGTAGGAGTTCTTTATTCATTTTTAATATGATTTTTCCAATTGCAGCATTCTTTCAATTTTCACTGTGTTCTGAATGCCAGGCTTTTAAATACAGATGCAGCAAGCCCATGGAGAGTACCTTAGCATACATAGCTAAGCTCAGGGTTCTTCCATTAGCCTAGCAGTGGGCAAAGCCATAGACATGAAGCAATATGCAAATAGCTTATGCAAATCTAGTGAGTGCATTTTAATTGGAGAATTTAGTTCATCTACCTTTGAGGTGATTGTTGGTAGGTAAGGTCTTGCTACAACCATTGTGCAACCTGGGCTTTATTTTATTATAGTTCCTTTTGGTCTTCCTCCCTGCTATAGTATGGATGTGAGGTGTCCCCCAAAATTTGTGCTAATGAGGAATATTAATCGGGGAAATGATTGGATTATGAGAGCTGTAACCTAAAGGCTCACTTGGGCTGACTTACTTTGGACCCAGAGCAATGGACATGGCTGACTGTGGACTAAACCTCTGGAACTGTGAGCTAAAACAAGCTTTTTCTCCTCTGTCTTCTTTTTATAAGGTGTTTTGATCACAGCAATTAAAATGTGACTCACTCTGTCTCACTTACGGTCTGACTTTCGTGGTTTGGTGATAATCTCCAGCTGATGTTTATTCCTTGCTTATTGTTTGTTTGTTAAAGAATTTTGGCATTTATTTCAGTCCCCTAATTTGGCTTTGATTTTGCCTTGTTTATAAAAATTCTGACCAGGTTATCTATGTTCTCTGAGACTGTAGTCACTTCCATTGTTTCAGCCCTGTTTGGCACTCAGGTCAAGATTTTATGGTGGTCTGTTGTTGGTCTGTTGCCACTATTTCAATAGTAGAGATAAATCCAAGCCCTGGGTTTTCCCAAATGCACATTGTTGGTGGGTTGTTCAAAAGAAACAGGAAAGTGCCTAGAAAGAGTAGTCTGTATCTACAAGTCTTTCCCTGGGGCCAGGAGAGACTCGGATGCTTCATCCACAGATACCAGCCTGTGGCCAACAATTCTGTCAGTCTGTCAATCTATGTTACCTTCTTTGCACACAGCCCACCAAAAGCAGCACAACACTGGGGTAGGAAAAAAAACTCACACTGCTATTGGTTACCTCTTGCTGAGGCGGACTTGTGACCCAAGACTATAGCAACAAAACACAGGTGCTGTTGGCTGAAACCATGTCTATTGACTGGAGTTGCCTGTCTTTCCTGAAACTGGGGCTGTTCCACAGTCTCCATTGATAGGCAAGCCTGGGTGTGGAGGCACTTAGGACCTGCCCAGTTTTCACCTGGGCAACACTGAGTTCCAGGGCAAAGTCTTGCACTTACCACACTTTCCTGTTACCCAGAAGATGGGTATTCTCCCACCCTGCTGCCTGAGGTCCGGATAATGTTGGTGAAGGCAGTCACTTGGGTACCCGGGCAGATGCTGAGCTAGGTCACACCTGCCTCTCAGATTGGCAATGACCTGCAAAGTCTCAGGAGTATGGTGAAGCCCACCCTGAAGCTGATGTGGTGCAGGCTCACACACGAGTCCATCCCACAGTTCCCACCTTGTGCCAGAGGGACTCTAAAGTCCTATGTCTGAGCAGTTGTCTGTTGAGATCTGCATTGCCCAAGGTTGGCCTTAGCCACCAACACTGGTGCTTAACTGGGATATGCCAAGTCTCCCAGCCACAGAGGCCTGCACAGACTTAGGAGGAGGTGATATGACCTGGGCCCCCTCTAAGGCTGGGAGCAATGCACACTGAACTGTGAGTCTGTGCCAGTAGTGCTCAAGTGGCATGTGCTCTTTGGCTGCTGTGACCAAAAGACCAGACAAGAACTTTTTAGAGGAGGAAAGTTTGACCCTTAGAGTTTCAGAGGTCTCAGTCCATAGACAGCCAGCTCCATTGCTCTGTATGCAAGATGAGAAGAACATCTTGGCAGAAGAGTGTCAGAGGAAAGCAAGCCAGAACATGTATTTCAGAAAGCAGAGAGACTAAGCTTGGCTCACCAGGGACAAAATATAAACCCAAAGGCAGTGACCTTCCTCCTCCAGCCACACCTTCCTGCCTATTGTCACCACCCAGTTAATCCATTCAAGAGGATTAATGCACTGATTAGGTTAAGACCCTCATAACCCTATCATCTCTCCTCCAAACTTTCTTGCATCTTCTGACACATGACCTTTCCACAGACAGCTCATAGCTAAACGAAAACAGCAGATCTCAGTCTTAAACGGGTCTAGAGGCTCCATCTGCACTATGGCCTGTTTACAGGGCCTTCTGTGCTTTGTCTTACCGAGACAGGGCTG
The DNA here is from genome assembly GCF_048772815.1 of Callospermophilus lateralis. NCBI lineage: Eukaryota > Metazoa > Chordata > Mammalia > Rodentia > Sciuridae > Callospermophilus > Callospermophilus lateralis. Next base: position 11,340,242 of record NC_135309.1, on the reverse strand, counting down.
GCACTAGAATCTTAGACAAAGCTTTTGCTGTCTTTCATGCCTAGCTGATCACTGAGTGGAGTCTTTCTCCCAGGTCAGCCTCTGAGGTTGGTGGAGGGGTGCAGGCCTTCAGCTGCCTGGCCTAGTCAAGTTCCAGGCTAAGTCCATGGGAATGGCCTGTCAGAAGTGGTGGAGCCTTGCCTACACAGGGTGTTACTGTAGTGGGCCTGGGCCTGGGTTTCAAGTCTAAGCCCCAAACTTTATTCTCTCTTCCTCCCTGAAAGGGGAGGCAACTCTCTCCATGCTGGGCTTCTAGGAGTTGGGGATGGTGACTTGGGTAACTCGTTTCTTCCTGCGTACTTCAAGAAGTATTTTTGTTATACTAAAATAGAGCACCACCTTCTCTCACTTGTTTTCTTTTTAGCTCTTTTGAAGATAGTTTGGTGCATGAATATTATGGGTTGAATATGTGGTGTTCTCCCAAAACTCATGTATGATACAATGCAAGAATGTTCAGAGTTGGAATGAATAGGTTAGAGAGCCTCACATAAGCAGTGGATCTATACTTCAGCCCTGGTGGGAAGCGCTGTGTGTGTGTGTGTGTGTGTGTGTGTGAGTGTGCACGCACGCATGTGTGCCTGCTTCCAGGCTGTCATGTCCTGAGCTGATTTCCTCTGCTTTGCCTGTCTGCCATGACACTGACCTCTCCACAGGCCCATACCTACGGAGTCCTCTGAACATGGACCGAACCTCTGAAACCCATGAGAGCGACATAAACTTTTTCTCCTTTACATTGTCCTCAGGTCTTTTGCTTACAGTGATGAAAAACTGACCAAAATAATGGATATCTCTTCAACTTGGAGTTTCCGTTGCCATTTTGCTTCATTCTTATTTATTCATTTTTATTTAAAGTAAAGGCATTAAAGTAAGCCTTAAATATATATGTGTATATGTTTATATGTGTATGTATGTGTGTGTGTGTGTGTGTGTGTGTGTGTGTAAATGGGCTAAGCCATGACACTGCAAAGCAAACCTGCTAAAAGAGTCTTTATTATAATTTAAAATTCATTTTTCTTCAATTAATAGTTGTATAGATTGCAGAATTATAAATCATCCTAAAGTTTAGTCCATTAACAGAGATAGTTTCTCATACAAGATTTTTGTCATTTCTGTATTTCAGGAATTTGAGGATGGTTGAGTAGCTGTGGCTCTTAGTCTCTTGTGAAGTTCTGGTTGCTGCTGGTTTTACAGGGGCCAGACTGTCCACTTCAAATTGGTTCATCCACATGGATATGTGCAGGAGGCCTAAAATTCCCTCCATGGGGCCTCTCCATGGAACTGCTTGAGTGCCCTCACGGCATGGCGCTATCATGTTTCAACAAGACACCTGCTGTCCACTGCAGGATGTGACTTGGGATGCTACTTAACACTGACTGCACTGGATTCTGGGAGCATGGCTGTTACTCACTGAGGAAGATCTATGCAAGGGTACCAGTAACAGGAGCAAGGAGCACTTCTTACCACACTGGAAACAGTGAAAACACAGTGAAACGAAGAAACCCAAGTTCTGCCCCTTCCCACTCAGTCACCTCCAAAACCATCTACTTATTTTTTACAAGATATTCATTTTACCTGCTGAAGAACTTTATACAGATGGAGATGTTCACTTTTTTTCTGTCTGCCTTTTTTTGATTAGCAAAATATATCTGGGAATCATCTACATATTGCATATTTCAGTGTCTCATTTTTTTTTCAGTGCCAAACACTATTTTAGGCTATGAATGAATTTAAGTTTACTTATAGATTCTCATGTAGGACATTAATTTCTAGCTTTCAGTTGTTTGTAATATAGCTGCTAAGAACATTCTTGAAGATCTTTGGTTCATAGTGTCTATTTCTTTAGAATAACACCCAGCAGTGAAATTACTGATTATAGTAATATTTTAACACATTTAACATTATGAGAAATAACCAAATGTTTCTTCAAATGGATTCTTCAGTCAGCAAAGTGTGCAAGGTTGAGTTGCTCTAAACTCATTTTCTGTTATTTCTAGTTCTTCTGTGAGCAAGGCTTTGTGTCTTTTCTGACAGGCAACAAACACAGCAGATGCTCAAGGGTTTTGGCTGGAGGCAGACGTCATGGCCTGCATCTGCGTGCATGATCATGCGACCTAAAGGCCCTGGGATTACACACAGAGCTGCACAGAAATGCCTGGAGAGCATGTGTCCTTCTGGGCAATTCAATTCTATTCCATTCTGTGGTGTTCAGTGCTGTATTTGCTCAAGAAAAGTGACAATTGTTACAGTGAACGACAGTCGGTCTCTTGCCTGGGAAACCTCACCACTTCCTGCTCATACAGAAACAGTCCATCAGCTGGTAAAGCACATTAGGCAATGTGACAGTGACCTACCAAGGACAGTCCTGAAGCACTTTCAGAGTCTAAGAAGGACCGCAGAGATTTGTCTTTCTGCAGGGAAGGGGATGGAAGGAGAGGGGGAGAGGGACAGCAGCCAGAGCACCTGAAGGCATCCCGAGTCTTCCCAAATGTCTGCAGGGAGCCTGGCTTCTTGTGGCTTGCAGCTCTCTACTCTGAGAATGGTGACCCAGACTGTCATTATGACCCATGAGGACGTAACCACTACACTCTAGAGAGGGACAGCGGGGTCTGCGGTCGGCACCTTGACAATGGTAAGGCCATTTGTACTTTCTCACCAGCAGGCTCGGGGTAGAAGTACGGCCTCAGGGGCTCAGTGAACTCGCTTTTGAAAGTGTGGAGAATGGTACATTCAATCACATTGTAGAACGAGATCAACCCTTCCTTATACTGCAAAAAAATGCCCACCCTCAGGAGGGGCCCTGTGACCTGGAGAACGTGGTGGGAGACGGAGAGGGCCTTGTACATGCTATCTTTCAGGCACAGGGTCCAGAACCCACTCTGGGTCTTAGCAGAGATGCACTGTCCTTTGTGGTTCACTGACTCCACACAGATGCCGACGGTCCACTTGCTATTCCCTGCTACTTCCACCTCCTAGTAGTGGGTGCCACTGGAGAAATGGTTCCAACCCAGCACGGCTGGCATTGTATCAAATTGCTCAGGTTTGTTGGGCATGTCCTGCTTTTTGGTCACGGATTTCACACACTCTCCATCAGGTGACACAGCAAGGTAAGGGTGAGCAGTGTCTTTATCCAGTATTATGTCTTCTGCAGAAGGAAGGAGAATTAATGGTAGGACTTCCACTAGAACCAGATTGTAAGACAAGGCAAAACAGGTAACACTTGGGGTTCTTTTCATAAGTAAGCACAGGATCCGTATGCTATTTCCCATGAGGCCATTCCACATCCAAACACAAAATGGTTCTGACTCAGTGTGAACTATCCCTGAACTATTTCATCTCTACAACAGATGTGAGGTGTTTCATCACAGGTTCCAATGGAACTGGTGATAGGTTGGGACGACCATGGTTAGGACCTTAACATAGGTAATGATAGCACAGATCTCAGGATATTTCTTCAATATTTAATCAAGGTCTACCCAGCCCACCTGGGTGGATTCAAAGGGATAGGGGTGGCTGTGAAAGCCCTTACATGCTGAGCAGAGAGACAGAGCATGCCTGAGGGCGCTAGCAGCAGGAGGTGGGCGGTGGGCATCAGCATGTGAGCAGGCAGAGGATCCAGCCAGAAAGGCAGCACTTGGAGGGAGGGAGGCCCCACCAGAGCCTGTCTTCAGGAACGGGGCCTCTGGACAAAGTGGAGAGCAAGGGAGACAGTTGAGAGGGCATGTTCAGAGGCAGCTCCTTGTGGAGGGTTGACAGTCGGACAGATGAGAGGGTACCCACGGTGCTGGTGGCAGGGACTGGATCCTCAGAGGCAGCCCTCTCCACCTTCTCTTTTCTAAAAGGAGAAATGGTAGTGTTTGTGCAGGTTGATCAGGGGAACCTGAGAGGCGTGAGAGCTCTGAGACTTCAGGAGAAGAGAGAAAAGGAAACCAGCCCGTCTCACCAGTCTGCTTGATCTAGACAGTCTTGTGGCTGTGGAATTGCTGAGGCCAGGACAGAGAGAGGACTGATTTCTCACTTACCTAGAAAGTTATTTCAGATCAGGTGACACCATGCTACCTCTGTTTGCACAGCTAATGCACTGTGGTCTTTTCTAAAATGAAACCTTTCCCAGTCAGCAAATTGGTGCTTATTGGACAGAACGAAAGCCCAGAATCAGATTATGTTGACAGTTCAAATGTGTGCTAGAGATGGGGAGGGAAAACACTTCTCTTTTTCCACAGGGGGACTGATGGAACTGCAGATGGCATTACAAGTCAGTCTTCCCCACAGAGTAATCACTTTGCACTTACCTGCAAATTTTCAGATTTTATTCAGACCTGCAATTGATAAAGACATTCAAGGTTAACTGGGTAACAGGGAAGGATAGGGCTGTTGTAGGTAGTGGCACATGGCACATCAATTGGGAATCCTGGCTTCACTTTCCCTGTTCTCCAAGGAATTTTCTTTCTTCTGCAACAGTAAATAGGAAAAGGTAAGTGTTCTAAGTGGTCACAGGACACATTTATAATTTACTTTATGAAAGAGACATAGGACTTACCAAGCTCTTTGTTAATTTTATCTAAAACAAATAAAACAGGTAGAAAGATATTAATTTATAAAATTCTGAGACATTTGATCCTTAGCTTTAATTTTATATGACTTGTGTGGCATTACTGGATATGTGGAACATATCTCTGGGCTCAGAGATTAAAGAAACTAGCTGCCTCAGACCACACAGGGCATCTTTGGGCTTGGGACTGCATGGGCTGGCTGCCCAGAACACATGCAGGGCACACAGAGAGCCAGAGCTCGTCTGCCCTGGAGGTCACTTAATCTGCTCTTTAGATCTAGTGTCAGAAACTGCCATATGCACTGGTTCATTGCTCTTCATGGCAATTATTTTTGTTTAGTATGTATTCATGTTATTAGAGAGAAAAAGGGAGAGAGGGAGAGGGAGAGGGAGGGAAGAGAGAGAGAGAGAGAGAGAGAGAGAGAGAGAGAGAGAGAGAGAGAGAGAGAATCAATCCTATTACATTTTCAGTAGTTAGATACAAAATGTTAAAATATCTTTTTACTTATATATTATATTTTAATTCATAACAGCAAAAAAGACCATCCAATAATGCCACTTCATCATCTTTGCTGTTCATTTTAAACTTTATTTCATATTTTTCCATGAAAGTAACAAGCATAGTTTAATGCCTGAATATTATTTATTTTTGAAAATAATGACTAGTGGCCTAGTCTTTTCTACTATGGATTTAATTTTTTTTTCTTATTTTGATCAAAGCAGACACACAAGTAAAGATTATTTATATTTCTCATCTGTGAGATTATAAAAGCTAAGAAAAATAACAAATATTTTTGGTCTTGCTTTACAAGGTCAGTCATGACCCTCTCTAAGGGCCTTGCCACTTGAGTGAGTCACCTACTCTACCAGTCAGGGGGACCAAGAGGACCCTGGAGGCCAGGAAGCTATCTGCAAACATTTTGCGAGGAGTGTCTTTGGGGAGGGAAATATCCCTAATAGTTCAAGGCAAGCCCCATGTGGTCAGCAAGCCTTTGACCCATTCTGGCAGATGAAAAGTCTCAGCTTACTGAGCAGTAGAAGGAGAGGGGTCAGCACAGGCATCACCTACTTGGTCTTGAATACTCAGCAGGGAAGTTCAACAATGTAATAACACGAGGAGGAATGAGAAGTTGGACAACAGGGATGCAGGGAGACTTCAGAGGAAGACAGAAGCCCTTTTAATGTGATGCTGTGAGCAGTTGTGGAAGCTCTAGCAGAAGTTAAGTAAAGCCCCCAAGTCACCAAGAAGGGGTTCTCACGGACAGTTGCCTGGCACCAAAGCCCTTCCACCAGACTCCTGCACAGAGAAGGTGGAGCAATTAGCTTGGACAGGGGCCCTGTATTTAGACAAAAACAAGAAAATATGATCCCAACTATATATTTTTAGTAGCCTATATTTGTGGAACCATCTAAAAGGAGAGAGAAGCCCTGCATGACTTATTTAACTGGCAACTTCAGACTTTGGCTCAATTGTATTCCGCTTTATAATTGATCATGATGCTTCTACTTTCAGGCTTAACTTCTGATCATTTTTGCTCTTATGTTCCAGCTATTGTTTAAAGACCAGTTTAGCACTGGGACAAGGAACCTGCTGACCAGACTGGCCAACACTCCAGGTCCCTCAGGACTGAGGAATGGGAAGAGGACAGGAAAGATGGTGACAAGGACTTAAGATTCTTCACTTTGTCCTGTAAATGTCTGTGGGGGGCTAAAAGGGGGACTAAAGACTCGGCCTCTCTGCTTGCATTTTACACCAACCTTCTTTGCTCCAAAGTCACCCTGGATTCCAGGAAAAAGGGATGATGGATCTCATGTGAAGAGTAGAGTCCACTTCACCTTCCACAGCTCAGGCAATAGCAACTTCCTTATTGTACAAGGCCCTGTGGGACCAGCCTGAGATAAGGATGGGCAGGGCACACCTGACCAAGACCTCCTGCATTGGCAGCTGTTCAAAGCCTCCAGTTGTGTAAGCTCCTCACACTGGACCTCAGTCCCCTTTCTGTAAACCCTCAAAGTCCTTGTCAGCCCTGAACACAGAACTAAGAACATGGGTCCCCGTATCTTTCCAGAGAAGATGATCAAAGTTCCTTTTCAAGTTTTTTAAAACAAAAAACAAAATAAAAAACCATTCAATATCATTAGCCATCAGTAACTGAAGGTCAATACCACCCTGAGAAACCATCTCACCCCAGTTAGAATGGCTGTGATCGAGACAGAGCAAAGCATCGTGGTGAGTATGTGGAGAAAAAAAGACCTTAATGCCTTGTATGTAAAAAGATGAACTGAAAGTAGAAGAGGAAGTATTCTGGAGGGGGAATAGAAGGAAGGAGAAGCCAGGGTAGAGGTAGGACAGAGAAAATCAAAGCACAATAATAGAGACATGAAGATAATGGCATGAGGAAGCCCATAAATATGCTCCATCAATCTGCAGTAGAAATTATGTTATCTTCCAGCTTTAAATCTTAATGTTGTTGTTGTTGTTATTATTATTATTATTATTTATTATTATTACTATTTAGTACCTAAAATTGAAGTCAGGGGCAATCAAAGACTGAGCCACATCACCAGCCCTATTTTCTATTTTATTTCTAGTCATGGTCTTACTGAGTTGCGTAATGCCTTGCTAAGTTGCTGAGGCTGACTTTGAACTCACAACCCTCCTTTCTCAGCCTCCTGAGCTGCTAGGATTACAGGTGTGCACCACTGTGCCCAGGTAGATGTTATTTTATCCGTGAAGTTTTAGGCTTGGTATCTGTTACTCCTTTGTTCCTTTTTCCCTCTTATATAATAACTGGAAAAAAGTATACCTGTCCCATGTCTTTCCTTATATTTGGAATCATGAACCTTGCTGATTTCACAGGCTCTGGGCTGGAGAAGAATTGTCCCCATGTGACTCATACCTGGAGTCATCCCTGTGTCTGATTCAGATGAGACTCTGGTCTTTAGACTTTTCCTTTGGTGATAGAAAAAATTAGGACTTTGAGGATATTGGGATGGAATAAATATATTTTGCATGGGAGAATGACATAGATGTGGGGGACCAGAAATTTTCACCATGGAAAGCTGTGGTCTGAATGTCCCTGGAAGTGCATGTGGAAGAAATAATCTGCTATGCAGCTGTGTTGGAAGACAAAACTATTACTAGGCAATTCTGTAATGGGAGAACCATCCTCATGAAGGAGTTAGTGCCACGATCATGGTGTGGGCTGGTTCTCTTGGGAGTGTTCCTGATAAAGGAGTGGGCGAGGCACCTTCCCCTCTCTATGCTGCACATGAACTCTTCTGCCCTTCCAACTTCCACCATGAAATGATGCAGCAAGTTGGCCCTCACAGGATGCTGGTGCCATGACCTTGGGCCATTGTAAGAAGTAAATCTGTGCTTTAAATAAATCAAGGTACATATGAAATACCAGTCTCTAGTATCCTATTATAGGAGCATAAAACAGATTAATACAATATTATCAATTTAAGTAACATAAACTATAGTTATGAGCTTTTCTTCTTCCATGCATGATGCTTTTCTTTTCCTTATACAAGGGCAGTTTGTTTTTATTCTTTTAAAAATGCATTTGAGCCTGGCACAGTGGTGCACACCTGTTAGTCCAGTGGTTTTGGAGGGAGAGGCAAGAAGATAGCAAGTTCAAAGCCAGGCTCAGCAACTTAGGGAGGCCCCAAGAAACTTGGTGAGAGCCTGTCTTAAAATAAACCATAAAGAAAAGACTGGGGATGTGGCTTAGTGGTTGGGCACCCCTGGGTTCAGTCCTTGGTACCCAAACCAAAAAATGCAATTGATTTTATTTTAAATTAAAACCAAGTTTAATTTACCCTGTATGAATGAGTTGGTCACAATTATTGGAAAACATAAACAAACAAATAAATAAAGGCTTAAAGAACAGCATGTGTCTGAAGTCATCCTAAATCCAATGAGGGGTTTCTTTGCACAGGCCCATTTGAAGCACTGCTGTACTTAGTAGCTTACCTTATGGAAGAAGATTTTGCTAGGCAGAGAATCTGCCTCTGAGTTCCCTCCAAAGTCAGATGAAGCAGGGACAACTTTGCAAATACCATTGTGAACACCTCCTGGCAAACCTGGTGGCATTTTGTGTGGTGCCTAAGGGGAGGCGGCAGCGTGGGGTGCTTTGAAACAGTCCCACCATGCTGTTCTTGTTTCTTTGCTTTCACACAAATCTCTATGTATTGGTAGCATGGAGAGCCCCCTTTGAGAGAGTTGACAGGCCCCGGCACAAGCCCAGGAGCAGGCTCCTCACCCCTGAGCGTGGCACCCACACAGCCATCCCAAGCTGAAGCAGGATATTTTTGGTAAATTTTGAGGCTCGGAGTTCCTAGGAACAGGCAGAGCCCCTTCCATTTGGGACCCTATGGCTTGTCTCCTCTAGTGGGGCTGCGAGTCTTGGCAGTGGCACTGTGTGCAGTGGAGCAGGCCCAGTCCCTCCAGAGACAATGACCATTCTGTGGTTCTAGGATGAGCAATGGCAGGACACTTGGCTGTGTGTGTGTGCAGTGGTAGGCTGCATTTGGATGGAGTGTGGACTTGGAAGAGCAAAACAGTGTTACAGAAACTTGGGGCAATGGACACTGGAGTGGACAAAAAAGAAACTCTCTCTCTAGAACCCAACATAATTTAAGGACTAGATTCCAACTTCTCCCAGGTTCATGAATTCAGCCTTTCCACAACCATTTCCTGGATAATGGTGAAATCATCATATTCATGAGCACATCAAGAGATTTATCTTCCTAAAACAGAATGGTGGGTTTCAGTATGCAATGGCTAACTAAAACTTACCACATTTCTCCAGGAGTGCAGCTGAAAATCAAACAAGTGGAAAAAAAATTAGCTGACATGGGTGAAAATGCAAATTCACCTAACTGATGACCCTTAACTCATTATCACCATGCACAGGTCAACAATCCCTGGTCATATGAGGCTCAATGTAGTGAAATACTTTATGACTATATTGGGCCGTAGACCAGCTCTGTCAGTGCAAGAGCAGTGAGCATGTGAGAAGAGAATATTCAGGCCCAGAATACATTGTTGCCTACATGATATTTTAAACTAATTTTTAAGCTAATTTATTATTTCACAGAAATAATTGAGTGAGGATTAAATAGGCGCCATAGATTCATTTTGATTTCATGGGATCTCAGGATTTGGTAAAGCAGATAAAATCATGCTTTCTCTGGAAATTAATAGCTATGATTCTGGTAGTAGAAAGAATAACATTATCTGTAATATGTGTTCAGGTATTTAAATATGCAAAATTTTATTCTTGAGTGTGAACGATATCACCTCGATAGCATTATCATAAGTAAATTGCAAATGAAAAATGCGGCTGAGTGAGATTAAAAAACTTCTGCAAGATCTTGGAAATCTTAAGTACTGAAATAATTTTAAACAGGACAGTCTGAATTCAGATCCTATTAATACACATTAAAGTCTAATCACTACTTATTTATCTCCTATGTGAACCAACATTAATGAATGGATAAATAAAATAGAAGGAACCACAGAAATCACACAGATTTTATTTCCTTCAATGAAACAGTTTTTATTCAATAGATTAGGCACTGTTAGATTTGTATAATGGCTCAGGAATAAATCTGATTTGTGAATTTTAATACCAAATACTGAATACCAAATAATCGGCTGACTTTTAGGCTGTTTGCTTATTGGAGCATCTCTGAGTGGATTCCTTCTTAGTTTTCTTCCAGAAAACCTCCCACCTAACAGTATAATGCATTCTCTGCCCTCAAGAAAATGTGACATGTGCAGCACCTCCTGAGCGCAGATCCGTTCGGCCTCTCAATTCTTGGCCAGCGTTCAGGTAACATTCTCTCCTGGAACGAGATCTGCATGCTGGCCGCCTGGGCTTGGCTCTATCTGGGCTTGGCTCTTCCTGGGCTTGGGAAAGAGAGTCTCAGGGCTGATGTCCCTCTCCTCTGACCAGGCCACCCGCTCGCTCACTCTGGACAACAGTGCTGCCAGCCCTCTCCTTCCTCACCACCGCCTCTCACTCCCAGTCCCTGCTCTTCAGCAACTTGGCCTGGCTGGCCCCTCCTCAGAAGGACCCATGGGCTCACTCCTCCTGCTGTGGGAAGAGTCACTCGTCATCACTGGGGGGCGCAAGGGAGGTGGAAGGGCTGAAGCCCCACACCACGCCTTCCCCCATCCCTGCCAAGGACTATCCACCTTCTATGAATGCTCAATATGGACATTTCAAATTACCATGATATTGGTTTAATTGTTGCCAAACATTATTTTTAGGTGATTAAAGGGATTGCTAATGGATTTTGGTTTTGTTGCAACAATCACAAAGATCAGTTGTGTATATGTTAAACTACTGCATAGGTCAAAAATATATGTCACTTACCTTTCTCGAGTTCTATTTCTTCTATATGTGAAAAAGCACAAAAAAACAATATTAACAAATTTCCTCTTGTTCTTAACCACAGACAATCCATCCCAGGATTTGTTCTCCATTTGACAACAGAGAACCTGAGACCAAAGCTGGGTGTTCTAGTGTGTGTGACACAGACAGGAACTCATATTACCCGAGTAAGAAATCATAACACAAACTGAAAAACACTTTTTAACCTGTGAATACATTTATATGGGACAGAATATTAAAAATTTTCCGTTTATGCCTTAAAGTTTCGGGTGAGGTTCTCCTGCTGAGAAAACAGGCAACAATTAGTCACAAACTCTACATCCTCAACTAACTTTCAGGTACTCAACTCATCACCAAAGCATTAAAGAGGAGAAGATCTGTCAAGTGACCAGGAGCAAATAAAATAACTCAGGGCAGAGCCCGCCCTGGATGGTATTTCCAGAAGGGCTTGCTTCATTCTGTGGACCAAGAAGGAGGATGCCTTTTGCATTCCACGTAAACATGTCTTAGGGAGCTCCAGAAACAGCAAGAGTGTTTCCAGATGCACATTTTAGTGTTTTAGAGTCCTGGCTCATTAGCCGTCCTGAAGCCTGGGGTCTTCCATGCTGGACCTTACCTCAGTCTCCACCTTTTTCTGATTCTCCTACATAAACAGTTGAAGGTGTCTGAAATTTCCCTGCTCTTTCATTCATCTGCCTCACATTTGGAGTATTTCAGACATCAAGGGTAAACAGATCCCTGGAAGCTTTTTTGGAAGCATCACAATAATAATCTCTGTTTCGTAGTAATCTTGTTCATTTTTTCTCAAAACAACAGTTAAGCTTTTGACCAAATGTGGCCACATCACACACGGTCACTTACACCTTTGCTGCTGGCTCTAGGAAGATCTACAACCTACTTGCTTTAGGCAGGAATCACTCTCATTTGATCTCACTCTAGGTCCTTCAGAAAGGCTTCCAGAACCTTTTATTAATAGAGATCTGGGGTCATAATTTGTCTAGAAAGTGCAGCCTCCCACTCTGCACACAGGAGACATCTTCTCACATCTCCTCAAAGCCTCTGGTTTACCCAGCACAAAAGCACTGAAGACAGGTCAGGTGCAGATTTGAAAAGAGAAAGAGGAGGACCCTGTCTCAGCAGAGGACATCTCTGTATTGATGACTTCCTCCTCCTCCTCCTCTTACTTCTTCTTCTTCTTTATGGGTACTGGTGCTTGAAATCAGGGGCACATAACCACTGAGCCACATCTTCAGCCCTAGTTTGTATTTTATTTAGAGATGTGATCTCACTGACTTTGTTAGTGCCTCGCTTTCGCTGAGGCTGGCTTTGAACTCGAGATCCTCCTGCCCCAGTCTCCTGAGCTTCTGGGATTATAGATGTGCACCCCCACACCTGGCTCTTCCATTCCCTGATCTTCCATTCATCTGCCTGGCTCTGTGTTGACATTCTAAAAGGTAATCCTCTGTGCCCATGCAACCACTGGCCAGTCCCAATATGTCCCCTTATGGCAAGATGGACAACTTAAAGACTCCCTTTGGAAACACCACTTCATCCTTCTTAGGTCCTGCATAGTCTGGCTGGTCTCCCATGGGCAGGTGCATTCCTAGGCAGCTCCTGACCTGACTGTTCATATGGGACTCTCTGTGGCCCAGAGGAAGCTTGTCAAATGAACATACCAATGTATGACCAAGTCACTATAAAATATTAATTTCCAGAAATAACAGATTATATGAAAAATTAGGTGTTACAGCGTATTCAAACCTGAGATTAATAAACAGAATGGATTTCATATTTCTCTTATCCTACCTTATTTGACGGACGGAACTGGAGGCTATCATGCTAATTTAAAGAAGCCAATACCCCCAAACCAAAGGCCTAGTGTTTTCTTCGATATGCAGATTATGACTCACAGTAGGCAGGGGTGAGAGGAGGGCCATGATTAGTGAGTGGGAGGGATGGGAGAGAGGACTGGAAAGGCAGTAGAATGAATTAGACAGTCATCACTTTCCTATATTCATTTATGAACACATGACCAGTGAAATTCCACATCATATACAACCACAAGAATGGGAAGTTATTCTCCATGTATGTGTAATATGTCAAAATACACTCTACTGTCATGTATAACTAAAAAGAATGAATAAAAATATATAAATCAATAATCACTTTAAAAATGAATTTTAAAAATCATTCCATGAAATTTATCAGCCAGACAAAAAATGATTTTGAGAAACATTAAGTGATTGATTATATGTCATTTCTCCTTAAATATGTCTATAGATTTAAAAAAATGCTAACCAATATCTGCCTCAAAAAAAAAAAAAGATTCATTCTTCCACTCAACAGTTAGTTATATGTCAGCCAAGGGCCATAGACTCAGCAGGCCACCAGGTCTACCAGTGAAGGAGAGGTAGCTCCACCTTGTCACCTACACAGACCAACATGCAAGGTGACAGGACAAGCAAGAGAATGGGAGCCTGGGGAGGGCTCCCTCCCACCCCAGGGGAACAAAGAGTCACCACTCTCTTGGAGGGAAGGCAGGGTTAACCTGGAGGTGACCAAGGACACACAAGTTCCAGATGGGAAAAAAGCAAGTCCAAAGACCTACAAGAGGGCAAATATTATAAAGGACAAAGCTGACAGTGAGAGACATTGGCCAGATGGAGAAGTAGGAGGCACCAGGCCCCACCTTTCCTCACAAGCAGTGAGGTGGCTATTCCCAAACAGGAATAGCTCTTCAGGGGCCCCAGCAAATGGTAACTCCAAAGGAAAGATCACCAGGAAAAATCAACACACTTGAGATATATGGAGAGGCTGATGGAGAAGGGCTGCAGCTACATGTGTCAGCCAAGTGGGGTGCGACCAGGGACCCCGAGGTCTGTGTTGACAGTGTGCAGACATGGTAACCATGTGTGGAATCCATCTATACTCTTAACATGAAGCCAAAACACAGATTAAAAGTAAGGGCATAGCCACAGCAAATGGTCAAGGGACACATAATTTTAAAAGATAAAAATTGTGACATATGCTTTCAAAAGGTGTGTTGGTTAATGGAATTAAGATGTTGAGTTTCATTCTGCCCAGTTCATTTCTTTGTGGTCAGTTAGGTTCCCTGTTTGCTTAAAAAAGTTTGTTAAAACTACATTATCTGTAAGCCTCACAGGGACCACAAAGCAAAACTTATAAGAGATGCGCAAAAATTGAACAGTGAGGAGTTAGGATATTATAGGAGAAAATCATTTAATCACAGATGCTAGGAGAAGAAAAGGGAGAAACCAGTAAGAAAACAGGCCCATAGAAGCAGCAAGCCCTGTTGCCATTGACTGCCTGAGTGCAAGGGGGTTGAATCCTCTCATTAGAAGACAGAGTGGCTGGAGGCAATGGAAACAAGTCGCAGTTTTACACAAACCACAGGAAAGTCACTTCACCCATAAGGACAGATACACCCAAAGTGAAGTGATGTAAACCGTCTCATGCCAGTGAAGCTAAGAAAGAACCAAGTCACCTAAACTAATATGGACTTTAACTCAAAACCATGTGGAGAGATAGAGAAGAACATTAGCCATGACATGTTGATATAGCAGGGAAAACTACAGCTCTATAGGTATACACCACCTTGTACAGCTAGAATAGATGCAAGTTTTATTTGTCCTGATACCTTAAGAAAGCTAAACATAACAAGGTTGAAAGTGACAAGAAAATAAATTAAATTAAAATATATTGTGAGAAAAATCATTAAAATATGGATAAATGGGTCAGTAGTTTCAGATATTTTCTTTTTTAAAAAAATTTATTACATAAGATTAGGAAAAAGTCTTTTAAAAATTTCAGAGTTGATTCTGATACATTTGGTAGTATTTCCCAACATAATAAAGCAAAAATAATATTAAGGGAGAAATTGAAAACTGAATCAGAAGAAAAATCAAGGTGAAAATTAATCAGAATTTTGTTGTTGATGTATTCACCTAGAAACAATCATAGAAAAGGCCAACCAAGAATATGCATCCAGGTTTAGGGTTATGGTTAGGATTAGGGTTATGCTTTATGTGGCCTTAAAAAAATAAAATCATTTAATAAGCTGAGATATTCACAGTGAATATGCTTCATTGTGAGAATCTTAAAATTAAAATGTCTGTGTGACTACAATTCATAATATTATCAATGATAATTTCAGCAGATAAATGACATAAATATACTTTAAATAATTGATGATTATTATGTCTAAATTAATTGCAACATAACTTTAATATATCAAACATTTTTCCAAAGTATGTTTGCCTCCAAAACATAAAGAAATTGTACTCACCTTTCTGCTTAATTAGCTGTTCTGTATGAAATGAGATAAGTAATAAACAAAGATAAGTCCACAGCTATCAAAGTCTGGGAGACTTGCTAGAGAAGCAATCTTGTCTCGATTCTTTCAAGTCATGATTTTGTAAAAAATTAGCCAGGTAGGAGATAAGAATGAGGACAAGGCAGAAGAAATGCTGAGTCATGTTTCCTCATCATCACCAGGTGGTTTTCTGAGACTGCAAAGCACTGTGGAGGGTGATTGCCCTGTGGCCTGTGTCTACCCCTGCCTCAGGTTTCTGCTCTTTTTTATGGGGCTCCCTGTAAGATATTCCTCAAAAAACTCATCTGGTTCTTCTGTGAGACCTGAGCACTAAGGGACAGGGACAGGGTCCCAGGCCCTAGGCAGGAGTAGGTGTGGAAAGAGTGGAAAGAGTCAGGATGCCCTGGACCAGCCAGTCTGTCTCCAGGGTCACAACTGGGAGAAATCCTGGGCATTGCAAAGATGTTGTTGTCCTTGAGCACTTCATAGGGTGTGACTTGGTGATGATAAAGGGCAATCATTCTTTGGTTATTGGTGTGTGGGCATGGGGAAGGATTCTAAACCCCAGAGGGTTAGAGAGGATCCTCCAGGCACAGAGAGGCAAATGCAAAAAAAAGGCACTTCACATACAATTAGGGAGCCTTCCTTCTTCTCAAACCCAGGGAAAGAAGTAAGCAAACAAAACCAGCAAAATAATGAGCAAGAAATAAGAAGTGGTAACAGCGGGCATTGGTAGAGCTCTCAATGGTGGACAGGGCTGGTTTCAGATTGGCTCCTTTTCTAGGATTTTATGGGTTTATTTCAACCTTTCCTTTAGCATTCTGCCCAGTTTCTACAACCAGTTTCTTTATTCCTCAGAATCAAAGTCATATTTACAACCTAGAAGGAATAACAGAGATAATAATCCAACAAAGCAAAGGGATGCTTGATCAAGCTCATTAGGGACACTAAGAATCCCAAACTCCCCATTGATATTTATTGATATTTCCTTCCTCAAATCTGTCCTTCAAAATCACCTGGCCTTTAAATTGTAGCCAAATACTTTAGGAGAGAGGAATTTATGAATGACTCACCATGTGTCCCTTAAGTTTATCTTAAAAACAAATATGTGCCCAAGTTAAAAGGTACTTGTCTAAAATCCTGACAGTTCATTATTCCACAGGCCACCAAAGTCTATGACTTGTGTAAATTGGGATTTACGTTTTAGATGTGTATGAGGCCAGAGATGTGGCTATGATCAGAGTCACAGTTGACAGGGACGGATAATCTTGGCTTGTGATTCCATCCATGTCAGATTGGGATGGGTCACATGGGTTTGCCTGAGCACCCTCTCCCTCACCCCTTCTCTGGGTGCCCACCGTGGTACAGGAGAGAGTTATGGGTTATGGTACAGGAGAGTTCTCTGGGTTATGGGGCTTCCTGGGGGAAACACTGCCACAGGCATTAGGCATTTTCTATTTAAATAATTTTAAACTGTTTGAAGAATAATTTCTCTGATATTATTAACTAGTTGGAGGTAGAGGAACAGTCAAGACCCAAAGGAGATTTACCTCCAACATCGTGTTTCTAAGCTCAGGTAGTATCGATGATTCTTACCAATGTTTACTCACCTTCAACTGAAAAGTGGCCTGCAGAGATCACACTTGCACCTCAAATCTCCGCCTGCTCTGGAGACCTGGAGACCTGCTTTTCTGATCAAGCTCAGCATCTGCCCTCCAGAGCCCTGGACTAGGACACAGGGCAGTGCTGCCCCTCTCTAATTCCCTCAGAACTGCTTTACCCTGTAAGCCTAGTGCCTCCCCCAGGGGCAGCCTGCTCTGCCAGGGATGTCTTTGCAACAGCAGCAGGACCAAAGGTCCTCATTTTAAGCTTGTAACATCTTAATCGTAATCCTTGGGATGAAGCAGGTGCACTTACCTGGTCCAAATAGACCAAGTGAGTGAAACTGGAGTTTCCAAAATGGCTCTTTTGATTTTAAAATCAAAGCAGAATAAATTGTCTTCCTCTCAGAAATAAATCTCAGTCTATTTGTCATTCTTACATCTTCTTCTGTACTTGTAAGCCCCACAGGTAGGTAAGACCCAGGTGTGGACACACTTGGAAACTGCTTGTTTTCTTGCTGGATTTGACCCATTCCTCCTGTGTTCAACCTTGGACTATGCTCCTACATCGACTTTAAACTCTGACGTTTAAATGCTTCTCAATATCTTCCTAAACCATCAGTGTGGTCCCTGGCCCTGCAGTGTCAGCATCACACATTACCTTGTAGAGTCCTCATTTTTAGGACCAGCTTGGACCTGCTGAACCAGAAGTTGGCATAGGGCTCAGCTCTCTGCACTTTTAATAGCTGAACCTGTGGCACCCCCAAGTTGGAGACCCTATGCTCTATGCGGTCTTTATAGAAGACATGCTAGGCATTGTGGTATGGTGATTCTGCCTGGGTTCTCTGGAACTGCCAAAGCACAGCTGCCACTTGGAGATGTTGCTGGAAGTGTGCACACAGGCATGTTAAGCTGGGAAGGTGGCCCGACCTCACCTATGCTTTTCCCTGATCTGCTGCTAACACGGATGGCCTGAGTTCCTTGGAACTTTCTAAGCTCTCCCACTTCCCACACCTTCTCATGCTGGACAGTGTGTTCCAGAGACCTAAGGGGGGAATGAGGTTCTGTGAGTTAAAACTAAGCCAACTCACTGTGCTTTGTCTTGAGTAGACCTAAGAAAAGAAAATAAAGATGGATTAATTGGTAAGACTCTCTGGGGCCTGGGGGAGCTGCCTTTTAGCTCACAAGAGCTCTGCAGATCCAGTTAGATATCAGGTCCCCACAGAGTTCCTTTCTGTAGTTGAAGGAGCCCAGAAATATCCACATTCCTGTCTTCCCCAACTACAGAGAGCAGGGTGCAGGAATAAAAAAAAAAAAAGGCAACAGAAAAAAAAAGCAACACTTTAATCCAGGAGTGGAGTTCAGGGCTTTTACCACCAAGCCCAGTGTTATGAGGAAAGCAGCTTTGCCTGCTCTGGTGCAGACCCTTTGGTGCGTTAACCATTGTGAAGTGAGTGGGCCAGTGGCAACAGCTCTATTTCACAGCTGTGCCATCATCACCTCTGCTTCCCAGGCTCTGCTTTACACCAAATGGAACCTAAACATTAGGCAGAGGCTCCCATGACTCGCCCCCAGCTCCAGCTGATTCCTGATTCACTTCCTCCTTCTGGGAACTCACATCTGACAATGTTGCATATTAATGAGTCACACATGGTTTGTCTGTTTATGTTTGGCTTATTTTTCTATGTAGTATTTTGAAAGTTTATCTCTATTAGAGAATATAACAGAACTTGTTTTTTTGTGTCTGAATCTATGCCATAATTGTTCATCCATTCATCTGACCATGGATGCCTGGGATGTTGATGCCTGTGGCTCTTGTGAGTAATGTCACAATGGACGCTCAAGGGCAGGTGACCCCTGTTGTTGACTCTGTGGGCACACACCTGAGGGGGGTGCTTGGTCCTAGGATAATTCTGTGCACAGCTTTTTGAGAAAATGCCAGGCTGCTTTTCACCAAGACTGCAGCATTTTAAATCCCATTAGCAATGTGCAGGACACAGAAGGAGGAGGAGAACCCAGACCCGCTCCCTCTTTAGCAAACTTCTCAAGGGAACTAGCAATGGGTGGCGTGAGAACCAGCTCACACCCTCAGTGACCTAAGGTCCTCCCATTAGCCCAGCTAAGAAGTCTGACCGCCTTTCTGTTGTACAACCCTGGGGACCAAGCAGAACACAATGGGCTCTGGTGGTAACCAGACCAGGTCCCAACCACTGCAGCATCCCTGGACTGGACCTCACGCCAGCCACCAGGAAATTTAGAAAATGGGAAATGTTACTTCCCCATGGGAACTAGAGTCACACCTGTGTTGATTGTGCCCTTGACTTCTCCAGACACCTTGACACATGGACGCTTCTCAATTAATGCATGCTAATGGATAAACGCCCACATTTCGGTGTGAATATAGATGTTCCTTGATAAATCAGTCATTTTTGACTTGACGGTCTCACTGTGTTGCCAGGTTGGTCAAGCCATCCTCTCTCCTTAGCCTGCAAAGCTGGGACCACAGGTGTGCACCACCACACCTGGCTCAAATAATTCTTTTTTATTTTCTAAGTTTTGTTTCTGATTGTTTTCAATAGGTAATGCATGTGTGTGACTCCCAAATCAAAGGGATACATAATAAGATACACTTTGTGGGGTTCCCTCAACCCTGTGCCCAGCTACTCTACCCCCCAAACCAGAAGCCCTTCCTGAGTAGAGAGGTGATGAAAACCAATTTGGGAAACCCCAGGCTGTCCTCATTTTATTTCATTTTTGGTATGAATACTAACAGGGATCTCTTTCATTCTAAAAAAATGTTTAATTTAGACAAATATTATGTAGTTACACTCTCTACATTTAACCACTTTCTATACTTTCTTCAAATTTGGTTTATGTAGAATCAACTTAATAAGAGTATATAATCCTTTTCCCCCCTTTATATGATAAATCAGTGTGATAAGCCTATTCCACACACTTTTGGGTTTAATTTTGTTTGAGCTGAAAGAGTGCATATTCAGACCCAAAACAATGTATCTTAAGATAAGAGCTTATTCAGTGTAGTTAAACAATTGTTTTGGATATATGCTCCTAACAATTGAACACATACACACACTCACACATACTATTTGATATTTTTTCTGTAGTTCAAGCTGATATAATTATGAAATTAAAATAATACAAAAGGGAAACAGTGAAGATCGTAATTTGAATGAGATATTTTGAATAAATGATGATTGGTGACATTGAAGTTGTACATTTTGAAAAATTTTCCAAATGATCAGACATGTTGTCAAATAATTTGATCAATAAACAACATTCTTCTTATATTTTTCTATTGGATTCTTTTCTGGCTTCCAAATACAGCATGTGCACAGGGCAAGCATCTCTTCCCACCCTGGTTTCTGTCTACCCTGTATGAGTACTCCCTTTGCAGGAGTAGGGAAAGTAAATTGTGCAGCTGGCTCTCAAGATACTGCAATGGGGTGAGCATCTGTCAATAGAAGGTTCTAAGCCAGCCACATCCTGGTCCTACAGGAGGGCTGGTCAGGGCCTGGTTAGCACTGGCATTGATGCTGATGGAGGGAAACCTTCCAACAAACTGGGGACATGCTGGAAGGCAAGGCAGGCAAGGCCTTAGCTCTTCTTCCAGCCCTCCTGGGAGTGATTCTTTCCGAGAAGCGTTTTCCCTTCACTGCCCACAGATGAGCATTTGGTTCCCATCCTGCACAGTTCCTTGGGCTACCCAGGTTTCCAACAGTTGGCTTCAATCCCAGCACTGCCCACCTGGAGTGAGATTTGGGGCATGGAAATAAATTCTCTCAGGAGATGCTTTCTTCGGAGACTGGGAAAAGGTAGGAAGGCGCATGCAGCCCTGGCCTGAGTGTAGTTTAAATCTGACAAAATCCTGTGACTGTTCCCAGAGGAGTCACCTGAGCCTGATCCAGCATGCACCTTTCAAAGTTAGAAAACACCGACACTCTGAGGACAGGAGAAGATTCCCTAAAGCTGACTAAGGGGTTCTGCTAAGAGAAAATGCCACAGCCTTTGGCCATCTTTGGATGGAGAGACAGATAAATAGACAAACAGACAGACAGACACATACATCCATAGGCAGTTCTAGTTTTTGAATGCAACTATTTAAGTGACGGATCAGAAAACAATCCCACAGACACACACATACTTCTCATGACGAGGTGGCTGCCTCATCCAGGAAACCTGTCATCTGAGAAAGACGCAGGCCAGAAGGTGAAGGTGAATTCTGTTTCCTGTTCAGGTTGTTATTCTTTCTCAGTTTTAATTCTGAAGACTGCTCCTCATCCACTCCTGACTTTCTTGCAAACCTTCCACAGCAGTCCTTTGGTTTGTCCCCACTCACCTTTGTCTTTCCTGGCAAGCAGGAACACAGCACAGATGGCTGCAGCGAGGACCAGGACAGAGATGAGCATGGCCAGCACCACCATCCAGGTGCAGGAGCTGGGGAACAAGCCCTCTGCAAAACAGGACACTCTCTCAGGGTCCCTGGACCATGTGTCCTTCTGGGGACATTGT
This sequence comes from Callospermophilus lateralis, assembly GCF_048772815.1. Lineage (NCBI taxonomy): Eukaryota > Metazoa > Chordata > Mammalia > Rodentia > Sciuridae > Callospermophilus > Callospermophilus lateralis. Next base: position 11,318,783 of record NC_135309.1, on the reverse strand, counting down.
CAGGAAGGGCCCAGTTTCCCAGTCCAGGCCCCTCTCCTGGTAATTCTGAGGAATCAGGGACCCTGAAGAGACTCCTGCTGCCCTGTGTCTCCAGAGGTATGGAGACACAGAGGATTTATTTTAAAAATTGTAAGAAATTTTAAACACAGTGAAGATACAAAACCAATTCTTCAGCCACCTAGGTACTAAGAACATTTCTTAAAATCAACACAAAATTCTACATATCTATGGGGTGCCATGTGAAGTTTTGATACACATATGCAGTGTTTAGTGTTCAAATTGGATTAATATTCATCTCTCTTCAAATAGTATTTCTTCTTGGTGAAAACATACAAAAACCTTTCTGCAAGCTTTTTAAAACTGTGGTGTACTTCATCATTATCTATCATCACTCTACTGGACAACAGAACACCCAGACCAATTCCTTCTTTCTGACTTCTTCCCCACTGACCCACCTTTCCATTATTATTTAACTAACATTAGCATCTCTGTGTTTGTGACTTGTAATTATTTTTAAATAAGTAATATCTTCAAAAGAACCACGTTTCTCCTTCTATCCACTTCTCCCCCTCTACTAAGTCATACCTAAGGGACTTTGTCACGAGGCCTCTCTATGCAATTAATTTTTACATATATGTATTTGTGATCCTAGTAACAATGCAGAGGAGTGCTGGGAGCTTCTCTAGGATCAGGGAGGGGTTGTGATGGTTTGGCAAATAGGTTTCCTGTTCAAGGTTCTGGAAACAGAATTCTACTTCCCCTCAGGCCCTCTTCTGGAATGGCCATGGCCAGCAGTTCAAAGTGACTATTGGGCAAATATTTTAACAATGCGTCGGTTCAAGAGAGGCATCAAGGCCACTCATTGAAGGACTCTATTTAACTCTAAAACCCTGTATACTTGGAATTCTGTAAGAGAGTACATCACTAACTACACACCAAATATAATAAATATGTGAGTTGATGAATGTTAATTAGCTTGATTAAGGCAATACTTCACAATGCATGTGCGTATTGATGTCACCTGTCATACCTTACATAGGGGACCCTTACTGCCAACAACTTTTACTTAATAAGATTGGTTCAAAACAGGCCTTAGGACACTATTATTGATGGATTACCTTGATCCAAAAATCTTAGCAAAAGGCTTATAAATAAATCAATTGGAAAATTATTACTTATATAGTAATTGCTTCCAACATAAATATGAACAACTATATTCTTTTCCTGTTTTATCTTCTACATTTTCATTTTCAAAAACTCTGTATTATTATAATTTTTGCTGCCCTAATCCTGGCTCTTCATTTCCTTTTAAATGTCTATTCCTTTCTCCACTGTATAGTTCTGAGCAGGAGGCTCCATCCCTTTGCTCTCCTCTGAGCTTATGTTATTAAGATTAATACCTTTTTAAAAAAGTAATTTACTCCTCTGACATTAGTGCTTGTCTTCTTCATGATTCCAACTTTTCAAACAAATGTGACTTCCCAGACTAAGGCACAAAAGAGTGTTGACCCAAAGTTTTTCCTTAGTACTGGTCTAAGAAGGAGGAATATGAAAGAGGAATAAGGAAGAGGAATATGAAATAAGCCCAGTGTCGTCAGGGGCTTACCCTCCCGAGATGACGCGCATGACCAAAGTCACGCACAGTGAGTGGGAAACTTGGTACAAATGCCTCAGGCATGGATTCCCAGAGAGGATGATGCTAGTGTCTGAACTTGAAGGTGTGGCACCCAGCTGAATACAGGGAGGAGGAGGGAACAGAAGGGTGAATGTCCAGGGCCTTGCTGTGGACCTGCAGGTGGGCAAAGAGGAGGTAGCAAAAGGTGACCTTGCAGGGGCCAAAGCAGATGGGGTGTCAGGAGCACCTTCTGCAGACTTACAGACCTAAAATCTAGACATTTCCTATTAAAGGACTGTGCACTAAACCATCTGGGCAGACTTCATGCCTGCACAGTCGCTGTGAGAGGGCGTAGAGCCTGTGGGGTCTTTCTGTGCCGATGGCATGACTGCATCAGCTAACCTCATAACACTCTATGGGGAGACCCTCTCATTTCTACTCCCTAACACCTGGGCACTGGGAACAGGAAGGTCAGTCTCACCCAAATCTGCAAAGCTGGAAAGCGACACGGAGAGGATCCCCTCAATTCATCAATGTCAACTGCACTGCACTTGTTGGCAGTGGTTTCCCTGGGCAGTGGGCTGGGTGGTCAGAGGAGAGCACTGGCAGTGTCCTACAATGCTCCCTTACTCTCTGAATGCTTTTGCACAGGCAGACATTTATATTCTTGTAAAATAAACCAATGGCATTTCTTTGCCATGGAGAGAATTATAAAACAGGTCAGAAGACATGTTTTCTTAGCTCTCTGGGTAGGAGGAGTTGCAAACTGGTGAATGGCTGCATCCTTCTGGGTTGTCCATGGTGAGCCTTTGCTACCCACACCCTCTCTCTCAATGGCCAGATCTCAAGAATGTGACGTGGAGGGCACTGACCTGCTAAGGAGACACACACTCCCTTCTGAGAGCTGAGGACCGGGTTCCTTATGAAGCAGGACACATTTGCACTCAAGCTCTTGTTCACCATGATGGAGGTTTGCACTCCAAACAAGCTGTCTCTATCTGTCATCCTGCTTTCTGAAGCTGGGGTCAGTTGCTGCTCCAGAGAGCTCTCCCAGTGCACCTTGGGCTCTGGATACCATCCCGTGGATGTGCAGGTCAGCTTCAGGCCGTCGGCATCATCAGTTTCAACATGAATATGAGGGGTTGACCCCGAGCCTGGAAAGTGAAGAGAGGCAGACACAGCTTCTTCAAGTTCTGAGCCACTTCAAGTCATGTGAACTTCCGTCTGCTGGTCATTTTTGTAATCTGGGAGTGGGACTAAAACTAATCAATCAATCAATGAATAAATACTGACCACAAAGGACTTTAGGGGGAATAAAGTAAATCACCCATGTCAACATTTAACATACGAGTCCCTATCGTCCTTATTATTTTTCCTCTCCACCCTTTGAAGCCATACTAATCATTTTATCTGGTTATTTTGAAAACTGGACACCAAACACGTTATCAATCCAGGAGCAGCCTGTGCAGCTGCCCTTGGTGGTGTGAGGACCCAGTGGGAGTCCCACATCTGGGTCCTCAACACCAGGCCTCCATCCTGGCCCTTCTCAGAGGAGCTCACCACTATGTTCCTGGACATGGTCCGGGCCCTCCATCAGCGTGGTCATCCCTTGCTGCACAGGCTGCGGAGCACTACGTGCCTGGCTGAACTGCGGCACGGACTTGCCTGTCACTTAGTGTCAATTAGGTTTAAATGTGAAAAGCAGTTTGCACCCAGCAGCTGTCACTCTGGACCATGCAGACCCAGGCTAGGTAAGCCTAGCTGGGGCAGTGGCCACCCAGGAGACCACATGCCCCAGCCCCTTTGGAGCTAGGAGTGGCCTGGAGCTTCCCACAGGGGCTGAGTGGCAACTGCACGTGCTGTGGACTCTGTTTCTAAGGAGAAGTGCCCCTGCCTCCTGCCCCTTCCTCTTCCCTGGGCTGCAGTGCAGGGAGACTGGGAATCAACCCTGGTGGTGAAGAAGGAATCCATGCCATGGTGGGTGCAAGGTCAACATGGACTGTGGAACCTCACAGGTCAGCTGCTGCGGCAGACCTGTGCCCAACACCCCTGCACTTGAGGTAGCAAGCTCTGGAGGTTAGTGAATAATCTCAATCTTAGCTAACAGAAATGATAAGATACAAACAAATGTACCAGGGGTCAACCTGCCCGTGTGGGTTGAGTTCGGTTTCCTACAAAGACATGGTCAAGTCCTCACCCTAATACCTGTGAATGTGACATTCTTTGGTAATATGATCTTTTCAGATAATTAGTAAAGACTAGGTTGAGTTGGATTATGGTGGGTCCTGATCCCATATGACTGGCAACTTTTTAACAAGAGAAAAAAAGTTAGACCCAGGGACACAGGGACATTAGCCATGCAGATGTGGAGTTCGAGATTGGATGGTGAAGCTACAAGCCCAGGGACAGCTGGGCTGCCAAAAGCTGAATCAGAGAGGGAAGCTCTCCCCAGGGGCCTTGGGGCCTCCAGAAATGTAAATAAATCTAGATAAATAAACAACTTCTGTTGTTAATGGAAACCCTGAGAGTCTATTGATGACCCTCTCATTTCACCTCCTGAGGCCTTGCTAATTGGGCCCTAAACAAGCCTCTGGAGTGAAGATTGAATGTTCAAGCCCATGGTGACCTGCAGAGCAGGGACTTCAGTGTCTGAACAGGAAAGGGTCATTTCAGAAGCTGAGGGCTTTGAGAAGCAGTGGGGACGCCTGCTCGGCCCAGCAGCCCCATTTCCTGTGCTGACATGGAGCAGCACAGCAGAGCCCGTGACTTCAGCTCTCGGGACACCAGCTCCCTTTCCCTATGACATAGGTGACACTCTCAGCTCAGGGGCTGGAGAAGCTAGGGAGTAGCTGGGGCTCTGTGATAAGGACATACAGCTCAGCGTACAGGGCTGCTCAGTGAAGGAAACAGAGGGTAGTTTCCACTTGTCCCTCCTGGCCCTTCCACTTGAAAACACGTCCCATCACTGGCTGTGTCCTCATGAGTTCAATAAAGATGGGCTTGTGTTTAGTATATTCTAAAAAATACAGAGCTCAGTTAACCAGACTTTATAGAAACATGGTGTCAAGGTGCCAGATTTTCTGGGGATAAGAGAGTAAGGTGGTGCTCTGAGTCAGGCCACTGTCCCTTGTGTTACCTATTTTGAGAATATGAGATATTAACTCTGAGACCATCTTGGGGGGAAATCCATGGTTTTTGCTAGTGCAAAGAGACTGAGGATATGACTTGACACCAAGGCTTTAAGTGGTATTTCCTCTCTCCTAGAGGAGAATTTCAACATCTGCCTGCGACTCCCCCAAGATGTTAGTCCATGGATCTGTGCTCCTGTGAAGCTGGGTGGGGAGTGGGACAGGGATGAGCTTCAGAATTCACTGAAGGCTGGGGTTCTGCAAAGATTTGCACCTGCAGCACTCACTGATGGTTAAAGATGGGGGACCACGTGGGGTCTAACAAAACTCAAGGTGTGGGAGAACCTTTTCTCTAAGACACACAGTACACTGGGGCTGCCCAAATGGATGACATCTCCATCAGGCACTGATTTCTGACCTTGAACCAAACTTCACTCCTCTAGGAGGGAGGAGCAGGTGAAGATATGTGAGCCAGAAACCACACAACCTAGACCACTACAGGACACTGAGGCCTTCTGGAGAAGAGGGCGACAGGCTCAATCCAAGGACCTGCTGTTCACCTGGAGCTGGGCTCTGGTGAGGCCTCCCAACCTGGCACAGCAGCCAGTACCACGATGCATGGTGTGGAGTACAGTGGGTGTGACCCAGAGGGCTCAACCCAAGACACCTGGTCTAGACAGGCTAAAGGACGTGCTCACTGGGAGGAGGTGAAGAAACAGGCTATTTCATTTTCCTGGCTTAAGTAAAGAGAACAGCAGGTTCTCAGAGTAATGGTTCCCACTGTCATCACCAGGACATGATGGAAACTGCAGCCTGCCTGGAGGTGTGCCAAGGGACGCTGCCTCAAGTAGGCAGCAGAGAAGTCTTTCTTTGGAAAAACATCTCATGTTTAGAAACATATTTTGTCACTTACTGTTCCAGTATTTGTACCGTGACGGCCCTGAAGGCCTGTGATAATTTGGGAAGGCCTGGCCCTTCATGAATTCTGGCTTCACTATGTGGGTGCTGTGAAAGTTGCATCCTAAACTCTATAGCTACTGAAATACCAAGCACTCCACCCGCAGAGAACACAAGGAAGTCAGTAACCCCCTTTGGGCACAGTGGGGACCCAGAGCATGATAAGGAGCCCAGTGGAACTCATTGCTATAGCTAGTGCTCCATGCCAACAGTGCCCTAGGGGAGGCTGAAATGAGTTCCACCTCGTTTTCCTCAGCGTTCTACCTGCTCTTTGTGCTGGAGTGGAAAGCTCAGTTGCACTTGCCCTGACTTGGGGAAGCCGTGGGAGTAGAGCATCGGGGCTGCCCCCTGTTTGATACAGGAGATGAGCAGGTCCAACCTGCCCTGGCTTCAGAAGCTCAGTATGCTCAACGCCCTCTGATGGTGGCGGCTGGTTTCTCATGAGGCCCCCTGTGAGGAGGGAGATAGAGAAACTCTTTCTGAGGCCTTAAGACTTGTGTGAAGGGGGCTAATCCAGGCTCAGCCTCTCACTGAAGCTGGACCCTTCCTTCCTCCTTCACCTGGCAGGACAGATACTTTCCTGGGGTTCATATCTGAGCAGGAGCAATACAGAAAGGCATGAACTTATGCAGGACCCAAGTAAACTAGAAGGCAAGGGTGGGAAGCACTACATTAGACTACCCAGGATTGTGCTGCATGTGCATGGAAGTGAGGTGCACTGAACTCAGGCCTGATGGTGGGTTGTGGAGTCTCTCTCCCTCTATCTGGCTCCTTGTGGGGTTTGAAAGCCCAGGCTGTGGGCTTCTGGGACCCATCAGAAACAAGGCATGCTAGAATCCCTCTACTTCCCTCCCTGGATTTATGTTGACCATGCGGAGATGCAAATAGATTCCTATTAAAACGTAAGAAAGACAAAAATAGAGCCTCTCATCTCTACCTTTCTTGGCATCATATCTAGCATTTGTGTAGCTTTGCCCAACTCTGTCCATACATGATGGCATCAATCTGGCTCTTGATAAAACAGAGTATCAATAAAAACTGAATCAGAGCTTCTGTTCCACAGGCTCACCTGTGACCTCCACGTGGAACCGTGCTTCATTGTGGTAGGTGGAGCTTACAAATAAACACCTGTAGTCCCCTTCATCTGCAGGGCGGATGGGGTGGATTCTCAGGGCCACCTGCCCTCTGGTGATGTTCTCCCTCAGGAGCTTGGTCCTCCCATGGTACTCTGGCCGCTGCTGCTCCAGGTAGTCCTTGGAGTCCCTGTAGTAGTGCACCAGGCCTGAGTGGTTGCCGTGGAACCACCTGACTTCCATGTGCTGGGCGTCCGTGGAGGGGCTGAGGTGGCAGGGGAACTTGGCCTCTGCTCCCACCACAGCAATGACTGGTGACCGAGGTCCCATCACGTGGAATTGTCCTGGAAATCAGGAAGATAAAGCATCATGGCCGAGGCCAGGCAGGCGGGGCTGTGACTGTGTTATGAGGGCAGCAGATCAGCTCATGGACACACCGAGCCATGGCCGGCTAGTGAGCAGGGGACGCTGGAAGGCAAGGTGAATTCAGGATGTAACACGGGATGTGAGGGTGGGTGCAAAGACCTGGTCCTTCAGATGTGCTTTCCCAGGGGCTAAGAACTGAATTCAAATCTATGTGCATCAATTTCGGTCTAACAGAACCTGCAAAGTTACAGAGTGTGGTCCTCATTTTACATTGGCATAAACTGAGTCAATGAGTGCATGAGGGACTTGTCCCCAATTGTCATGACCCAGGCTCAGAGAGTGTTCTAGCACCAGCAATCTGAAGGTCTCTGTTTAAACCTTGGATTACTCAATATACAATACATAGTACATACAATAGTGAAACAACTAAATGCCATGATTTTGTGTGACGAATAAAGGGAACAGTATGTACAATGTTATTGCATTTTAGAAAACAGGCATGAGAGCATCTTTACAAAAACAGTTTAAGACATTGCCACAGCTTATATCTAAGGTTAGGAATTATGAAAAGTGAAAAGATAAATGTAAATGTAAGTATTCAGACAATGTTTGATCTGCCTGGTGGCAAAATCAAAAGTGCCCTTTCCTCCCTCCCTTTCCTCAGAGCATCGCTTGAAGAATTCTGGAAATGTAAACCCTCTCTCTTTCTCTTTGGCAGGTGTGATTTTTTTTTTAAAACTGCCTCAGCCTCCTGGACTTTGACAGCATGGGGACCTGGAGGGGGCCCTTGCCATGTGGGCAGGGAGGGAGGCTGCACCCTTGTCTCTGTCACCTTTCAGACTGGTCCCTGATTGTCAGGGAGTTAGGAGCAACTCTGTAGTCAGCAAGCACAGGGGACAGCTGCTGGCCAAGGAACTTGAGATGAACAAGATATGGGACGTGGTGCTGTCACACACCCTGACTTAGGACAAGGGGCCTTCCTGTTGGAGAATGTGAGATTACTGCACTATGTTGGCTGGACTAAATCAGTGGACAGGCTTCTTTATGAATTGCTCTTGTGTCAGAGAATTAATTATGTTACAGTCAGTGAAACTGGTCTGTGGTCTGAGAGGCTCATTGCTCTCTGAATACTTTTCTATGGCATTAAAGAGAAGTTTTGAGATTGTTGGATATTTCATTTTTAATTATTTCCCTGTTATATGATTTTATGTAAGTATCATATTTTTCTTTATAGCCTTTGGTGTGCAGATAACCCCCTTGCACATCAAGTGCCAACTCACAACTTTCAGCCTCCATTTTTTAAAACATGAACCCTTTCTTGTAAACATGGGGGGAAGCTCCTGTTATTAACATGAAATTTCTTCTTTCTAAATAGCTGATGTCTTTTCTTCTTAGTGAGCAAGGTGAGACCGTCTTGGTGGCATTAAGGTGTTCAGTACTTCAGGAAGCATCTAATGAGAGCGAAGGACAGGAGGCCTGGATTCCACACCTGCAGAGCCTGCCTTACAGACCTGGAGAGACACTTGATCCAGGAGTGGGGACCGCAGTCTGCAGGTTGTGCTGAGGCCTAGGAAGGAAACATCCAGTTCAGGTAGGAGAACAGCACCAAGTGCTCCACAGGCTGCACACAGAGCTCAGAGGCCTGAGAAGCACCACAAGGCACAGCACCCCCTGAAAGCTCCTAAAATGGTCATGCTGACCGAGCACCCTGCCTTGGGACTGAGGTCCCTCAGCACCCTGAGCCAGGAAGTCTCCCATTCCATTCCCCAAGGAATTGCCATATTCCCAAAGCCACGTCTCCTGTGAATTCCCCAGGCTGCTCACCTTCCTACATGACTGTCACCTGGACACCATGATAGTTAATCCATAAAAGGCAGAGGCCTCTGACCTGGGCAAGGTACATGGGGATAGGTGCGGGACACGCCTTGCCTGTTACTGTAGGGGACACTTCTATGACATAGTTAACTTGAGTCTGCATGGTACCTGGGCTGCGCCATGGTCATTCAGCACCCCAGAAGAGGACTAGCCACGCCACCCTGTAAGAGCAGCATTGACAGGGCCAGGACATGGTCATCACATAGCTTAGGAGGCTCACAGTCCAGGGGTTGCTGACCTGCCAAACTGTTTCTGGATCAACAAGAGCTTGGGGAGACACCTAGCCATATGTGAAACTCTTGGCACATGTCACATTGGGCTGGAATTTCCCCTAAACTAGCCAGAGTTTACAAAAGCTCATGCAATGTGAGCCAAGTAGCACTGTGTGTATTCCCCCACAGACTCTCAACAGCAAGCTGCCTGAAAAATACATAAATAAAGCAATCTTAGTTTCAATAGCATAATAATCACAATAAAATTCTTAGGGGTGAATTTGTCAAAAAGGTGAAATATGTATATAATGAAAACTACAAACAATGATGAACGAAATTGAATAACACACACACAAATAAAATATATCAACGTTTATAGCATCACAATTCACAATAGTAAATTATGGAATCATCACAGATACCCATCAATAGATGAATGGATTGAGACATTGTGGTATGTACACACAATGGAGTTCTGCTCAGTCACTGAAAGAATGAAATTAGGCCATTTGCTGGTAAATGGATGGAAATAAAGAATATGCTAAATGAACTTAGTGAAGCCCGACTCAGAGACTCAAATGTGGAGTGTTTTCTCTCATATGTAGAAGCTACAGTAAACAAAGAAAAGAGAGAGAGAAGGATAGGAAGACATGAAAACCAAATCAAATATAAATTAATAGACAAGCTAAAGGAAGTCTAGTAGAGTACAGGAAGGAGAATGGGAGAGGGCAGGGTGGGAGGGAAAAGGTGGGATCATGAACCAAAATCCATTTCCATGCATGCATGAGCTTGTCGGGATGAACCCAGATAATATGTATAGCCATAAAACTCTTTAAAAAATATCCTGTGGCCATAAATTAGAAAATATTTTTTGTTGTATCAATTCTTTTTCTTTTCCCACAGTTTTTATTGGTGCACTGTAGTTGTACACACTGTTCATATGTGCACACAATATGACAACACAGTATGGCCAATATCACTCCCCAGAACTACCCCTCCCTCCCCCTCCTTGGTCCCTTTCCTCTATTGCTGTTCCTTAGAGTTTTAGGACATCCACCCCCACCTTTCTTTTACCCTTTCCTCTCTAGCTTCAGCCTGTGAGATGAAACATGACCCTTCACTTTCTGAGTTTGACTTTATTTCTCATAACACTATGGTCCCTCGGCCATCCATTGGAAAATACTCTTAAAATGACCATAGTTCCCAGAGTGATCCACAGAGTCAATGCAGCCACTATGGAAACTTCAATGTCACTTTCCACAAAAATGAAAGAGAAAGATATGTAAATTCTCATAAAAGCACAAAAGACCCCAAGGAGCCAAAGCTGTAATAAGCAGAAAACAAAGAAAGTTAGTGGGACCACAGAGCCTGAACTCAAAATATATTACCAAGCTAAAGTTGACACCACAGCATAGCACTGGTACAAAACCACACAGGTTGATCCGTGGGACAGAATCTAAGTTGAAGTACTCCAGACGGCCACAGACCATTGAGTTTCCACAAAGCTTTCAACCCCACACCCTGAGAAAAGTCAGTCTCTTCCAAAGCAATTATATCCACAGGCAGAAGAATAGAACTGGACCTTTATCTCAATCACATGCAGAAATCAACCCAAGCAGACCATAAAGAGACATAAAACTTAACACTGTGAAAAAGAAGAGGGACACTTACAGTGTTGCTCCCCAACACTCCCCTGGGTACTGATTTCCAGCACAGGACCCCAGGCACAGAGGACAAAAGCAAAATGAGGTTGCATCACATAAAAGGATTCTGCCCAGGACAGAAGTCAACAGAGGGAAGGGAGAGCCCGTGGGAAGAAGGCAACCTGAAAACTACACATCTGGTAAGGGGGTGACATAAAAAAGGAACAGCCACTCAAGTCCATAGCATGCAAGGACACAACCCAATGTGAAGTTAGAACAGGACTTGAACAAGCATCTTAGAGGAAGCTCTGGGCAGGGCTGACAGGTTTAGGAAGCTGCTCGCCACCCACAGGGAACCAAGAAACGCACGCTTGAACACGAGGTACCTTGGCCTGTCAAAGGGCTGTCCTCAGAAGGGCAGGAGGTGAGTACTGGTGAGGCTGGGGGAGATGGGCCCTGGTAAACTGTAGGGAGTTGTGAGCTGGCACAGCTACTTGGTAATAAGACAAAATGCCCAGAAAATAAGAACTGGAACTGCCACGTGATTCTGAACTCCTGCTACCAGGTGCACAATAGCCAGGGACAGCAAAGCCATGTGTCAGATGGGTACCTGAAGTCCTCAATCACTGAAGTCCCCCAGGGTCCACAGTGCACTCAAGCTCAGTGCCCATCCGTGAATGACCAGGTTAAAATATGGTATAGACACACAAGGGACAACTAAGTCTTGTCTTTTAGAAAGGAAATTGTTTCATTCCCAACAACACGGATAACCTGGAAGACATTATCGCAAGTAAAATAATCCAAAACCTGAAAGAAAGTTGCCACAGACTCTCACTCACCTGTGGACCATAAAGAAGGGGAGCACATGAAGACCCAGAGTAGAACATGGGTCTCCAGGGGCTGGGCTCGGAGGCTGGGAGGCGTCGATCAAAGGAGGCAGCTTTGGTTGCCCAGGAGAAATCAGCGCAAGAGATCCACTGTACAACCCGCTGAGTCCCTTTAACAGCAATGACTGCACACTCACATTCACTTCCCAATGTAATAAGCACGTGGGTTAATTCTTATGTTAATTAGCTTGATTTAGCCACTTCACTATGCAGGGACCTATACATTTTAAAATATTTAACACCACAAAATAACCAGGTATCAACTAGAAATAAATTTATTACAAAGTTAATTTTCTTGTTTACAATTGTCTTTCTCATTTGCTAGCAATGAATGAAATTCATCTTGGTATTTGATAGCATGTATTTCATTAAAATCAACATGGATTTTCTCTGGTAAGATGTACCATATTTCACCTTCTGATTTAATTTTCTATTTAAGTTGAATATTTTTAAAGTAATATTGACATTGCCAATTGCATGTGACCTTAATTGATCCAACTTCCACACAACCTTTGTGAATGTTCAGTTTTTATATTGAATGGGATACTTTTGTTTTATTGTTCTTGTTAGCAGGGGTTGAACCCAAGGGTGCTTATCCTCTGTGAAACTTCCCCCCACTTTTTATATTTTATTTTGAGACAGGGTCTCACTTAGTTGCTTAGGGTCTCAATAAGTTGCTAGGGCTGGTTGAACTTGTGACCGTCCCAAGTTGCTGGAATCACAGGTGGGTGCCATCACACCTGGCATGAATTCACATTTAAGACATGAACTCAGCCAGGTGCAATGGTGCTTGCCTGTAATTCCAGCTACTTAGCAGCTGAAGCAGGAGGATGGCAGTTCCAGACCAGCCAGGGCAATTTAGTGAGATCCTGTCCCTACTATCCAGCAATCCTGATGCCAGGTACACAACCAAAGGAGATGAAAGCAACGTGATGGAGGGGCAGCCTGCTCCTGGGTTTTCGGCTGCACGACTCCCAGTGGCCTAGACGTGGGACTAGCCTCAGTCTCCATCAATAAGTAGACACAGACAGCAACTGTGGTGTGTGTGCACAGAGGGACACGGCTCCACAGTGAGGTAAGGGAACCCTGCCATGTAGGCACAGGATGAACCTGGGCGTTCCCATAAGTGAGGAAAGCCAGGCACAGAACCATGGACCCCACAGGGTGGCACTCTCTGAGGGGTGTGAGGAGATGGTCCCTGGGCAGTGCACAGCAGTGTGGCTTCAGCAGAGCCCAGGGGACTGTGGGGACCGAGTGGCAGGGAGACACTGCCAGGCAAGCATGAATTAGGGAGAGTGAGTTCTGTGTTCTGCTGCCCAGTGGGGGGAGTACGTGAGAAGTGTTGAGGGTCTGTGTCAAGATTGCTAGAAAAGATGCTCTGCATGCAGTCACCGTGAAGAAGCGATGCATGTTTGAGGTAAAGAATATGCTAAGCATCAGAGTTTGCTCATCACGTTCACATACCTGTATTTCAGCATTGCACTGTGCCTCATAAAGACGTATGGCTATGATGTGCCAATTGAAAATTAAAATTAAAGAAAAGCAGAAAAGGTGGAAGAAAACAGAAAAGACAGATGGAGATGAGTTCCTGAGTGTCAGGGAGAGGACATGAGCACTGAAGCCCTGGCCATGTCCTGTTGATTACAGTTCTTTCCAGGCTACTGTCCAGGACAAAGCACGGAACATATGTCCCCCTTGCCACTCACCTGCACCTGGCCAGGTAAGCAGGAGTGAGAGCAGGAGGGTCCCGAGGCCTGCTTGCCAGAGCTGCATCCCAAGAGGTGCCTCTGTGTCTGAGAGTTGGACCCCGTTCTTGCATGGGCACTGGCAGCCCTGGTGTCTGGCTCACGCCACACCTCTGCAGCAGCACTGATGACAGGAACGTCAGAGGGAGAGCCGGAGGCCACTCTGCCCATGATGGAAAATGAAACCAAGGAGCTAGGGGACTTTGAGCTGCTGACTTGTCCTTTCAAATGTGGCAACATAAGGCAGGGCCTCAGATCCCATGCTGAAATACCTGGTGATACAGAACAGGTGGAGCAAAGCCACCTGCACAACACCTCTGACCCTAAACTCATCATATAGACTTGGACTCCTGATCCCTGTTCAGCCCACACTTCAAGTGAGTCATTGTTTTCCATGATTGTGTATTTTGGGTCTGAACTGGGTTGGCTAACCTGGAATTACTACAATATAAAACACCTCGACAGTAGCTTATGAAGGGACAAGCCCACAGTTAGGAGGAACAAAGGCCAAGGTCAGTTGGCTGCATTTGTTTGGCTTCTGGTGAGAGCTGTCAAGGAGGGCTATCAAATAGGAGTGTGGATGGTCATGTCTTGAACCACAGCAGAGACAGAGAGAGGAGGTCCACAGTCTCCAAGGACCTGTTCCTTGTACTCCCAGGAGCCCAGCTGGGCCCCATCAAAGGCCCACAGCGCCACCACCCCCACCATCCTGGACTGAAGCCTTGTCTTAAATATGCTCTCCCTCTCTGTAGTGTCTTTTCACCATGTTTTTTTCTTTTCATATGCAGAAGTTTTTTAATTCTATACAATTTCTTTAGTCTCTTTCTTGTTTTTAGTCCTGCCTTTGCTTTTGAATTAAATCCTCCTCCTCGCCTCCCCCTGAAAAATTGCCAAAACTAATTCCTTGGAGTATTTTTCTTACACTTTCTTTTACTAGTTTTGTGGTTGGTTATCTCATGTTTACGTCTTCTTCCCATTTCAAGTTGAATTTCTACCCAAGGACCCCATTTTAGTCTTGGGCAGGTGACTATCCAGTTTTCCCAGCACAGTTCATGGAGAAGTTGGTGCTTTTTAAGCAATGAGTTCTTGGTGCCTTGTGAACAATCATTGGCTGTAAATGTAAAGATTGATCACTGGACCTTGTATTACAATGCTGCATCTTGGTTTCAGAGCAACTGTTCTTCAGACACTTGAGCATCTTGACCAAGTTGGAAGCAAAGAGAACCTTGGACAGGAACTCTACAACTTCTAGCCAAATGTTCTTCTCTGTTATATTCTACTCCTGCCACTGGCCTCCATGCAGCCCCATCTCTGAAGGCAGGGCACTCCAGAGGAAATGGAATAGTCTCAGAGTCGGAAAGCTAATTTGATGCTAATATTTCAGACACATATTTCTTTAAACTTTGAAGCTAATGTTGTATGCACAGATAAACAATTAGGAAATAACTCTACAGTAAATAAAAGTTTCATGTGCACGTAGAATGGGCTTTAAACCTGCTAAATGTATAGAAAAATGTAGTGAACTGAGTACATAATGTCTACGTTCAAGTATTCATATAAGGCTATATAGACAACTCCTGAATAAATGATTGAATGGCACATGGTGTCAGCACACATGGGGTTTGATTACACACTAAGGTCCCCCCCCCCAAAAAAAAGTAAAGGATGTTAAATTATATAAATTCAAATTCTGATTCTCCTACTTATGTTCTGCATTATCCTTTCTCTCTGAAACTCAGATGTGTTTTTATAAAGTGAGACTCTTGCAAGTACATATCAGATATGAAATATGAAACTCGATTGCCTATTGAGAAAACAAATCGTTTCTAAAAATGTACCATGTCTTCCTGCAAAAGGAGAATTTTCTTTTGGTAACTGTGCCCCCTAAATAACAAACAACTTCAATTCCCATGTCTTTCTGAGTGGAAATTTACAACATAACTGGCAAAA
Source organism: Callospermophilus lateralis (assembly GCF_048772815.1). Classification (NCBI taxonomy): domain Eukaryota; kingdom Metazoa; phylum Chordata; class Mammalia; order Rodentia; family Sciuridae; genus Callospermophilus; species Callospermophilus lateralis. Next base: position 11,303,332 of record NC_135309.1, on the reverse strand, counting down.
ACAATCCCCACTGAGCCACATCCCCACTGAGCCACATCCCCACTCAGCCTCACAGCCACAGGCAGAGGCCCTCCCACATGTGACCACAGGTTGAACTTGGAGGACATGATGTGAAGTGCAATAAGCCAGGCACAGAGAGACAATACTATGAGGACCTCTGGATCTACTACTACCTGAAAGCTGAAACACTTGATCTCACAGAAGTTGAGAGCAGAACCAGGATGAGCAGAGGCAGGGGAGGTGGGGCAGAGGAGAGAGGTTGGTCAGTGGGTGCACTGTTTCAGACACAGAGAATGAGTAAGTTCTGGGCTGCTGCACTCAGGGGTAAACATATCATGCATTTCAGATAGCTAGAAGACAGTCTTCTCGCCACACAGAAATGGCAGGTGGAGGATTGCATTTAGAAATCAACTAAAACCTGCTAAGGGATGACTCAAGTCATTTACCAAAAATAAAAAGGCACTTTTTTTCATTCTCAAGGTCTTTGCAGCATTTTGGGGTTGGCAACTAATTACCTGCAAGAGAAGAGGTCCACTGGGGCCTCCTGAACACCCACTCTCCTCTGTGCTCCCTTTTTTCCTCCTCAGTAGGAAAAAAAAAAAGGATTTGTAATTTTTCTCCCCATTTCCCAAAGTCAGTGCAATGTCTTATATTCAGCGATGAAGCTTGTCAGATTCAGGCATCGGCACTAAGTCCTCAAGAAGGGGCATCCCCAAGTGACTAGAAGGCAGGGCAGCCTCGCTCCCTGGGACACTATGAGCTCATGGCTCCCCACCACCAGCTCCTTCCCTCTGACAGAGATGAGCTTCCTTTCTGGAGGCAGTACCTGAGAAGGCTGGTCCTGGGACCTGGGAGGACTCAGGTCTAGGTCCACATCAATGGAGCTGGCAAATCTGGGCAGGGACCTCTGTGGGAGAACAGGGGGCCTCACGTTTTGTGGATCCTTATCATGACCACACTTAGTGTCCTGAACCATAAACTAGCAGGCCTCTGCATTTATTTAACACTTCTTGCATTGTTCTCAGTGACTTTGTATTAGTTTTCCGTGTTTGAAACTTTCTTTTTTTTTTTTCAGTTTTTTCTTCATAAATATTTCATATTTTATTCAATTACATTCTTCACAGAATAAGAAGAAAAAAAAAACAATTCCTATACAAGTTCAAAAAAGATCCCAAATAGCCAAAGCAATTTGGATTAAAAAGGGACACAGCCACATCAATGTTTATAGCACCACAATTCACAATAGCTAAACTGTGGGACCAACTTAGATGCCCTTCATTAGATGAATAGATTAAAAAAATGTGGCATTTATACACAATGGAATATTACTCAGCAATAAAAGAGAATAAAATCATGGTATTAGCAAGTAAATGGATGGCATTGGAGAAGATGATGCTAAGTGAAGGTAGCCAATCGCCCCCCAAAACAAATGCTAAATGTTTTCTCTGATATAAGGAGGCTGACTCATAGAGGGGTTGGGAGGGGGAGCATGGGAGGAATAGATAAATTCTAGATAGGGCAGAGGGGTAGGAGGGGAAGGGAGGGGGCCAGGGATTAGCAAGGATGGTGGAATGTGATGGACATCATTATCCAACGTACATGTATGAAGACATGAATTGGGTGTCAACATACTTTATATACAAATGGAGATATGAAAAATTATGGTATATATGTGTAATAAGAATTGTAATGCATTCTGTTGTTGTGTATTAAAAAATAAAATCAATTAAAAAAATAAGAATGTGGGAACAATCTCTCATTTCCAGACACAGCAGAGCCAACCAAACAGCACGGTACACAAACCAGTGGAACAGAACTGAATTCCAGAACTAAGCCCACATGGACAGCCAAGTGGCTCCCAACAAAGGTGCCAACGACACTGGAGAGAACACAGCCTTATTTTTTACTTACTTGTGGCTTATTTCTAGGAAACAGTTTCTTTCTTCATGTTGACATTTTTTCCCAAAACCAGTTGAAGCACTTAGAGGACCTTTGGGGTCATTTCTCAAGACTGACTGAGGAGTAGGTGGAATCACCTCTTTTTGTTTTACTCCAAAGTGTCCATTGGGAGATTTTGATCTCCAAGGATGAAATTCCTGCCTGTGAAGTCTGGAATCAGGCAGGAGCTGGTGATAGAACAGTCCACATTTTGAGCTAAAGGACTGTGATATCAAGGAAACCAGGGTCTAATGTGACACAGAAATTACCTCCTTAGAGCCTGCTGAGAGCTGCCTGCAGGAGACCAGGAGAGTGGAACCAGTGCAGGGTGGCTGGTCCCACTCTTCCATGGCTCTGGAACACCATGACGTTCTAGGAACACAGCTTGGAAGGCTTCAGGAACAGTGGCCTCATCCTCCATCTAGAGTCCAGAGGTCGACACAACACCTGAGCTCACCTGCACATCTTTGGATCCAGAGAAGTGCCTTGTCTGCATGTGTGTAGTTGAAGAGGTACTGGGAGGGCTCTGTGGCTTCTGCTGGAACCTGCATGTCCTTTAGTCACCAGGACTGAAGCCACTGCTCAGGTGCAGGTGAGTCTGGCCCATGCTCCAGGGGATGCAGAAGGGGAGGAGGGCTGAGCCAGCACAGGCTGGGGAGGGACCTGCAGACCTCAGGGGTAATGAGCCAGCACAGGCTGGGGAGGGACCTGCAGACAGACACTCAGGGGTGATGGACTGGCAGAGAATGGGAAGAGACCCACAGATAGACCCTCAAAGGTTATGGGCACAGGCTGGGGAGGGACCTGCACAGACACTCAGGAGTGATGGAATGGAGGCCAGAGGTAAACTGCTTGGTGGTCTGAGGCAGAGGGCTGACACAGGCTGAGGCTGTCCCTGTCTCTGAGGCCTGTCCCTACCTGTCAGTGTAAGAGGAGCACAGGAGGAAGGAGTTCAGGCCATGGTGAAATCAGCCCCCTGGATCCCCAGATCAGGGCTGCTTGGCTGAAGTCTCTTTCATCTTCCCCAGTGACCTGAAAGAAGAGGGGCTGGGCATGCCAACTGATTTCCACTCTTGGGGATCTCTGCTCCATACTGAGACTTAGTGTCTACACACAGGGTGCTGATGGGTTAGTTCTAGAGCTTGCCCATGGGAAGGCGAAGGAGGAGCAGCTGCTGGGACCTTGCACAACTGTGAGCAGGAGACTATCCAGTCCAGAGAGGCACAGCTGGTGAGTCCCTGTCAGCAGAGACAGGCACCCACACCCACCCCTGGGGATTTGGGAGGGTTGCACAGCAGCAGCAGCCCCAGTGCACAGACCTTGAGAAGAGCCACAGTGCCCCCTACTGCTCACCAGGCAAACATCAGTCTTGTGGAAATGGTGTCAGGAACATAGCCTGGGAAAGTTGGGCCACACTCCCCTGCTCCATCTCAAAGTCACTCATGTGAGTAAGCAGCCTTTGCCTCTGGGGAACTCCTGAACTTCCAGGAGGTTAGGACATGGGGAATGTGGTCCTCACAGCATGAGAGGAGGTTGTGGGGAAGGGGTAAGAAAGCCGAGGGGGCTCTGGGAGAAAAGATGAAAGGACCTGGGCAGTGGCTTCCTCAGGGAACTGGGAGCAGAGAGAGTGAGGAAGTGTACTTTGCTTGCCAGGAATATAAATATAAATATAAACCCCAAAGGCGCATCCTCCAGCCACACCCCACCTGCCTATAGTTACTGCAGGTAATCCATATCAGTGGATTAATCCACCAGTTAGGTAGCACCTCTCGTAATCTAATCATTCACTTTTGAAATTCCTTGCATTACCTTCCTTGCACATGAGCTTTGGGGGGAGAGTTCATTTCTAAAACATAACATTCAGCAAATGTCCTCTACTGCCAATCTTGACAGATGGGTCACCAGATGCTTGATAAACCAAAGGAGGCCAAATAATAAATGATCTTATGTTGTTGTAATAAGAAAGTCTTTCTTCTTTTTTTTAAAAAACTATTTTTTAGTTGTATATGGACACGTCTATTTTTATTTTTATGTGGTGCTGAGGATCGAACCCAGTGCCTCATGTATGCTGGGCAAGCGCTCTACCACTGAATTACATTTCAGCCCATCTTCTTTAGAAAAAGAAGATGTGTGTTCCCCCTTCTGAACAATGAAGAAGGGGTCATAGGTGATCTCTTTGACCAGTCTCTGGTCCGCTTCCCACAGCCCTTTCCTTGACTGGGCCCATCCTTGGCACAACTGCAGAGCCCAGGTTTCCTAAAAATTCTGCTGCTGAGTCAACACAGAGAGAACTCAACCCCTCCTGTTATCCTCTCACTCTTTTTTTTTTCCCCAGAGATTTGAATTTTTATTTTTTCAATATCTGGTCAGAAATCCAAATGGTTAGAATTGTTAGATATTTGCTTATTATTAGGGTCACAACATTAACTTACCCTAACAAAGCATTGGTTTTTAAATTAATAGTACTATAAATATTATTATATAATAAAAATCAATGGTACTCTTGCACATCAGTTTTTCCACATTTTTTCTTCCAATACCATCATTTTTAAAATTAATTAATTAATTTTAATTAGTATGTATGGAAGCAGAATGCATTTTGATTCATTGTACACAATTACAGCACAACTTTTCATGTTTCCAGTTGTACACAATGTAGTACCATATGTGCAGTCATCCATGTCCCTAGGGTAATGATGTCCATCTCATTCTACCATCTTTCCTGCACCAATGCCCCCTCCTCATGCTCCCTCCCTTTTGCCCAAAGTTCCTCCATTTTTCCCATGCACCCCTCTCCAATATGGTTCAGCATCCACTTATCAGTGAGTGGCCTTTGGTTTTGGTTTTTTGGGATTGGCTTACTTCACTTAGAATGATAGTCTTCACCTCCATCCATTTACCTGCAAATGCCATAATTTTATTTTCTTTTAATGCTGAATAATATTCCATTGTGTATATAAATTTCTCATCCTCAACCCTTGGTAGCTTGTCACCTTGCCTGTCTTAAGCAAAGATCATCTTCCCTTGGGCCAACAAGAATCCCCTGACCACTGATATTTCATCCCAGTAATTTTGTATGCACAGAACTGCTCCATGCCCACCTCCCTTGGGCTATAAACCTCACTTATCTTCCCCTTATTGAAAGTTGGGCCTGATATAGCTCCCTGGATGGGATAGTCTTTACACCTCTCAATGGTCCTAAAAAGGGCTTTTAGAATAGTTTTTTTTTTTTTAAAAAAACTGGTATCATTAGGGCTACCTTTCTTTCTGTATGTCCCAGGAGACAAACTCTTTTCTTCTCCAGTTTCTAGAGGCTTCCCACATTCCTTGGATCATGGACTCCTTGCTTATCTTCAAAGGGCAGTATTGGTAGTTTATGCTGTCATCTCTGTGCTTCTCAGACTGCAGGTGGGAAATACTTGCTGCTTTGAAGGATTTATGTAGAGAATTTGGGCCAATCTGCTTCATCTAGGATGGTCAATCTCAAGGTCTTCTACCTAAATCATATCTGCAAAGTCTTTTTCCATAGATAGCAACATATTCATAAGTTTCTAGGAAAACTACCCTGAATGTGCAAATCCCGACAATTTCAATACACACAAAATTGAGGTTTACTTGATTTTGAAGGAAAAAGAGGCACAACTATAAAAGAAAAATGTCATACATGGAGAAATGATTGGTATCTGTGAGTCCTGGGGAACCTCTCAAATGCTAGCATCTGTGTGACACACACAAAACACTTGAGAATGAGCCAATCACGCAAAGCATTCTATAAAGAAATGCGTGCATATTTTTTAGTCATAGAATTTCACATATCCATCAATAAATTGTCCCTGTGGAAATTCAGCTGCCCATGATAAAGCTACTTGTACTTAGGTTAGAGCTATTGCAGAAGGGTTATCACGGTCCATCGCTCCCAGAACAAATTAGAAGGCACCTCATGGCAATTATAGGAACATTTTTAGACTCAGACTGTTGAGAATTAAATTGACTCTGTAAATGCACTTTAAATCAATTTTAATTTCAGCAATGTATAGGTTTTGACTTGTTTTCTCGAAGGAATTCGAAACTTTCAGACTGCCCACTATATTAAAAAAAAAAAAAAAAACACAACAACAAAAAAACCTCTATTCCACAAGAATACACCCAAGATTGACATCGTGAACAAGACATTAAAAACTTTTAAAACAGAAGCAATACAAAATTTTGTGTGAATATAAAGGATGTGGATCATGTGCGTTAATAATTTACTTGGTATGGAAACATGTGCCAAATGCCTACGGCACAGGACTCTGCAGATGTGGGTGAACCGCAAGAATAACACAGTCTAAGGAGGAAGTCAAAAGCTTTGTGAAATGTCAAATGACAACTGAAGTAACTGCCCAGAAGCAGCGGCTGGCGGTGCCCAGAAGCATCTGACTGGACAAAGTGACCCTGTGAAGGGATCTGAGGAGGAAGAATCACACAGACCATCTGTGGACCAGCGGAGGAAGGCATGCTCACTCAGGCATCGGGTCAGAGAGGAGGTTCCAACAGGGGTGACAAGTATCCGACTTCCCTTGGGTGGCTATCTCTGTGACCTGGGGTTGAAAGGCCTGTGGAGCTTTCCCTAAGGGCAGCAGCTGGTCCATGGTGCTCTCCGCACCCGGGGCCCCCAAGCCTCTTCCCTCAGCAATCATGGCAATCTTTGAAGACAAGCTCATTGCAGTTCCCCCAGGAGACCTGGCTCTCTTCCTCTCCCGTCTCTGCTGTGTGGGCCTTCTTGTCCTCCAGCCCCTGCTCACACTTTGGTCTTTCTGGTCTGCCTTCCTCCCCTACAGATTCATGCCTCTTCATCCCTGAAAGAAAAGCTCAGACATCCCTATTTTCAAAAAAGTACAGTGGCCTTCCTTCACCACATCTGTTGTGAAGTCTCTGGTTTGTTGATTTTCTTTCCTGGACCCAAAGCCTCCTTTGGATATTTCTATAGGCATATGTATTGATATATAGGAAATTTGAATTTTAATGTCTGTCTCCTCTCTTGAGACTTCAACCACACCAACTATGCAGAAACCAGCATGGATCGGGGCTGGGAGACCAAAGAAGGTGACTTCACTAGACATAAAATCAGGGATTTTAACTGGCATTTTAGCTTGGCCATGTCCTACATCCTCATGTCCCTGTAGCCATCAACTCCAACACAGTCCCTTTAGGATGGTAATAAATTACACCATCAACATGGCGTTCCAAACCCCACCCTTGCCAGGGACCACCACACTTTTCCTGGGAGAGGCCTTCTCTATCTCTATGTCCCACCATCCTGTCCAGTGCCACTTGTCACAGACCAAGGAGCTCCACTGGGATGACAAGAGAAAGGCCAGCATACCTCAGTCCACTCACCAGCGGAGGCCTTGGTCCCCACCCACTTGATTTGGGCACAGAGATGCTTTTCAGTGTCACTGTAATGAGTACGACCTGATTCTCATCAGCTCCTTACTGTAAATGTCCAAAATCATGGCCCAATAGGATACCAGAGGTGCAGGTGATTAAGTCAGAGGGCAAAAGATGGTGATGTTGTGAGATCAACCCTTTTAATTGGAAGGATGATGCCTGTTCACCAGCAGTTTCCTCAGCGCAACCTTCATATCCTTGTTTCTCAGACTGTAGATGAGGGGGTTCACAGTTGGTGTCACTACAGTATAGAATACCGAAACTAGCAAGTCCAGGGTTGATGGAGATTGCGGCAGGGGCCGTTAATAGGCAAAAAAGTCAGAAGAGAAGAATAGAGTCACAACAAGGAGGTGAGGCAGGCATGTGGAGAAGGCTTTGGACCTACCTGCTCTAGAGGGCATCCTCAGCACAGCGGAGAAGATGTGAATGTAAGAAATATCCATGAACACAAAGCAGACAAAGTCCAACAGCAGGCTCAGCCCAATGACCATTAGCTCCCCAATGTTGTAGGAGCAGGCCAGGGCCAGCAGCTGTGGGACGTCACAGAAGAACTGGTGAACATCAGGAGACCTACACCTGGGTATGGAGAAGGTAGCTGCTGTGTGCAGGATTGCATTGACACCTCCACTGACCCAGGAGGAGGCTGCCATCTGCATACAATCTCCACGGCTCATGAGGATCTCATACCTGAGCGGGTGACAGATGGCCATGTAGCGGTCATAGGACATGACTGTGAGTAGGGCTACTTCCGTTGTGGCAAAGAGGAAGAAGAAAAAGACCTGGGAAACACACTCAGGGAATGAAATGGTGTTGCAATTTGTCAGAGAGTTTGTGATGGATTTGGGAACAGTGATGGAGATGAGGCACAGATCCAGGAACGACAAGTTCTTTAGGAAGAACTACATGGGGGTGTGCAGCCCATGGTCCTTGGTGATGAGGGTGATGATGAGGAGATTCCCAAGGAGGGCGGCGAGCCATCAGGAAGAGCACAAGGTAAGTCATCAGGAAGAGTGCCGCATGCAGGATCTGGAGCTCCCAGATGTTAGAGAAGCCCATGAGGAGGAAGGAGCTCCCAGAGGTGAGATTGTCCATCTCTCTGGATGTCCCAGCATTGACTATGAAAAATAGAGAGTGTGAGCTCAGGCTTCACCCAAAGGCTTCACTCTTCTGTTTTCCTGATTCCCTTCCTCTCACTCATCCGTGCATGGATCAGGAAATGTGAGATGACCTAAAACTGACACCAGCAAGCCTCCATGAGGCTATTTGAGCACTGTGTCCACACTGTGTGCATGATGGAAGAGGGAGGTCAGCCTAGTCCAAATCATGAGGCTGTCATCTAATCTGCACAAAGGTCTACGATCCATACCTGACTCAAACGTTACATACTTGACACTAAAATAGAAGAGGCAGGTTCTTTGGAGCCATCAGTCCTAAATACAAATTTTCACTGAGGCACTTATTAACACTGAGACCCTGAATCAATTATCCAAACATCATTTCCCTCAATTTACAGTGTAAGTTTTCCACCTGGTCTCTGATTCATTTGAATAATGCGCATAAAATATCTAACAGTTTGTGAACAAGAAGGTCTTTAACCCATACTACTTCCATATGGATTCAGCCTTCCTTCATTATGGCAAAGTCAGAAAAACATTGAAAATGTGAAAACAATAGAAAAAATACTGAGTGTTGAGTCTAGTTGCATGTTATTACTTTGAGCTACTTTACAGTGCTGGAGGTTTTAGGATGTTGTCAACTATGAAGATCATTCTTGTTCATAGAAACAGAACTGATTCAAATTCTCATGTAGTGCAGTAGGTCGCTGCTCTGTGGACCATGTCATTCACATCCCTCTGTAAACCCAATCCTGCTCCATTTGCCTTGAGTGTGACACTTTGATTTCTCCTCTGAACCAGTTGTGGTGTCTTGCCAGTCCCTCCTTATTTAATGAGCTAGACCAAATTTTGTCCTGCACTTTTTATTGACATACAGTATCTGTGCATATCTTGGGGCACAGTATGAGTGATACGTAATGATGGAGTCAAAGTAACCAGCATTTGCTTCTCTCCAACATGAATCACTTCCATGTATTGGGTAGGAACATTTAGACTCTTCTCAGTATTTTGAAATATGTTACAGACTGTTGAAGGCTAAGGTCACCCTACTAGACACAGGAAGACAACACCATACGTTCTCACTATTTGTGAAAACTGTAACACTGACCTCATGGAGAGGAGAGTGGAACAGTGTCACTGAGACAGGGAAGAGTGGGGAGGAGTGGGCCCAAAGAGGCAGGAAAGGCAGAAAGACACAGTCAGGAGGAATTCATTCTGGGTTCCATAGCCTGTGCTTGTTTTATATTCACATGAGAGTCTTGATTTTACTGTCTGTCTATCTATCTATCTATCTATCTATCTATCTATCTATCTATCTATCTATCTATCAATCTATCTATCTATCTTATTCAGCAATTACATGGATAGCAATTCCTAATATTCACAGCCACACTTCATGAAAATACTTGATAGATCTTAGGGGAATAATGCAACAGAGACCGACAAGAGAAATGCAAAGACGCTCTTCATTTTTTTGTCGTGTCATCATTTACTAAACCCTGCTGCTCGGTAGCACTGATCTGTTTACTGTAACATCCACACTAATTCTTGCACATACAGGCCTTCTTATCCTCTCCAAAATCCTCAAAGTGGGTGCCCTTGTCTTTCAGGCTACACTGCAGTGAATCCTAGGCAGTTGGGGCACCAATTCCCCCCCTTCTGTTCAGAACCACCTGCTGGCTCTGCTTTCCCCTTTGGGTCAGTCTGGGTGCCACAGCCTTCCAGCCTTACCTGTCAGTGGAGGTGGGCTGCTTGTCACCAGGCTGAGGGTAGGAAACACCTGCATGTCTCCACCAAGCACTCTCTCTCTTCTCGTTGGCTTTTCTGTTCCTTCCCATGTCTCAGAGGAGGAAAGGCCCTCTCCTTCACAGAGCTGTAGTGCAGATTGCACTGGGGACACTGATGCTGTTTTGCAAAGTGAGTTTAACATACACGTTTCCAAATGTGTTCTGAGGAGCCAACCTAGGCAGGATCCCTGTGTGAGGGCTAGCAGCCACTCCAGGGCTCCCCCTTGACCAGTTCCTAACCCAGTGCTTATTTGGTGAATGCCACCAATGTTTTTTCCTGAAAAATGCTATTAATCATTCACACCAAGCTTTTTGTTTTGTTCTTGATAAAACTTCTGCACTTAAAGACTTTTTGCCTCCTGCCTCCTAGATCTACTGAATCAGAAACACTGGGACAGACCCAGGGCAGGAGTGGTGATGCCCACTCAGATGGACGTGGCACCTGCTGGTGCTGAGGCTTTTACTGGAGACCTTCTCATTTTTTTTCTTAAAAGTATTTGTACCCATCACTTTCCACTTTTCTTCTGTCTCCTGAGTAAACACAGACTTACTCTGTCATTTCCAGCTGTCAAAATAAATTCTCAGCAAGAGCCCCTCTTCCTTCTGGAGATCCAGTAATTTATCTCAAAACTACTATGTGGGAATTACATTTTAATTCTCCAATAAGTGATAATAGAATAATTTCCTAAACAGTACCTGGAATAAGCATGTACCATGGCACCCAGGGGGCCAGGCAAGGGCAGGCAGCAAGTGTGTCATGAGTTGGGAGGAAACAAAGAGGATCTGTTGAGGAGAGCGGAGGAAAGGGGAAGGTCCTTCAAGCTCTGCTCCTCCAGGGTATGTGCTGAGGTGGAGGTCTGAGAGGTGCTGGAGGAGGAGGTGGGAGCTGGCGAGGAGGACTGGAGGCTGAGAGAGGAGTTCTCACCTGTCCTGCCTCAGCAAGGGCACCAGGGCCTGCTGCAGAGCTGCAGAGAGGTGCATCCCTCGCACACCTGCTGTCCACATTCAGCAACTTGCCAGCTGAGAGTTTGGAGGACAGGGAACCAAGTGAGGAGGCTAGTTTTAAGAGCACACGAGGGCGCCATCTCAGGAGGTTGGCAGGACAGGGTCACACCAGGTGGGAGAGGGAAAGAGAAAGCACAAATAAGGAGGAAAAAAATGCAGGGAAGGTCAGATGTGCTCTTCAACAGGTGAGGGAGAACAGAGGGCAGAACAGAGAGCTGGCTGCAGAGCCCTGGGGATGAAGTTCTCCCATTTGCTCCCAAACTGGGAGGGAATGAAAGGGACGGTCCCTGCTGGCCTCATGGTGTCTCTGCCTCTTTCCCACTGCCTCCCTCTTCCTGACCTAGCTGTCCTGGACCCAGGGATGTAGGAGACTCCTATGCTAATGGGAGACACAGTAGCAGGGCTGCAGAATGTCCTTGCCTCAGGGAGGGTGAGCAGCAGCTTTGGGTGCACATGTGATTTGTCCATGCTGCCTTGATTAATGCAACATAAAACGTCACAGCTCCTACTAAGAACTTCCTGGCATTGATGATGTGTAGTTAGAAGGGTGTGCTTGGGGAAAGCCTTCCTCTGTCCCTGGAAGCACCCACAGCCTGCCCAGGGCTGGTGCCCCTGGCTTCCCTTGCTGGGCTTCGAGTGGACAGGAAGACCCCACAGTGCCTTTGGAAGCATGCATACACCCACTCTTCTTTGATCACCCAACATATTCGGAAATTATTATAATTGTATCAATTCAGAAAGACCAGCTAAAGTAGATTCTAATTGAAATTAAGTGGAGGCTTTTTATATTTTTGGAAGTTTCTGAAAATATTTCTGGGCTCCAAAATAATTTTAATATATACTGTTCCCCTTTTCAATATGAATAACTCAGAAGTTGGCTCCTAAGGTCCATGTGAGGAGGATGTGTCCAGTTTATGGAGCTCACCCTCCTGGACTGTGAGCTCCCTGTGATGGCTGCTGTTCCTTTTTTTCAGAGTAAGGGGGCTTGGGAAGGTCTACATTGTGGAAGGCTCACCAAAGGCAGAACAATTCAGTTGAAGAAATTCACTACTGGGAAACTGGATCCTGAGTGCTTAACCTCTACCAGCCATAATCGGAGTCTTTCCAAGTGTTACTATAATTTATATCTATGCTAAGATCAACCTGTAATATGCCACATAATAAGGTACATATTTTTATATATATGCAATTTGCAGTGGTATTTATATATAATACTTATATCTTTATAACAGGGAGGGAGTGCCATGCAGGAAACCTGAGCACTCAGCCCACCTCACATAGCAGGGGCAGGACCTGAATGCAGGTGGCCAGACTCTACAGGACTCTCAGTGTTGATAACTTACCTGCCCCCAGATGCCTTCAGGAACAGCTCTTTTTTCCTGAAATTGAATAGAGAGGCACTCTACCACTGAGTTGATTCCCCCATCCTTTCTGATTTTGACTTTGAGACAGGGTCTCTGCAATGCCCAGACCTCCAACTTGCATCCTCCTGCCTCAGCCTCCTGAGTGGCAGGCCACCTGTGTACCCAGCCATAAAAAAGTTTGAAGAAGTGACCTGGTAACTGGGCTCCTCCGCAGTGTGCCTCTTGTCCTGAAAACAACTTCACACCCCAGCTTTCTGTTCCTAACCCACATGCAGTATATCAAGCCTAGGGTTTGGCGTCAGGTGGCCCCAGGGGTCTCCTCCACTCTGTCTCCCTGTGGGCTGCCAGGAGGTGAGTTTAGCATGTGTTCTGACTTCCCTGCATCACCTGATGCCTCTCCTGAGCTTCAGGGCAGACCCAAGGAGCACAATCCAGACACATGGGTGCAGCCAGCCCTCTCAAAAGTGACTTACATCTGTGGAGAGCAGCCAGGTAGGAGACAGTGTAACCCTGGGGCCTGTTCAGCAGGGTGTGCAACCCCAGGGCCAGGACTGCTACTCACGCTGCTGCTGCTTCACAGGGATTCCCTGAGTAGGCAGGTAAATACCAGGAGAATAGAGCCAATTAGCCACTACACTGTCCCTTGTTGGAAAGGAACTTCTCAGGAAGCGCCTCCTTCACTGCCCCAGTGGCAGCACATCTCCAGACTGACTACTCAGGCTCCTTACTCAGCTGTAATGATTCTTCCTTTTGTCCCTCTTCTTTATTGGTCCCTCTTAGTTATGCATGACAGCAGGATTCATGTTGACATAATTATAAAGGCATGGAGTGTACTCCGTCTTCACTCCCTCTCTCCTCCCTCCCCTGCCCCTTCCTCTACTCTGCTGGTCTTTCTGCTCTTTACTTTTGGATCTCACTTTATAGGTTTACTTATGGGTGTTTGCATGATCATCCAAGATCCTCTGTGATACATGTCACTTGTGCTGACTCTGCCAGGAGCTGAGTGTGATGGTGAAGGATAGTGAGTGTCTCCAGGGCTTGATAAATGAGGGTCCCCGATATGATTTCAACCAAAGTTGTCAGAAATTATGATCATTTCCATAGATTCTCAGGAACCATCTATACTTAATATTCCTTGAGTTTTCTGTATCTGAGCTTTTGTTCACTGGTATATGAGAGTCTGGCTCTACCTTGTACTCCTTTCTCCCACACAGTAATGGATATTTTCTCTCCTTCTAGAGAGCATGTGCGATCTAATATCCTCATACTGGTTACTGTTTGGAGAAGTCCTACAGACAGGTGGACGTAATGCAAACTAGTGTGCCATCAAAAGAGGGAACACTTAGCTCAGGGGCATCTACAGTCTTTCTGGATATTTAAAAAACTGAATTTGAATGTGAAAAAACAGGTTCTAATCATATTTATTTTCCTGAAATGTCTTTTTAATATTTTTGGTCACATCACATTTTTAAATCCATCTGAGTGTTAATGCAATCAATATGTTAAAAGTCAAAATATGTTAAAAAATTCTGTCTACCCACAGAGAACCAGGTTGACCTTCCAAAAAGAACACCTTACTGTGCTTTAAGGCTTTAGGTGAAGCCCCAACAGGGTGGGCACTATTGACACAGATGGCAGAGTGTCTGCCTAGTGCCCCTCTGTACCACCCTTGTCATCCTTCCTCCTGGGTGCGATGAAAGCTCCATTTCAGTGAAGTGGATCCATATAGAAGGGGTTAATTGTTTTCCAAACACATAACAATGGTTTTAGATTTATCATATTCTGCCAGAATTATTAATTAAACTAGGGGAAAATTTCTTAGTAAATACTTGTTTTCTTTAATGTTCTATAAATCACAAGGCTATAATTGAGAAATTTTTATTTCTCAATTTATCTTTTCCTTATTTATCTTTTCCCAAGAACTTTTTTCATGATTTTTGAAGATACATTTCAAATTGTTCATTTGCCAATTAACAACTCTGAAATGTATGTCATCTCAAAAATAGAGGGAACCAGATGCTATATATTTCCATAATTTATTCTTAGAAATCAGTTTCCCATCCTTTTCTGCAAATGGGTATACATAGTCCTTAAATAAAGAAAGAGGACTTTGCAGAAATCTTGTGATATGAAAATAAAGCGGTCATCCCCAATTATTCTGGATGCTGTGTTAGCCGTAGCATCCTGGCACCATTTATTATATATATTTTAAAATATTGTCCATTTATCTTTTTATTCCATTATTTAAATCTGAACTATTTTAGTATTGATATGAGGCAATAAGTTGTCTCACACACACACACACACAGACACATACACCCAGACACACACACAGTCACACACACACACAGACACACACACACACACACACACTCACACACACACACACACAACCCTGGGATGTGAGGGTAAGCATGACATCGACCTTGTCACCCAGGCCCTTTCATACATACAGAGGCAAATGATGATTCTGGCTTCATTGATCTGATAACAGGAAAGTGCTCTGGGCCAAACACCAGAGTAATCTGTACTGAATCCTCCAGAAATGAGAAGCCAAACCCAGCTGAATGTCTCTATCCACCTCACTGTGGGACTGCACTATCTCTCTATCCACCTCACTGTGGGACTGTAGTGTCTACGTATGACTTCATAACCATGTTAGCACTTTATGTTTGTGTAGCTAGAGTTCATGAATGAGATATCCTAGCACAAACACCAACAGATATTTTGAGTGTGTGATTCAGTTTTAGGGCTCTACACATTGTAAGCAATACTATATTCTAATTTCTACAAACTTTACACTTTCTCAAGTGTCACATGAAACTCATATATATGTGTCAAGATTTATTCTACTGGATATGATGAAAATATGTCCTGACTAATGAAAAAGTAATGATAAAATTTATTTAATGCTAATTTTGATAGTTTTTGTTGTTGTTGGATCATTTGGATTTTCAAATTTAATGGCCATTCAAACATAAATATATTGCAGTAAGTAGATATATATCTTATTGCATATTAAAATTTGACAATGGGACTGGGGATGTGGTTCAAGCGGTAACTCGATCGCCTGGCATGCTCGGGGCACTGGGTTCGATCCTCAGCACCACCAAAAGATAAAATAAAGATGTTGTGTCCACCGAAAACTGAATTGTAAACATTAAAAAAATCTCTCTTGGGGCTGGGAATGTGGCTCAAGTGGTAGCGCGCTTGCCTGGCATGCATGCGGCCCGGGTTTGATCCTCAGCACCACATACAAACAAAGATGTTGTGTCTGCCGAAAACTAAACAATAAATATTAAAAAAAAATTTAAAATCTCTCTCTCTCTCTCTCTCTCTCTCTCTCTCTCTCTCTCTCTATCTTTAAAAAAATTTGGCAATGATTTTCAATTTTCAGGACTCATATTTTAATTTATTTATTTAAATTATGATAGTAGAATATACTTATGCACTTTGATATATCATACATAGATGGGATACAATTTCATTTTTCAGAGTGTACATGTTGCAGAATCATATTGGTCAGGACTCATATTTTTTATGAACCCAATGTTTTAATTGGATTGCATTGGTCAAGAATTCCAATGTACATTAAAAATAATGATGTAGTAAGCATCTGAGATTATTTTTAATTTAACAAAAATATTTTCAATGTTATCTAGTCCTCAAAATGTTGCGACTTTATATATATATAATATACATATTTATATGTATACATATAAATATTTTATATATATATATATATATATATATATATATATATATATATATATATAACCATTTTCTTTTGGGTGGGTACATATATATTGGAGTAGAGAGTAGTTAGCAGTTAGTGCAGAATTTAGCAGCTTTCTTTACAGCATCTAAGAACCTGATCATTTGACTTTTATTTATAGATCTAAAGTAGTAAATATGAGTGGATTTTATAATATTCATGTCTCTCTAAATATGTTGGATTATATCTGTGTATCACCACCCATCATATCCATTTTAGATTTTAGAGAATTGCTGCTCTTATTTTATTAGAGTCAAGTCTGTGATGTATACTAGAGATTATCCAAAAAGCAGACTTCAAAGGATTAATTAATGTGTGATGCTTCCCAACTAGTAAACAAACAGCTTCATGGTAATTTCAGAAGTAAACTCCATTCTTAACTCCATTATGAAGATGTGAATGTGCAGAGGAAAACATGTAGTGAAATTTACTATGGATATGCCTGTTTCCAGATATTTGCATTTATTTATTTATTTTGAGAAAAAGAAGAAAGAAGTATTGCTTTGCTAGCAAAGGAGAAACACAGGAGACTTCTGTCCCAAAGGCTGTGACTCTCTTGATCAGGAGGGTCAAGGGATTTCCCAGATATTTGCATTTATTAAGAAGCAAGTCACTGAGAAATTGGGTATTGCCTAATGTTTCCAAAGGGTTACACCAAGATCAAGGTACATGAGGCCAAATAATTAAAGATGCAAGTAAAAATCAATTAATTTGGACATGGAAAAATCACAACCAAAAAAATAAAAATCCATGAACATGCTGTGTGAAAAGATCAAAATAATATTTTAATCTCTGGTGAAACTTGCATGCTCTCAGGATATGAAATGTACATTTTAAACATATACTTCTTAGCCAGATGTGGTGGCACACCTGTAATCCCAGCTCCCTGGGAGGCTGAGGCAGGGACCATGGTCACACCATGGGAAATGCTGGTGTTACAGTTATCAAGATGTGATGTTCAGGGCAGGTGTAAAAAGCAAAGTAGCAAAATGCTGGCAAACTTGTGGAATGTGTCTTCAGACATTGCTTCCATGAGTGGATGGCAGCAGTTTCTCTAAAGTTAATTCAATGTCCTAATAAGTCCCATTTCTATATATTTATAAATAATATGAAAACTGATTCTAAAAAGCTTTGCTTGTATGCACATATCCACAGCAGCTTTGTAAACAGAGACTAGTGCCCATCCACGCGTGAATGGATAAACAAACTGTGGCAAAACAGACAAAATCAAACTGCCGCAACAGACCCAATTTCACAGGCGCAGCAGTAAACAAGCCCCAAAGAAAGACAGCATGCTCCTGATGCCATTCATCCAGTGCTCCAGGATGGGCAGAGCGTGCTTCTGGGGACATAAATCAGAACACTGATCACCTTGGCCTGGGAAAGTTAGCTGGACATTCCCACTGGGCAACATTAGGGGTGATGGGGATGTTCTGTGGTTTGATCGCATCATCCTTTTGCTAGGTCTAGAAGTCTCACCTCTAGATGTACAATGTATAATGTACAATCCACTTTGCCTATAACTGACATCTCCCCACAGTGGCTGTGCTGACTTCCATTTCCCAGCAGAGCATGGGGCCACGGGCTCCTCTGTGTCCACATCCCACCAGCATCGTTGTTTGCTTGGTTGTTTTGATTAAAGCTATTCTGACTGGGGTGAGAAGGAATCTCAATGTAGTTTTATTCACATGTTTCCAATGACTAAAAACATTTAGCTATTTTCATATATTTATTGGCCATTTACACTTCTTTTGTGAGTGTCTAGATTATCTGCCCACTTGTTTTTTTTTTAATTACAATTAAATTTAATTAAAAATTATATCAAATTTTTATTGGTGCATCATAATTATACTCACAGTGGGATTCAACATGCCATGCATGTGCTCATTTTTTTAAATTAAATTACTTGTTCTTTTGTTGTTACTTTTCTGCTTGTGTTTTGTCTCTAGTTCTTCACGTGTTCTAGGATGGATCCTGCCATTGCAGAGGTCTTTCACTTCCTTGGTGAGGTTAACTTCTAGCTATTTTTGTGGCTATTATGAATGGGATTATTTCCCCCAGGTCCTTTTCCAACAGGTAAACTTGGGTTGTACAGCAAAGCTACTGGGTTTTATGTGCTGATCTTGACTTCCTGCTCTGCGGGGTTTATCAGTTTCACCTGTCTTTTGGTGGCACCTCAGGGTTGTCAATGGACTCATGTCATCTGGAAGCAGGACTAAAGTCACTTCCTCCTTTCCTGTGTGTGTCTGTCTTTCTCTTGCCCGACTGTTCGGCCTGAAATGTTAAGTACCATATTAAAGAGGGGTGGTAAGACTGGACAGCCCTGCCCTATTCCTGCCTCTGGAGAAACTTCTTTCTGTTTTCCCGCTCAGTACCATGTTGTCCATGGGTTCGTCCTGTGCACCCTTTATGTGGTTGAGGGGTGACTCCTCTAGACCTAGCCTTTCATTGATTGCTTAGGACTCAGACCATGTTCCATCCTCTGTCTGTAAATGTTGATTTGATTAATGTGGCCAATAGTGTTTTTCAGATCTGTATTGGATTATTTTATCTGCTGAATTTATTAATAACTGACATAAGGGTGTTGAAGTCTCCCAATAAAATTGTGAATGTGTCTATTTCTCCTGGAATTTTAGTAGTTTTTGATGTCCTTGTGTCTGGGGTATACAAATTAAGGAATTTTACATCTTCTTTGCAAAATGACCTGTTTCATATATCTAATTCTGTTATTATTCCTAATTACTTTCATTGTTCCAAAAGTTCTTGCCTGAACTCAACACATCTGACCAATTTCTTTTGCTTAGTTTCAGCAAGGTGGTTCTCTCTCCATTTCTTTACTTTTAATCTACCAATATCTTTATATTTAAAGTGATTTTTTAATAAGTAAGCATATAGTTGATTTTTATAATCAACTCTGAAAATTTTCATCTTTTAAGTGTTCTGTTTTGAACATTTATATTTAAAGTAATTATTGAAAGAATTAATTCAACATCTACAATGTTTTTAATTCTTTAATATTTGCTTTTTTAATTGTCTCTTCTTTCTGACTTTTTTATTTTTGTACTGGGGATTGAGCTCAGGGGCACTGGACCACTGAGCCACATCCCCAGCCCTATTTTATATTTTAATTAGAGACAAGGTCTCACTGAGTTGCTTAGGGCCTGGCTTTTGCTGGGGCTGGCTTTGAACTATCAATCCTCTTGCCTCAGCCTCTTGAGCTGCTGGGATTACAGGCCTGCACCACCACCCCGGCTGCTCTCTCTCTCTTTCTTTCTTTCTTTTTTTTTTTTTTAAGTATTTTATGTGATTTAATTTGTCATGTCTTTTAGCATACTAACTATGTATCTTTTAAAAAACTTTAGTGGTTGTCCTTGAATTCTAACATACATTCTATCTAACTTAGGTCCACTTTCAAATAGCACTGTGTCACTTTTTGTGCATTGAGAAACCTTAGAGAATTAAGTAACTCATAATATTCACACAATAACTGCCCAAACAGTACCGTTGTGGGAAACAATAGCCTGATTTATGTTTATTTGAATTTTGAAAGGTTTCTAATCATCTCATTCCCCAAATTGTGATTGTCAGTTCTGCATGTCACTGCATGTCATCCTATCATGTAGATCACAAGGAAACTCTTTATTTTATTTTTAATTAACTTGATGTTATTCCAAAGAAGAAGCTGTCAAAAGCTAAACCATGATTAAAATCAGATTATTGGGTCTAAGGTTCAAGCTCAATGGTGGAGTATATGAATAGGTTTCCATTTCCTTTTTTACTTCTATTTCAATATGGCTTTACTTTTTCAACAATTTCAAGTTTCCAACTTTTTTTTCTCTAAAACTAGGGCTCATTTGTTTTGTTTACCAGATTATTTACTTAGGTTCCCCATTTTCCCTTAATTTTTTCACCCAAGAGATCGCATTGAGTTATTTGATCTTTTCACAGTCACATTCCTTAACACCCTCAGGCTGAGCCTACACATGTCTCTAAAGCTCCAATTCTTCTTTTTAGTGGACTTATTCTCCTTCATATTGACACTGTGCACCATTTATAAAACCAAAATAGCCATCTTCTAAGCCCTGCAGACTGATCTCTTAATCAATTAGCACCTGCAAAAAAACTAGATGATGAAAATCCATGCTACATTCACATGCTTCCTAAGGATTTTTTAATATAAAATCCTAATTTTCATAATAATTGCTTGAGGTAATAATGAGAAATTCCACCTTATAGATGGGAAAATGGTGTTTATACAACTATGCAGGATTATATAACCAGTGACTAATGATAAAAATATTATAGTTTAGGAGGAATTAAACACTAGTGTTTTGGTTTGCGTTTGCTGTTTTAATTCAGAGGAAATTTAGTGCACCATTTCTTTTTGTTACTTCTCTTTTCAGTTTAAGCAGTCAAGTAAGATTTGACAATGTAGAGTACTTTCCATATTCTAATATGCTTCAGGTAATAAATGACCATGAATTCTCATCCTTTTAAAATTAATAACAGTTACATTCAGTTACAAGGAGAAAACATCATGGCTGAATACAAAGTGTGACTATGATCATAAAGAAAAGATCAGATAAGGACAGTGGCATAATTAAGAAATCAGGAGGAAAAAGTGTGCTACACGTCATGCGCTGATAGAGCAGTGGGTACCGGGATAAAAGCACTTAGTGGATGTCAGCTTCAGTGTTGTTATAGGTGAGGTCATGGCAGCGAGGGACCTCTCCTCAGAAGTGGAACTACACATCATGACTGCTGGGCAAATCTTTGACTCAGAACCTAAAATCCAGTGGAGCATTGATGGACAGTGAATGGATGGCCACCACAGGAAGACACTGGAGGTGGCCAACACAAAGCATGCCATGGAGCAGCTGGAGTGTCCACATGACGGGTTCTGAAAGCTGGAGGAGATGGAAGCGGCCACCTGGTGACAAGCTGTGGGAACCAAGAGTGATGGCCATGGTTTCCAGTATTCACACAACAAGAAACAGAACCAGTAGAGAGGAAGGGTGGTGCAACAGGAATCCATGCCAATAGGTGTTTGTCAAATGCACCAAGAATGTGAGTGGAAAGCAGAGTCTCTTCAGCCAATTGTGCTGGGAAAACCACACAGTCAATGTAAAGAATGACAGATGCTTATCTCTCACCATGGACGAAAATCAACCTGAAATTAATCAAAGACCTAAGACCTGAAAGTACGGTTGAGGGTTTGGATCTTTGAGCATTTTGTGTTTTTTAATGCCCAGATGCTGGTTCCACATGAAATACGTGACAATGTCTCAGAACCAGGAGATAAAATGATATCTGGATGTCAATCAAGCCCTGCTGACTGCAGATTAGCATTTGCTTAGAAGAGAAGAAGTGATATTGAAAGTCCAAGTTCTGATTGCTCCATGTGGTGCTATTCACAGAGGATGAGAATGCAGAAGCAGTCCTGGTGCCTTCAGTGAGGGGTGTGTTCAGGGCAGCTGAGAGAGCGTGATGTAAATATGCTTCAGAAAATGAAAGGTAATGGAAATCATGCTGAAAATCTCGATGTTTCAGAATAGACATGGCAAGAGTTCCTGAAGGATTTTTGTTACTATAGGAGCATGTAATATCCATGTGTTTAAGGAACTGAATAGACACTTCATGGAAGAAGAAATACAGGTGGTCAATAAATATATGAAAAAATGTTCAACATCTCTAACAACTAGATAAATGTCAATTAAAACTACACTGATATTCCATTTCACTCCAATCACAATGGAAAGAATATTAAGAATACAAGTAAGTACAGTAAATGTTGGTGAGGATGTGGAGGAAAAGATTCACTCATACATGGCTTATGGGACTGCAAATTGGTGTGACCCATCTGGAAAGCTTTATGGAGATTCCTCAGAAAATTTAGAATGGGACCCATTTGACTCAGTTATCCCACTCCATAGTATATATTCAATGGATTTAAAATCAGCAAACTACAGTGATACAACCACATCAATTTTTATAACAGCTCAAATCACAATAGCTGAACTATGGAACCAAAAGATGAATGAAGAAAAAATTCTGGTATGTATATACAATGGAATATTATTCACCCTTAAAGACAATGAAATTACGGTATTTTCTGGTAAATGGATGGATCTAGAGACTGTCATGCTACACGAAACAAGCCAATCCCCCCCCTAAGAGGCCAATATTTTCTCTGATATGTGAGTAATAAACACACAATGAATAGGGGGGTGAGGGGAAGAAGAGAAGTACAATAAAATAGACAATGGGGAATGGAGGGAAGGGAGGGGGATAGGAAAAAGAAAGACAGTGGAATGAGTCTGACACAATTTGCCCTGTACACACATGAAAACAACACAGTGAATCCACCATCTTGTACATCCACAGAAATGGAATTCTAACTAGAATAATAGATATTCCAACCTTGTAGAAAAACATCAAATGGATTCTAGTGTCATGCACCACTGAAAAGAAACAATAAATTTTAAAAAGATTTTTTTTTCTTAAAAGGTAACCTCTCAATGATGAAGAAAGGAGACAGCAGGAAGAGGAACCAAAAGAGTAGTTTAATTGTGTACCAAGGATGGAATTCTAAAGATTTACCAAAAGGAAAACCAGATAAAATAATGGTGGTGGAGAAGGACAGAGTCCTGCTTCAGCACCAAGGCCACCCACTGACCTCCTTAACCTGTTCTTTCTTTAGGAAAAAAGGGTGCTGGGAAAGCCACTGAATTGAGGACATATTGACTGTAGACAGCAATATCCTTTAGAAGGATAAAGGTGAAATGAGAATGGGTTCTACTCTTTGGATGTCTAATCAGAGGAAAGGCTGAATAGTAGAATCAGGAATGGTCAGGCAGTTTGAAATAGAAGGAAAGGAATAAGTAGATTGTAGACAGATTAAAAATGTGGTCCTTATGTTATATTCAGGGAAATGATGTCAAGAGAAAGATGGAAATTCATGATTAGGGGCCACAGCATGAGAGTGATGATAAAGATTTGAGAAAACCATTCAAGAAAAGATCAGAGGAAAAAAAAACATGAATTCTTACAGATATACTGAATGGAAGAAGAATTATTTAAAAATGATTTTTTATGGTACAATCTGAAGAAATCAAGATTTGTATGTTTCTGTGGTGGAATTGTATGTAAGACCATTGAAGTAAAGGACCTTCTGGGGAGAGAGGAGAAGCAGCAGGTGGTGGGTGGGGACATCCACAGGGGGACACTCAGCAGGAGAGCAGGGGAGGGATGGAGGAGGTTGTCTCCACCCCCTGAGCATCAGACACCTGGACCAAGGCCAGCTGTGCAGCACCCAGCGCTCAGACTCAGCTGGCAGCTCAGCCTCTGCAGCGCGACCTTCATGTCTGGGTTCCTCAGAGAGTAGATGACGGGGTTCAAGGAAGGGGTGAGGATGGAGTAAAAGACGGTTGCCAGGCGACCCTGGTTGGTGGAGTACTGAGATGCAGACCTCAGGTAGGTGAAGCTTCCATTGCCGTAAAACAGGAGGACTGTGGTCAGGTGGGAGGAGCAGGTGGACAAGGCCTTCCAGCGGTCGTCCCCCGAGGGCATCTGCAGGAGGGTGGAGAGGATGCGGATGTAGGAGAGGACTGTGAGGGTGAAGGAGCTCAAGATGATGTAGCTGCTCATGGCAAAACCCACCTCCTCCCTGGGGTGGAAGTCAGCACAGGAGAGCCTCATGAGAGCAGGAATGTCGCAGAAGAAGTGCTCCACTACGTTGGGCCCACAGAAAAGGGCAGAGAGAAGGTGTTGATGGTGTGGAAGGCAGAGTAGAGCTTCCCGCCCACCCAGGCCAGGACCACCAGTGCCCAGCACCGTCCGTGGCTCATGATGGTCCCATAGAGCAGGGGCCTGTAGATGGCCACACACCGATCATAAGCCATGGCTGTGAGCAGAAAGCACTCAGCTGAAGCAAGTGTGAAAAACATGTAAAGCTGAGCCACACACTCGAGGTAGGAAATGACCCCAGGGCCCTGTAGGGTGGTAGCCAGTGCCTTGGGGATGGTGACCGAGATGTAGCTCAGGTCCAGAAAACACAAATTCTTCAGGAAGAAGTACATGGGTGTGTGGAGGCGGCTGTCTCTAAGCACAGCTGTGATGATGGACATGTTCCCTAGGAGGCCAAAGGCGTAGACCAACAGGAAAGAGACAATGACCACTGGCCTCCCCTTCTGGGATGTCTAAGAAGCCCCTGAGGATGAAGTGAGTCACTCTGGTCTGATTGGACATTTCTCCCCCTCTAAAGTTGTGTTCAGATGCAGTGGCCACAGGTAGCTAAGAGGAGGTCAGCTGGGAATATGTCTAGGGAGGTCCTTTGTCTACAGAGGTGCATCTTCTCTCAATGGAAAAACATCCTAGAAGCAGCTTATATGAGAATCATAATCCAGGAAATTTGATTATTCTGAGGAATCACTCTGCACCTGTGCCCCAAGTCAACTGCTCTGATCACACTGCAGGAAAACAGTGTCTCATGGAAGAGAGGAAAGGAGGGGAGGGAAGGAAAGCAGAGAGGAGAGGATAACAGAGGAGACAGATGTCTGACAATTTTTCCTCCCATTCATTGTGGGGGCTTCAGGTAAGAGGTCTCATGTATTTACTTCACGCATTGACCCAGGTCACCACTTGGAGTGTCTCCACATTAACCCAATTGGTGATGCTTTAGTGAATGGAGAGATGGGCCTTTTTTTTAACACCTTCCTTCCTCATGGTGCTCCTGCCCATAGATTTCCCCAGCCCTCCTAGGTTTTTCCTGTTATCACCTTCTCGCCCAGCCTCCTTTACTGCTGTTAATTTCTTTCTTAAACTATTGGCTTGGGGGATTTTTTTTGTCAAGTTGAAATATTCTTGGTATTTTTGGTAGTTCCAGGATTTATTACCAGATATGGTGTTGACATTTTTTTTTTTTAATTTATGAAATACAATTAACATCTTGATCAGGAAATATTTAGTTCATTAAAAACCAACAAGGACAACCCCAACTTCTAGCTAATAAGATCTAAAAAACACAATGAACAAAAGGAAAGGAGGAAGGAGGCACAGATCAGGAGGAGGAGTAGAAGAGGAGGGGTTAGGACATAGAACGAAATGCAGTCTCTCTGCAGCAAACCTTTTAGTAGAGCACAAAGGAGAAGGGCAGGAATGTGTTCCCGCCAATCGGGATTCCGTCTGTCTGTGAAGTGTGGCTGAGTCTCTACATACTGCAGACATCATCCAAAAGGAGGTTGGAGGGGCTTCTTGTCTCTGAAAAAATAAAATAGAAGTCCACTCCTCAGAGCCCAGTCTATGACCTGCAGAGGCAAAGCCTTCTGTTTTAGAAGATGCTTGTTCTTTGTGCCATGTGTAAATCAGGTAAGAGGTCTCGTGTATTTACTTGCAGCATGGAATAATACTTTGGAAAACACTAGCTATAATAAAAAACTAGGAATGGAACCCTGAACTGAAACTGCTCTCCAATTCCTTTGTATTCATCCAAAAGAACTAAAATTGGCCTAGTATAGTGACTCAGCCACATCCATCCACGTTTACAGCACGACTCCCAAGAGCCAAGATAGGGGATCAGCCCAGGAGCCTGTGAAGACATGAATGGATCTAGAAAATGTGGACTAATATGGCTGAGTTTGCTCAGCCACCAAGAAGAATGAAATAATGTTATTTACTGTAGATGGATGGAGGTGGAGCAAAGGGATGGAGGTGGAGAACTTCATGCTGAGTGAAATAAGCCAGAGTAAGAAATCCAAGGGTGGAATGTTTTCTCTCTTATGTGGGTTAGAACAAAATAAGGAATGGGGGAAAGAGTGGGCCTCAAGAAGGGAAGCAGTGGGAGAGGAGGAGCTGAGAAATGAGATTCACCAAACTTTCCTGTGTACATGTGTAAACCCCCAGGGAAGGACGCCCTTAGGTTTATCTGCACAGCGCTAATTTAAAAAACAACAAATAAATAGAAAGAAGGCCACTACAACAGGAAGGAGGTCAGAGAATAGGAAAGGGGAGGGGAAGGGGAAGTACAGGGGGCTGAAAGGTGGCAGTTTAGTTTCATGCACATACTAATATTTCCAAATAAAACCTACTATCATGTATAACTATAATGCACTAATAAAATCATTAAAATTATTTAGTAAAAAAATTAGTGTCAAATTTCTAAAAGGAAAGTCATATATATATATATATATATATATATAATTAATTTAATTTAAAATATGGAATATTTAATATAATTCACAAAATCTTATAGACTGTACTTAGTACAGAATAGCATATTTAGTTAACATGGATATATTTTACAAACAAGGGAAGATCAAAAACATGTACCTAGCAAACCTAAGGTTCAAACACATTTTTAAACAGCTGCTTTTCTCTGCATAGATGTGTCAAGCAGTGCCATAGTGAAGTTCTGGCTCCTAATCCCTGTTGGGGGATGATGTCCCTCAAGCCTCATTTTTTAGACAGGACAGGACACTTGCTGTGATGCAGCAGCAGGAAGGTGCTGGGGAGTGGCCACAGCTCACCTCCTCCTGCAGGCCCATTCTTACTCCCAGGCCTCCTCACCTGAGTGACTGACAATCCTGACTCAAGGCTTAACTCTTCCAGCCAGGCCCTATGACAAAGCTCTGACAGCTGCCCATTAACAACACTTTCATAGGGAATTCTTATTCACTTTGGAAGATGGTTAAAGTTGGGAAATTTAACTTTATTCCAACATTCAATAAAATTAAAATACATCCATGCAAACTTTTCTCCACAGTCACCTCCTGTGGAGGAGTCCTAGAATTGCTTCCTATCCTCAAACACATTGAAGTCAAATTGAACACAATGAACATATTGAAATTAGAATACATAAAATTAAATTTTGTGGGATCTTTTATAAAACAGCTCTGCTAGGATCCAGGGAAACTGTCTTTGACTGAATGCAGGAACTTAACTTAAGCCCTGAGTCCAAGTGTGCGCACCAAATCCCTGCTCCTAGGGGTCTGGTTAGTGTCTGTTTCTTACTTGCTGTCTTCTCCCTCTGTGGGCCTGATCCTGAAGAGCAAGACAGGCCTCTTTTCCTGTGTGCAGTCTGTGCTCAGCAGAGAATAAAGGAGTGAGCAGCTTGAGTGCAACCTGGTGGAAGTTACCCTTAACACACTTGGCTTTAGACGTGGTTCTGCAGGAGCTCTCTCTAGTATTTCCAGCTGTGTGAGTGTGCAACCTCCTGCATAGGACAGTCAGAAACCCTGCAGTCATCAGAACCCCAGGATGAAATATGCTTGTGACAGTTATTGAATACTATTGCCTGGTAGAAGCTCATCTGCTGCTCTGAGCCCTTCCTTCCCCAATTTACCCAAAGTCCAGAGAAGACATTCCCTATATGCTGCAGAACTACAGAGTCAAGGTCACAACCCCATCTCTGATTCCCACAGCTCCCCTCAGTATTCAACATTAGTAAGAATTGAAAGAGAATAGTTGGTCCTCCTCCCAATGGTCAGTGGGTAGGTAGAACTGGATTTGGAGAACACTAAAGAGCATTGATACAGGTGAGGATGCTGCTTGAGTTACAACTCTGGGAATCTGTTGGAGGCAGTGCTGGAATTTTCCTTAGGACAAAGACATCTGTGCAATACTTGGGAAATGGCAACTTGCTCAGAGTTCAACCACTAGAATACCTATTGTGTGTGGGAGGTACCCCAGGGTCTTCTCCTACCTGGAATTCCTGATGCAGCTTGTCACTTAATTCTCTGTTAGATGCAAGGAAAAGTAATTCAAGGAGTAGTGTGTGTATGAGCGAGCAGCAAGGTCCTGGGGGAAACCAGAAGGGTATGAACTCTTGGCTGGTCAGGGATTCGGCAGTGGTCAGCAGGATGCCCACACCGGCTCAAGTCAGACACCCAGGTGAGTCTGTGGCTCCTGCTTCAAGGTTCAAGGAGCCAGGGAGAGTGACTGTGCACCTGGGCTGAGGCTAGTCCAGCAGAGCTGGGGACAAGATGTCTCCTTTCTCTCTCCCTGAACCACCTCCCCAGTCCTCCCTCATCCCACGGGGACCTGAGGAACACTGGATAGTGGAGGCCACCCCTGGGTAAGGGAAGAGAGAGATGTCAACTCCTGAGTGTGGGATGTATTCTTGGGTGGATGACCAAATATTTTAACCAACTGAAGTCATTTAAACAGCTGCAGAAATAGGAATTAGCAGTGATTCCCATCTGGAACATGAAAGACTAGTAATCTAGAAGTAGGTGTGGAGGAGAGCAGAGTACAGTGGGTCTCACCAGGAGTCAGTGAATTTCAGGTGTTTGCAAATATTAGAAGCTCTGGAAATTAAGATTGTGTTGGTGAGAATTTCCAACATGACAACTTGTGCCTTCTGAACAGTAAAACATCATTCCCTTTCTTAACAAAATTAAACATTAACCAGTGTCCTCGAATACTCTGCTTTCTAGAGGATGCCAACCAACCAATGAAAGCAATGTTTTATGGGAGCATGCTGCTGCTTTCCCTGGCCCATGAATGCATTTGTTCCCAAGGGTTAATAGCAGTTTGACCTGCCTTTCTGCTTCAATGTGTATGTAATTGCAAAAGAGAAAGCACTGTTTCCATTAGCACATAATAAATCATGAAAAACACATTTGAAATAATAATTTGAAACATGTGTGGCAACCCAGAGGGGAGCACCTCATGTTCTTGCACTTTCAGGAATCTGTGCTCTTTCCTTCAGAGTGCTGCTAGGTGTTGGAGAGGGCAGGCAGGTGGCCCTGAACTAAAGATGCTCAGAGCAGAGGCACATTCTTCCTATGGGGCCACTGCTGTTGTTGTCCCTGGAATCCCACCTGCTACCGTCCTGCCTGAATTCATCCTCCCTGTCCTCCTATGATAGCCCATTGCCCCCTTCCGATGACTCAGGCTGCCTTCCACCCTGTACCCACTTCAGCTTTACAAGGACAGGCACAATCAGTCTTTTTTTTTTAAGAGAGAGAGAGAGAGAGAGAGAGAGAGAGAGAGAGAGAGAAAGAGAAATAAAGAAAGAATTTTTTTTAATATTTATTTTTTAGTTTTCGGCGGACACAACATCTCCATTTGTATGTGGTGCTGAGGATCGAACCTGGGTGAGCGCGCCACCACCTGAGCCACATCCCCAGCCCCACACAATCAGTCTTTTAATTTCTTTCTTCTTTTTTTTCAAATATCCCCACAAAGACTATCTGCTGACCACAAACCACACAGAAAGACCATCTCTGCCTGGACCATAGCCAGTCATTCAAGGACTCCAGCCCTCCAGTGTCTTCATGGTTATGATGTCTCGAGTGTCCAACGTACTTGTAGATAATCTCCTGCTACACAGAATTCTATGTCTTCAAGGGCAGTTCTCTAAAAGCATCTGGTGCATTATCCATGGTCACTAAGTGTGAGCACTTCATATCTTTTCTCTGCACATTTGGGGTTTTCCGGAGACAGGTTCACCCCATGCTTCCCCAGTGTGACCTGATTCTACCACAGCAGTCAGAGGTGCACATTAAGCAAGTTGGTCCCCAACTTCTTAGGTGTGTTTATCAGAGGCAGTGTGCATTAGGTCATAATTCCTAAAAATTTGGGAACCTAAAACAGGGTCATTTGTGGACATCTTCAAGAAGATCATGATAGTGAAACACCTGTGAATCTTTATTCTCATCTTTACAGGGGAAGAGCCATTTGATGCTTTCAACATTCCATAACAGAGTTGAAGTCATTTAAACAGCTGCAGAAATAGGAATTAGCAGTGATTCCCATCTGGAATATAAAAGACTGGTAAACTAGAAGTAGGTGTGTTGTGCTTGTGCATAGCTGGTGTGCAGATGCAGCAGTGAATTTGAGCTCGGATTGGTTGTAAAATAGAGATAGTACACCGATTTTTATCAGAGTCTGTCTAATCTCTAGCCCTGCAACATTTTATAATCAATGAAAGACAAACTAAAGATGTCACATGCAGTGAGACAACCATGAGGTTTTGTCTCAGTTAATCAGATCTCGCACGGAGCAAGAGTTACTTTTTGTATGTAGACACATCCAGGTGAGGGCAGAGCAGAACCTCCCCATCAGCAGGTCAGCAAGTCTTAGGGAGGAGAAGGCTGGAGATGGTGGGGGGAGTTGGCTGGTTCTTCTGCATGTCTATTAAATAACAAGTACTGACCTTACTTCACACCAGCAGGGAAAATGAGATAATGGGATTGGAGCTCTCTAGAGAGTTGTCCTTGTACCACTTCCTGGGT
The DNA here is from genome assembly GCF_048772815.1 of Callospermophilus lateralis. Taxonomy (NCBI): domain Eukaryota; kingdom Metazoa; phylum Chordata; class Mammalia; order Rodentia; family Sciuridae; genus Callospermophilus; species Callospermophilus lateralis. The sequence continues at coordinate 11,272,684 of NC_135309.1, read as the reverse complement.
ATTTTATTTATAGATACTATGGCCTGAGAATTTCTAGGGGCACCTTGGGAAATTTGAAAGACATTGAAACAGAACAATTCCTGGAAAACAAGGAAATGTCAGTTAGTGAAAGAAATTTTAGTAAAATCCATGGTAGAGGTTGATAATGCAGGAGTTTATATGGCTGCAGAACAGGAGCTCATGGGGCCCTGTGGAGGGTCTATCAGATTCTAGGAGGGGAGGTGCTTAGATGCCGCAGTCTCTGGCTGGGCACAAATCACGAGTCACCACACAGCTTGTAGATTCAAACAGCAATTCTTTATTCCCGAACTCACACCGGCCGTCTACAAACACGTTCTGGGGGAATCCACGGTCTCTGCCCAAATCCACTCCGCATGGGCTTCTGTCTCCCAAAATATACTGTCTGACCCTAAGCACTCAAGAGGAACTCAGCAAATCCAAATAGGATACGCCCTATTCTAAAGGGGGAACACCCTAATCTCCTATTATGCTAAACCGCCCTATTCTAAAGGGGGAACACCCTACTCTCCTATTATGCTAAACTGCCCTATTCTAAAGGGGGAACACCCTAAACACGGATCCTGCCCTGGTCCTTGAGCAAGGTCACCTTTCAGAAGTCCTTCCTCTAGACAGCATGGGAGTAAGCTGGCAAGGAATTTGTCATACCTACTTGGCTGATGGCTCCCAGCATCTCCCCCCTTCTGATTAATTAAACAACAAGTAATGTGGCTTAAGGACCGTGCCTGGTAGGTTGTCCAGTTCAACATATGGCTCTTACCCGTCATTGGAAAACTGACCTTTAGGCATCAGCCTCCTGTCTTAGGTTGATACCACTGCAACTGGATCATACCCGTCACTGACTACCGGTCCAGCATACAGCCATACTTGTGGATAGGTCTATGCACCAGTGGGGGGGTGAGGTTCTTTGCCTCACCTCTGTTGGCCCCCAAATTTGGCCTTGGTGCCAGTGGGGGAGTGAGGTTAATGTGGCTTAAGGACCGTGCCTGGTAGGTTGTCCAATTTAACATATGGTTCTTACCCGTCATCGGAAAACTGACCTTTAGGCAACTGACCTTTAGGCGTCAGCCTCCTGTCTTAGGTTGATACCACTGCAATTGGATCATACCCGTCACTGACTACCGGTCCATCATATAGCCATTGGCCCCCAAATTTAGACCATCACTAGTAGAAGGGAGGAGGATACAGAAATGCCACGACACCAAGCCAATTGACAGTTCCTTTGGAAAAATTGCATCATTGGTGACACCTTCAGCAAAGATATGCCAGCATTACCACAATTAACATGTGGTGCGCTGGCACTTAGGTATGCAGACGGTTTAGAGATTTACCTATGTACATACACAGGTGTATGTATGTATGTGCATTAATAAATTCCACAAATTAAAGTCTCTCAGCTGTGTCTACTTTGCCAAAGAGGGTGTTTCTTGAGTGGTGCTAAGAAATTTGTCCTGTAGAATACAAATATGAGAGAGAAGCACACAGCTGAGCCTGTGGTGTGTGCAATGAGCTAGGGAGGAGTGTCACAAGTTTGAGTCCACTGTGGATAATTTAGTGAGCCCAACTCAAAATGTAAGTTTTTTAAAAAGCAATGGGGATATGGGTCCGTGGTAAAGTGCCCCTAGTTCAATAACAAGTACTGCCATAATTTTGTTATTTTAAAATATAAGATGTGGGATGGGAGATAGTGCAGATTTGTTTACAATCAAATTAAGTGGTTATCAGCTTGTAGGCAATTGTTAGAACAATATGAGGTTCCACTGAAACCTCATAGTAACCTCAAAGCAAATACCTTCAGTAGGAAGGAAAGTAAAACATGCAAAGGTTACCAGGACAGAAATATCAAACTGCAGGCAGGCAAGAAGAGAGGGTCAATGTTAGAAATCAGTCCTCTCCTGTCAATGATTCCTTGAGTGTAAGTGGATTTAGTTCTGCAACCTGAACAGAGGGGCTGATTTATGAAACTATGAAGTTCAATTATGAGCTGCCTCCTGAAGACTCACCTCACTGTGAGGACAGAGTGAGGCAATGGCACAGGGAGGGTGCTGTATGTTATGAAGGCCAAAGAGAGCAAGGGCAGCTGTACACACCTCAGCCAGACTCTAAGGACAGGCAGAGGTGAAGTCCAGTAATGACACGCCTTCAGCTCCTCAAGAGGATGTAACACCCAGCACACATCATGTCACACACCCATGCAGGGAAACACACATCAGGGATGGGAAGGCAGGAAAGATTAGTTCCCTGACAGCATGGGAACTGAGCACCTCAATTTCCAATATGCACAGGTTGCACTGCCAGCAAACTAACAGAGAAATACTAGATTGGAAAAACACTTCAGGCCAAGTGGGCCTAGCAAACATGGAGAGGTCGTGCCATGGAAGAGCAACAGAGCACATCTCCTCCTCAAGCACAGACATAACATTCTGGAAGGCAGATTCCATGTTAGGGCACAGCACAGGAACAAGTTCAGGAAGATTACAATAATATGTGGTTTCCTTTGAACCACAGTGGCGTGAGAGCAGAAACTGAGGACAGGAAGGGATTTGGAAAATCACAAATGAAAATACAGAGAAATTTTAAAATACACTTCTGAACACCTAGTAGGTTGATAAAACAGTAAAAGCCAAGTCAAGTCTAAATACCGTGAGATGGATAAAAATGGGAAAGCATCATGCCAAAATATGGGGGTACCTCGAAAGCAAACTAAGAAGAGAGTTTACAAGGAAAAAAATGAAAGTATAAAAATTGCAAAAAAATTATCTCAAGTAACTAGGAAATAAATAGACTAACTCATTCCAAAGTTAACAGGGGAAATAAAGAAGAGGACTAGAGAGTCTGAGAGAGAAAGAGAAGAAAAAGAAAAAGATAGCAAAGCAGAAATAACAGAATACATTATACAAATAACAGAATTCATTAATACAAAATATTAATGAAATAAGTATATTTTTGAAAAAGAAACAAAACCAACACATCTGTAAGTTGATTAACAAGTAGAAAGAAAGAAAATCCAAATGAATGCAATCAGCACTGAAGGGGAGAGCTCACATCCTTTTGCAGGACGAAAAGCCCTACAGGAAAGCAGCAAGAAGGAATGCATGCTGAGGGGCAGAGGAGGAGTCTTGGAGTGAGGAAAGGAACCACAGGCTCATGCACTTGCCCCAGGCCAGGACAGAAGAACCACAACCTCTGCTCAGACCAGCAATGTGCAAAGGGGAGGAATCTTTGGGAAGTTTCAAAAGAGGCATGAAGGCACCTTCCTGAAACTTCTACCCAGCAAGGTATTGAAAGACTGCAGAACAAGCACGTGAGATAAAGCAAGAACATGCATCCATATAGGACAGAGAGAAGAGAAGTTCTCATTGTTTACCGAGGACACAGGTAATATATATAATTCACACACAGGCACACACACACACACACACACACACAAATTGCTAAATTGATATTGCACTTTCAATAAAGTTGACAAATACAAAATAAGGATTCAAAAAGTTGAAGTATGCTGTAACCAAACAGCAAACTATCATAAAAATGAAGATGAATAACCCATTTATAATGGGTACAAAGCAATATGTAGTGATAAATTCAACCAGAAGGTTAAAGAAGTTACTGAGAATTAAAAATTTTCATTGGAAGAATGAATGCATTATAATATTTACACAACCAAAGGTCTGCGGATTTAATGAAATCACTGTATAAACTCTCCTTTTTCACAGAGAATAAACCATTTTAAAAATCATGTGAAAACACACACACATACACACACACTCACACACACACACACAAGAAAGGAAATAATGAGCAAAACCTACAAAGCAGGGAAAGCATAAGACCTTATTTCTAATTCTATCACAGAGCTGTACATAACTAAAATAGCACAGGACTTGGAAAATCTGGGTCATTTGGACAGTGGACAAGAACGGAAAGCCAGAAATGAACCTACTCATAAAGAGGGAATTGGTTTTGAAAAAGCATGTCACTACTGCCATGGAAACAGGGTAGTGATTCCAATAAAGAAGGTCGGGCTAGTCTCTCCGGATTTGCAGAGAAAGCAAGGTCGTGACCACAGACAGCCTAGTGAAGGTGGATCTGAACTTGACAGCAGCCCTGGGGAAGCCTCACCCCGGTCTCTCCCACAGGTACCTCAGTGACAGATGGAGTCCGGGGCCTCACTGGCCTCTCTGGACCCTACTCCAGGGTGGGAAGCTGCTCCTTGAGAGAGCTTTCAGGGGAGAGGCATTGTGGCCACATCAGGAACAGCCAGGTGTGTACCTCAGCCACTGGGGGGAGCAGGTGACAGTCACAGTAGAGGCAGCATCTCCCTCTGGACCCATGCCAAGCTCAACCTTCAGGTCAGGGCAAGAAATAACCCCCACCCTCCTCCTGGTGCTCACTCCTCTCCACAGCCCTGTTGACAGCGCAGGCAGTAGGCAGCTCAGGGCTCCGCACCCCCAGAGGTGAGGGAAGCCACAGCCTCTGCACCACCACCAGTAAGTTCACCAGAGCCTGCAAGAGCTTTGTACTGCTCCCACGTCCTGCAGGACAAGGCCTTCAGTGAGTTCCGATTTTCCCTTAGACTGTGGCTGACTATAATTTTCATAAGGCTTTTATAGGTCTGGAGAAAATTCTTATCCAAATGTCCTAATAAGAAATGGTTTTTTTTTTTTTTTGGGTGATTAGATGTCAATTTTAAGATCTCTAAACCTAGTCTCCTTAATACAGATGAGAGGTCATAAAACAATATTTTCTATGCTAATTTCTAAAACATGAACTCAGGATTTATTTCAAAGACTCCACTGTATTGTAGAATTTTGGCTTAAGGATATAGCAATATTCAAAGCAAATATCAACAATCTCATCATGCAAAACAGGATACTGACAACACTGTAATCAATGAATAGATTATTGAAAATATAAGGGAAAGTTTAATTCACTTATGAGGAAGAGAGTAAGACATGATAGAAAATAATGGTGAGCTTAATAAAGATTTGTTTAAATTGCCAATATGTGACCACTAAAAAGAACCAAGTAACAGTGACCTTCAGTGATACAGTATCATTCATGAACAGTTATCATTGTTGGTTTTGTGACAGATTAGGATGCTGTGAATCAGCATTTAAATTAAAGGCTGGCAGGAATTTCTGCCTCTGTCGCCTTCGTATTTTTGTAGAAATATGTCTCAAAATGCAGGCTACAGCCGTCCCTCCAAAGAAAAAAAGAAAGAAACAAAAATCAGGAAAATAAAAGAACATGAAACACGAGAAGAAAGGTGAGGAAACAAAAGCCAAGAGCAGGATCTGGGTTAAGACGTTTAATCAGTCACCAAGGTGACCAAATGGACTCAGAAAAGTAAAAGGAGGAGGAAAGCACATTCACACAGAGAAGACAAAAACACACATATTCTTACAGAAACTGACACAGTGGAAGAATAGTAGGAATCAAAGTCCATTGACTTGTAAATAAGGTGCAAAGCACCTGGGACTAGCCAGGGCATGTGAGTAGTGGACAGTGCACATCCTTGTCTTCACTCCTCACACTTCAGCAGGACCATTCTCTGGAGGCCTGGGCTGCTTGGCCCTGCTCCTGTGACAATGTCTGTGTGCTGCTGCATTCCATTAGGACATTCAGACTTTGTGAAGGAAAAACTCAGAAAACATGATAAGACACCATGGAAAATGTGATCAATGAACTGGAATTTTATAGAAAAACTTTATTGTTAAAGCCAACATTGAATCCCCTTTCCTGCCAAGATGTCTCTCTCTCTCTCTCTCTCTCTCTCTCTCTCTCTCTCTCTCTGTCACATACACACACACACACACACACACACACACACACACACACATTAAATAGGAACAAATATCGAGCCTGATCTTTCCATCCAACTTGCCCTTTTTATTGCAGAACATTTCATCAAGAATGAACAGAACATCAGGGCTCACAGGCTTCCTTCTCCTGGGTTTCCCTGGCCCATGCAACCTTCAGCTCCTACAAGCTGGGGCTTTCACTGCAGCCTACCTGGCTGCCCTGGTGGGGAATGGCCTCACCATCACCATCACCTCCCTGGACCCGGGCCTCCATTCGCCCATGTACCTCTTCCTGAGAAATCTGTCCCTCTCTGATATCTGCCTCATTTCTGCTGTGGTGCCCAAAGCTGTCACCAACTCTGTCACCCACTGCCATTCCATCTCATTCCTCGGCTGTGTTTCCCAGGTCTTCCTGGTGCCTTTCTCTGCAGTTGCAGAGCTGAGTCTCCTCACAGTGATGTCCATGGACTGCTATGCCGCCATCTGCCATCCCCTGCACTATGAAGCCATCATGAGGAGGGACACCTGTGTGCAGATGGTCACTCTGTCCTGGCTCAGCAGTGGCTTTGTATGTGCCATGCACACTGTGAGCACCTTTTCCTTTTCTTACTGTGGAAACCGTCAAATTCAGCAGTTCTTCTGTGACATTCTGCAGTTGTTGGTTATTTCTTGCTCCCATAACATGACTGCAGAAGTCGTGCTCATCTCCATAAGTGCCATCCTGGACACTGGCTGCTTTGCCTGCATTGTCGTCTCCTACATCTTCATCTTCTCCACCGTCAGGCAGATCCCATCCACAGCAGGACAGGCCAAAGCCTACTCCACCTGCCTCCCCCACCTGGCAGTGGTAGTGCTTCTCCTCTCCACTGCCTTCACTGCTTACCTGAAGCCCCTCCTAGGGTCCTCCTCCTCCACTGACCTGGTGCTCTCTGCGGTCTACATTGTGCTGCCCCCGTCCCTCAACCCAGTCATCTACAGCCTGAGGAACAAGGCCATGAAGGCAGGATTGGAGAAGCTGGTCACCGGGAAGCTCCTGACAAAGCAGTACATGCTCCTGTTCCTCCACGGATAGAGCAGATCCCTCTCCATGTTTGTGCATGTTCCAGGCTGCTCTAAGCTGGCCTGTTCTTGTCTCAGAGTTCCTGCAACGTTGGTGCTGATCGTGATCCAACTGGAGTGAAAGACGCTGACAGGTTATCACTGAAGGGGGGCCTGGTCTGACACACTGCAGTCCAGGAGAACTGCCAGAGGGGCACTGGGGGTCTGCCCCTCTTCCCATCATGCTCTCTTGTCTTCAACTTCTTGGATGAAATCATATATCTTGGGTTCAGATATTTTCAAGTTAGTTGTTTAAATGTCTTACTCAACTAAGGCTGTGGACTCTCTGGTGTCACTGATTGAAAGCCAAAGAGGAAACGTGCTCTGGGTGACCTCAAAGTCTCCTGGTAAATGGGCAGGAGGTCTGGACCTCCCTCACATAGTAGGAAACTCTTGATGATGTTGTGTTGTATCTTTGCCTTCATAGCAATTGTTTACTGAGTCATTTCTTGTACCTTTAGATGCAAAACAAACACCTAGTAAATAAAGTATCCCTCCAGCTAAAGAGCATATGTTAAATACCAATTGAGCAGGAGGCAGGTGTGACCTGGAGTCACATTCTTCACACACAGGTAGCTTTCCCACCACTATAGGGGCATATGCACTGGCCATGCCCCTTGGTCACAACTTGGTACACAATTTTGTGTTGAAGTAAATTATAAGAATTTCTTTAAAAATTTTTGTGCAAAAGTCATGACTATATTAAAACAATTCACTTTCTTAACACTTTGAAAATATATTTATTTTATTCCATTAACCACTGCATGGAACTACCAAGTGAAATTGTTAAATATGTGCTCATTAATATCTCTCTTTCATCACTGAACGTTCATATCTTTCCATTTACCTGCAGGGAAAATATGCTTCAATCCAAGCTCAGTTACTCCCAGCTCCTACCTGCAGAGAGAGAGAGATGGGAGGGGGAGAAGGGGGTGTATGGGGAGAGACAGAGAGAGAGAGAGAGAGAGAGAGAGAGAGAGAGAGAGAGAGAGAAAGAGAGAGAGAGATTATAACTGACCTTCTTCATTTTCTGTCTGATGACTTAAGATAAATAACAATATGTGGCAACAAAATTCTTCAAGGATACATCTTCATAAATGTTCATTGGAGAAAAAGGGAAGATTGAAGCATGCCTTCTGTTTTCCCTTTTATTATCTTAAGAGATCATGTTATCTTTTTGCTTTTATTATCTTATCAACATTCTATTTTTACATAAAACTACCATATGCTGTAGCAGACTTGCTGCTGAGTACCTACACAAAGGAGATGATATGAGTGTGCAGAAGGAGGTCAGCAGGACCACAGTCCTGCAGCTCCATTCAGGGTATATTAGAAATGGATGCCAGAGTGTCCACCGAACACTTGAGAAATGGGAAGGCCAAGGAGGTGCAGCCTCCAATTCCAACATCCAGGAAAGCTGAGGAATGAGGATAGAAGATACAAGGCCATCCTGGGAAACCTAGTAAGACCTTGAGTCACAATTAAAACTGCAAAGGTTGGGGGCCTGTTGCACAGCTCAGTGGAGAGTGCACTGAAGTTCAGTCCTCAGTGTCACCAAATGTATGATGAGTGGATGACAGTGCTGGTACATTTATAAACAGAATAAAACTGAGCCTCAGAAAGACAAGAATCTGCAGTCTGTGGCAGCGTGGGTGAAGCTGAAGGTCACTGTGCTTGGTGAAGTAGCCGGACCCAGACAAGCCAGCGCTGCTCAGTGCCTCACACTTGGAACAAAAACAGCTGCTTCACTGAGTGCAGAGCTGCAGGGTGGTCAGCAGAGGGTGGAGAGTGGGGTAGGAGGAAGGAGGGTGGCCCAGGGTGGTCAGTGGGTGCAGTTCCACAGGAGCAAAGATCTGCCCTGATACTCTGCAGCGACTATCGATGACAACGCTTGGAGGGGCTATTTCCAAAACCTGGAAGAAGGATTTTGGAAGTTTTCACTATAAACAAATGGCAAATATTTGAGGAATAGATGTGTCCATCCTGATTAAACATTATGCAATGTCAAGGAATGCACACATCACATGGTGCCTCAGAATATGTACAATGTCCTTTTAATGTATCAACCAAAGTAAATTTAATTCAACTACACTAAATAGGAGAATATTGTTTACTTTGACTTTGGGTGGTGCTGTAGGCTACTTTTAACCACTATTATTAGTCACTCATATCCTTGGTGCAGAAAGAAAGTTAAACATAGATGGAGAACTTTATCATCTTTAGATCTGTTGTAGGTCAGTGCAGGCGCGGTTTGGCCATTACTGGACTCATTTCAGGCTTCACATTGCACCTCAGATGTTGGTTCATTATCATATGTACAGATGCTCATGCTCATCGTGGAATCATATTCAATGCTGCTGAACACAGTGTGTGTTAACACACCCTAGTATCTCTCTGTGTCCATCTTCAGCACTCGACGCTTTGCTCACTCGGTGTCACATGGAAGCCAATCAGGACCCGAGTGTCCGTTTTCTTTCCCTCCTGCTGCCTCCGCACTTTGTCTTTCTAGAGATGCCACAGATTGCTCTAAGCCTCGGTGCTCAGGTCAGTTCTGATTCACTGCAGCCTCGGTCCCAGGGTTTGCAGGGCTGGCACCTTCTTGTCTCCATGCACCATGTCCCTGGGCACCTGGTCACTCACCAAGGGGCAGCATGGACCTCAGATTACTCAGTCAGCACATCTTACCAGTGTTCTGCATAGGGGTGAGCTGGTGATCTATAGAGTCTGAAAACCCTTTAACCCTAGCAGGTTTTCCAGATGAGACGTACATAAGATCATAGTTAAGGCTTTCAATTTTATAGTTTAGAAAATCCCATGGAAATCCTATCATTACTTTGAGACATACATTTATTGCATTTTGGAAGCCAACAATAAGCATGCACGGTTGTGAAATTCCCTACAAAGACACATGGTGTATGAATAAAATGTATCAAATGACGATGCATTTTATAGCAAATAAGAGAAACTAAGTAATTTAAGATATTAAACAGAAATTAATATATTACATTACATCATGTTTCCATTATGCTTATTCAAGACAGAGCATTACACTTTAAGCTTCCATTTTGGGGCTGCGGTTGTGGCTCAGCCGTAGAGTGCTTGCCTAGCACATGTGAGGCCCTGGGTTTGATCATCAGCACCACATAAAAATAAATAAATAAAGATATTGTGTCCAACTAAAATTTTTTTTTTTTTTAAAAAAAGCTTCCATGTGTTACCCTAGTTTAATTACACAGAACATGTGGATCCTAAGTATAGCATCTTGTTTGAGTTGTTTAAGTATAGGATGATAAATTGAATATAAAGCATATACTTTTTATCTTCAATATTTTACAAGGAGAAAACTGTGAGTTACATACAAAGTAAGCTTTTGATCAATGTAGACTTCGGATCTTTTAAATAATATGAAGAAAGAACTAAAGTTGAGCTCCAGCCTACTTTCCACAAAAGTTGAGGAAAATATGCTTCCTCCTTACTAACCATTTCTTACACAGTGTCAGCTGCAGGTGGGCATCCATTGGCACCATTAGTGTGGCCCATCCTGGCCAGAGCTGGGCTCATACTGCATGGACCATGACATCTCTTCCTATCTCCTGTTTCTAAATATCTGAAAAATCTTTGCCAAATAACCTATAATAAATTGCATTTATAATACATTGCACATAATACTAATTCCTTCTCAAGCAATCCATTCCATGACACCATTGTGAAACTTTAAATTTTATTGCAGCTAAATACTGATTTTGATGTAGACTATAATTTCATGTGAAGTCCACTTATGAACCTTTAGGTACAATAACAAAATCTTCATTTTTAAAAATTTTTATGTTGACCTTTTTTCCCATATTGCAAATTTCTCTTTTAAGTGACTGAAATTTTATTTTACTTTTTGAAAATTATTTTTTAATATTAATGCATGTTATAATTTCCCTACCTACATACTGGCTAGGATGTAAAGATTTCAGCAAATATGTTGATCATATTAATGACAATGAACATGTGTATCCTGAATTCAAGGGATTTAGAATTGGTTTAACCAGAAAATTTGAAGAAAAGCAGAAAACCTATCCTTGAATATTCTCAAACCTGCATCAAACAAGGCCCTTGTAACCCACTGACAAGCATGAGGAGCTGCTCCTCCCCACAGGAAAGTGCACACCCTGACGGTGAAGACAAGGGGTTTTGAGCTTGGCATTGGCCTAGACATTTTTGATGTCTAAATCTCCATTAAGCAAGTTTCTAAGCAGGGACTTGAGACTGTACAGATTGCTTGATTTTATAGGGGTCACCATTTACTCTTGGCCTCTCATTTTACCCAGAGGACCAAGTGACAAGCTCATGCCCCAGTGTTTAGAAACAAGCAAGCACAGTGTCTCTATAAATCTTATATTAATAATTCAAGTGCCGGGAAGGGACCCTCAGCAAATGATGTTTGTCACCCCTCAACTGTCATTGACTAGGGACCTTCTGTTGTACAGACACTGCAGCTGAAGCCACCGTCACACTGAATAGATTTATGGAGATTCTTCTCTGGGTGCTCTGTATGGTTTTAACTAATGTCTTCCCACATAATATCCATGAGCAGAAAATAAAAACTAAAGAAAAATAAGAGCTCCTGGAGCACTCCTGTGAGAAAGCATGGTCCCAAGGGGCAGGGGAAAGTGAGGCCTCGTGCTGGGTGCCCATGCCCTTATAGTGGGTGGTGTCTCTCTACAGGACTGGTCTTCAGCAGACTGGCTTCCTGTGCACCAGTGATCAGGGCTCTATGAAAAAGAATAGATAAGAGTCATAGGAAAGTGAATACATATAAAAGCATCCATGAACTTGGGAGAATTGTGGGGAGACACATGCACAGGGAAGGGAAGACACAAGCTGAGAAAAGATGCCTCTCAGTGAGCCTTCAGATCAATGATGTTTCTAGCACACATAGAACCAGCCTTAAATCACAGAATATAGCTGATGTCTTATAAAAAGCCCCCTTGTCAATAAAAGATCATATGACACACAAAGAAACAGGGAAATGTGTCTAGTTAAAGAAACAATACAAATCTACAAATACTAAAGACACCAACTCCAGATTTTCTAGAGAAAGATTTAATATCCATTGCTTTAAATACATTCAAAAAGCTAAAGGAAAATACTAAGAAAGAGTGAAAGCAAAAGAGAAAAATTACACCTGGAAAAAGTGAAAGTACCAACAATTATATAGAAATTGTAAAATAAAGGAAATGGAAAAATTCTGAAGACACAAGTCAGAAATGAATTGAAAATGTACTTAAGTGTTCAATATCAAACTCAAACTCACCAAAAGAAGAATCAAGAAACTGGAAGACAGTTAATTTGAAATTATTAAGTCTAACAAAAAGAAAATAAAAAAGTAAATATTCTTAGAAACTTACAAGATGATATCAGATTGTAGAGAAAGATTTGAGACCTTCTGTAAAAACATACAAAAATTATACATACTTAAATAAATATATATGTAAATATATCTGCAAATCCAAGACACTCAATGTACTCCAGGTAAAATAAATCTAAAGAGATGAAGACCAAGTGCCATTATTATCAAAGTGTCTAAAGCAAAGGCAAAGAAAATATTAAAAGGCACAAGAGAAAAGCAACTCATCACATGAAACTAATCCTCTAGAATATTACTGGTCAGTCTCTCAGTAGAAACTTTGCAAGAGTGGTTTGATATATTTAGCATTGGGAAAGAGAAACTAACAGATGAGAATTGTATATATGGCCAACTACTCATTAAAATAAGAGAGAAATAATGATATTCCAGAAACAATAAAAAGTAAGCAAGTTAATCAGCACTATAAATGTCCCACAAGAAATGGTTAAACTAAAATAAAAATGACAATAGACAGTGATATGTAGTCATATAAAAATAAAGTTCTCTGATAAAGGAAAATATAAAAGCTATTAATATTGTTATTTCAGTTGATTTCTCCACATTTAACTTTTCTTACAGTTTAGAACAAAAAACATCCAAATGATTTTAAGTTTGTTATTTGGGAGATAACATATTAATATGTAATTTGTGACATTGTTAATGTAGTAAGATGAAATCTAAGAAAGTAGAAATTTTGTGCATGATCAAAATTAAGTTTGTGACTTTTTAAAACAGAGTGTAATGAACCAAGATAAACTTAGGTTGATAGATATCATTCCCAAGTTAACCAGACACTCACACACTCACACACAACATGTATTTAGATTACTTAATAAAAAGGAGAAGTGAATCAAAATATGTCACTACAAATAATAATCAAACTCAAAGGACATCAATCAATAAATAAATAAAAATGAAAGAGCTCAAAGACACATAGAAAACAACAAGTGACAAGAAGAAGTCCTCTGTCATTAACATCATTAAATGTAATTGGATTAGATTTTCCAATCAAAATACACACATCAGTAAATTGAATTTTTAAATTTTTTTTGGTCCTGAGGATTGAACACAGGATCACTTAACCACTGAGCCACATTTCCAGCCCTATCAGAGACAGGGTCTCAACGAGTTGCTTAGTGCCTCACTTTTGCTGAAGCTAGTTTTTACCTTGAGATCCTCCTGTCTCTATCAAACAGCTAGAATTACAGGTGAGTGTTACTGCATTTGGTGAGCAAATTGGATTTTAAAAATAATACAACCTTTTACTGTCTCTTAGAATATCAACTCATATTTTAGTAAACACAAAGGCTAAAATTAAAAAGATAAAGAAATGCGTTACATTAAAAAAGCAACTGAAAGATACCAGGGTGCTCTAAAAATATCAGAATGCAAATTAATTCAAAGTCAAAAACTTCTAAAAATACAATGGCCATTACATAATGATAAAAGGTCATGCACATGTGGGATTATCAATCATGAGCACATATTCACCACATATCAGAGCTTCATGATAATTTGAGAAAAATGGCAGAAAGGAAAGGGAGAGACAGCTCTGAACTCATATTCATATACTTCAATACCCAATTGAATTTAACTAGAAGCTACAACAGAGAACAGATAGGAATATAGAAAACTAAAACAGCACCACATACCACCTGGACCTAACAGACCTCTATAGCACTCCACCCAGTGATAGGGAAGGGATAAACTTGAAATATGCATTGCAACTACATAGCAAAGACTAAAGAAAAATGATAAATACACAAATTTGTGTAAATTAACATTGTCTCATGAGAAAACAGGCAGTTAGAGAAGAAATTGCCATCACTATCAGCAAATTTCTGTATAAAAATGAAAATAAAAGCACAACAACACAAAAACTGAAAGGATGCCAAGAGACCAGTGGGAAAAGGAGATTTGTATTTGAATATACTCAGATTCAAAAAAGAAAGACTTCACATCAGTCAATTAACTTTACACATTGAAGACATAGAACAAGAAAAACAAATTAGACACAAACTTAGGAAAGAATGAAGTAATAGATTGAAAAAAATAAAGAAAAACTAAATAGAAAATCACAAAGAAAAATCAATGCAACTTTAACTTCATTCTTCAAAAGTTTAAAAGAATGACACCAAGCTCAGCAAAACAGCAAGATTGATTTCAAAATAAAATGAAAATTAAAGACCTGGGGATGGAGCTCAGAGATAAAGTGCCCGGGTTCAATACCCAGTATCATAAAAAGAACTTTAACAAAACTCTTACACAATAAAAGACAGAAAGTATATCCTAACTCATTTTTTGAGACTAGCATTACTTTATGCCAAGCCAAAGGGAAAAAAATATTAAACACAAAACAGATATCGCTGGTGAGTATTTTTAAAATCATACTCCTTGGAATTGACCTAAAAGAAGTAAAATCAGCATACTATAGTGAAACAGGCTCATCAATGTTTATAGCAGAGCAATTCACTCTGGCCAGTCATGGTCTAGCTCAGAAGCCTGTCAGTAGATGATGGATTAAGAAAATACAGTACAAACACACAATGGGGTTTGACTCAGTCATAAAGAGGAATGAGATCATGGCCCTTTCAGGTAAATGGATGAAACTAGTAAACATCATGCTAAGTGAAGAAGACAGACTCAGAAATCAAGGGTTGAGTGCTTTCCCTCATGTGTGGAAGAGTAGAATTAGGGAAAAATTTAGGAATCCCATCAACAAAGCAGGGAAATCAGTGGAATAGAGGAAAGGGGCTGAGGAAAAGGGAAGAAGGATGAGAAATGAGAAAAATGGTGGAATGAATTGATCAAATTGTCCTGTCTATATATATGAGTATATCAGTGAATTCTACCTTTATGGGTATCTATGAAGATCAATTTAAAAGATACATATATAGAAGGAGCATCAGAAGAGGGGAGGAAGGGGAATGAGGGAGGGAGGAAAGGAGGGAAAGAGGAGGCACTGGGGACTGGATTAGAGTAAATTATGTTCCATGCTTGTATGACTGTGTCATAATAAACCCCAACATAGGAATAACTAAATTGTACTCATAAAACATTGAAGAATGCTTAATAATATGCTTCGTAGTTTAAAAGCACATGGAAAGTGTTACACAGCATAAATAACTGGCACTTATCCCTAAATGCAAGAGTTTCAATGCCCATACACAAACATAATCTATCATTTCACCATACATGCTAGCAGGAATAAGGGAGAAAAATCACTGATGATCTTCTCCCCTGGTGGAGAAGAGGCACTCTGTAAAACTCATTATAGTTTCATGATAGGCTATTAAACTGGAAATTGAAGGAAATGGGAATCCACTTAGGGAAACAATAGGAACAGGGAAAGAATTTGAATAGCAGGAATAATAAGAAGGATACTACCTCTGAACAGTCAGAGTCTTACAGTAAATCTCAAAGCAAAGACAATGACCAATGATGAATGTCTGAAAGTTTCTTTCTAATATCAGAACAAGAAAAATTACCTACTTTCACTACTTTCATTTAATGAAGAACTGTATGTCACAGCCAGAATAATGAATTAAATAAAAATAAATAAAAGACATCTAACAAAATAACTGACAAAATTTTAATTTACCAATAGCATGATCTTATCTGTTTAAAAAAATCATGAAGTTTTCCCAATAAACTGCTATAATTAATAAATGAGTGCAGCTAAGATGCAGAATTCAAAATCATAGAAATAAGACAGTGATGTCTATAACATAACCATGAGCAATTGGAAGAGATAAAAAAAACAATTCCATTGGTAGTAGCAACAAAAAGAATAAACACGATTGTCTATGGCTCTGATTTCCTTCCAATGTGGATTTGAGGTCTCTCTCTTGACAGTGGCCAGAGGCCAAGGTGGGCACTCCCTGGAGGAGCTGACTGGGCAACATCAGGTTCAGGTGTGTCAGACAGAGGGCAGAGAAGGAAGTGAAAGCCCAGCACACGACACAGAAGAAATGTACTGCTCTCCTATGCTCATGTCCCAGAGATGTCAGAGGTGACAACTCAGAGTTGGAGGTGACAGGGAGAAAGAGTTAAGTTTGGGGAGAGAAACCATGGGACTCTGCCTTCACCAAGATCCACAGGCGTTATCTGTAGGCTTTCTAAGTGAACTAGCTAATGTAAAGAAAACTCAGCAAAGGGGGCACTTGTATACTTCACTGAGGTGCTGGCCAGCTGGCCAGCAGCTGCAGGGGTGTTGGATTTGTGCTCATTAAGATGGGAAACCAGCTGCCTCATCTCCACAGCAACATGAGAAAAGCTCGCTTCACTCAGGTCAAAGGCGGTGGGTACAGCTGGGCTTCAAACCACTTAAGTGGGGTCTGTAAATGGACCTCAAGGGAAGCAACTCTAATAATCAAGGACATGACAATAAAACATTCAGGAATTAACTTGGACAAGGAGGTGACAGGCTCGTGTACAGAAAATTACAAAACACTGCAAAAAGAAGTCACAGTAGGCACTGATGAATGGAAAGGTATTCCACACATAGGCAGTTGAAGACTTGAGCATTCAGAAACCTGATAGAGATGTTCAAGTGACTTAAAGATATTTCATAGCTGAGATACACAGAGAAATCATGCAGAGTTCAAATAATAATAAATGTTGGAGAGGAAGTGAGGAAAGGAACACATTTACACTGTTGGTGGGACTGTAAATTAGTATAACAACAATGGGAGTCAGTATGGAGGTTCCATGAAAGTCTGGGCATGGAGCCACCATTTGACCCAACTATACCACTCCCCAGTATTTATAAAGAATTAAAGTCATCAGACTACAGGGATACATGCAGACCCATGTTTATAGCAGCACAATTCAAAACAGCTTCCAACTATGGAACCAGCCTAGGTGTCCATCCATGGAAGAATGGATAAAGAAAATGTGTTGTATGTATACAATGATGTTTTACTCAGCCATTAAAAACAATGAAATTGTGTTATTTGCAGGAAAATGAATGAAACTTGAGATCATTATGTTAAGTAAAATAAGTCAAACTCGGAAGGTCAAGTGTATAAGTGGAAGTAGACCAAAAAAAAAAAAAAAAAAGAAAGAAAAAATGGGGAGTCACCTAAAAATAGAAATGAGATCAGTAGAGTAAAGTTTGCATGGGGAGGGAGGAGGGGAGGAAAAAGGAAAGTACTTAGGAGTGATATTGGCCAATTATATTATTATAGTGTGTGCATGTGTGAATATGTAACAATGTGTCCCACTAGAATGCAAAACTATAATGCACAAAAAATGCACACACAAAAGAACAGTAAATAATATAAAGTCAAACACAATCCTAATATATAAAAGTATATTTAAAACACCTTATAAACAATTGGATTAATATATTATTTTAAAATATAAAACATTCTTTGGTCTTATTTGAGAGAAGACATATATCATAAGGAAATAGATAAAGAGGACATCAGTGCTTCACAAGCCTAAAGTGAATGAACATCAAAAAAAAAATAACAGAAGAATGTTATACATGTAGAAATATGTGAAAAGACACATTCGTATTAATAGAAAGTGAAATGAATGACAGCATTCAAAACTTTTTTTTCTTTCAGGGACTAGGGATATACCTAAGTAGATTAAATGTTTGCCTTACATGCACAAGGCCCTTGGTTCAATCCCCAGCACCACTAAACAAACAAGCAAACAAACCAAAACCCCTTTTAAAAATGCAGTTATAATACAAACAACTTCTGAAATATTAGTATGAGGATTAACAGTGGTATATGGACAACCAGATTTCTACATGCAGAATAGCACTGAAAATTCCCAGCACTTCCTTGATGTACCAACTGAACTGTATTAAAGACTTTAACATAAGGCTGGATACTACTCCAGCAAAATAACCGGGGGGTGACAAACAACTTGTGTAGATTGATACAGCAGGAGAGGGAGCCCTTTGTAGGACAGGAGCAGTATGTATACATTCCACACAGCTTATCTAATTAACATAAACTAGATACAGCAGTCAACCAATCAGGAATCTCCACACTTCATGGCTCACTGGCGTTACTTCACAAACCACTCCTTCTGGCATTTTGCCAGGTGCCATCCTGACTTGTTTACAGACTCTAACATTTCCCCCTTTTTTAAAATTTAAATAATGACCATAGTGGTTTTTACACAACCACCATAAATAACCTGCTACAAACAGAAAGGGAGGATACAAAATGCCACAATACCAAGCCACTTGATGGCTCCATGTAAGAAGCCCTTGGAAAAATTATACCAGCAATGACACCGTTTGAAAAGATACTGAGTTACAATTTGTTGTAGATTACAGTTTGTTGTCTCAGTCCAGGTAAAGCAGTGTTTCAATAGATTAACTCACAGTCCAGGTAAATCACAGTCCAGGTAAGTTCTGCAGGAAGCTAGCTTGATCCGAAGTCTCGTCTATTTCTTAGCCGAAGTCTCGTCCGGTTTTCAGAAACACTGGAAATTCTTTCACCCTCGTCCTCACCGGCACTGGGATGAAGGCAGGAATTCTGGCAATGATGCTAAAGAAAATCCTGTAGCATTCCACTAAGAAAACAACCTTCTGAACAATTTAGTATATTATCTCAAGGTTTTTTTCAATTGAAATAAGCCTTAATAGTGCTCATTACTCATCAGCCTCCAGGTGTGGGAGAACCATTGTAGTTATTGACATTGGAAATGATCAAACTTCAGGGATGCCAGTAGCATCTTCTGCCAGCTGTAGCATCCCGGGCTGCCCCAGATGGCCCAGGGGAGAGTCTGGGGAGTGTCCCGGACTCAAACTGCCACTGGGCTCAGGGAGCAAGAGCCTGCGAGACTGTGCCTCCAGGTCAGGTCTAGATTTGGGCTCTCGCAGTGGTGTCCTCCTCCCCCGGGCAGGGGGGCAAGGAAGAGCTGCCTGCCGCTGCTTGGAAAGCCCTTGCTGTGCCATGACTGGCTCGCACACGTGGCGGCCACTGCACCGATTCACGCACCCTCCAGTAACAAAAAGTATTTAGTAGTAGCCTTTTGCTGCAACTTTTTTCCTGATAATCTTTCTTCTTCTGAACTTTCTTTTTCTTTCTGACTAGAGTTCCTGGGATTCCATCAACACATGCCCTAACTGCTCTTGGTTCCACTGGGGTGCCTCCTTCCCTTAGTAATTTACTTTTCACCCCTTCCATATTTTCATCACAATGATAATACAGCATTTCAAGACAAAACAAGACACAAACATACTGTATCAATATTCTCCATTTTCTCAAAATGGCCATTCTTCCTCTCGCCCTATCTGCCTAGGGATGTGCAGATTTGCTCGTGTCCTATCTATGGATGGGCAGCTTTTTTTTTTTTTTTTTCTTCACTTACCCCCGAGTGTACAGGGCTCCCCGTAATGGGCCACCATCTGCCCGAGTCCAGCTGCAGCAAAATAACCAGGGGGTGACAAACAACTTGTGTAGATTGATACAGCAAGAGAGGGAACCCTTTATTGTAGGACAGGAGCAGTATTTATACATTCCACACAGCTTATCTAATTAACATAAACTAGATACAGCAGTCAACCAATCAGGAATCTCCACACTTAATGGCCCACTGGCGTTACTTCACAAACCACTCCCCCTGGCATTTTGCCAGGCACCATCCTGACTTGTTTACAGACTCTAACAAGGGAATCCCACTCTCACAGCTCTACCTCCCAGAGTACTGGAAGTACTAGGAAGAAGTATCATAAAAGAAAAAGGAATAAAAATCATCCTAATCAAAAAGAAAGATATAAAATGATTTCTATTTGTGGATAACATAATTTATATGTAGAACATTTCAAAGGCACCAAAAAAATTAGAACTAATAAATAAATTCAGGAAAGTGCATGATACAAAATCAACATACCATGGTGGAATGAGATGGACATCATTATCCTAGGTACATGTATGAAGACATGAATGGTGTGACTCTACTTTGTGTACCACCAACGAAATGAAGAATTTTGCTCCTTTTGTATACTATGAACTGAAATGCATTCTGCTGTTATGTATAACAAATTAGAACAAATTAATTAATTAATTTCAAAAAATTGGAAAAAAATCAACATACAAAAGTCAGTAGTACTTCTCTACACAAATAATTACCAAGGAGAAAAGGAAATCAAGAGAATAACCACACATTTGATTGCATAAAAATAACTGTAAAAATCAATTAAGCAAGGAAGTGAAAGATTTGTACACTCAAAACTAAGCATTGGTGAAAAAAAGTAAAGAAGGCATAAATAAATGGAAATATACCATATGTTCATTGTTATTATATGGAATTTATATGGTTAAAATATCCATGCTATCCGAATAAATGTAGATTTGATGGAGTCTTTATTAAATCTCAGAAACATTCCTCACAAAAAAATGGAAAAATTTTTTTTGAGCCACAAAAATTTGAAATGTTCATAATGATGCTGAGAAAGAAAAACAAAGTCGGAGGCATTACACTTTCTAATTTAAGATATTTTTACAAAGCCATAGCAATCTACAGTATAACACAGACACAGAACTAGGAACCTAAATAAATGGAACAGAGAGCTAAGAAATCATCCAAATATATGTGGTTAGGTAGAAAGAATCTCAACAAGGGCACCAAGAAGGCACATTGAGAAAGAGGAGTCTCTTCCAGACATTGCTGAGTAAAAAGGAATATCCACAAGTGAAAGGATGAAACTGGCTTCTTTTCTTACATCATATGTATAATTATCTTTAAATGGATAAGTGACATAAAAGTAAGGCCTGAAACTATCAAACTTCTGGAGACGAGCTTAAGGGAAAATATTTTCAACACTGGTCTTCATGGTGAGATTTTTGGATTCCAGCCCTGGAAAGCTGCAGAGAGCCTGCACTCAGTGCAAGCACTTCTAAACCCCTCTGGGCATAGTTAGTGGACCACACAGGACATAGGCACAATAATGAGCAAATCATAGAGATAAGCAATGGTTGGAAAAATGAGGGAAAGTTTTGGAATCTGTCAAATGAATTTTTTGAAGAATACTCATGAGACTCATTAAGCTAAGGAGATGGCAGATAACCTCTGGGAGCTCATCTTCAGAGTTCTGCCTCCTGAACATCCCTCCCACAGGAACCCTGGTGCACCTAGCAAGCAATACCCAGAGGCATCTGATGTAAGCCCTCAGGTGTCTGATGCAGGCAGTATCTTTGGGGAAATTAGGTGGCCAAAAAAACTGGGAAAATTAGTGCCCCAAAGCATGTTGCAAGAGCAATGTGCCACAAAAGAAGAGAAAGTACTGAAGGTGTTGGGCTAATTGTGCTGCCAGAGGGAGAACTCAGCTCCTGGCATGAAGAGGCAGCACTTCACATGCTTCTGTGAGAGAATTATGCTTACCTTAACATGAATAATTTTTCAAATCATGTGAAACTAAAACTTTGATAGTTTAATCTTTTCGAAAGATGTTTTTGATTGGCAAATCTTCCCTTTGAAAAATTAATCTAGAGGGATGACTTATTAGATAATTCTAGAAAACATTTCAAGAGTTTACAGTAATCTGTCTCAAACTCTTTTGAAGAACTGAAGAGAAAGTAGCCCTCCCAAACTTCATTCTGAGAAGGCAATCATTGCCCTGAAACCACAAGGAAGGACATAACAAGAAAAGAAAACTAAAGATCCATATCCCCAAAAGACCAGTAATATAAAAATCCTGGGAAAAAAAGCAAATTGAATTGGACAGCACATTAAAATAATCATACACTTAAGCAAGTGGTATTTATAAATGGGATGCAAGGGTGGTGCAACTTGCATCAATCAATCAATGCAATACATCAATTAACCAAATGAAGAACAAAAACCATGATCAATGGAGAGATTGAAATCAGTGCATCTAAGATCAGGGATAAGGCAAGGTCCCCTCTCTCAGCCCTAGTATTCAACAGAACACTAGGATGTTACATTCTATCCAGAGGAAAGAGATATGAAGAAGAAGCAGGAGACATTCAGATACATTAGCACATTTACCACTTCACATAGTTATCATTATTTTTTTTATGTCTGTGGTGAAAAAATTTAGGATCTTCCCTCTGCAACCATCAAGTATACAATGCCCTGGAGTGTAGTCTACATGCTGGGCAGTAGCTGACCAGCACTTATTGACCCTAGCCAACCTCAATCCATTTCTGCCCCACATAATTCTGTGGGCTCAAAATTTCCAGAGTTCACATTCTAAGAGCCTTAGTATGATTATCATTTTGTTATGTAGTACACATATGCCTCCTATATACCTGAAATATATATATCTTATATAGATGACATATACATACCACATATATATGTATATCATCATACAAAGTAGATGTAAGCAAATTTTGTTGTTTCATTATACCTCTATAATATAAAAATAATACCACTCTGAATATTCTTTTTAATAGTACTCTTTGTTTTTCTTTATTTCTGCTTATTTAACCCAGGGAATTAAACTGAACTATGTTCATAGCAGTTTTAATTTTTTAACTTGAGCCATGGTCTTGCTACATTGCCCAGGCTGGCTTAGAACTTGAGATTCTCCTGACTTGGGTTCCTTGTGATGAATCCAGCCTCATTCCATTTTAAGATTGGGAGCCATCTCATCACAAAGTCATGAAAAGTTAATTTCTGTTTTACTATAAATTACTGCAATTTATAAACTTATATGGGATTCCTGCCCATGCGTTGAACTCACCCATGCCTGACTTTCCCTGACCAGATAACAACCCTCTCTAAAACCTCAGTAATGCCTCATAAATTCTGATGTTGGGGTCAAAATTTATTCCCTACTTTGAAATGTTAATCTATGTAGATTATTAACTTACTGTCTTCCTTTGTATTATGCTTGTCAAAATTCTGTTACCTATAAGTTCTCACAACACATGCTTTGCAACTTTTTGTGCTATAAAACTGTGGTCCTAGAGAGCTGGGGGCTACTCTCTAGCCCGGGGTTTTGGAAGAGATAGTCCTGGCCAGTTCCTGTGTACACAAAGATAAGCTTGCTTTAATTTGACTCACAATTCAAGTTGGTGGTCTTTTCTTTGCATCGTGGTTTAACACTGGGTCACTGGGATTACAGTTGTGCACCATCACACCAGGCCTCAACTACACCCTCAAAGTGAGAGAAACTATTTTAACTCCTTACAGTTGATATATTCTTTAAAGTCACCGCAAATGCTGAATTAGTAAATACTGTCCCATTGCTCTGATGAGAAATGCAGTTAGGCCCCAACAACCCTGATCAAAATGAATTGCAGCCTTTTCACCAACCCCACAGACCCTGTTCTGGGAACAGAGCTATTGTTCAATGCACCCTGTGGGTTCTTTCATCAGCTCTGAGATCATCACCACCAACGCTGTGACACAAACCACTCAAAGCTCCTCACACACATGTATTCTCCTAGTAAGACATATCAGAAACTAAGGGTTCTCAGGGACACGGGACAACACCTAACACCATACCTTGGGGGCATTTTGAACAGCAAAGCACCAAGAGCAGAATTATGACAGTAGCGATACAGGACTTTGACAGAGAAGCGGACATTAGTGTATGAACTGAGAGCCCAAAAAAGAAGGCAGAGTTCTGCTCCATCCTTCCTAAAACAGGAGTGTGCATTGGGCGTAACTCAAATAGTGCACTGTTGCTGCATTTTAGGAATGGTCCTTAAGGGTTGCAAGTACAGAGTCTGTGGTCACATTTGTGGGAAAATCACAATGAGCAAGCTCACCAACACAGAATATGAGAAGAAGAAAATTCACCTGTATGTGGTCTGATTTAAAGAAGTCTGATAAATAAAATTATAAATCTAGGACAAGAAATTGTCTCAAATAAACTGACAGGATAAATTAGGGAAATTACATGCACCACAAATGTACCATTAAAAATTCACCATTAATTTCAAAAGAAAGAAAACATAGAGATTGAAATAAAAAGAATGTATAGAACACATTATAAATATAAACCCTAAAACTCACCAAAACAATCTGTTAGGACAAACAGCTAATTTAAAGAAATTGGAGGATACAAAATCAACACTCAAATTTTATAATTTGCACTAACAATGACTAATCAAAAAAGGAAACCAAGAAAGCGATTCCATTCAATTTTGTATCAAAATATATAAAATACATGTAATCAAAAGCTTAAAGATTCTTACATGAAAATATAATAAAAAATGCCAAAATAAATATATATATATAAGTATGTAGAATGATGTTTTGTGTCTAGGATAAGAAGTGTTAATGTTATTAAAATATCTAGTTCCTTAAATGTTCTACAGCTTCAATGCAATCATTGTCAAAAATTGTAGCCCTCTTTTCCTTTCAGAAAGAAAAAAGTATTGTAAAATTCATGTAGAATGCAGCTGTCCTGAAAAGGTAAAATAGTCTTGAAATGAACTGACCAAAATTAAAGGCCTCACACTCTGGTTTCCAAGACAGGACCTTGACAGAGAAGAGGACACTAGTGTATAAATTGAGTGTATAATTGAGGTTCTGGAGTTGGATGAATTGATTAGACCTAAAGTTACTAGCTCTCCTACTGGTACTATGGAGATTACTGATAATCCATGGTGTGAACTGTTTAAAGAGATGAACAGTTTAAAGAGATTTTGAAGTAAATGAATTTGATGCTCCCAATTCACCACTTGTAAAAATCAAGGCATGGGCTTTTTGTAGGCTTTCTGTCCTGGATCCAGAGCCCAGGTTTTTGTGCTATGCAGAAGCTGAAAACAAACCACAGGGAGAATGCTGAGAACTCGGAAAGCCAAGAAATGTGCTGAACCATTTAGACCATTTACCTACTACCTGCCGAGATCCAACATGGCGGCGGACACAGAGAGATCAATTCTCTGACCTCTTCAGCTGCGCAGGCAAAGGGAGTCTTAAACCGCCTGAATGCTGTTTGTTCAGGATCACTAGGCAATGCTGGGCTGATGTGGTCCTGGGATGAACAGTCTGCACCCTTCAGAACACACACCAAGTCTGGAGCAGGTGAATTCAGGCTCCCGTATGCCTGCCTCTGCCAGCCAAACAGCCATGACTCTGCGCTACAAATGCTCCCGCTGAGTAGAGAAACAACTTGTCAGTTCCTCCGTGAACCTTTTGAGGTGATACCAACCGAGCCTTCATAGGCAGTGGGCCCAGGATTGAGACAGAACCTGGGAGAGCCAGACTGGACCGACCCTTCACATTGGACACCCGGCAAAGGAAAAAAACGGCCGCCCTTCGCATTGGACACCACCATGGAAGAGAACTGAGGTCACAGAATTTGGCGGAGGGGATAGCTTCATTGAAACTGGTATCTGCAGGTGTGTGACCCCCGGGCGCCTCCTCTCCACACAGCGGGGAAACATCAAGCTCTCCCGTGAGTGTGATTGTCAGACCGAGGGAATCACAAGTGGCACAAGACCCACAGCTACTGCTCCCACCAGCGCTGACAACCAAGGTCTCTTACACCAGCACCTGGGGGCATGGCTACCAGAGGGCAGGCAGAATAAGTTGACAGCTCCCAGCCCATGCTCCACAACCTTAGGGTCTGGGGGAATGGCAAACAGAGAGAGTGTGCCCAGTCATTCAAGAAAATATTGCTCCTGGTAGCGGCTGACCCGGCGTGTAGCCAGTTTTGTGATGAATGTCACAGGTGAGTGGGGCCTGGCTGGAGGAAAAGCGGGGAAGTGACTGGAGACCAGGAAAGACCCTGGGCGCCCAGGATTAGAGAGCCACCCAGTGGGGGAGGAGGAGCCGCCTCACAGAGATTGGTTCCTGCGTATTGAGAGGAAAAACTTGGCCTGTTGGGCATAGCCCCACCTACTGGAAGAGAAGTTAATCGAACTCTAAGACTGCATTTTTAAAATTTATTTTTATTTTTATTTTTAAAATTTTTTAATTTTAATTTTAATTTTTTTTGGCTTTTCATTTTCCTTATTCCCCTTTTCTTGAATTCTACCTGTTTACTCTCATTCTCTTTAGCGACTTCTTCCCTCCCATTCTAATACCTTTCTTTCCAAGCATTATGATGCTGTTTATATGTAATTTACTAAATGTGTTTAGGTAAATGTTCCGAGGCATTATATAGTGCTACCCATTTCCTAGCTACCCCAAATACTCCGGATTATTCTCCTGTTAATATCCCTTGTCAGTGAGCAATCTTCCAAGGTTGCCAAGATATACCAACCTCTGTACCATCACATCACTCGACCTAAACATAAGTCCCAAGACCAAATCACAGATTGCTATATGCCATCAGAATCCATATGCATTTTATGAAACGAATGAATCTGCTTTAAAGTGCAACAAAATTCATCATCTCTAGTCATAGTCTCCCATCACAAAGGAGAGACTCCAGAGATACACAAAACCAAAATAAATTTATAGGAGTAAACAGTAACTCAGCAGTCAAACAGAACCGGAAGTAACATAAGCAGCATGAAAAATCAAGGAAGAAAAGGAGTACAAACAATGCAGGACAGCCTAAATCTACAGGAGAACCTAGAGGCATCAGAAAAATGGTCAAATAAAGAACTCAAGGAATACCTTATACACGTGGAATGGAATCTTAAAGAGGACATGAGACAGCAAATTCAAACAATGAAAGAACACATTGAAAATGAATTACATAAACAGATTCAAGAAGCAAATAAGCAACTTTACCAGGAGATAGAGATTATAAAAACAATCAAACAATAATCCTAGAAATGAAGGAAACTATAAACTAAATTAAAAACTCAAATGAGAGTATCACTAGCAGAGTGGAGCAAGTAGAAGTCAGAATGTCAGAAAATGAAGACAAAATATATCATCTTGAAAAGAGTCTAGCCAACTCAGAAAGGCTGGTAAGAAACCATGAGATAAACATCCAAGAGATATGGGATAAAATAAAAAAAAACAAACTTAAGAGTCATCAGGATAGAGGAAGGTATAGAGGTCCAAACCAAGGCAATGAGCAAAAGAGAAAGGTGGCAGATTACATTCAGGAGTAAACCCATAAGGTTAATGGCTGATTTTTCATCACAGACACTGAAAGCGAGAAGATCCTGGAACAACATATTTCAAACACCGAAAGACAAAGGATGCCAACCAAGAATTTTGTATCCAGCAAAAGTAAGCTTCAGTATGACAACGAAATAAAAATATTTCACGACAAACAAAAGTTTAAAGAATTCGCAGTCAGAAAACCAGCATTGCAAAGCATCTTGAGCAAAATACTACACGAGGAAGAAATGAAAAACAACAACCAAAACCAACAGTGGGAAGTACCTCAGGAAAGCAAGAGAGTGTGTGTGTGGGAAAAGCTAATCATGGAGAAACAAACCAAATTATAAAAAAAAGCAAAATAATCAAACATGACTGGAAGTACAAAACATATATAAATAGTAACCCTAAATGTTAATGGCTTAAACTCACCAATAAAACAACATAGGCTGGTAAGTGAATTTAAAAAACAGATCCAACAATATGCTGCCTTCAGGTGACACATCTGATTGAAAAAGATATACACAGGCTGAAGGTGAAAGGTTGGGAAAAATCATACCACAAACACAGTCCTCGGAAGCCAGCAGGGGTGGCCATCCTCATATCGAATAAAATCGACTTCAAGACTAAGTTAATCAAAAGGGAAAAGGAAGGACATTATATACTGTTAAAGGAACCATTCACCAACAAGACATAACAATTATCAATATTTATGCACCAAATAATCGTGTGCTGCAACATTCATAAAACAAACTCTCCTCAAGTTCAAGAATCAAATAGACCACAACACAATAATTATGGGTGACTTCAACACACCTCTCTCACCATTGGACAGATCCTCCAAACAAAAGTTGAATAAAGAAACTATAGAAACTATAGAACTCAATAACACAATCAATAACCTAGACTTAACTGACATATATAGAATATATCAACCATCATCAAGGGGATATACTTTTTTCTCAGCACAACATCGATTGTTCTCAAAAATAGACTATATATTATGCCATAGGTCAATCCTTAGTAAATATAAAGGTGTGGAGATAATACCATGCATGTTATCTGATCATAATAGAATGAAACTGGAAATCAATGATAAAAGAAGAAAGAAAAAATCCTACATTACTTGGAAAATGAACAATATGTTACTGAATGATCAATGGGTTACAGAAGACATAAAGGAAAAAATCAAAACATTCTTAGAGATAAATGAAAACACAGACACAGCATATCGAAATTTATGGGACACAATGAAAGCAGTTCTTAGAGGGAAATTCATTGCCTGGAGGTCATTCCTCAAAAAAAGAAAAAAACAAATAAATGAGCTCAAACATCATCTCAAAACCTAGAAAAGGAAGAGCAAAACAACAGCAAATGTAGCAGAAGGCAAGAAATAATTAAAATCAGAGCAGAAATCAACAAAATTGAAACAAAAGAAACTATTGAAAAAATTGACAAAACTAAAAGTTGGTTCTTTGAAAAAATAAATAAGATCAACATACCCTTAGCCATGCTAATGAAGAGAAGAAGAGAGAGATCTTAAATTACTAACATACGGGATGAAAAGGCAATATCACAACAGATGCTAGAGAAATACAGAAGAAAATTAGAAATTATTTTGAAACCCCATATTCCAATAAAATAGAAGATAGTGAAGACTTTGATAAATTTCTTAAGTAATATGATTTGCCCAGATTGAGTCAGGAGGATACACACAATTTAAACAGACCAATATCAATGGAGGAAATAGAAGAAGCCATCAAAAACTACCAACCAAGAATAGCCCTGGACTCAATGGGTATAGAGCAGAGTTTTCCAAAACCTTTAAAGAAGAATTAATACCAATACTTTTCAAGTTATTTCAGAAAATAGAAATAGAGGGAGCTCTTCCAAATTCATTCTATGAGGCCAACATCACCCTGATTCTGAAACTAGACAAAGACACTTAAAAGAAAGAAAACTACAGACCAATATCTCTAATGAACTTAGATGAAAAAATCCTCAATAAAATTCTGGAAAATCGGATACAATAACACATCAAAAAAATTGTGAACCCTGATCAAGTAGGATGATGTATGCAAGTTTGGTTCAATATACGGAAATCAATAAATGTTATTCACCACATCAATAGACTTAAAGATAAGAACCATATGATCTTCTCGATAGACACAGAAAAAACATTCAACAAAGTACA
Organism: Callospermophilus lateralis; assembly: GCF_048772815.1. Taxonomy (NCBI): domain Eukaryota; kingdom Metazoa; phylum Chordata; class Mammalia; order Rodentia; family Sciuridae; genus Callospermophilus; species Callospermophilus lateralis. The sequence continues at coordinate 11,243,214 of NC_135309.1, read as the reverse complement.
GCATCCCTTTATGTTCAAAACACTAGAAAAATTAGGGATAACAGGAACTTACCTCAACATTGTAAAAGCTGTCTATGCTAAGCCTCAGGCTAGCATCATTCTGAATGGAGAAAAATTAAAGGCATTCCCTCTAAAATCTGGAACAAGATAGGGATGCCTTCTCTCACCACTTCGATTCAATATAGTTCTTGAAATACTGGCCAGAGCAATTAGACAGTTGAAAGAAATTAAATGCATAAAGATAGGAAAAGGAGAACTTAAATTAGCACTATTTGCTGATGACATGATCCTATACCTAGCAGACCCAAAAGGTTCTACAAAGAAACTACTAAAGATAATAAATGAATTCAGCAATGTGGCAGGATATAAAATCAACATGCATAAATCAAAGGCATTCCTGTATATCAGTGAGAAATCTTCAGAAATGGAAATGATGACAACCACCCCATTCACAATATCCTCAAAAAGAAAAATACTTGGTAATCAACCTAACAAAAGAGGTGACAGATTTATACAATGGAAACTACATAACCCTAAAGAGAGAAATAGAAGATCTTAGAAGATAAAAAAATATACCCTGTTCATGGATAGGCAGAACTAGCATCATCAAAATGGTGATATTACCAAAAAGTTCTCTATGGGTTTAATGCAATGCCAATCAAAATCCCAAAGGCATTTCTTCTAGAAATAGATAAAGCAATCATGAAATTCATCTGCAAAAATAAAAGACTCAGAATAGCAAAAGCAATTCTAAGCAGGAAGAGTGAAACAGGTGGTATAGTGATACCAGACTTCAAATGATACTACAGAGCAATAGTAACAAAAACAGCATGGTACTGGTACCAAAACAGACAGGTGGACCAGTGGTACAGAATTGAGGACACAGAGACCAATCCACAAAATTACAACTAACTTATATTTGACAAAGTTGCTAAAAGCATGCAATGAAGAAAGGATAGCATCTTCAACAAATGGTGCTGGGAAAACTGGAAATCCATATGCAACAAAATGAATCTGAATCTCTTTCTCTCACCATGCACAAAAATTAACTCAAAATGGATCAAGGAGCTTGATATCAAAACAGAGACTCTGCGTCTATAGAAGAAAAAGTTTGCTCTTATCTACATATTGTGGGGTCAGGCTCCAAATTCCTTAATAGGACACTCATAGCACAAGAGTTAAAAACAAGAATCAATAAATGGGACTTACTCAAACTAAAAAGTTTTTTCTCAGCAAGAGAAGCAATAAGAGAGGTAAATAGAGAGCCTATATCCTGGGAATAATTTTTTTATTCCTCACACTTAAGATAGAGCCCTAATATCCAGAGTATACAAAGAACTCAAAAAATTAAACAATAAAAAAAGAAATAATCCAATCAACAAATGGGCCAAGGATCTGAACAGACACTTCCCAGAGGAGGACATACAATCAATCAACAAGTATATGAAAAAATGCCCACCATCTCTAGCAGTCAGAGAAATGCAAATTAAAACCACTCTAAGATACCATCTCACTCCAGTAATAAAGGCAGCCATTATGAAGTCAAACAACAAGTGCTGGTGAGGATGTAGGGAAAAGGGTACACTTCTACATTGCTGGTGGGACTGCATATTGGTGCAGCCAATTTGGAAAGCAGTATGGAGATTCCTCGGAAAGCTGGAAATGGAACCACCATTTGATCCACCTATTCCCCTTCTCGGATTATTCCCCAAAGACCTTAAAAGAGTATATTATAGGGATACAGCTACATTGATATTCATAGCAGCACAATTCACAATAGCTAGACTGTGGAGCCAACCTAGATGCCCTTCAATAGATGAATGGATAAAAAAATGTGGCATTTATACAGAATGGAGTATTACTCAGCACTAAGAAATGACAAAATCATGGCATTTGCAGGGAAATGGATGGCATTAGAGCAGATTATGCTGAGTGAAGCTAGACAATCCCTAAAAAACAAATGCCAAATGTCATCTTTGATATAAGGAGGGCAACTAAGAACAGAGCAGGGAGGAAGAGCATGAGAAGAAGATTACCATTAAACAGGGACGAGAGGTGGGAGGGAAAGGGAGAGAGAAGGGAAATTGCATGGAAATGGAAGGAGACCCTTATTGTTATACAAAATTACATATAAGAGGAAGTGGGGGGAAAGGGAAAAAACAAGAAAGAGAAATGAATTACAGTAGATGGGGTAGAGAGAGAATATGGGAGGGGAGATGAGAGGAGGGGGATAGTAGAGAAGAGGAAGGGCAGCAGAATACAACATACACTACTATGGCAATATGTAAAAACGTGGATGTGTAACCAATGTGATTCTGCAATCTGTATATGGGGTAAAAATGGGAGTTCATAATCCACTTGAATCAAATGTATGAAATATGATATGTCAAGAGCTTTGTAATGTTTTGAACAACTAATAATAATAATAAAAAGAAGGTAGGCAAGAAGAGAGATCTATCCAGAAAGCTCAAGAGATCTGAAGAAATCCCACTCAAGCATTTAGTCAGTTTATACATGCATTTGGATATGCAGCGTTAAGCTCAGGAAATACCCAAGGAAGAGAATAATTGTCTGGCATGGATAGAGGGTGAGGAACAATGACTGTGCCCATCATCTTGACTAGAAATTGACATGATACATGGAGCACTGACAAGTGCACAGAGGGTCTTCCTTCAGAAGTGAGAAATGAGAAATGATCCAGTCCAACTTAATAAATCTTTTTTAAAGAGAGAGAGAGAGACAGAGAGAGAAAGAAAGAGAGAGAGAGAGAGAGAGAGAGAGAGAGAGAGAGTCTTTTTTTAAGAAGGAGAGAATAATTTATTTAGAAGAAAAATCAGTGAAAATTTTAAAGTGAGGAATATTTACATGAAGATGAAAATTTTACCAAATGTATTTTTTAAACATTTTTAACTGTTCTCATTTCTATATTCCAAACAGTCCAGGATAAAATCATTAGCATGCTTAATATTGGTGATTTCTACACAAACACTAATATTTCAGATTATTTTCCTTGTTAGAAATATTTGAACTCTTTAATTACACACATTTCAGCATTTTTTTCCTTCATTGGAAGAATCCTTTGGTCCTATATAAGTGCAACTTTAAGATTTCCTTTTGAAATAAACTATTAAATTGTAATGCCTTTGTCTGTCTCCTGTGGGAGAGAGAGTTTTTTAATATTTATTTTTTTAGTTTTCGGTGTACACAACATCTTTTTATTTTATTTTTATGTGGTGCTGAGAATCGAACCCAGCACCCCGTGCATGCCAGACAAGCGTGCTGCCACTTGAGCCACATCCCCAGCCCAACAGCTTAATAAATCTTAAGAGCAAGACCTAGAAGATGGAAAGCTTGTTAAGATTTGGGTCTAGAATGTCCCCTCAAAGACTCATGTGTTGAAAGCATGGTTCTCAATAACACAAGGTTCAGAGCTGGGGGTTTTAGACAATGATTGGATCATAAGGGCTGTAACTCACTTGGTGGATTAATAAATTGATAGCTGAATGGACTACTTGGCAGTACAGACTTAATTGGAGGAAGCAGGTCACTGGGGGTCATGCTAGAAACTTTAAAAAAAAACACTAGAGCAATAAAATATCATTATATATTATGTAACATGTGTAGTATATAACATGTTATATATTTATATATAAAAATATAAAAGAATGGTTTACATGGGCTCATCAATGGCTTTGCAGAGCTGAGGAGACAAAACAGTAAATTTGAAGACAGAAAAGTAGAAATGAACTGAAACACAAAAAGGAGGAAAAAAGGAAAAATATCTAGAACAAAGCATCTAAGAGCTGTGAGACAATATCAACTATGCAAGATGTGTAATTGGAATGATAGAAAAGAAAGGAGCAGAGGAAATAGTTGAAGTAGTGACTGAGACATGTCCAAAATTACACACCAGATCCAAAAAGCTCAGAGAAAACTGAGCAAGAAAAATACCACGAAATCCACACTTAGGAAAGGATAGTCAAACTAGTGACAATCATACAAAGACAAAACATTAATTGCAACCAGAGGGGAGAATAAGACATATTATGAGTGACATGGTGGAACAGGAAGCCACAGACCTTGTTCTGTCCCTCAGAGAGACACCCATTTGCCTCTCTTGCTACAGGTGGAAAAATGGGTAACTATGAGAGATGATGGATATGTTAATTTCTTCCACAACCATATGTATTTGGTTGACCCCTTGACCAATGCAGGAGGCACCCCACCCCTACCCCAGTTGAAAAGTCCAGTAAAAGTTTTGAATTCCCCAAAACTTAAATGGCTAATAGCCTTGTATTGACTGGAAGCCTAATGTGAACAGTTGGTTAACACATAGTTTGTATGTCATATATATTACATGTGGTGAAAACTACATCAGAACCAGGAAAGACCCCTTTTTACTGGGATAGGCAATTTACTGGGCAGTGGAGCTCCTGGCACCCAGGTACCCATATCCTAGGGAATTTTAAGTGAATACTTGCAATATTTGAGCTCACTGCCCTTCCAACAGAAGGTAGCCTTGCTATCACAATAGTACAGGGCCTACTACAGCCAATTATATGCCATTATGATTTAATACCACATCTTTACATTTATTAATGTCTTCTCTACCCTGTAAATGGCATCACATACTGTCTTTGTGGGTAAATTTTGATAAATTTTAGCTTTATATAATAGATTTATGAATATTTTATGGTAGTAAGTGATAAAATAAACTTTTATCAGCACATATTTTACACATTTATGACATGTCTAACATTTTCCTAAGTTTTTTTTTCAATATTTCTAGGCTATGGGGTTTATCTGGGAAATTTTTCAAATTGTTGCAAATCCTCAAACACCCCCACCCCCCAACACAATACAACCAACCACATTTAAGTTTATTCACTCAGTTCAAAACCATGTTACTCAAGGGTCAGGTGTTCTGTGTGGTCTCACTTATATCTGTAGTCTAAAAAAAATTATAAGAAGAATGGAGTAGAAGAGTAGTTACCAGGTTCAGGGATTAGGGGGCAGGGCAAAAGAAATGGGGTCAATGGATATAAAGTTATATAGGACAAATAAATTCTAGAAATCTAATTTGCATCTTGGGTAATATAATGAAAAACACTGTATTATATACTCAAGATTTGCTCTGAGAATAAATCTTTAGTGTTGTCACACCCTCACAGAAATGGTCACCATGTGAAAAGGTGATTATGAATGAAAATTTGACTGGAGTAATCACACACACACACACACACACACACACACACACACACACACACATTGAGACATGGTATACCTTAAATATATACAATTAAAAATAAGTTAATAACAAGGCCCTAAGCAACTCAGCAAGACCCTGTCTCTAAATAAAATATATAAAAAGGGCTAGGGAGGGGCTGGGGCTATGGTAATACACCCAAAAGAATTGAATGCAGAGATTCAGATGCATGTATACCAATGTTTATAGTAGCATTATTCATCTTAGCCAAAAGGTAGAAAGAACTCAAGTGTCCATCAATAGATGAATGTCTACTGGCAGAGAACTTGCCTAGCATGTGTGAGGCACTGTGTTTGATCGTTAGCACCACATACAAAAATAAATGAAATAAAGTTATGCTGTCCATCTACAACTGCCAAAAAATTAAAAAAAAAAAGGCTGGGGATGTGGCTTAGGGGTTAAGCACATCTCTGGTTTCAATATCTAGTATATATATATATATATTAAAAAACAAAAAACAAAACTATTTCTTTTCCTGTCTGAATGTCATTTCACTATATACATATAAATGTATCTCTCCATATATTTTTCCCATATTTGTTTAGACGTTCATCTATTGCTGGAAACCTTGAGTTGTTTCTACATTTTGGCTAAGATGAATAATGCTGCTGTAAACATTGGTATACATGCATCTGAATCTCTGTGTTCAATTCTTTGTGGTGTGTTACCTACCAGTGGAGCTGTTGTGTCACATAGAAATCGTGATACTCTGGGTCTGCAATGTTTGCCAGAGGCCCAGTGTTAAAGGCTTGACCCCCAGCATGCCTACATTGGGAACTGGAGGACACTTTAAAAAAGGTAAAGCATAGTGGGAGGTATTTGGGTCACTAGGAAAATGTCCCAAAAGAGGATTGTGGATTCTCAGTGTTTCTCATTTTCTTGTGATCCTTGACCATGAGGAGAGAGGCTTTGTGCAATGATTTGCTATCCACTGTCTTGAGCTGCTTTGCGACAGGCTTAAATGTAGTGGATATGCTCAATCATGGAAACCTCCAAAATTATGAGCTCACATAAACCTTTTCTAAATTGATCATTTCAAATATTGGTTATAAGTGGCAGAAATCTGGCTAACACAGTAATTCTATACTTACGTTTTTCAGGATCCATCAAAATGTTTTTACACTTTTTGTATTCCCATCAGCAAAGCACAAGGCTCCTAATTCCTATCCTCATTAATACTTGCTATTTTGTTTTCTTTTGATAACAACCATCCTAGTGGATATTAAGTGTTATTGTGGTTTTAACCTGCACTTCCCTAATGGCTCACTATGTGGAGAATCTTTTCATATACTTGTTGACTATTTGAATATCTTTACAGCAATATCTGTTCTTGTACTTTGCCCATTTGTGAAATGGATTGTGTTTTATTGTTCAGTTTGTTGTAGTTCTTTTTATCTTCTGGATCTTACTTACCAAAAATATGATTTATAAGTATTTTCACCCATTCTTTTGTTATTTTAATATTTTTCGGAGTATTATCTTATGCACAAGTTTTAATTTTGATGAACCATTGTATCTATTTATTTTGTTACCTATGCTTTTGGTGTCATACTTAAGAAACAATTACCCATGCAACATCATGAAGCTTGTCTTTTGTGATTGTTTTGGTTTTAGCTTTTAAATTTAGGTATTGATGTTTTCATAAAGGATACTGGTCCATAGTTTCCTTTTCCAGTTCCTTGAGATACCTTGTTTGTGGTGTCTTTGGCTCTAGTGTTATGGTAATGTTGGATTCATAGAATGAGTTAGTACATATTCTCTCTTCTTCAGTAATTTCAAGGAGCTTGGAACGGATTGGTATTAATTCTTCTTTAAGTGTTTTGTAGAAGCATTTATCAGTTAAGCCATCTATTCAATCTCCTTGTTTTTATGGGTCAATTTAGTTTTTCAGTTTCTCCTTGAGTCAGTTTTGGCAGTGTCTGTATTTTTAGGAATTTGTCATCCAATTTGTTGGCATTCAATTTTTCAAAAGATTTTATTTTCATTGTTTATTTCTGTAAAATTGAGAGTATTGTCTTCCCTTTCACATCTTATTTTAGTAATTTGGGTTCTCTCCTTATATCTTTATCAATCGAGCTCAAAGTTTGCAATTTTTGTTGGTCTTCTGAAAGGCCTAACTTTTGGGTTTATGTTCTCTGTTTTTCCAACCTCTTTTTCATCAATCTAACTCTAATCAAAATCATTTCCTTCCTTCTTCTAGCTTTGCATTTAACTTGTTGTTCTTTTTTCCTTGAGATTACAATGGTAAGGTTATTGATTTGAGGTCAACCTATAAATTCTGTATTTTTGAATTTCTTTTTTAAAAATGTAGGCATTATGGCTTTGGGTATGGTTCAATACTAGAGCTTTTGCCCAGCATGCATTAGATTCAATTCCTAGTACCACTGAAGGAAAAAAAAAATGTAGGTGTCTATAGCTGTAAATTTATCTTTAGCACTGTCTTCAATGAACCCCATAAATTTTGGTATGTTCTGTTTTTGTTTTCATTCATCCCAAGTTATTTTCTAATATTCTTTTTGGTTTCTTCTTTGATCCATTAGCTGTATAAAAGTGTAGTTTTTAAATTTCCATGTTCTTAGTTTTTCCCTCTGTTTTCCAGTAGATTTCTAATTTCTTTCTGTGAGAATTTGAAAAGATCCCTTTCATGGTTTTTGATATTTTATTCACCTTACTAAAACTGATTTTGTGGCCTAAATATATAGTATATCCTGAAGAATGTTCAACGTGTGCTTGAGAGTAATGTGTGTTCTGTGCTGTTGGGTGGAATGTTCTATATTTGTACACTAAGTCTAGTAGTTCCACAGTGTTGTTTAATCATCTTTTCTTATTAATTTATCTGGTTGTCCTATCCAACATGAAGTATTTATGCTTCCAACTATTTTTGTCTATTTCTCGTTTAAATTCTGTAAATTTTTGTTTCACATGTTTTGAGGTTCTCTTGCTAATTTGTAAACATCTATAATTTTTATATTTTCTTGCTGACTCAAACTTTTTTAAAAAATCAATATTTAGCATCCTTCTTTTCCTTTATTTCTTCTTTTTGACTTAAAGTGCACATATATTTTTTCTGACAGCCATGCCATCTCTCTTTTGGTAACTTTTTGTGGAATACCTTTCTACATCCTCATACTTTTAAATTATTTGTATCTAAAGAAAGTTTCTTGTACACAGTATATAGATAGGCCATATTTTCCCAATCTGTCAATTCTGTCTTTTTATAGGTCAGTTTAATCAATTTTCTTTTAAGTAATTCTGACAAAGAAGAATTTCATTTTACCATTTAGTTGTTTTTCTTATGTCTCATATATTTTTCCTTTACTATATCTATTGCTGTCTTCTTTTGTCTTAGATATTTTCTAGTGTATTAATTTGATTTCTTTACTGCCCCACCTTTTTTTGTAGTACTGGAGATTGAACCCAAGGCCTTAACCTTGCTAGGCAAGATGCTTTACCACTGATCAAGATCCATTGTCACTTTTTTTTTAAATTTTGAGAAAGGGTCTCTTTAAGTTACTCAGGCTGGTGTTGAATTTGGGATTCTCTTGCCTAAACTGCAACTGACACTCTCACTTTTTTACTGTACATGTTTTAGTTATTTTTAAGTTATTTCTTGGTGATTATAATTAACATCTTAATTTCTAACAAGAAAGTCCTATTTAATATCAACTCAGATTCAATAGTGTAAAAGTTTTGCTTCTATATAGTTCACACCTACCCCTCCCTTTATGTTGTTGTCACTAATTATATCTTTATATATTGAATGCCCAATCAAGACTTATGTTTTATGTAATCATTTTCTAAATTATGTAGAAAACAAGAGGAGTTATAAGCAAAAACCATTTTATTTATATAATATATACACACATATTTAATAGTATATTATGTATGTATTAAATAAACTTTAATTATATACAATATTCTATTGTATATGCACATATCGTACATGAATATATAATTATATATAATTTTTGCATATATATATAATTATAAATTTCTTTTTTTATTCAAAAAGAGCCTAATTGTATTTGTAACATTAATAACACTTCAAAATCTTCAATTAACATCATCTAACTTTCATGAAATCAATCTAAAATGCTAGCTGACAAGCTAAAGTTAGAAGAAACAGTACATATTCTCAATTACATTTGTTTTAAGATGACTTACAATAAAAATCAAATAATACATAAAGCATTCAAGCAAAAAAGGCCACATGAAAGTGGTATAAATTTGCTCTTGTAGACCCATGAAGCACAAACATTAAAAAAAGTTACTTTCAAACAATAATATTTTAAGTCATATGGTTACATAAATACATGCACATAAAATTTATTGCATTTGGTATATAAGCCAGGTGATTAGAATAAATCATTTTTGCTAGAAGAGACAAATGTTACTTTGTAGCAGTAATCAGTGAAGCTTCTTGAAGAAATAAAGTCAAGAGGGATTTTTAAATAGATATTGTGATAGTAGGAGCAATTGTGACTCCATTTTGTTTTAAGACTTCATCCTGTAAAACAACCATGCCAAGTAGAAGAGTCATGACTGGGGCAAGATTTTCTTTTCCTTTTGCTATGGAAACTTTTAAGAATACAAAACTACCTAATGGGGTATTGTTTCTGTAACTAGGATAACAGGGCTCTGTTTTTGTAATTGGGGTGATTGGGCTAACTGTGATTGGTTAGGCTTTTCTCCGCTGGACTGCACTGTCCCGCTTCTTTAACCTGGCATGCTTGCATTGACTTGACCCCCCCACCCCCAAACATCCCTTTTGTCATTTTCAGGCTTATTAGGAGTGCCCTTGCAATTGTTTGGGGCTGATCAGGGGAACATATTTATGTTCCGGTTAGCCGCCACTGGTGTGCTTCAATAAAGGCTTGATTCTATTAAACGTGAGTGGTCTGGAAGTCAGTTTATGAAACCCTGGGATGAAGCTTTAACTATAACAAAATAACAAATATAAGCATTCAGGTAAGGAGATTATCTGCAAAGCCTGGGAAACAGAATCTGTATTGAAAAGTCAGGAAAGACTGAAGATAAAGCAGATTATGAGGACAATTATTTTTTGGAGAATTCTAAAAATTTGTTCTAATTAGTTATACATGTCAGTGAAATGCATTTTGGTTCCTTGTTCAGAAATGAGCACAGCTTTTCATTTCTCTGATAGTATAAGACATAGAGTTGCACCATATGTGCAGTTTTTCTGTTTCTCCTTGAGTCAATTTTGGCAGTGTCTGTATTTTTAGGAATCTGTTATCCAATTTATTGGCATTCAATATATATACCTAGGGTTACACATGTACCAAGGTCACCTCTTCACTCAACTACACCTTTGAGGAGGATGACTTGTGTGACCTTTATGTAATCTAGGGCTTGTGACCACTGTAGACCAGAGGGAGAGCAAACCAGCCTTCAGAAAACAGGCCAGACCAAACTCTGCCCTCTGATGATACTGATGTATTCTAGAAAGCACTTACTATCTCACAATAGACATGTTTGAAGCCAGGGAGAAGCCAACAAAATTGAGACATATTGGAAATCCATGAGGAGTCTTACTGGATCAAAGTGCCTGGCTTATGAGGAAACATATTGTGGAGAATGTAAAACAATGAAATGTATTTGAAAATGTTTTCTTTTAAACGTTCATGTTGCATTGTGTGTTGTTTAGTAATCTCAAACGTAAATATCAAATGCTCTTTGTGTTTGAGCAAGACTTTATAGCTTGAGAGGCCCCTCTCTTGCTCTCATTCCAACATCACCACTCTGATGGTGCCAGGGAAGTTGAGGCCAAGAAAGATCAGGGGAGGTTGATGCTTTTAATCCTGCCCTGGATCATGTATAGTCTAGAAACAGATTTGATTCTGGAGAAAATTGCCCTTCTCAGTTTTCTGCTGTATCCAATGGGGCTGATGTGGAGGGGAATAGGAAAATGTATATTTAGAGTGTCTGGCAGTCCTGATAAAATCGAATTCAGAGGGTAAATGAAAGTGATGGGGCTGTTGCACCCTTTATTCTGGATCACATCACATATTCTGCAGAATACTGACAGAATGAAACCTCCAATACCAGACCCTCCTCACATTGAGAAGAGTCTTTACATAGAAGATGTGATACCAGGTGTGAGCCTGGTGGGGTTGGTCACCAAGCAACTCCCCAATCCAGCTTCACCTGGTCTTTCCTGGCTGCCAGAGCTGATCTTAATTCCTTTCCCTGGATTCTGGTACTGGTGCCTTTATGTGTTTCTTTTGGAAGATGACTAGAATGACTAGATGACTTCTGTTATTGCCCCACCTGGAGCAGAGCTTTGGTGCGGGATGTGGTAGGTGAGATGCCACACATGCAGAACGCTGGCTGGAGCATCTCTGGAAATGATGTTCCTATTGTGTCATCACCATTTAGAGTGTCTGGCAGTCACAAGTTTGGGAAAAGAAATCATTTCAGGCCCATTGGTAGCCTCCCCCTCTTTTCTCACTGCTCTGTGGTGTGGGGGCAATACCTGCGGTCCTGTTCAGCACAGTCAGTCTTCTTATCCTCTGGGCTGCAACACTGTTTGCACATGTGTAGGGATTTTATGTTCTCCACCACAGGGTGAGCCCCCAAAGCTCCCTATTACTGGCAATCCACAAGGGAATTTGTTCTGCAGGTCACAAATGAATCAGCTCCCCTAGGAGCTAGAGAAGAGAAAAAGAGGATGAGTTTTTATGCTGCAGGACAAGAATAGAAGTTTTTCATATTGGGAATTTAAAAAAAAATAATTATATTTATTTAGTTTTTCAGAAATTAATAACAAATTGGCAAAAATAAAAATAAACCAAAACAAAAAACTGACATGTTAAAGGATAGATCATCTCTAAGTTCAACAGCATTTATAATTATATGAAAAATAAATTTTGTCATTTTAATTTCCTTTTCCCCCAACTAGGACCACATGGATGTTTTGGAAAGCTTGAGATCCTAAGAAAATCCCACAGTTAAACCAGCTCCTACATTGTGACTGAGTTACAGCACAAGATGACAGCATTACTAAAATTCTCCCGTAGAGAAATTTTTTTCCAGGGATATTTTTGAACAACTAAGAACTTCAAAAACCAGGTGGTTTTATTAGAATGGGGAACATGAAGAAAATACAGTCATTGTCCACTAAAGCATGATCCAATTTGAGTATGAGTACTCTTCAGATTGTCTAAGTTCTGTGCATGACTTCTAAGACTAGGCCATAATGTTTTCTGGCAGCCCAGCCTGCAGCCACTGCCATCTGCCTAACTTGAAGTCTCCCAAGCTGCACCAAAACTAGGATTAAGAAAGCTGAAGGTCAAATTTTTAAATCTTTACTCCAAGGAATTAGGGTTTTCTGGATAAGAAGGTAAGAAGTTTTTTTTTTTTTTTTTTTTTTTTTTTTGCATAAAGCTTGCCTTTACACTCAATTATTGCTGCTAAATCCACCGAGTGCACACATGTTCTGAACATTGAAATGTATTGAGTACACTTACCCATCAACATACAGGAAGCTAGACTACATTAGTAAGTCATTCTGGAAGAAGCCCCTCAAAAAAGAGGCAGATTTGGTGAGCCAAGGTCACTGCCTGTGGTAATAACCTCAGTTTAACTAGGTCCTTTCGAGGAGAATTATATTAATCTCCTGATTCAAGAGGTACCTCTGACCAGGATATAAGAAAGCCTAACTTCAGACTAGGGCAATGACATGGTGAGTTTGGCAGTCACAGTTTAGTCTACAGCACAAGATGACAGCATCACTAATATTTAGCTCTGGAAAGAGTTTTGGTTGGACCACACTCCTGGAGCATCTTTCCTAATGCAGCTTAATGGATGTTGTCCAAATGTGTTGCTGGTGAGCAGGGAAAGGACCCATCCTTGGGGAATGGAGTTGCCTTTGGAATGAGTGGATGGCACCAGGTACTGATACCAAGCATGCCTTATCTGGACAAGGGCTGGCAGGGAGTGCTGTGCGTGGAGGTAATGTTAGTTTTCAGGGCTTCTGCTGGGAATTTTAAAGGATAGTTAAAACCCTAGCTGGGATGTGTGTCTCTGTAGATCCACATTCACTGAAGAAGGCTGACCATGTCCCTTCTAAAACTTCTCTACCTCACCTTTACTCTCATCAAGGGAATAGGAGACAATTGAAGAATACAGTTGTCTGTATACTCCTGTTTTCTCCCTGGAATTTGTGATTTTAAGTTTTCCATTCATGACCATGATCTGTTTTGAATTTATTTTATATATGGTGTGAGGTAAGGATTTATTTAAAGCTGTTTTTTAAAGTATGGCTACTTAATTGTTATTATCATTTATTGAAAGAGTTATCTTTCCATCAATAAATTCCTTTGGTACCTTAGATTCAAATCAACTTATATATATATATATAAATTAAACTCAGGGGCATTCTACCACTGAACTATACACCTAGCCCTTTACTTTTTATTTTGAAACAGGGTCTTCCTAAGCTGGCTAGGGTTTCCTTAAACTTGAAATCCTCCTGTATACCTCTTAAGTGGCTGAGATTAAAGCCATGCACCAATGTTTCAGGCTTCATTCACCATTTATGAGTGGACCTATTTTAAAAAATCTTTATTTGTTCTTTTTAGTTACATGACAATAGAGTCTATTTTGACATATTTATACAAACATGGGAGTGGGCCTATTTTGTTTTATTGATCTTTATATCTATGCATTGGCCAAAAATATTATAAATTTATAGTAAGTGTAGAAATCAGTACAAATCCTTCAAATTTGTTCTTTCTCCAAATTGTATTGCTATTCTAGTCCATTTCTATTTCTATATCAACATTAGGCTAAGCTTATCAATTTCTAGAAAGAAATTCCTTTAAGTATTTTGGTTTGGCTGTGATACATCTACCATTAATTGGAGAGTAATTGATTTCCTACCAATAATGAGTCTCCCAAACCATAGACCCTGTGTGTTTAAGTCAGCTTTTTTTCTTTCAAAAATTTTTTTGTAGTACTCAGCATTAAGACTTTGTGCACATTTTGTTGAATTTAATACTATTATAAAGTGTATTTAAAATTATTTTCAGTTTTTCATTACTAGAATGTTGGCATATGAAATGTTTCTTTTCTTATTTCTATAAGTGTTTCATGCTTTTTGTTTGTTTTGTTTTGCTTTTTGTAAATTTCTGGGCATTTTCTGTATAGAAAGTAATACCATCTACAAATAAGTTTAGCTTTATTTCTTTTACTTTTAAATACCTGTATTTGTTTTTACATGGATCTTTCTCTTACATTTATTATTTATTAAATAAACATGCCCTATACACACTTCTATCTGTGCACATTATGAAAAGAAAGCCCAGAACCATACACAGTGGCTGTCCCAGTAAAGGCTGGCATCACTCCAATTATGAAGACTGATCATTTACAGAAAATAAAGTTGGTTACCCACACTGTAATGCCAGCAACTCAAGAGGCTGGCACAGGAGAATCACAAGTTCAAAGCGAGCCTCATCTTCTTAGCAAGGCCCTAGATAATTTAGCAGGCTAAGAGCAACAGGGAGATCCTGTCTCAAAATGGGAGTCTGAATTAGTTAACCAAGTACCTTTTACTAATATATAAGAACATAATAAGATTTCTTTGTGATGACAACTGACTTATATTAAGAATGGTAACATTTCAATAGTAAACTCTGGAATGATTTTTAAGTTTATAATATTTAAATACATTTTGGATTTTTGTTTTTTAATTATTAAGTTCATTTTCTTCTAAATAAATTATCCACTTCCCCAGCCTTTTTTTAATTTTTGAGACAGGATCTCACTAATTTGCTAGAGCCCTTTATAAGTGGCTGAGGCTGGCTTTGAACTTGAGATTCATCTGAGCCACCCCCTTAAGCCACTGGAATTACAGGTGTGACTAACCATGCCCATGTCAATTTCTATTTTAATGTTTCAGTCATAGAAAATCAGTAGTTCGTATTAAGTGCAAAAGAAAGTAATATAAACTTAGGAGAAATTTTTCTATAATTTAGCGTATTCTTGCTAACTACCGACTTTTTTCAGTATCTTTAATAATAGACATCACATTTCTAAAAGTTCTTGATGTATCAAGGGAGTAGAAGAGGCCTGATGAACATGGTTATCTCTCTTTCCTCTTAGTAACACAAGAGGAAATTTAAGTGATAACAAACTAGGTCATAATTATGTAAATATCAACCAAAAATAATCAACAAAAGAACAGAAACAGATTGAATAATTTTGCTAGTATGGTTTGTGCCTAAGCATGTCCCCTGGAAAGCTCATGTATTTAGGCAAAGTAGGAAAGTGCAGAAGTGAGCAGACTGGGTTAAGAAATCTGTTACATTAGCAGTGGATGAATCCATTTGCAAGATTGGACTACAGGGTTGTAACATTAGTCAGGTAGGGCATAGCTGGAGGAAGTAGGTCATTGCAGGAATGGGCTTTGATTATATCTTGTCCCTGACTTCTATTCCTCTCTACTTTCTGGCTATTATGTGGTGAACAGCTTTTATGAGCCACATTGTTCCAACTTGATATTATGCCCCAATGCACACACAGAACAAGGGAATCAGATGACCATGCATTGTGACATCTGAACACATGAGCCATAATTTAATTAAATTTTACCTCTTTTTGTTGTTATACAATAAATATATTATATATTATATATATTATATATGTGTATATATATATAAATATATTAGGAAAATCTATAGTGGCTACATAGAAGTTCTAGGAATTGTTTTCTTCCAAATATATTTGTCTCTTCTTTCTATAGAATTAGCATTTTTGAAATCTCAAATAATTTTAAATATATTATCTAACTTATGAGAAAATAAAATTTGTCATAAGTGCCATGCAGAACATCAAACATAATACATTTTCAAAGTTAAAAATATAAATGCATATACTGATAAATAACTTATAGTGTATTCTCTTTCAAGCCCTTTTCTGTGTCTGGTTATTTTCACAAATACTATCATCTTAACTATTATACTCTCCTTTTTCAAGACAAGGCAGCCGACTCAGAAATACAAAGGTGGTCAATGACAGTGAGGGATTTAATCCAAAAGGTTGATAAATGCAAGTCTAAACATTTTGTTTTTACCTGCATATATTCTCAATTTATCTCTCTAATCAATCAATGACTCAGTATATCACTGAATTTTTGTCTAATTCTTTCTGTTTCAGCATAAAGTCTCATGATAATAATATGCTACTATTTTCTGTAATTTACTATCTCAGTTTATTAATATAAAAGCAACTATCATATGAACTATTTTATATCAGTTAATTTACATTGGCTAAAAAACAACAATATCTAAATCAGGTTAATTAAGTAAAAAATCTTTTTTGAAGTTTTATCTAAGATATATTCAGATGATTAAATTATCAGTAATAGTAATCAGAAATTTCAAAAAAGGGAAATTGAGACAAGACCACCTTCAGAAACTCATTGACCTTATTTAAAATTGCAAAATAAAAACCTCACTTTCCCTATCTCCCTTTCTCTTCTATTTCAAGTTTTCAAGTTATCATAGATGTTTACATCTAGCTCAATCCTGAAAGCCAGGTACTGAAGTATGGTTTTCAATTTTCTGATCTGAGCTACCTGCCCACAGATGGTGTGCAAAGGTGCAGATTATTATTTGTAAAAGAAATAAACTACTGTACAAATGACAGTAAAAGCAACTGCAACTCACTTGCTGGTAACAGAGGAGGTAAGGGCATAATAGTTTTGCTTCTCATTTTGAGTTCTACTTTCCTCTCTTCAAGTTTATATCACCCTTACTGTGGGCTTGGAAACCAGGCCTATCATCTTCACCCTGCCAGATATTGTGCTTTTCTTCATCCAAGTTATTTGATTGTGGTCAATTTCAAAGACACATTTTAATGTTTGTTATGTTGCAGTCTCCGTGCTAAGTGAGCAAAAACCTGAATATTTAAGAAGTATTATTTCTGATAGTTCACAGTTATATACTAATAGAGAGGGTAACATACAGAGAAACATAATACATAATGCAAATTTGTACTTTCATATAACTTTGAGAATTGTCACTATTCCAACCCTTCTCTCTCACTGTCAATCACATCCATTTAGTACATTGATTGTTCTTCTATTTTGATCATGTTGTACTTTCTTTTTAATGTGTTTTTATGCAGTTTGTCAATATTTTATTAAGAAATTTTGCATATATGTTCATCAAGGAAATTTATCTGAAGTTTTCTTTCCTTGATTTATCTTTTTTTCTGGTTCTGGTATCAGGCTTTACAGAATAAATTTGAGTGTGATCACTCCTTTTCTATTTCTTGGAATAATTTGAAGAGAATTGGAATTAGTTTTTTTAAAAAGATCTGGTAGAACTCAGCTGAGAATTTATCTAGGCTTGAAATTTTTTTGTTGCAAGGCTTTTGATAGCTGCTTCACTTTTATTATTGGATGTTAATCTGTGTATATTTTCTATATTATAATGGTTCAATTTATGTAGGTCATATATCTCTATGAATTTGACAGTATCATCGAGCTTTTCTAGCGTATTAGAGTATCACTTTTATAGTTTCTTATGAACCACTGGACTTCAGTAGTGTCTACAGTAATACTTCCTTTTTATGTTAATTTTAGTCTTCTCTTTATTTTGGTTAGATTGGCTAAGGCTTTAATCAACATTGTGTTTCTTTACAAGGAACAAACTGTTCAATTTATCTTTTATATTGATTTTTAGTATCAATTTCATTGTTTTGAGCTCTGATTTTAATTATTTATTGTCTTTTATTGATTTTACTGTTGGTTTGTTCTTTTTCTATGGTCTTGAGTTGTAATGTGAAGTTATATATTCGGCATATTTCTATTTTTTAATATTTGAGCTTGATGCTATAAATTTTCCTCATTGAACTTATTATATTCCAGAGATATAAAATTTTATATCACTAGTCTATTTTGTTTTTAAAAATGGTTTTATTTCTTCCCTGTTTTCTTTTGTTATCCATTTGTCATTCAAAAGTAGATTAGTCTCCAATTATCAGAGAGGCTCCATATTTATATTGTTAGTAATTTCTAATTTCATTGCATTATGATATGATAGGATGCAAGAGATTATCTCTACTTTTTGTACAGTTAGGATTTGTTTGTGTCCTAAAATATGATCTAAATATTTCATGCACTGCTGAGGAAGTGAATTCAGACCATGATGAATTAAATATTTAAAGATATCTATTAATTCCATTTGAATAATAGTTTTTTTTATTTCAGAGGTAGTTTAAATCAACTAAGATACATTCACTGACAAACATCTATAATTGACTCAAGCTAATTAATAGAAAAAATTTTTTTGAAGGTTTGGCACAGGTATTCAGGGGATCAAATTCATATTTACAACCATTGGGAATTTTGGAAAAAAAACTAAAAAAAATTCTAGATATGAAAAGCATGTTTCCCATAGACTGAGATCTCTCTGCTTATGCTGGTGTCTTCTCCACAAGCCTGTCCTCATGTCCAGTGATTTTTAACTATTGTATTCAAAGGATAATACCTTTACTTTTCTCTGTTTCCTACTCTCCTTCTCTTTTCTATTTCTTTGTCTCTTTGCTGCCACACTCTGGTAAAGGCAAGATGGAAATCCCTCACAGACCCCATGCTGCACATGATAGTGAAGGGCCTTTAAGCTAGGGAAGACTCAGTAGTCCATACAGCTGTAGCCACTCTCCAGGCCAATCAGGCACTTGGGGGTTCTGGCACTAGAAATTTCCTCCAGAGGAGGAAGCTGCATTTATCTGTCAGTCTCCTTCCAGAGTGTGGGCCCATTAGGAGTTCTTTTGTGTACATATGAAAAAGGTCTACCTCTGAATGAATCTTTTCAGGAAAGGAAATGGTTTGAATTCTTGCCTTCTATTTAGAGAGTTTCTCTCCTTCCATATCCTGTAAGTCATGTACCCCCTCTTTATTCAGACATGTCTGTATTAACATTTCAAGACTCTTTTATTTCTTATAGGGATTTATCATAAAAATGGCTTATTCACCCAGTGAAATAAGAATAGGATATGTGAAAAGGAGAAGAAATTACCCAATTCCTTCAAATTCTGCATTAAAGTTGTCTCAGAGGGACCAGATTATGGAAGACTTTAATGTAATTTATTAGTATCTAGGAAATAAATTTTTAATTCTAAGGAGTCCAGATGGCTGTAAAAATGTTATATATACATAATATATATACATAATATATATAAATTATATATAATTTATATACATAATATATATATTACATATATAAATTATATATATAAATATTGTATATAATATTTATCTGTCATATTCTCATATTTGAGAATGGTGCATGTGGTTGTGCATGTGTGGACCCAGTAAATATATGTGGAATATGAGGTTACTATATGTCTTTTTGTGTTCTATGTATGTTCTTGCACATATTTTGTGAATATTTCTGGTACTATTAAAAGGTTATGGCAATGATTGTTGTCTGTGAATGTGTTGGTATATGTATCTGTGTGTGCATTTCTATGAGTGTTTTTGTGTGTTCTGTGTTATGATAGCACTTAGAACATGCATGTAAGTGCAGTCAATGATTCAAGGATATTCTATTTCAAGGCATGGTTACCAGTCATAAAAATTACTCTAACACTTATTCATTTAAGATAACTTTCTGATTTAAAATTTCAGAATAAATATATTTCTTATGTTTGCATAACTTTGTCAAAAATGTATCTTACTTTCATGTATACCTAAGAAGACATATAAAATAAAACAGTAAAAAATGAGCAAAAAATGATTTGGGTAAAATAGTAAAAATAAGTTATTATTATAGAGTATGTGTGTCTGACCTGTGGAAAGGATCAGGAACTGCACAGATCTCACTTGAGATAGACTAAAAACTACACTTCACCAATCATAATCCAGTTGACATAAGAACTATGCATAACTAATTTAGTTCAGGAGAGTATCAGGCAGATGGTGGAATAGAGGGTTGCTTCCCTGGTAGATCCAATACATGAACAAAAAAGCACAGGGAGCTTTTTAACAAGGTGGGTGAATGATCAAGAATTAGGTGAGAATTCACTGGAAACTCAAAATAGATCAGAGACTTGGGACATCTTGTGTAATAAAATAAGAGGGAAAAATCCCCAATCCTAAAATTGTGACAGCAGCTAGAGATGCAAATAAGAACAAACCCTATGTAAATGCAGTAAAGCAATAAAGAAATTAAAGGAACCCCCATTCTTGGGAAGACTGAAGTGTGTCAGGGTGTAAAGAGTTAGAGATCAGAAAAACTGCCTGAAAAAACATTAAGCTGTGGTGCACGATATTCATGTTGGGAGGGAAGCTGCAATCTCTCTGGGTTACATGCATGAAGGACAGTGGAAAGAACTATTTTTCTGTGTGGCACAGGGGCTGGATGCTGAGGTTGCTGATAACTGGCAGACCCAAGTCTGCCCCCCAAATGAGCTGCATAACAGAGAGTGTGCCTAAGTGACCAGGAGAAAATCAAGCATGGGGAAAAGTTCACAGGGGAATCTTGATTATGGGAACCCACCTGGCTTCCCCTTCTCCCGCTAATCCAGCTGCTTACAGAACTGGTTGGGAGAGAAGCACCTGGCAACCCAAAGAAGTCGGGGCAAGAGAGATCAAGTTCAGAGACTGAATTGGGGACAAGGAATCATGGGGTCCACAGGTGAAGTAGTGAGCCAAGTCTTTCAATGTGGCCTGGAAATTGTTGGGTCTTGGAGGTGTGCTGACTTAAAATATCCAGACCACTGGGCTCTCAGGAAAGAGACCAGAGTGTACCTAAACCTACACACTGCTTCCAGGAATTCCATCTCCAGGACTAACCCTCTCAAGCTAGTAACCCAAACGTCCTGAGGGTGGAGCTCTCATCAAACTCTAGAAAATACTTACTTCATGTGAAACTTCAACAGAAACAATTGTTCAATTATTCATTGGGATTCACATTCTTTTGTCTCTCACATTTCTACCATTTAAACATTTTTTTTTAATTTTTAATTTTTAGTTGTAGTTGGACAGAATACCTTTATTTTATTCTTTATTATTTTTAGGTGATGCTAAGGATTGAACCCAGGGCCTCACACGTGCTAGGTGAGAACACTACTGCTGAGCCAAAAGCCCAGCCTGCTACCATTTTTGAAATTCAGTTCTTTTTATGCTCCAGAGGACAGAGAAATCTGAATAGTTGTGTTGTGTATTCTTTTATTTTTACTTTATTCATTTTATTTTTATTTTTTCCTTCTTTTTATGAATTTTTACTATCTATCAATCAATCTATCTATCTATCTATCTATCTATCTATCTATCTATCTATCTATCTATCCTATCACTTATCTGTTTCCCTGAATTCTCTTTCTTTCTCCTGCTAACTGCCAACCTCTATTAATTCCTCTTTTACTCTTCTTATAATTTTCACTTCTATCTTTTCTCCTTTTTCTTCACAAACATCACATTCTACACCATATCTGTTCTCACTTTGTCCACCTTTTCAAGTTGTAAACATTTTTGCAGACTTACTGTTTATATTGTTGATGATCGTTGAACACATTATTTTTCTTTAATATTACAAAACTCTAAATGTCTTAATAGGAGCTATTTGGTTTAAGGTTGTATATTGTTTGCTCTGGGTGCTGTTATTATTTGTCTCCCCCTTAAAGGTGAGGTACTAGAAGCCAATAAGTCTACAGAGTAGAAACTGTACTGCCTCAGTTCCATACTATAGATGGGAAGTTACAAAAACAGCGTAACAAAAAATAAGGAAAAAAGAATCCCAAACAAGCCAAGCTGCATAATAATAGAGTCCATTGACAACATAGTAGAAGAAAAGTCAGAGAAAGAGTTTAGAATGCACATGGTAAAACTGTTCTGCAATGTAAAGAATGATGTAAGGAGTAGAATCAGAGATTAATTTTAGGAGGTGAAAGATTATTTCAATAAAGACATAGAGATTCTGAAAGAAATCAAGCAAAAATCCTTGAAATGAATGAATTAATAAACCAAATTTTAAAAAAGGAAAACATTCACCAACAGACTAGACCACTTGGAATACAGAACTTCAGGCAATGAAGATAAATATATCATCTTTAAAATAAAGGTGGCCATGCAGTTAATGTGGTAAGAAACCATGAACAGAACTCCTAAGAATTATCAGATAACATAAAAAAACAAGTTTAAGATATATTGGGATAAAGGAAGGCATGGAAAAACAAACCAAAGGAATGCACAATCTCTTCAAAGAAATAATATCAGAACATTTCCCAAATTTAAAGAATTAAATGGGAAATTAAATACAAAAAACTTACAGGACACAAAACGTACAAAATTTCAAGAGACTTACACCGAGGAAAATTATAATGAAAATGCCTAATATAAAAAATAAATATAAAATTTAAAGGATGAAAAAGAAGAATATCAGGTTATATAAGGGGGAAAGCAATTCAGATCTCAATTGACTTCTCAACCCAGACCCTCAAAGCTAGGAGGTCGTGGCATAATATATACCAGGCTCCAAAAGAAAATGGATGCCAACCAAGAATTATATATCCAGCAAAAGAAAACTTCATATTTGGAGATGAAACCTTCTATGATAAATACAAAATAAAAGATTTTACAATGGAAAGCCTGCACTACAGAATATTCTCAACAAATTATTCCATAAAGGTGAGATTTTTTAAAGGAAAAACAAGTAAATGGAGGAACTACACTAAAGGAGAAATAAATCAAAGGGGAAACTAGTTCAAATTCAAAATTAGAAATAAGCCCAAATGACTGGAAATACAAATCATATCTCAACAATAACCTCTAATATTTATGGTCTGAATACATCAATCAAAAGAGAGATGGCAGATTGTATTTTTTTAAAAGACCCCAACATATGAAGTCTCCAAGAGACTCATCTGGTAGACATTCACAGACTGAAGAAAAAGGAAGGGAAAAAATTATCACTCACCTGAATCTTGTAAACGAGCAGAAGTTTCTATCTTCAAGTCAGGTAATGCATATTTCAAGCCAAAGTTAATCAAAAGGGACAAAGAAGGATATTTCATAGTACTTAAAAATTATATATCAACAAGTCATAAAAATCATAAATATTTATGCCCCAAACAATGGAGGATCTACATATATCAAACAAATTCTTCTTAATTTAAAGAATCAAATAGACCACAACACAAAATACTGGTGACATTAACATGCCTCTCTCATCACTAGATAGATCCTTCAAACAAAACTAAATGAAGAGATCCAACATGGCGGCCGGCGAGGAAACAGCACTCTCAATATCTCCACATTAACGGGATCAGAAACACTCATTAAAACAGCTACATTCTACCTACTGAGGATCATCTAGCAAAATTCCGTTGAAAGAAGACCTGCCGAGAATTAGTAAGTTTATTAGACGTGACAGTTTGCCCCAGACAAGTGAAACTTGACCGGCGGGCGCAGAGTCCAATCCCGCGGCCACCGGCCGCTTCTGCAAGTGGCAGGCGGCCCAGAGCAGTGCGGCAGAAGGGTCCCCGCCCGGCCAGCAGACAGCTTCCACCATCCCGGCTACCCTGGCGGCCCCGCTCTTGCCCTGCAAACAGCCACCCCGCCCGCCTGGTTCTTAGCCACGAGGCTGCAGCTGCCCGGCTTTACAAGCGCCGCCGGCAGCCCTACTCGGCGAGAAGGGTCCCTGCCCCGCCGACAGACAGCTTCCGCCATCCCGGCTACCCTGGCGGCCCCGCTCTTGCCCTGCAAACAGCCACCCCGCCTGCCTGGTTCTTAGCCACGCGGCTGCAGCCACCTGGCTTTACAAGCGGCCCCCGGCGGCCCCGCTCGGCGAGAAGGGTCCCCGCCCGGCCGGCAGACAGCTCCCGCCATTCCCCTCTGGCTCTGCAAACAGCCACCCCGCCCGCCTGTTTCTTAGCCACGAGGCTGCAGCCGCCCGGCTTTACAAGCGCCGCCGGCAGCCCTACTCGGCGAGAAGGGTCCCTGCCCGGCCGACAGACAGCTTCCACCATTCCCCTCTGGCTCTGCAAACAGCCACCCCGCCCGCCTGGTTCTTAGCCACGCGGCTGCAGCCACCCGGCTTTACAAGCGGCCCCCGGCGGCCCCGCTTGGCGAGAAGGGTCCCCGCCCCGCCGGCAGACAGCTCCCGCCATTCCCCTCTGGCTCTGCTAAGATAACAATGCAAAGATACAGCGCTACGGATTCTGCAGGCTCCCGCCAGCTGTGCAAATACTGTACTCAGAGCTGAATTCTGGGCTTGAGACAGGGAAGGAAGCCATCCAATTCGGTTCTCCACATCGGTCAGACCACAGAAGAAGCCAGCGGCCACCATCTTGGAGAGCTGACGTCATCATCTCTGTTTTTTTTTTTTTTTTTTTTGACTGATCACAGCTCTTTCAGCTATAGATCAGCGGGGAAAACTTAAGGGCCCCTCCCAGCTCTCCTGTGAGCGCAATAGCCAGACCGAGGGCGGCACGGGAGCCGGCGGCAGCCGCGGCTGCGGCGAGGGAGCCGGCGGCAGCCGGGGCAGCGGCACGGGAGCCGGCCGGAAGCGGCGGGAGCCGCAGCAGCGGCGCGGGAGCCGGTGGGAGCCGCGGCGGCGCTGACACAGGAGCCGGCAGGAACCGCGTGGTGCGGGACTCCCAGCTACCGCTCCCACCAGTGCTGACAACTGAGGTCTCTTGCACCGACTCGCCTTGGCGTGGGACTCACGGCTACCGCTCCCACCAGTGCTGACAACTGAGGTCTCTTGCATCAGATACGGGGGCGTGGCTACCAGAAGGTAAGCAAATTTGCTGGGGGTTCTCAGCCCCAAGCTCTACAAACTTAGGTCCTGAGGGAGGCAAACAAGGAGAGTGTGCCCAGGCACTAATGAAACAGCTGCTCCACGCGTGTGCAAGGTAGGCGGAACTGTGACCACCGACAAAACAGGCCCAGTGGACTGCCAGACACATCGCTTAGATTGGGGGAGGGGCAGAGCCGCCGGGCGCCTGCAAGTTATGCAGACCTGCGAATCACCAGCAGATCAGGCCCAGCAACCGCGGAGCGGCAGAGCCACCCCCGGGCCTGCAAGGTAGTCGCACTTGCCACACACCAGCAGGTCAGGCCCAACAAACTGCAGAGGGGCACAGCTGCCCCACGATCCTGCTAGGTAGGCAGTACCCTGACCACCAACAGAACAGGCTCAGAGGACGGCCAGACACATCGCCCGCCCCAGTTGGGGGAGGGGCAGAGCCGCCAGGCGCCTGCAAGGTAGGCAAACCTGCGTCTCACCAGCATATCAGGCCCAGCAACCCGCGGAGCAGCAGAGCCACCCCCGGGCCTGCAAGGCAGGCGCACTTGCCACTCACCGGCAGGTTAGGCCCAGCAACTCTCGGAGGGACACAGCTGCTCCACGCACGTGCAAGGTAGGCGGAACCGTGACCACTAACAAAACAGGCCCAGTGGCCCACTAGATACATCGCCTCGGTTGGGGGAGGGGCAGAGCCACCACCAGCGCCTTTTAGGTAGACAGACCTGCAACCGACAGACAGAACAGGCCTAGTGGCCAGCGGAGGGACAAAGCCGCTGCTCACGCCTGCAAGATAGGCGGACCTGTGACCACCGAAAGAACAGGCCCATCGAAAGTACAAGCACAGCGGCCTCCCGGCGTGGTAGACACATTGCCTCAATTGGAGGAGGGGCAGAACCACCGCCAAAGCCTGCGAGGGAGACTTTGCAGCTATACAAGAGCAATATAAATATATAGGGGGAAAAATCAATAACACAACAGTTTCACCAAGCAGAAAGAAACGCGATCAATATGAAAAGACAAGGAAAGAAAGGACCACAAGCAATGCAGGTCAACTCAACTTTAGAAGAGGTAATATCTGCAGCAGATGGAATGTCAGATAAAGAATTCAGGATATACATGCTGCAGATGATCTGGAGTCTCAAGGAAGACATTAGACAGCAAAATCAGACAATGAAAGACCACTTCGACCACTTTGACAATAAATTACATAAACAAATCCAAGAAGCAAAAGATCAATTATACAGGGAGATAGAGGTTATAAAAAACAAACAAACAGAAATCCTGGAAATGCAGGAAACAATAAACCAACTTAAAAACTCAATTGAGAATACTACCAGCAGAGTAGAACACTTAGAAGATAGAACATCAGACAATGAAGACAAAGTATTTCAACTGGAGAAGAACATAGACAGCTCAGCAAAGCTGTTAAGAAACCATGAGCAGAACATTCAAGAAATATGGGATAACATAAAGAGACCAAACTTAAGAGTCATTGGGATACAGGAAGGTATTGAGGTCCAAACCAAAGGAATGAGCAATCTATTCAACGAAATAATATGAGAAAACTTCCCAGACTTGAAGAATGAGACAGAATCCCAAATCCTAGAAGCCTACAGGACGCCGAATGTGCAAAATCATAAGAGATCCACACCTAGACACATTATAATGAAGATGCCCAACATACAGAATAAGGAGAGAATTTTAAAAGCTACAAGAGAAAGGAAGCAGATTACATTTAGGGGTAAACCAATCAGGATAACAGCTGATCTTTCAACACAGACTCTGAAAGCTAGAAGATCCTGGAATAACATATTTCAAACACTGAAAGAAAAGGGGTTCCAACCAAGAATTGTGTATCCCGCGAAATTAAGCTTCAGGATGGAAGATGAAATTAAAACCTTCCATGATAAACAAAAGTTAAAAGAATTTGCAGCTAGAAAACCAGCTCTTCAAAACATCCTCGGCAAAATATTACAGGAAGAGGAAATGGAAAATATCAATGAAAACCAACAGCGGGAGGTAGTACAGTAAAGGGGGGGGAATAATCAAAGAGGAAAACAAACCATGTTTAGTAACATAAATAAACAAATATGGCTGGAAGAAACACCCATATCTCAATAATAACCCTAAATGTTAATGGCTTAAACTCACCAATTAAGAGACACAGGCTAGTAGAATGGATCACAAAACAAGACCCAACAATATGCTGCCTTCAGGAGACGCATTTGATAGGAAAAGACATACATAGACTGAAGGTGAAAGGTTGGGAAAAATCATATCACTCATATGGACTTCGGAAACAAGCAGGAGTGTCCATACTCATATCAAATAAAATTGATTTCAAGCCAAAGTTAATCAAAAGGCATGAAGAGGGACACTACATACTTCTCAAGGGAACCATACACCAACAAGACATAACAATTATAAATATATATGCCCCAAACAATGGTGCAGCTATGTTCATCAAACAAACTCTTCTCAAGTTCAAGAGTCTAATAGACCACCATACAATAATCATGGGAGACTTCAACACACCTCTCTCACCACTGGACAGATCTTCCAAACAAAAGTTGAATAAGGAAACTATAGAGCTCAATAACACAATTAATAACCTAGACTTAATTGACATATATAGAATATACCACCCAACATCAAGCAGTTACACTTTTTTCTCAGCAGCACATGGATCCTTCTCAAAAATAGATCATATATTTTGTCACAGGGCAACTCTTAGACAATACAAAGGAGTAGAGATAATACCATGTATCTTATCTGACCATAATGGAATGCAATTGAAAATTAACGATAAAAGAAGTAAGGAAAAATCATGCATCACTTGGAGAATGAACAATAGGTTACTGAATGATCAATGGGTTATAGAAGACATCAAGGAGGAAATTAAAAAATTCTTAGAGATAAATGAAAACACAGACACAACATATCGGAATCTATGGGACACATTGAAAGCAGTTCTAAGAGGAAAATTTATTGCTTGGAGATCATTCCTTAGAAAAAGAAAAAACCAACAAATAAATGATCTAATACTTCAACTCAAAATCCTAGAAAAAGAAGAGCAAAACAACAGCAAAAGAAGTAGAAGACAAGAAATAATTAAAATCAGAGCTGAAATTAATGAAATCGAAATGAAAGAAACAATTGAAAAAATTGACAAAACTAAAAGTTGGTTCTTTGAAAAAATAAATAAAATCGACAGACCCTTAGCCACGCTAATGAAGAGAAGAAGAGAGAGAACTCAAATTACCAGCATACGGGATGAAAAAGGCAATATCACAACAGACACTTCAGAAATACAGAAGATTATCAGAAACTATTTTGAATCCTTATACTCCAATAAAATAGAAGATAGTGAAGGCATCGATAAATTTCTTAAGTCATATGATTTGCCCAGATTGAGTCAGGAGGATATTGACAACCTAAACAGACCAATATCAATTGAGGAAATAGAAGATACCATCAAAAGATTACCAACTAAGAAAAGCCCAGGACCGGATGGGTATACAGCAGAGTTTTACAAAACCTTTAAAGAGGAACTAATACCAATTCTTTTCAAGCTATTTCAGGAAATAGAAAAAGAGGGAGAACTTCCAAATTCATTCTATGAGGCCAACATCACCCTGATTCCTAAACCAGACAAAGACACTTCAAAGAAAGAAAACTACAGACCAATATCTCTAATGAACCTAGATACAAAAATCCTCAATAAACTTCTGGCGAACCGGATACAAAAACATATCAAAAAAATTGTGCACCATGATCAGGTAGGATTTATCCCTGTGATGCAAGGCTGGTTCAATATACGGAAATCAATAAATGTTATTCACCACATCAATAGGCTTAAAAATAAGAACCATATGATCATCTCGATAGATGCGGAAAAAGCATTCGACAAAGTACAGCATCCCTTTATGTTCAAAACTCTAGAAAAAATAGGGATAACAGGAACATACCTCAATATTGTAAAAGCAATCTATGCCAAGCCTCAGGCTAGCATCATTCTGAATGGAGAAAAACTGAAGGCATTCCCTCTAAAATCTGGAACAAGACAGGGATGCCCTCTCTCACCACTTCTGTTCAACATAGTTCTCGAATCACTGGCCAGAGCAATTAGACAGACGAAAGAAATTAAAGGCATAAAAATAGGAAAAGAAGAACTCAAATTATCACTATTTGCAGATGACATGATTCTATACCTAGCAGACCCAAAAGGGTCTACAAAGAAACTATTAGAGCTAATAAATGAATTCAGCAAAGTGGCAGGCTATAAAATCAACACGCATAAATCAAAGGCATTCCTGTATATCAGTGACAAATCCTCTGAAATGGAAATGAGGACAACCACCCCATTCACAATATCCTCAAAAAAAATAAAATACTTGGGAATCAACCTAACAAAAGAGGTGAAAGACTTATACAATGAAAACTACAGAACCCTAAAGAGAGAAATAGAAGAAGATCTTAGAAGATGGAAAAATATACCCTGTTCATGGATAGGTAGAAGTAACATCATCAAAATGGCGATATTACCAAAAGTTCTCTATAGGTTTAATGCAATGCCAATCAAAATCCCAACGGCATTTCTTGTAGAAATAGAGAAAGCAATCATGAAATTCATATGGAAAAATAAAAGACCCAGAATAGCAAAAACAATGCTAAGCAGGAAGTGTGAATCAGGCGGTATAGCTATACCAGACTTCAAACTATACTACAGAGTAATAGTAACAAAAACAGCATGGTACTGGTACCAAAACAGGCGGGTGGACCAATGGTACAGAATAGAGGACACAGAAACCAATCCACAAAACTACAACTATCTTATATTCGATAAAGGGGCTAAAAGCATGCAATGGAAGAAGGATAGCATCTTCAACAAATGGTGTTGGGAAAACTGGAAATCCATATGCAACAAAATGAAACTGAATCCCTTTCTCTCGCCATGCACAATAGTTAACTCAAAGTGGATCAAGGAACTTGATATCAAATCAGAGACATGGCGTTTGATAGAAGAAAAAGTTGGCTATGATCTACATACTGTGGGGTCGGGCTCCAAATTCCTCAATAGGACACCCATAGCACAACAGTTAATAACTAGAATCAACAAATGGGACTTACTCAAACTAAAAAGTTTTTTCTCAGCAAAAGAAACAATAAGAGAGGTAAATAGGGAGCCTACGTCCTGGGAACAAATCTTTACTCCTCACACTTCAGACAGAGCCCTAATATCCAGAATATACAAAGAACTAAAAAAATTAGACAATGAGATAATGAATAACCCAATCAACAAATGGGCCAAGGACCTGAACAGAAATTTCTCAGAGGAGGACATACAATCAATCAACAAGTATATGAAAAAATGCTCACCATCTCTAGCAGTCAGAGAAATGCAAATCAAAACCACCCTAAGATACCATCTCACTCCAGTAAGATTGGCAGCCATTAGGAAGTCAAACAGCAACAAGTGCTGGCGAGGATGTGGGGAAAAGGGTACTCTTGTACATTGCTGGTGGGACTGCAAATTGGTGCGGCCAATTTGGAAAGCAGTATGGAGATTTCTTGGAAAGCTCGGAATGGAACCACCATTTGATCCAGCTATTCCCCTACTCGGTCTATTCCCTAAAGACCTAAAAAGAGCACACTATAGGGACACTGCTACATCCATGTTCATAGCAGCACAATTCACAATAGCAAGACTGTGGAACCAACCTAGATGCCCTTCAATAGACGAATGGATAAAAAAAATGTGGCATTTATACACAATGGAGTATTACTCTGCATTAAGAAATGACAAAATCATAGAATTTGGAGGGAAATGGATGGTATTAGAGCAGATTATGCTAAGTGAAGCTAGCCAATCCCTTAAAAACAAATGCCAAATGTCTCCTTTGATATAAGGAGAGTAGCTAAGAACAGAGTAGGGACAAAGAGCATGAGAAGAAGATTAACATTAAACAGGGATGAGAGGTGGGAGGGAAAGGGAGAGAGAAGGGAAAATGCATGTAAATGGAAGGAGACCCTCAGGGGTATACAAAATTACATACAAGAGGAAGTGAGGGGAAAGGAGGAAAAATATAAGGGGGAGAAATGAATTACAGTAGAGGGGGTAGAGAGAGAAGAGGGGAGGGGAGGGGGGAGGGGGGATAGTAGAGGATAGGAAAGGCAGCAGAATACAACAGACACCAGAATGGCAATATGTAAATCAATGGTTGTGCAACTGATGTGATTCTGCAATCTGTATGTGGGGTAAAAATGGGAGCGCATATCCCACTTGAATCAAAGTGTGAAATATGATATATCAAGAACTATGTAATGTTTTGAATAACCTACAATAAAAATTAATTAAAAAAAAAGAAAAAAAAACTAAATGAAAAAGCTATAGAATTAAAAATATAATATAAGTCCTCATCAATAAAGGAATGGATACACATTCTTTTAAGCAGAATATGGAATGTTCTCTAAAATTAATCATATCTTAGGCCACAAAGCAATTCTTAGGAAATTAAACAGAGATAATACTGAATATACTGTGCATTCTATCAGATTATAATGGAATAAAATTAGAAATCACTGATAAAATAAATAAACAGAAGCTATTCTAACACCTGGAGACTAATTAATATGCTATTGAATAACCAATATATAATAGAAGAAATCAAGGATGAAATTTCAATACTTACAAGTGAATGAGAATTACAAAAAAAAAAAAAAACTTATGAAACTCTCTGGGTCATTATGAAAGTGGTTCTAAGAGGAAAGTTCACTGCATTGAGCACATTATTTGAAAGAATAGAAATTTACCAATTAAATCATCTAATTTTATAGCTCAAAACCCTAGACAAATAATGAGTACAAAATATTCAATCTTTAAAATAAAGTTGATCACACAGTAAAGATGGTAAGAAACCATGCACAGAATATTCAAGAATTATGGGATAATATCAAAAGACCAATTTTAAGATTTATTGGTATAGAGGAAGGCACAGAGACTGAAACCAAAGAAATGCACAATCTCTTCAGTGAAATAATATCAGAAAATTTCCCAAACCTGAAGAATTAATTGGAAAATCAAATAAAAGAGGCTTAATGGACACCAAACAAACAAAAGTACAACAGTACAAACAAAAGCCAAAGACCAGATGGGTATACGGCAGAGTTTTACACAACCTTTAAAGGAGAATTAATACCAATACTTTTCAAGCTATTTCAGGAAATTTAAAAAGAAGGATCACTTCCAAATTCATTCTATGAGGCTAACATCACCCTGATTCTGAAACCAGTCAAAGACTCCTCAAAGAAAGAAAACTACAGACCAATATATCTAATGAACATAAATGCAAAAATCCTCAATAAAATTCTGGCAAATCGGATACAAAAACATATCAAAAAGATTGTGCACCATAATCAAGTAGGATTCATCCCTGGGATGCAAGGCTGTTTCAATTTATGGAAATCAATAAATGTTATTCACCATATCCATAGATTTAAAGATAAGAAGCATGTGATCATCTCAATAGATGCAGAAAAAGCATTCAACAAAGTACAGCATCACTTCATGTTTAAACACTAGAAAAACTAGGGATAACAGGAACATACCTCAACATTGTAAAAGCTATTTATGAAAAGCCTAAGGCTAGCATCATTCTAAACAGAGAAAAATTGAAGGTATTCCCTCTAAAATCTGGAACAAGACAGAGATGCCCTCTCTCACTCGCCTATTCAACATAGTTCTCGAAGCACTGGCCAGAACAATTAGACAGATGAAAGAAATTAAAGGCATAAAGATAGGAGAACAAGAACTTAAATTAGCACTATTTGCGAATGGCATGATCCTATACCTAGAAGATCCAAAAGGTTCTACCAAGAAACATCTAGAGCTAGTAAATGAATTTAGCAAAGTGGCAGGATATAAAATCAACATGCATGAATCAAAGGCATTCCTGTATATCAGTGACAAATCCTCTGAAATGGAAATGAGAACAACCACTTCATTCACAATATCCTCAAAAAAATTAAAATACTTGGGAATTAACCTAACAAAAGAGGTGAAAGAACTACACAAAGAAAACTACAAAACACTAAAGAGAGAAATAGAAGAAGACCTTAGAAGATGGAAAGATATACCTTGTTCATGGATAGGCAGAACTAACATCATTAAAATGGCCATATTACCAAAAGTACTCTATAGGATTAATGCAATCCTAATCAAAATCACAACGGCATTCCTTGCAGAAATAGAAAAAGCAATCATGAAATTCATCTGGAAAAAAAAACCTAGAATAGCAAAAGCAATTCTAAGCAGGAAGAGTGAAACTGGCAGTATAGCGATACCAGATTTTAAACTATACTACAGAGCAATAGTAACAAAAACAGCATGGTATTGATACCAAAACATGTGGGTACACAAATGGTACAGAATTGAGGACACAGAGACCAATCCACAAAATTACAACTACTTTATATTAGACAAAGGTGATAAAAGCATGCAATTGAGAAAGAATATCGTCTTCAACAAATGGTGCTGGGAAAACTGGAAATCCATATGCAACAAAATGAAACTGAATCCCTTTCTCTCACCATGCACAAAAGTTATCTCAAAATTATCAAGGAGCTATAGATAAAACCAGAAACTCTGCATCTGATAGAAGAAAAAGTTGGGCTCTAATCTCAATCTCGTGGGGTCGGGCTCCAAATTCTTTAATAGGACACCTATAGCACAAGAGTTAAAATCAAGAATCAACAAATGAGACATACTAAAACCAATTTTTTTTTTCTCAGCAAGTGAAAAAATAAGAGAGGTAAATAGGGAGCCTACATTCTGGGAACAAATATTTACCCCTCACACTTCAGATAGAGCTCTAATCTCCAGAGTATACAAAGAACTCAAAACATTAAATAACAAGAAAACAAATTAAAAAAATGGGCCAAGGATCTGAACAGACATTTCTCAGAGGAGGATATACAATCAATCAACAAATACACCAAAAAATGCTCATCATCACTAGCAATCAGAGAAATTCAAATTAAAGCAACTCTAAGATACCATCTCAGTCCAGTAGTATGGCAGCCATTGTGAAGTCAAACAACAACAAGTTCTGGCGAGGATATGGGGAAAAAGATACACTTGTACATTGCTGGTGGGACTGCAAATTGGTGCAGCCAATTTGGAAAGCAGAATAGAGATTCCTTGGAAAGGTGGGAGTGGAACCACCATTTGAGCCAGCTATTCCCTTTCTTGGACTATTTCCCAAAGACCTTAAAAGAGCATATTATAGGGATACAGCTACATTAATGTTCATAGCAGCACAATTCACAATAGCTAGACTCTGGAACCAATCCTGATGCCCTTCAATAGATTAATGGATAAAAAAATGTGGAAATTATACACAATGGAATATTACTCAGCACCAAAAAATAACAAAATCGTGACATTTGCAGGGAAATGGATGACATTAGAGCAGATTATGCTGAGTGAAGCTAGCCAATCCCTAAGGAGCAAGTGCTGAATGTCTTCTTTGATATAAGGGGGGCGACTCAAAACAGAGCAGGGAGGAAGAGCATGAGAAGAAGATTATCATTAAATAGGGATGAGAGATGCATGGGAATGGGAGAGAGAAGGGGAATTGCACAGAAGATGGAAGGAAACCCCCATTGTTATGCAAAATTACATATAAGATGTTTTGAGGAAGAAAAAAAAGAGAGAGAGAGAAAAGTGTCATAGAGTGGGTAGAGAGAGGTGATGGTAGGGGAAGGGAGGGGAGGGGGAAATAGGAAGGGTAGCAAAATACAATAGACACTAATATGGCTGTATGTATAAACGTGGCTATAAACCAATGTGATACTGCAATCTGTACAGGTGGAAAAAAAAAAGAATTCATACCCCACTTGAATCAAATATGTGATATGTCAAGATCATTGTAATATTTTGAGCAACTAATAAAAAAATTAAAAACCAGAAAGTGAATGGAGGAAAAAAAAGAATCAATAAATGGAATGAATTCAAAATGAAAAGATTCTTTTCAGCCATTGAAAAAATAAGTGAGGTAAATTGAGAGCCTACAGAATGGTAGCAAAGTTTTACCACATGCATATCAGATAGAGCACTAATATCTAGGATATATAAAGAACTCACAAAACTTAATACCAAAAAGAAACCCCAACAAATAACCCAATCATTAAATGGGCTAAGGAACTGAACAGAAATGCAAGTCAAAACTACTCTAAGATTTTATCTCACTCCAATGAAAATGGCAGCTATTTTTAAGAAAAACAACAATAAGTGTTGTCGAGGATGTGGGGAAAAAGGCATACTCATACATTGTCACTGAGACTGCCAATTGGTGCAGCCAATCTGCAGTATGGATATTCCTTGGAAATCTTGGAATGGAACCACAGTTTGACCCAGCAATCCCACTCCTCAGTTTATACTCAAAAGACTTTAAAAAAGCATTCTACGGTGACACAGCCACATCAATATTTACAGCAGCACAATTCACAATAGCTTAATTGTGGAACCAACCTAGAGGAGTGGATAAAGAAACTGTGGTATATATACACAATGGAATATTACTCTGCATTAAAAGAGAATAAAATTTGGCATTTACAGCTAAATGGATGGAGTTGGAGAATATTATGCTAAGTGAAGTAAGCCAATCCAAAAAAAAAAAAAAAACCAAAAAAAAAAAACAAATGCCAAATGTTTTCTCTGATATGTGCATGTTGACCCTTAATGGGCATGCAGGAAGTATAGAAGGAATGGAGAAATTTTAGAAAGGGCAAAGGGAAAGGAGGGGAAGAGAAGGGGAATAGGAGTAGGAAAGATGGTGGGAGATGGACATCATTACCCTAAGTACATATTTGAAGACACAAATGGTGTGATTCTATTTTGTGAACAACCAGAGACATGAAAAGTTGTGCTCTATATATGTACTCTGAATTGAAATGCATTCTGCTGTTATGTATAATAAACTAGAATAAATAAAGACATAAAAAACATTAACCAGAGTGATCAGGCAAGAAGAGGAAATCAAAGGATTACATATAGAAAAAGGAGATAATGATGACATGATCCTATATCCAGAAGACTCAAAAAATTCCACCAAAGATTTCTAGAGCTTATAAATGAGTTCAGCAAAGTAGAAGACTATAAGACCAACACCCAGATATCAATATTAATATATTTCTTGTACCCTAACATTTATTTAGCTTTACAGAAAAGAGGAAAACCATCCCATTCACAATAACCTAAAATAATACTTGGGAATTAATCTAACCATGGAGGTTATATAGCACTTTACAATGAAGGTTATACAACACTGAAGAAAGAAATTGTAAAAGTTCTTAGCAGATGGAAATACATGCCAAGTTCTCGGACAAGCAGACTCAGTATTGTCAAAATAACTGTGCTACCAAAAACAATATACAGATTCAATGCAATCCCCTCAAAATGCAATGGTATTCTTCAGAGTTAGAAAAAAATTGTTAATTTATTGGGAAAAATGAGAGACCCAGAATAGGCCAATTGATACTGTGCAGGAAAACTGAAGCAGTCTAACCTGATCTGATATTATACCTCAGAACAGGAGTAAAAAACCCAGCATGATATTATATTGGCAACAAAATATAAAGTCCAAAGGAAGAGAATAGAAGAGACAGGCAAATTCATATACTTGTAGCTATCTAATCCTTGACAGAGGTGCCAAAAATATATTTTGGAGAAAAGAAAGACTTTTAAACAAATGTTTCTAGGAAAAATGGATAGCTATATGTAGAAAAATGAAAATAGATCCCCACTTTTCACCCTGTGCACATGGATTGGAGAAATATGAATTAGACCAGAAACATTACAAATTGTGGAGGAAAACATGGGATCAAAACTCAAACAGGTTCCAGGACTAACTTCCTTTAAGAAAATGCCCAAAGTGCAAGAAATAATACCAGGAATCAATAAATGGGCTATCAGTAAATCATAAAGCTTCTTCACAACAAAGGAAATAATTAAAAATGAGAAGTGAGTCAACAGAATGAAAAAAAAAACTCTTCATTGGCTAACAACAAATAATCAATCAATAAATGAGCAAAAGAACTAAACAGAAACTTGTCAAAAGAAGAAACTTAATTGACCAAAAAATATATGAAAAAAATTTTTGAATATCTTTTGAAGGCAGGGAAATGCAAGTAAAAGCTACATTAAGAATCCTTCTCACTCCAGTCAGGAGGAAATTGAATACATATATTAATAAATGATGGTGAGGTCTGGGAAAAAGGTACACTTGTGTATTTTTTTTGGTGAGACTGCATACTAATACAACCACTCTGAAGAGCAGGAAGGAACTTCCTCAGAAAAACTAAGGATGGAACTACCAAATGACCCAGCTACTGCATTCCTTAGTATTTTTCCAAATGATCTTAAATTGACATACTATTAATGATAGAGGTATTTCAGTGTCTATAGCAGCAAAATTCAAATAAAATATGGAATTTACCAGGTGCCTTAAATAGACAAATGGGTTAATATAGATATATATGCATATAGATATAGATACATAGAGATAACAGATACAGATATAGGTAGATATATTAGAAATATAGATTAGATAGATTTGATAGATTTGGTATATAGAGTAGATAGATTGATAGATAGATGGATAGATAGAGTTCTTCTCAGCCACAACACAGAAAGAAATTATTGCATTTGCTGGTAAATTTGTGGAAATGGAGAATATTATCCTAAGTGAAGTAAGCCAAACTCAGAATCACAAGTGTCAGATGTTTTCTTTCATATGCAGAAGCTAGAGGAAAATAAAGAAAAGATGGCAGGAATGATAGAATAACATAAAGGTAATGCAAATATTAGTAATGTAGAAGGAGATCTACAGATTGAGAGGATGAGTAAGCAGAGGCAATGAAAAATGATTTTAAGAAAATTATGTCATTTATTATCTAAATATACCACAGGAATTTTATATTTATGCAAAAAGGACCAGTGAAATATGAATAGGTGAGTGATAGGAAGTCTAGTGGAGTACAGGAAGGAGGATGGGGAAGAGAGGGAGGATAGGAGGGAAAAGAGGTGAATCATAAACTGAAATCAAATTCCATTTATGCATGAGTTTGTTAAAATGTTGTTGTTTAGCAACAAACATGTATAGCTAGAAAGCGCTAATAAAAATAAAAATGAATTCTAATTGTTATATATTAATTGTGATTACTTTGTTTATATGCTTAGTGCACAGTATGCTCATTCTCTTGGTTTGTATTTGCCAAGACTTTTTATAAACTAGACATTTATAAAACCCTGATATTCTTCAGTATTAATAATACCTCCATTTAATTGTAATTGCCAGTTCCAGCTAAAATGATTTATGGTTTCTCTTATGCTCTTTTGTTGGTTTTAATTTATAGATTTATGAGGTCACATTATGTTTCTACCAATTTATTTCTTCTTATGAACTTTCTCATGTATTGACCAATAAAGCATAACTGAGCAAAAATAATCAGTGCATAGTTTGAGTTAAATTTATAAAATGATCACTTGCATCAAGTAAAGGTTATCATTACCAAAGTACCTTCCCTCATGTTCCATTCTAATTAGTATCTCCTTCGTCCTGATGTAACAACCATTCTGACTTCAGTTGATAGATTTATTTTACGACTTTTCAGCTTTTATGAATGGAGTCATACTGTCTGTATTCTTTTAGTCTGGTTTCATTTCCTTGTCAAATGTAGCTGTAAATTCTTTTCAGTGCTATAGTGTATCTGAATATATCACAAGGTCTTTATCCATTTTTCTGTTGATGGACAGCTAACTTATTTCCAGATTATGACTGTTATAAGTAGAGTTACCATGCACACTTGTGCTTAGGGAAAAAATATAAAAGCTAAAGGTAGCTACTTCTGCTTTGAAACTTCAATATGAGCACAGGAAAAAGTATTTCCTAAAAAGATTTTTCTGCGTCTATGTGAATCTGATGCACCCAGAATGGGATACTTTCTGCCTCTTCAACAGTTTACTGTGCTGAGACATTTTACATAATTATGTGGGCACGGGTCACAACATTATCC
Source organism: Callospermophilus lateralis (assembly GCF_048772815.1). Classification (NCBI taxonomy): domain Eukaryota; kingdom Metazoa; phylum Chordata; class Mammalia; order Rodentia; family Sciuridae; genus Callospermophilus; species Callospermophilus lateralis. The sequence continues at coordinate 11,204,091 of NC_135309.1, read as the reverse complement.
TATGAAGAAAATGTTTCTCCCAAGTTCTGAATGTGAACCTCAATGAACTTAACACATTTCTACTACGTTAGTGCATCATTTCTCACTAGAGGGCAAAAATGATTTGGTCAGATCTGAAGTCAAATGATTAATAATGGTGAGGCAGAAACAAGAAGCCAGAGAGTAAAGTGGAAGAGCATACAGAGCAAAGACAACATCCATAAACTTCAACTTTCCTGGGCTCAAAATTTTTCCCTTTCTTTTTCTCTCACTTCCTAAACTTGGGAGAAGTAAGATTACCATTTTTCCCACCTTAGTCCAAATTATCTATCCTCAAGCAAACACATACCACAGGAATGAAATAATTTAGACTACAGGGGTGGTTCTAGAAGTTCTAAGAAACAGCTATCTCCCCAAGACTACAAGTGAATTATGACCACTCACAAGGCACAGCTGGGATGTAGACTTTAAACCACCTCTTTATTTTTTTAATTAATTTTATTTTTTAAAAATACACAACAGTATTACAATTCTTATTACACATATAGAGCACAATTTTTCATATCTTTGTATAAAGTATGTTCGTGCCAATTCATGTCTTTATACATGTACTTGTTTTTATTTGCACTACAATTCTTATTCCACATATATACCACAATTTTTCATATCTGTTTGTATTATAAAGTAGGTTGATACCCAATTCGTGTCTTTATATATGTACTTTGAATAATGATGTCCATCACATTCCACCATGCTTGCTAATCCCCTGCTCCTCCTTTACTCTCCCTTCCCTCTTTCCTATCTATAATTCATCTATTTGCCCCATGTTCCCCCTCCCTACCCCAATATGAGTCAGCCTCCTTATATCAGAGAAAATATTTTTTTGGGGGGGATTGGCTAACTTCACTTAGCATTATCTTCTTCAACCGCCAACCATCTACCTGCAAATGCCATGATTTTATTCTCTTTTATTGCTGAGTAAAATTCCATTGTGTATATGTGGCACATTTTTTTTATCCATTCATCCACTGAAGGGCATCTAGGTTGGCTCCATAGTTTAACTATTGTGAATTGTGCTGCTGTAAACATTGATGTGGCTGTGTCCCTGTAGTGTGATGTTTTAAAATCTTTTGGGTATCAATTGAGAGAGGGATAGCTGGGTCAAATGGTGTTTTTGTTCCCAGATTTCCAAGGAACCTCCAAACTGTTTTCCATATTGGTTGCATCAATTTGCAATTCCACCCACAATGTATGAGTGTACCTTTCCCCCTACATCCTCGTCAACACTGTTTTATTTTTCATAGTAGCTGCCATTCTCACTGGAGTGAGATGATATCTTAGAGTAAACCACCTCTTTAAAAGTCTTCTGTTCAACTTGACAGAATTACATCCTGAGATAATAGTCCTGTGTTTCTACTTTGCAAGCAAAGCAATACACCTCCCCCCATTTTCTCCAGAACTTGTCCTTAGATATGAATTGTCATCAGGAATAAAGTCTGAGCTTTGGGTAACACCATGGTGTTTACTGAAATAAAGTCACTGATGGACAAGGCTATGGGATGTCACAACTCTTTTTTCTCTCCTCTTTTTCTGTCTATGCCCTTTCTCCTCTCATAAACTTAACCAGTTAATAAAATGGAGATTTTTTTTCCTTCAGGGGGAGAAGAAAATTGTGAAACCAAGTTGTATTTATACTGTTTATAATAAATCTCTACTAAAGAAGAATATTTGGCTGACAGTCATGTTCTCCTGCCTAAGTATGACCAAATCCATTAAGAATTCAAAATAAAAACTAAAAAGCAAAAAAGAGCCTAGTAGGAGCAACCCATTTTTCACATCTCATTCTGCCAAATGACAAATTGGAAAGGTGACTCCTGAGGATATCCTGTGTTCCTTATGTCCTTTTGCTGCTTTTAAGAACTAAGAAGCAACTTCATGGTTAGCTAACTTCATGGTTAGCCAAGACTCCCTCATGATTTGTTTTAATCATCTTTGCATCCTTTTAAATACACATCATATCTACAGCACAGCAATTAATGGGTAGCCTAAGTTCTTACCATTTCAAACTAATTATATATATATATATATATATATATATATATATATATATATATGTGTGTGTGTGTGTGTGTGTGTGTGTGTGTGTGTGTGTGTGTGTTTAAATAAACAAAGGAATAATGGAACTATTTTACCTTTATTTTTATGTGGTTCTAAGGATTAAACACAGTGCTTTATGCATGCTAGGCAAGCACTCTAACACTGATCTCCAACCCCAGCCCTGGGAAATTTTAAATAATGTGTGGCCAGTGAATTTTTTCTTGCCATCAGCCTGAGAGGAAAGTCTACAAAGACCAATTTCATTGACCTGTAACAGGACATATTTCAAATATCCAGCACTTTTTGGCCCAGGAGTCCTTCTGGGTTCTAAGAAGTGTGCCTCAGTGAATCACATTACTGGCCAAAAAAAAAGGTAATTTCTTCAATCCCCATTCTAGCAAAAGCAATAGGAAAGTTCAGAAACTTATCTGAAGAAAATACTTTTAAATGGAAAAAAGCAGAAACATCTTCAGAAATGATTGAGACCTATGGTGTTAGACTATGATGACAACATTTTGAAAATTAGCAGGCAGAATTTTTTGGAAGAAAATGTTATTCATGATAAGCTTAAACTAGAGGGGAAAAAGTACCTTTAAAACTTATTTTTCATAAAATTTTATGTCAAAAGATATGAATGACTTTTTTCCAAGGCACTTGAACTTCTTTTCTGGTGTGAACTCTAATCTACAGACAGGGAATTTCTCAGACTCTTTCAGTTCTGGTATTCTGCTTTATTTGGGTAGACCTACACATTTCAAAATGTGAAAAAATAAGAATCTTTTTCTTACTACACATACATTCAAGAGCATATTAATGTATGTATAATAATTATTCATCCTATTTGATGTCAAATATTTCTAGAGGCTGTTCACAGTTCTTGGACATGTATGCAAGTACCTCTAGAATATGCTGCATTGAAAGAACACAGCATTGCATATATGATATTCCTTCTCTAATGGCATAATCTGATTCCACTCATGAGGGAATATCATGTGATTCTGAACTAAAGGAAAATCTACAGAGATACTGAAGTACACCATTAAAAACTTATGTGCCATAAAGAGCCCAGAAAGACTAAAGAAATATCCCAGATTAAAGGAGGCGAAAGAAACAGGACGAATAAAGGATTCTGAAATTTTCCAAGACTGAATTTTATTTTGGTTATAAATAACATTGCTGAAATAATTGGCAAATTCTGAATCATATTTGTAGATTAGATATTTTATAATGAACCATTTTTAAAATTTTGGTCTTTACACTGTATGTAAGGTAACTCCTTGCTTTTAGGAATACAAATATTCAGTAATGAAAAACAACAATCCTGAAACTTACAAATGGTTTAGAAAAAAGAAACTTTCTTATATACCTATAATTATATTTACTAGAAAGAGAGAAAGAAAAGAGATAAAGAAGAGAAAGAGAAGATAAACATTTTATTCAAGTTGATAAAATGTTAACATTTGGGTTAACATTTCTCTGTACTTCAATATATTAAACTTTTATTAATCTAAAATTGTCAAAACACAATATTTCTGAAAGAAATATTTTTAGAATAATATTAACAAACAGTATACTCAATTAAATAAACCATGGATCTGTATAGGTATAAATAAATAAATAAATTGAAAGTTGGATGAATAATATTTATATAGTCTCCAAGTACTTTTCCACAAAACTAAATAATTAAAAGGAAAATATGATATAACATAAGATATATCTAGGATATAAGACCTTTAATAATTAATGTTATTATCAGCAATGATGGAGAAATTAAAATATAGGTCTTTATCTTGGGATTTAAAGAGAATAATCACAGAATAACTTTTGTGATACTCTTGCCCAAAATATGTAACCTTGTCTAAATCATAAAGAAAAATCCATCTTAGCACATTCTACAAGTATTATTCTTGAAAAGATTCAAGGCCATGAAAGTCAAGGAAAGATTAAGGAATATTTGAATCTAAAGGTGTCTACAAAATACAATATTAAGTTCATTTCATGGATCTGAATGGAATTATTTTGTTATAAAGGACAATGTGAGGCAAGTTGCAAAACATGAAAAAAAATTAGATTTCAGTTGTAGAAGGCATTTGATAGAATGTATTAGTATTGACTCTTTCATTATGAAGGTTGCATTGCAGTTATGCAGCATGTTCAGACTTTTAGGTAATGTTAAAGAAGTCATGAATGATGGCATATGACAGCCATTTACTCTAAAATTATTCCATGGGAAAAATGTACTTTATGCTAGAAGTTGTAGCTAGACTATTATTTTTCAAGAAAGAATAAACAAAGAAAAAAGGCAAAATGTCTTAAGCAAAAGTATCTCTCATCATGAAAGAATTATAAGTTAGTGCTTTATACTAAAATCATAAAAATTTAAATATAAGTTTTTTTCTTGTTTTTAAGGATATAGGTTTGATGGCACTATAATTGTAATACATTAAAACATGTGATGTTTAGTTCTACCAAGGTAGTAATATTGACCACATTGGGTAATGTTTAAATGCAACAATTTACATAGTTTTGATACATAGAACTCAATAAAAACTGGTATGCACTTGCACTTCAAATTTTGTTATAGATGCAAAGAAATAGTCTCATATTTTGAGAATTTTACACATGAATAATACAAACATATTTTCTTCAAAAAAGTTTTTAAAATAATATGGCAATAGTTTGAAATATGCAATACTATCTTTCATATCTATTTTTCTTTAAAAATATCGGTGGTATCTTTTTGATGCTTCCACAAATAGATCTTGTCTTGGCTTATCGTAAATCTTATGGAAGAAACTCCCATTAGTCTAGATTCAAATTCTGTAGTAAAAGGAGAGAAAAATAATTATATTTTTTATCTCAAAGGTTTCATAAGCATCAATCAGTAAACAAAACGTTGAAAAATTCATTTTTCATAAAATGAATTTTTTTTACATTTGTACGACCACAATACAAAGTTACTATGAAATTGTTTGCCCATAGTTTTGTGCAAAATTGTCACTGTGAATGAGTATCAGGGTTTCAGATTTTCCATCCCTCTTTATGAATATAACAATCATGTACTAAGATACTATGGCAAGCACTGGGATGACAAGATGAAGATGATAAAGGCAGCTCCTCAACAATCATAATTTCCATACAGATTAATGGGCACTATGACATGTATAGAACAAGGTACTACTGAACACAGAGAAGGGATTTCTGTTCCAATTTTGTGGCAGTGTTAGAAGTCCTTCCATGAAGGTGCTATATGAGTTGACACCTGAAGGATACAGGGAAATTATGACAGAGAGGGAAAGGATGGATAGAGACAATGAGATATGAGAAAAAACATTTGTGGAACTGTAAGTGGTCCTGTGTGACTAGAAGCTAGAGCAAAGTGACAGTAGTGTGAGTGGGAAGAGATAAGGTTGAACATCTTGACAAGAAACTCTTTGGTTTGGGTATTTTCACTTCTTGCTTAGAAATTTCAAACTTTTCTTGAGAGCAACAGGTAAACCAATGACAAAGTCATGAGCAGGGTGTTTTAAATGCTTGACTAAGTTTTGCTAGATGAGTCTGGGCTAACTGCCATAAACCACAGAAAATGGATGATGCCTTTCTTTTTTCAAGAATACTTTCAGTGTATAGGCTGACAGTTTTAAAGTAGGGCAAAAGTGTAAAAAGAGGCAGTTTCAAATCTAAGAACTTTGATTGTTCATTTCTCAGATTTGGAAACAGTATATTGCTCTTTCATTTTAATACTCATAAGGTAGGACCAACATTTTTGGAACATGTAGTTCAATAGTTTATGTACTTGATTAAAAATATGTGGAAATACTTCCAACTATTTGTTAAGTGTGGCCATCTAGTTTTTTGTTTGTTTGTTTGTGTGTTTTTTTTTTGTATAAAATCAATTATCTTGCTAATTCTACAAACAGGGTCTAAAGTAGATTAATGAACATAATAAGTACTATTTTATGATAATAATGATGTGATGTTTAATAACTTTACATTTTTTTTACATATGAAGATAAATTCTTTTGATAGATTTCTAGTCTTATCCTTCTTCTTCTTTTTAAAAAATCTACATAAGCAGCAAAGAGGCATTTATTGAGAGCTAGCTGAGTCCTCTGCGCACACAGCCACTGGTGACACTGATACGCCATCCTTCTTTTTTAAGTGAAAGTATTTTAAAATTCTCACTTTAGTATAACTATACACAGAAGTAGTGTTAATTATGAACTATTAAAAGATGCACATAAAATAATTTGATCTTTCTTCCTCCCCAGTTCCATTTTCCTCTCCTGCCTTCACCTTTGGAGGCATTCTGCAGTGATTAAGGAGAGGTGCCTCTATCTTGATAGAGGAGTGCTTTTTAAAGCCTCTCATTATAGTTATCATGATTTGAAAAATTAATCCTCCACAAGGAAATCTACAGACTACTAGATTGAATTTAAAATAAACTAGCCTATAAGGAAGTAAATAACAAACATAACTTTCTCTACAAAAAATAGTTGATCCCCCCAAAATCTTCCTTCGCTTTGTATCTGCATATACACACTCATTCATGATTGTCTTGTAAAAAAAATTACATAATTTTTCTGGTAAGAACTAATGAGGATATCTTATATTTGCATTGTGCTTAATAAATCACAGAAATATTTAACTTTTATTCTCTTTTTGTAGACAGTCATCCAATTTTATGACTCTGAAGCAATTCAGGCCCATTTGTCCCAATTTTTCCAGAAAAAGTAAGCATATAATCTAAGAAAGAGTTAAAAAATACATATCACCTACCTTTGACATTTAATTTATGTATTCAATGTTCCCTTTTCAAGTATTCTACAGCAATGGTGTCTTATATAACTTAGATGGGCTGTTTCTTTATCAGGAGTCTGCTAGTATTACCCTCCTCTAGGCTCTTTTTGATTCCTATAATTTTTTTTAAACTCAAAGCCAAACAAAAAGTGAGGCCTCTTTTTAACATAGGAGTTAAGATCATCAAAATACCATTGAAGCTCTAAAACAAGGTGTGATAAAATTGATATTTTAACAACAATGACTCATAATGAAAACAAGATGCTATCTTTTATTTATATAATTTTCTAACAGATATCTCACTGTTGTAAGAGTCCCCCTAATAAAAAATGGTCAAACATTATAGAAATATCTTAAAATGGGCCCAACATAGTTGAACATTGTTTTTCTTATTAACTCTTAAATAGAGCTCATCATTTTTGGAATAATATTTAAATCTTGCAAAAAGGATTAGGAAATCACATGGTGGGACTGCAAGGTTCCTGTTATAACTCCAGGAAGATGGGATCAGTGTTCAATGTACATAAGATGATAGAAAGATTATAATTGACTCTGTTTTTTAGTGGTTGCTTTTCAAAGACTCTTGATATTACTGCCACCTTAGACTGCTTCCAGTCATCAACATTCTTAAATACATAAAAATGGTCTTAGTATAGCACTGCTATACGGCCCATTAATCTGTATGAAAATTACCAGTATATGATTTTTGAGGAATGGCCTTTATCATCTCCATCTTGTCATCCCAGTGCTTGCCTAGTACCTTAGTACATGATTATTGTATTCATAAAGAGGGATGGAAAATCTGAAGCCCTAACACTCATAGTGACAGTTCTGTATGAAACTATGGGCTCCTTGTTTTACAAATTTAAATAAATGCTTATTTAAACTAGTTTAAATATATTATAATAGCAGTAACAGTGAAGCAACAAACATATTTTACAAGAACTAAGATAAAGATTATGTAAGTAAAAACAACTAAGGATATATTTTTATTAAAAAACTGTCAAAACAATTTAGCAAAAGCAGAAATCAAATAATTTTAGTGTTACAAGCTTATTTAATTTATAAAATTATTTTATGATCCTTTACATTATAAACATCCACATTGGTAAAATTTTTGAGTATCAATCATGCACTTTTGACTGAGTGGAAACCTTGGGGGTGGTGCTGGATAAAAGAAAGTGTTAAAAGCACAGACAAACTAAAATCACACAGAAGCGATGTCAATCACTTCAATATTTCTTTTCAATTATGGACAGTGATATTTATTTTAAAAATTAGTTTAAGGAAAGTTCAAATTATAAGTTCAGTTAAATACAGTTAAGAATACAGTTAAGAAGTAACTGTTTCTTGAAAATGAGACCTCCAGTGATTTTTTAAAAAATATGTAAGATATTTTTGTTTTTTTTAATATAGGTTAACATGACCTTTACTTAACATTCATAACTTAACAACTCAGTATTTCACCAAAGCAGAACAAGATTACCAGAAATCAAATCTGAAACCCCAAAGAGAAATATAATGTAACTAATCTCAGTAGTTACTTCTCAATGCTTTGACATGAAGCTACACAGTTTTGGTAGGATTCACTACATTTTCTCTTTGAAACAAATTTTTGTGAGGTAACCAATTATATGTAATCCAAGGGTGCATTGGGACAGAACTTGTTCACAGAGGACAATATGCCATTTGGCACTGCTGTTTCTCCATCAGGAGTCTGTTAGTATTATATTACCCTTCTGTAGGCTCTTTTTGATTCTTTGAGGATTGCACAAGACAATTGTTTAGTATTTCAATCTTTTCCTAAATGACATGCATTTTTTTTAAAAAAAACATCTCATTTGTCCTCATACTTTTCCTGCTGTACCTGAATCCTGCCATCCTCATAGTCTAGAAATGGAGATTCAGTTTCAAATTAATGAATCATAGATGAGTACAACTATCTTTGTACTGGATGAGTCTATATCCTTTTCATGATAGCAATTGAGTTTTGAAGAATAGTCTGAGCAAGATATCATGGACATAATCAATAAATTACAGATTTAATCAACCATGGTTTTTCTGCAATTTATCACATTTTTCTCAATTTATGATCATGAGAATTAGATGCTTTTAAATAGTTGAGAGGTCATGAAGATAAATGAAATCTAGACAGCTATTTTTTATTTAAATCAATTTGACATGAATACAATTAAATCTACCAACTAGAAATATATAACATTTAGTGAAGGAAATATATAATGAAATACAGCATCTGCATTTCAGTTTGGCTGGGGAATCAGTAATGAAATGTTAATTGCAATTAGGTATTAGCATTTCCAATTTTCTATTTTCTCATGGTCTTAAAGTATGACAATAGGAAGACATGGGGATGGTGTGTATTCCAGTGGTAGAGCCTGTGATTACCATGTGCAAAGCTTTGGGGTTTCAATTATCAGCAACAAATATAAATATTGTTTCAACATTATTGAGAATATATTATGAATGTCAGCATATATAGCTACTAAAAATCTATAATTCAAGCTCTGAAAACTTTACAATTCTTTACTCAAAATGAAGCATTTATTAGGTCCAAGGTTTTCAATATTTTTTCTTTCTTAAATTTTAAAATCAGTTCTATGTAACTCTAAGTCTTCTGTGTTTAATTGGCTTATAACTGTACACATTTATGAGGTAGAGTGTTATTTCAAGATGGGCACATACTGTATAACAATCAAATCAGGGAAATTGGAAGACTTATCACTTCAATGAGGTCTAAGTTGTATTTGCTGGAAATCAGTTATGTTTCTGTGTTGAGACAGAAAATGTGTTTATAATATTTGAATTTTTACATTCACCTAGATGCAACATTTAGCCATACACAAATATCACTTTGAGTGCTCCTTCAAAGACAATTCAAATAGTTTACTTGCTTGATACTTACTTCATTTTCTGCTTTCTCTTTTCATACTGCTATCTTTTTGTGAAAGATTATTTTCATGGATTAACCTCATATTTCTGCTTTCCAGAAAGTGACGGTATGCTTCATTCTCAGCTTGCAATTGTCTTATAATGTCATAACTTTGGTTTTGGTTATGAGTGAATGTATTGATTTTATATTCAAATTTGTTTTTAAGGTCATGAAATTCCTGTTGAAGCTGTCTAATTTCACTTTGGAGTCTACATATTCTCCTCTCTCTAATAGATTCCTGCTTTCTGATGTGTTCTTCCATTTCCCTTGGTTCATTTTGATATGTATGTCTTTTTTCTTGTTCTGAAACCAAAGTCCTTACTCTGAGAGTATCACTTTTCTGACCAATCTCATTTTCTAGGTCACTGGTTGTCATTTCCAACTGTGAAACCTGTTCGGAAGAAAGATCAGGATACCAGTTATAATATGAGATTTGCACACATTAATAAATGATAAAACTAGGGTCAGCACTTAGAATATATATGTTTATCAATAAACACAGTTCTGGAAAGCAGGGTGGGCCAAAATATAGGCAAGTAGTGAGATTTGTTAAATACCTTTATCTATCTATTTGTTTACTTATGTGGTGCTGAGGAGTAAACCTAAGGCCTCACCTGTGCTAGGTGAACACTCTATTTCTGAGCCACAACCCCAGCCCCAAGTTGTGAGATTTTATCCAAGCCTTCCACCTCTGCTTCTAGTGCTCATCCACCATTCTGTCCTGTGAATGTATAAACATCACAGAAGGCTTGTGTTGCAAGATACTAATGGCAAAAACAATTTCTAAGTTGCTGCTCAGTATTATTTGTTTCTCCTTAGTGAAGTTTGAAGCATAGTAAGTGTGAAATAGAGAAAATAAACTGACACAGTTTATTCTTATACCAGTAAGTTATTACTGTGTACATATCATGGTATATCATTATTTACCAAAGTGTTCTATATAAAATAGGAGATTACTTGATGCAAAGTATTTCTCTTCTCAAAAGTGAGGAAATGATATCCAAAAACCAGGATCTCTGCTAGCCACATTTTTCTTTCTTACTTAAAAGTGGTATAGTAAAAAGCATATCTTCACATTAACACACCAAGGGAGAAAAATCACTTCCCCAAACCAGAAGATTATTGTTAGAATCAAGATTTTGCGATCCTAGAAAAATCATCAAATCCTGTGAAAAATATTAAAAGTCTTTTCTCTGAAACAGGACACTGTGAAAACCACTACTGGAATGCTGCAGACAAACGGAATTGAATAATAACATTACTTAATCCAGTGGGACAAAAATGGCCACACCCTCACTCCCTAAATATGCACCTTATGGTTATACATTTATGTTTTTAATGATGGATACAGTTACTATTCACACACACACACACACACACACACACACACACACACACATGAAAACAACAGAGGAAAATAATTGATTTCAGTTTTGTCCATATTTATCACTTTTTGTTTGCAAAGATGTTTTGCTGGAATCCCGTCTTGTAAATTCGGGCAAACTGTTCTAAAGAAAGTTACCTATAGGTGTCATTTTGTTCTGATGAGACCTAGAGATTTTTCAGAAGGTTTTGTCCTTATCTCAGTAGGGAGTAGAAAGTCTAAAAGCTTAATTAACAGTGGTATCTTCAAAATAAATAACCATTCAAAAGAAGTAGATTATTAAAGCACATAAATCTTTATCATACATAAATTACTCAAATTTAAACTGCATAAATGACAGAAAAAAATCCTCAAAGAGTAAAGATATTTATTAAATATAGGTATAAATGCAATTGTAAAAAATTTTTTAAACAAAATATTTAACTAGTTTCAAATCTATTTACTCTATACCTTAACATTTTAAAAATCTCTTTATTATCTTAATTTACTTTTTCTTTTAATTTGTCCTTATTTTGTTCAAAAAACAGAGAATCATTTCTTCTATTCTCCTCTTTTTTAAAAAAAAACTTTATTTTTTTTGTAGTTGTAGATGGAAATAATGCCTTTATTTTTTCTGTTTATTTTATTATTATTATTCTTTTTTGTGGTGCTGAGGATTGATCCCAGTGCCTCACACATGATAGGCAAGTGCTCTGACACTGAGCTATAGCCAAAGCCCCTCCTTTTTTAAGGCACATCTTCAGTAAAATTGATAATCATGTCAGTGATTAAACTCAGCAATTATGGAGCATCTACTAGATACCAAGATTTGCAATAATTAGTCTTGCAACAAATGTCATCAATTAATTTTAGGGTGAGATAAAATTTTGTTTTAAACCAAAATAATAGTGTCACACTCCACATACCAATGCTTTGTGTGAATATACACTGCATGTACAATAGAGATCCTGGAAGATTATTTATTCTGGTATTGTGGTAGGTGTCTGAAGTTTGTGCAAGTACACACTTATGATGATTGTATGTTGGTACAATTGCCAAACAGCATATTTCTCAGATCATATACCCTTCATGAAGTGAAACATGGATGGATATAGTATGTTAAAGGGATAGTATAAATAAGTTTGTTGAAATAAAATAAAAAATTAAAATTTACTGAAAGCTCATTTACCTGATTAAATTCATCTGCTGTAATATTTAATTCTGTATCAAATTTTCTTACAGATGTTTCAGGTTTCTTTTTAATTTCTTTATTATCTTCATTTTTTATTTCATTTAACTGGTCCCTATTTGGTTCAAGAAACAGAGAATCATTTCTTTTATTCTCTTCCTTTTTAAGACACATCTGCAGTAAAATATATTTATCTTAAAACTGAATTTTCCTGAGGAAAAAAATAACTTTATTCTACCTTTTATGTTGCTCTTATGGTAGCACTTACCTTGTTAATCATTACTTATTTTGTAAACAAGTCAAAATCCCCTTTGGAACAAGACTGAACCTAATATTTAATCTAATAATTAAGAGTATGGGTCTTTTCAACAAAGAAATAAGAAGAAGTTTTACTTATAAACCAGAGTTAATTTGAAGAAAATAATCAGTAACCCCTTTCCATTTCATTTTTAAATGAATGTTAATATTAAAACTGTAGCAGAGGGTCTAGCTCAGTACTAACATATCTACTTAGTTGAACTAACCCCTGGGTTTGATCCTATATAGCAGAAGAAAAACTATAAATGTTTTAAAATATTTCTGGACAGTGAAAAATGCCCATTTTATTATCTTTGGGAGAATTGTAAATAACATAAACTTTCTTGAGAGGAATTTAGAAATCTATCAAATATATTTTTCAAAAATACCTCTAATCAAATAATTCTACATTGAAAATGTATTCAGAGTAAATTAAACAAATAGAGAAAACTGGTTTTCTAAATTTCATTCCTTGAAACATTGATTGTACTCCAAAAGGCAAAAACATAGATACAAACCACCAAAATTTCTATTTGTTATACAAATAGATTCCTATTCATGTATGGTGGTACATGCCTTTAATCTCAGTAACTAGGGCAGGAGTATCTTAAGATTAATGCCAAATTCAGTAACTTAACAGGGACATAAGAAAATAGCGTATCATACCTCAAATGTTGAAGTTCTTGTTTCCATGCTACATTTTCCTTTTTAAGCTCTGATGTTTCTCTTTTTACTTCAGTATATCTCTTTTCAAGTTTATATAGGTCATTTTCCAGTTTTGCAATTTTTTGTAGTAAACACTGTAAGCAGTAACTTTTTTTATGTTTTATTATGTGATGTAAAGAACCTGTATTCAAATGTTTTAATTGGATAACAGAATTTGTATCAGGAAGAAAACAAAATAGAAATAATATGTGAGTAATTTTCATAAGTGAATGACTGTATATTTTCACATGCAGTATTCATACACTATTCAAATGTAGAGTACCTAAAACGTGTGTACTATGTTCTATGGTATAAAACCTCTTTTGTTGTTTAGCTTAAAGTCTAATGGATGTGCTCCACTGTGCCCAATAAATCTTGTCTTCTTTAGGAAGTATTTCTGATTATCCAAACAGAATCTTTTGCTTGACAAATATTTCTTTGTGGAGAAAGTGAATGTCACCAGGTTGAATGCAAATAAATATTTCAAAGATTCATCCACAAATCCACCTACTCAGTATAAATGTACCAATTGTTAGAAACAAAATTTTAAAATAGATAAAAATCATAAATTCACATTGTTCACTATTTTTTACCTCATAAAAATAAATTTTATGCAACTCCTGTTCATCATTAATGGCCTCCAAAGTGAGTGATAATTTTTACACTTTTATCTGTGATCACCCTGTTCCTTATCTGCAATGTTTTATCTGAAATTGTGACAATATTCTTTGCTACTCTAAAGACACAGTGTGCTTCATGCACTTCCAGTTGATTCGGACTCTAGTTATCGCAATAAAATTGTTTCTTTACTCAAGCCAACATTAGTACTTTATCAATTTTTTTCCACTATATCCTTTTAACTTAAACAGTAAATTGTTTATTTAGTTGACAGTCCCTTTTGCTTGTGAAGAAGAGATAGTCTTTTCAGTCATCTCTGTGAAAATAGTGTCTATTTATTTGACTCATTAATTATTTTTGAGTTTCTGGTAAGTGCTAATGTAGATAAATTGTATCAGAGATAATGTCTAGCAATAATGCCTGAGCCGGGATATAAAACTGATATTATCAGCCAGCTTAAGGGAAAGGATAAGAGCTTGATAAGCAGTAGCATCTGAGGAAGATGACTATTACATGGGATCTGTACTTGTCTTAATATGTAGGGATCCATGAAGAGTAATACCAGAGGAAAGGGTAGAGGGAGGAAAGAGATAAAGATAATTAGGCAAAAATCATATTATGAAAGATTTATATGTAAATGTAAAATGTTTTGATATTATTGTTCTAAACAAAGATTCATGTCATATTTGCATTGGAAGTAGATCACCCAGAATGTGGGCAGTTGAAGATGAAGTCCAAAAAAAAGAATGGAGAACAATAGTTAGAAGGCATCAGTGCAAAATAAAGATGACACAGGCCTGAACTAAGGGAATGTTTCTGAGCATTTGGGATACAAAATTTTCACTAACTCAGTAAAGAATAAAGTGTTATTAAATTTAATAAGTAAAAGAAAAATTCTGAGTCTCTGTGAAATGAGACTCTGTCCAAAACAAAAACAAAAGGTGTCAAAGAAGATGTAAAATTAAGCACCTGAACTCTTTAAATTGCTTGTCTTTATCATGTGATTTTTTTAAAAAAAATTAACATCTTCCTATTTCAAGTGAAAGAATTGTGTATTTTCTCTGAACTATTCAAATAAAAAGATTTTACAGGATCATCAACTTTAAAGAGAAGGCTTGCAGCCAGTCTCAATTGTAGAGCAACTGCTCAGCATATTAAAAAGCCTTGTTTCAATTATTCACTCCATGGAAAACAAAACAAAACAAAACAACAACAACAACAAAAAATGTTACCTAAAGTACAACATATGTTCATTGCAATTACTCAATAGTTTGGATCATGCACTGGAAATAAACTAATAAATTATTCAAAGATATGTCTCTCTTATATTTCATAAACTGAACCCTACCTTCCTGGCTCAAGTAAATTTGTGCCTCAATCTTTTAGGAAGATGGGAATATAGTTTTGCCCCACTGCCTATCTTTGCCATAAGAATTTTAAAACTATATTATTTTAAAAAGATTACATTCTGATAATTTACCTTTGAGAATCCATAAATGGTGAAGGGATTACTTTAAGGAACTTGAGACATAGTAAAATTTGAGAAACAGTTCAAATTTTAAAAATCTTTTTCATATGCAGGAATATATCATTTAAGAAAACTTGAATACCAATATTGAGATTGATATTTTCGAGGATAAATCCTCTCATTAAATTTCAGAAAAAAATAGGAACAGGGAAATTGCCTGCATTTCCAATGGTTTCCAGGTAACTTTACAGAAAAATTGTACTGCAAAATTCACCTGATTTGAGTGTCCTTCTTTCTTGCTTCTGTTTTGACTTATATGGAAGAGAATCTTTGATTATGATGGCAGGCTTCATGTGCTTAGAGACAAAGACATCATATAAATAATGTGTATTTAATCCAGTACCCAGTTAATACAATGAAATAATCATAGAAGATCAATTACCTTGGCAGAAGCATGTGTGTTCTGAGATACTGAAAAGGAAAGAAAATATATTCTCAAAACCCCCCCTGAATATAAAGAGAACTACCCTCATAATCTTACACAATGAATATGAACCCGAGTCCCAATGTTTATGTATCATAAACATGATTTTAACTTTGGTGTGTTTGCTTGTTTGGGACTTTTTTGAATACAGCCACATGTCTAAAATATGCTAAATCAAAATTGGGAATATAGCTTTTGTAAAACTTGCAATTAATGTTCCAATTTTGAGGTCATATTTGCCATGACCATAAATACATAATCAAAGGGTGTATGTACCAATGAAAAGATACAGAATGCTAGTGAGCACAGTAATCTGTATTCAGAGGAAAATAGAAGGATCTGAAAATTTCAACATGAAAGCTGAAGGAAAAACACAACTACACATATCTTCCACGAAACTGATCAGAATTACAAGTACAGAACCTCTCTTCATTTGCCCTACAATTTAGTAAGTCCAAATTTGTGATGGGATTCTAGGAGAAGGTTTACTTAATTTCTCCTCAGAGAGTTTTTTGAACTAATTAGCTCAGACATATGCTTTTAGAAGAGCAGCTAATACACATGTCCTTGTTTTTCATACCCATGTGGAGCACTAGTGATTTTTTTCCCCTGAAGCCTCTAATTTAACCAATGTCATTTTTCTTTTTCCATTCTTGCACAAAGATACATGCCCCACAAAGAAAAAATGTAAGGTAAGGCATAAAAAATTGAGATATGGCAAACCAATAAAAGAGATCTAAAAACTGCCAGAATTATCAGACATTAATAAACCTTTGTATTTTAGTCATTGGAATATAACTAAAATGAACAGTACTGTTAGTCAAGGAATAAACTTCATGAAAACTATGAGTTAAAAATGAATCTGATGTGGTATATCTTGACAGATTATCAAGTTGTTTAAAAAAGGGGTTGGCTGATCAAAAAATTAGGTATCTATCAATGAGAAATTTGCTCAGTAATTAAGTCAATTAATGGCATGCTCAAGTTTCATTCCAAATCATCAATAAAATAAAAATGATAAAAATAATGATGATAATAATAATAATTAAGTAAATAACTGTCTTGAAAACAAACAATGTTTCAGAAATGCTAAAATTCTCATATGAATTACTCAAATTGATGCCACATACATCATGGAAGCTGGTAGGAGTGGAGAAGAGAAGTTTAATTTGAGGTTGATACACTGAAAAGAGATGAATTGCATTATCCCAGTATTCTCATTGTTTTATCCAAAATTACCTAGGCAATTCTTTGGTTTCTCTCTAAAATTGCCTCCCACTAAGCTTTAACCAAGAAACCTCTAGAGCTGGAGATTTGATTATTTCCATTTTTATTTACTTTCCATGTATTATTCCATCACGTTGTCTTGAGAAATTTCCATAATTATTCCTGATGTTCATGACATAAACTGTTTTTTCTTTCACTGGGGCTACCTCATACATTTTATAGCTTCCAAACTAGGTAATAAGCATGTGACTTATAAATTATTCCTTTTTCTGTCTACTCCATCAGTTCCGGGACTTAAAGAGGCCACTTTTGCATCACATTGTAATCAACAGCTTTGTTTATTCCACCCACAATTGAGTTTGTGGTAAGATCTTTAGAAGAAAACAGGTGCCAGGGATGATTTATTTTCTAGAGATGGAAATAATGGAGACTTCAAAAGTGAGGTTATGTGCCAGAGGCTAGAAATGCTGAGTATGAAATGCTGTACATAGAGAAACAGGGTTTAAAAGGTAACATGAATGAATGAATGAATGAATAGAGCATGTTTTTATGGAGATATAGTGATTTGTAAGAGAAGAATCAGAGGACATTGCAAGCAGAGAGAGGGATCAATATACACAGTGAGGAAAATTTTGTATTATGAAAGATTCCTAGGAAAGTTAAGGTGCTTGGACATCCATGATCTAAAGAGGGCTGATAGTCATATGTGCAGTATATGCATAAATAACAGGACCATCCTCAGTGCTATAGCAGGTTAACATGAAAAATATGCGCACAAATGGAGATACATAATGAGAAGGCCACAGTGCACTGGAAGCTGATGCCAGCGTGAATGGAGGAAATGTTTCTGGAAATACAGAGGATAGAACAATTTCAGTGAACTGTGTAGAATGAAGACTAATTACAGAAACAAAGAAAGAAGCTGGGTCACAGGAATGTGTGATTCTGCTCCTACTATAACTCAAGGATTCAAATAACATGTGTAGTAAGTGCAGCTACTGTGAATGTTGATTTCCTTTATCATGTAGTTTCTTCATGGCACTATCTTTCTATGTTGAGGAAAATTCTTTAAGAAGAAGATGGGCATTTTTCTGAAGCTTGGATACACAAAACACACCAGAGAAACAGAGAGGTCTGTGGGAAAGGATCACTGGGAGATTAAATGCCTAGCATGCAAAAGGATCTCATTAGTGCCCACTGAGAATAACCTAAACAAACAAACCATGTCATAGAAATATGAGCAAGTGCTACTTTGGTATGTGGAAGTACATTTTTGATTTACAACTTTTAGTCAAAATTTCTGGAAAGAAGGTTCTTCAGCAATAATGGATTCATTTTACAGGAAAGGAGTAAAATAAATTACATATGATCATACATAGCATGCTTTCATGCTATAAACTGACCACATCAGTGGTGAAGGGAACAAACAAAAGTATAGCATAAAACAAAACACAAGTTCTTGGAATTAGTCCATAAACATGGTGTCATACTAGAGTTGACTTTCTCTTGTCAATTAGTTTCTCCTGTGTCACAGATTGGCACTGATCTCCTGGGTTCAAGCAAAAACCATATCTTCATTCTCTCAGGCTTCTCAGTTCTAGCACTGCCCCTTTAAGCTCTTTTTAAATTTAGGAGGGATAGAAAATCAGCCTCATATTCCAACTAACCACTGTAATGACTCCAATGTGGGACACATAATTTTAGAGACATATATGATATAAACTCTTTTTAATATATTTTCCTCATGAATTTACAGAAATATTTTGAAACATGGGTGCAAGCATCAACATCCAATGTTGTGGCAAATCCTCCTGACACATTGTGGAAAAACTATATATATCATGTGTGAATAGTTTGCTATCCTTTCTAATGTGTTTCACTATATGCTTTTTAGAGAAGTTGTACAATAAGACTTACCTGTTTTGATTTTCCATGTTTTCATTCTGCATTTTTTTTTTCTTTTGGAATTTTCCACCCTCTCCTGACTATCACTAATTCTTTTCTATTTTTTTGACTATGTGTACTCACCGCCTTTCTCAGTCTTCACTTCCCCTTCTTCTATCCTTTGCCTTATTTCAGATTTACCTGTGACAGAAGCGTGTGTCAAATGCAACTCACAATGCAGTTCCTTTAGCAATACATCCAATTCAATCTGTGACTAAACCTAATAAAGTATGCCACTTCTTATCTTTGTTTACCCCTGCTAGTTATTTAATGGGCACGTTCCTTGAACAAGTACTACATACCAGTGTTCATATATTTTGGCTTTCCTCTTTCCAATGTATTTTATATTCTATGTGGTTCTTACCTTGTCCATGTCCATTTATTGCCTTTGTGCTTGGTTCAAATTTACTGAATACACAAGCAGCACCCACCTCTCGATGTTTCTCAGAATCACTCTGGTAAAAATAATGACAATAATAAGTTTCATATAGCTTTCTGCATCCTGTTCTGTCCATTATTATATTTATAGTTAGGGAGACATTACAATTTCAGATTAGACCATTACATTTTCTGCAATGATATTTCCATCTGAGACATGATTTCACATGCTGTCCTGATGAAGCTGAGCTCCTCTCTTCATCTGGCTACTGACGGGGAACATCAGGAAGAATGAAAGAGGAAATATATTCTCTTACACCAAATTCACTGATATGCATATATCCAAAACAACTAACATCAGTGCTTAATTAGTAAGCTTTGCATTCTCACTCAAATCTAAAAACAGAGTAGAAAATATTTAAAATGCTTTTGTAAATTAGATTTTATGTTATACAGATTCAATATTTCTAACAATGAAGGGCCAATTGTTTTATTGATTTATATGATACTTGTTCTGAAAAGAGACTGTCCAATGGGTCACCTCCAGTAGAAAGAAAATACTCTTGGACTTGTTTCATTTGAGTCTCCAGAGACTTCCAAATAGTCACCTCATTGAGCAAAATATTTATATAGTCAAAATTTCATTAAAAAAAGAGAGTGTCAGTAAGAGAATGTGTCTATATTTTATATTCTAATTTGTTATATATGACATCAGAATGATTATAATTTATATTACACATAAAGAGCACAATTTTTCATATCTCTGGTTGTATACAAAGTATAGTCTATATGTAATGTGAACAAACAAACACATTCACCTTGGTTAGAGTATGCAACACTTTTCATTGAAGAACGAACTAAAAGGAATTTCAAAAAAATAAGACATTAGCACAGCATCATGCTGTTTCTTGACTGACTACTTTCACAGTTTGGAGCCAGAAAAACCGATGGATCTGCATTATGAATAAGACAGCCTGTGTGGAAATACTGGGGACCCTCAACAGGAATCAGTGATCAGATGAAACACAGAAATCATGGCTTTTAAAACAAGATGTGCATTCATAGAAGAAATGATGGCAACATTGCCAGGGAAAACTAGTGATGTGCAAGCAATGAATTTCCCCTCTGGAGGTCTGAGGGGAATCTCACCAACCCAATTAGGCAATGGTAAAAAGCAAAAAATAGGTAGTTCTCAAATCAGGAATTACAAATTGCTCATAGATATACCACATTTGGTTAATATCACTAGCATTCAAAGAAATACCATTCACATATGAATTGATATTTCAGATGTTCCCAGTCAGAATGACATTTATCAAGTAGTCAAAAAATATGTGCAGTGCAGGATGTGGCAGGAAAGTCCAATCCTACACTGTCAGACTGAAAATTAAGACTTCCACACTGGAAAGCATTATGGAGATTCCTCAGGATTCTAGGAATATGACTTCCATATGACTCAACTTTTTCATTCCTCAATCAGAACCCCAGTGTACCAAAACCAGCATGCACATGTGATTTATGAATGTTGCTGTATTAGCACTGCTGTTTTAGTCACGATTATAAAGTTATGTAACTAAATCTGATACCCATCAACAGTAAAATGTATTAAAAAACACAAAAAGACACTTGGCACTGATTCTTAGCAATATACATATTCATTGTACCCCACTATGTCAAAATCAATACCATCCTTTATACGAATTCAGTGCCCTAAAATATTCTAATGTACAAAAGGTGCAACAGCAAGATCTTCTTAAGTGTATAAAGAAAAATATTTTAGTAAAAATAGAAAACTAATTTAGATTTCTCTCAGTTCAAATACAACATTCTCAGCAAAGGAAGGAGGTAAATTTTTTAGGTGTATCAACCAGTATTTGAAATATTGCCAAATCTTCTAGGCAGAATGGGATTGCAAGTGCAAGAGCCTCTTCATCCCAACTACATTATCCATACTTTTTACCCAGATTTCAGAAAAAAAATTTTCTTTCTATTTTAACTTTTATAAGGTGGACCTCTGTCATGGACACTGGTTAATGGAGGCACCCACAAGGTGTATCAGGGTGGTATAAAAATTAAACTGAGACATAGATCTGTTGATAGGTCTGGGCAGATACATTTTGATTCTGTGGTCTGCCTAAAGATTAAAAGTTCCTGGCACTTTCATTGAAACATGTTGTTTGACGTTCTGTGACAGCAAGTGCCAATTTTATGTCTAGTAAAAAATTGCTCCCCTGTAAAACAACACACATGTGCCTACACATCATGTAGGATCAAACCACTCAGTTGAGAGGCACTTCAAGTTCTTGTCCACATTATCACCACACTGATACTTGTAGACAGCATCCAGGGAATTACAATAAAATCCTGAGGGCAGACACCTTTGAGAAGTGTTCCATTGTAGTAACTCTGTGGGCATGATCTGAAACCATTGCATGCTTGAACTTCCCAGATGCATAGCCAACTCTCCACACAGAATGGTGGAAGTTCACCCTCTTCATATGTTCTCAGGATAGTGATAGTTAGGAATGGGCTGAAAATTCTCATCAGGAATACATGCGTTGTGTCTGTGGGAAAGTTAGTTGAGTAGAGTTCCATAGAGTACTGCCTCTTTAAACAGGTGGTTTAGAATAATGATAGTGAAGGAGACTGCTTTTTGAAAATTCAAGTGACACAAGAATTCAGCAGTGCTGGGTCATTGTCAGGTGCAATGGTATTTTCCTTCAGTTCCCAAAAGATTCCACAAGCAGACTATGACTGTCATGCTCCAATAAGTTGCCAGGAAACCCCTCAGAGACATGGAATCTTGCCCACGTCTAGACCACTGACTACAGGAGTCCATCAGGTGGTCTGCATTACATACTGGTCCCTAGGCTCCATGAACCAGAGTGTGTGTCAGGAAGTTTCCACATTAGATAGATCCACATGTCTGAGTAGATTAACAAGTAATCATGGTGAGATTCTCCTTGAAATTGCTAAGTTCCCTCAGCATTCTCTGTATGTGGTGGGAGACAAAGGAGCAGAGAAGCTCAGTTTCTTCATGCAAATAACAGGTTAGGCCTTTTGGAGCTAGAACAAATAAAGTGTTGAATAATAATTGTTTCCCAGAAACCCCCAAAGTTATGTGTGAGTAAAAGTAGAAATCCTGGACAGAAATATCTTCTTTTCTACTCTGTTAACATTAGGGAATCTCAAGCTTTTGCTGTTATTATTCATGATATATTTGTCTGATATTTGTATGCGTGTTCTACATTATTTCATTTTTCTCTATTTATTTATGAGAGTTATATTCCATTCATTTATTTTTTGTTGTTATCCAGAGAAAATTTTTATTCTCATTTTAAATCTTTTTATTTCTCATTTTTATTGCATTTTCTCTTCTCCTATTCTGACTCTGTTTACTCTCACCACTTTCACTCTACTTACTTTTTTTGAAATATGTTCCAATAATTATATTATAACCAAGACATAATTTTTTTGCAGGTAAAACTTGTTATTTTCTACTCTATCTTTTCATTTTGTGCTGCTCTAGAAATCATTTAAAAGATATATTTTATGTAAAGTGGATAAATATTTTGGTTTATGCTATGATCATTATAGGAGTTTATTCTCTCCTGACAGGAGCCAATGTGAACTTGGTGTGAAGCAAATTGACTTAGAAGCCACTGACTTCTTACAAAGCTGTGTCAGGTTCAGCACTGCACTGGAGATGGGTGGAACAGCTGGAGCCACACAGCTACACAGCCTTTCAGAGTTGGGTGTGGCCTGTCAAGATGCCAAATCAACTTCATTGCTGCAAGAACCCTAACACACCCAAAAGCAGTATTCCTCCTGCTAAAAACTTATCTCTGCCTTTGATCTACTCTCCCTTAAAGAAACAACTTGATCTTTTTTCTAGTTGTTCAGTTCCAGCTTTTACTGGGATTGGGGAACCTTTCAGGAGCTCTGCTTTCCTTTTCAAACTTAATTTCTGTCTCTGTCTCTTATTTCTTTACTAATTATTTGAGACTTTATTTTCCCCAGGTGGTTTACACCTTCTGAGCAGGAAACTACCCTGGCAGGGTGATGGCGGCTCTGTGATACTCTCCCCTTACAGAGATACTTGTGAGTGAAAGTAACATGTTAAACATGCTCATTTTTCAGATGTGATCCTCATCTATAAACCCTGTCCAGGAAACATCCCAAAGAGAAACTTGCACACTACAAGTACCCAGGAGACACTATGGAACAGAAATCCATTCAAATGCATGGAAATCTACCATCTACTAACACAGACAACATGAGAACAGAGGAAAAATACACCTCTCAAATTTCATGATTTCTCAATAATTGCATTCAATGACTTAAGTCTAACAACAACTAGATACTAAGAAAAAATATGTTAAATAAGTGAATTGATCTCTTGAAGGGAAAGGACATAAAATCAATAGAAATTGTATGTATATTAACAGAAAAGTACCCATCCTGAATCATTTTCCATTAACAGGCAGTTTTGTGTCTCATTTGAGTCTGGTATCTTCCTCAGTAAAGACACAGGAATCCATGGAGAATAAAATCTTTAACCTTGTCATGGGTGACAGCTAATGTGAAATTAAACACTGAGCCTTTGGGAATGAAGCTATTTTTACATGAATGTGTTCAGCAGTCATTGTATGTATGCATGATCCTAGTTTCAACTGATATGATATTCTCCAATTTATCATTCACCGTTTAAGGCTGTCACATAGATGAAAATGCAAACGTTATTGGAAAATATTAGTGCAATTGCTTACATAAAGTTTATCTGGCATCCACCTTGATTGCTAAAGGTATTTTTATTTTGATGACCAGTTAACTTCTCTGTACTTATTTAATTACTATGTTTGGATTTTCAAAGAGTATTGTAGTAGGTCATTTCAATTGGCATCTGGAAGCAGGAAAAAGAAATGACCAGGAATTTAAATTGACACATATGCCTACCTTTTGCTGGTGATGTGCAGTATCATCCATATCATGAAGCCTCTTTTGTTCTGCCTCAGATGATCTGTCCAAATTTGACTCTGCTGACAAATGCACAGATAAACTTAAAATACTAAAAAATTCATGTGAAAGACAAATTATCCAAATTATAAAAAGGAAGAGTACTAATAATCATATAATTTTATTTGTCCAGTTATATTTTTATTGAAGTTTTACTTTAGAAGAATATACATCATGTTTGAAATTTTTATTGCTGTTTGTGTGTGGGCCTATGTATTTTACCCCAAAACATGTGTATCCTTGGAAAATACTATAATGCATACTTCAGATCCCAAGTCTTTATACTTGGAGACAGGGTGTTTTTCAATTCCTGGGTTTGCTGGAAACCTGAGGGGCTGCCTCAGCCTCTGAAGTACCTGCAATTATGGATGTGTGTCTCTGAACCCCATGCATACTGACATCATTGAAGAGTAATTTTACTGCTCCAATACCTCAGAAAACCACGTGGGGAGACACCAGGTATTCACCATGTATGATGCCTATAATAACTCACAACTTGTTCCATTCAAGTTGAATAAAAATTTCATAGTAAAAAAATTAAATTTCTATATACACTATAATCATCACACTGTTTACTCTCTCTTCCTCAATTATTAAATTTTAAAAATCCATTGTACTTCAATGTGTTCCAAATAAATGATTGCATTTACACCTTAATAGAATAAATTACATATTATTTTTCTTTTTAGCTTCCATTTCTTTTTATATATTTTTTCAATCAAAATTGCCTCTGTCTTGCAAAACATTCATGATTATGCCTGTTATTCCTGACATAAACTGGTTCTCTTTCCTTGGAACTACCTCAGACAGATTACAATTTTTGTACTGACTAATAAACATGTGAGATGTAAAGTATTCATTTTCCTACCCAGTTCATCAGTTACTGGACTTGAGAGGACTGCTTTTATATCATTTACTGTCAAAAGCTTTATTTATTTCCACATGTAATTGAATTTGTGGCAAGAACTAGAGGAGAAAATAGGGGCCAGGGATGATGTCTTTTCTAGAGATAGAGATTAATGGAGACTTGAAAAGTGAGGTTATCTGCCAGAGGGAGGAAATGCTGAGGGTATGTGAGACTGTACATACACACAGGGCTTAAATGGAACATGACTGACTGACTATAGGAATCTTTGTCTTTTGAAAATTCCATGATTATGCCTGTTATTCTTGACATAATCTGGTTTTGCTTTCCAGGAGGCTCTCTGACACATTTTTCATCTTCCCAACTCCATAATAAGCATTTAACCATCAAATTATTCCTCTTTTGTCTAGTCCATCAGTTCCTGGACTTGAAGGAGCTGATTTTACATCATGTTGCTCTAAACAATTTTATTTATTTCTACATGTATTTAATTTTGTGGTAATATCTAGAGGAGATAACAGGTGCCAGGGATGAAAACTTTTCTTGAGGTAGTGATGAATGGAAACTTCAAAAGTGAGGTTATCATCCAGAGGCAGAAAATGCTGAGAGCATGAAAGGCTGTACATAAGATAGCATTTAAATGGAACATGTTTGCCTGACATTATAGTGATTGGAAGGAGACCTGCCAGAGGACATTGCAGACATAGAGTGGGATCAACATAGAGAGTGAGGCAGATTTTGTACTATGAAAGATTCCTAGGAAAGCTAAGATGCTTGGACATCCATATTCTAAAGAGGGCTGATGGTAATATGTGCAGTATATACAAAAATATCAGGACTAACCTCAATGCTATGAGCAGGCAAACATGAGGGGCATGTGTATGAATGGAGATGAGTGACGAGAATGTAGCATTGCATGAGTTTGTTGATGCAGGCCTGATTGAAAGGAATGTTTCCAGAAATAACAGAGGAGAGAAAATTTTCAGTGACTTTTGTTGAATGAAGTTTAATGAAATGAATGAGCCACAGGAATGTGAGATTCTGCTCCTGACTGTAACTCACTCAAGGTTTCAAATGAGATGTGTAATAAAATGTGTAATAAAATGCAGCAACTGTGAATGTTGCTTTCCTTTACCATGTAATTTCTCCAATTGCAATATCTTCCTATGTTGAGGGAACTCATTTAGAAAATTGGTCAGAAATTTTCTGAAATATGGATATACAAAACCCACTAGAGAATCAGAGAGGTCTGTAGTAGAGGCTCAGTCAGACAGCAACTTCTTTGAATATAAAAGCATGTCATTCAGTGCCCACCAGTGAGAAGAAAATAAACAATAAAAACATCATAAAAATATGAGCAATCACTTAATTTTTAGGTGCAAGCATATTCTTGATTTACAACTCTTAGTCAAAAATTTCTGGAAAGACTGTTCTCTAGCAAATAATGGATTCATTTTACAGAAAAGGACTAAAATAAATTACATATGTGTTGAGTAAAACCACAAGAATAAGATGTACTAAATCAAAATCAGTAATATAGATTTTGCAAAATTTGCAGTTAATTTTCCAAAGAAAAAATCATTTTTGCAATGGCCAATAATACAAAGACATTGGTATACATACCAATGTCAAGATGCAGAATGCTGGAAAGAACAGTGATCTGTTGTCAGAGTAGGAAAGAAAGACCCTGCATAGTTCAATGTCAAAACTGAATTAAAAATGTGGCATCACATATCTTGAGTGAATCCTATCAGAATCACTTATTCCATTTTAATACAAGTACATTTCCTGTCCCTTATTTGCCTTATAATTAGCAATTCCAACTTTTATGATATTCCAGGGGAAGGTATACTTGTTTGCCAATCAGAGTGACTTTTCTAAGCTAATTAGCTTAGATATAATATTTAGAATAACAGCTAGTGTTTGTTCATACCCATGTGGAAAAATGGTGCATTTCCTTTTCGTGTATCCTCCAGTTTAAACAACATCAAATTGTTTTTTTCTGTCTTCTGTGAAGATAGTCGTTCCATATCTATGAAAAAAAATGTATGACAAAGAATAAGGAGTTCAGATAAGGCAATCCAAAAGACAATGTTTTTTGAAGCTTAAAGAATTAACCAATATGAATAAAATTTTGTGTTTCAAAGAACTTTTAAAATGCACTAAAACTAACAGTGTTGGTGTTTCAGGGTAAACTCCAAAAATACTTCTGCTTTAAAAAAAATGAATCTGATGTGGCAAGTCTAAACAGCTTTTCAAGTATTTTCACAAAAGGGCTGGTTGAACACAATATTTGCTATCTAGAATTTTTCTCAGGAGTACTGTACTTTCCTGACACATTCAGGAACATATTTTCACTGAAACACACCAATAAAATAATAAGAAATACAATAATATTAATAAAAATCTTAATCAATGAAACCATAGAATATTAGCTGTCCTTAACAATCATTGTGTCAAAAATGCTAGGTTGCTCATCTGAGTGACTGCTAAGGATATCTTCTACACTATGGTGCCTACTAGATATAGAGGAAAGAAATTTGTAGCTGCAGGTTGCTCTGATTCTTCCAGTCTCTACTGCTTCCAATCATCTCTGGACCAGGAACAGTCTCACTTTGATTTGAGGCAGATAAACGTAAAACAGCTGAATAGCATTTTGTCCATTTTCTCATTTTTCCTAGCTAACTTATTCAGTTCCTACATTATTTTCCTTTCCCATTGGCTTTTCAAAGACACCCCCAGGGGAGGCTTGATTCTTTCCATTTTACATTCTTTGTTTTGATTAGTTTTCACACCTTGCCTGCCAATGTAGCAACTTTATCTTAGATATATAATTTCTTTTATTAAATTAGTTTTTTATTTATATATGACAGCAGAATTCATTACTTTTCATATTATACATGTAGAGCACATTTTTTAATTACTCTGATTGTATACAAAGTATATTCACACCAAGTCATGTCTTCATACACGTACTTTGGATAATTATGTCCATCACAATCCACTATCATTTCTAACCCCATGCCCCCTATCTTCCCCTCCTATCCCTCTGCCCTATCTAGAGTTTTTCTATTTCTCCCATGCTCCCCACCCCACTATGAATCAGCCTCCTTAAGATATATAATTTCTTCATCTTTGTCTTTTGAGTCAGTCTCAATTACCAAGAGACATGCTTAGAATGTAAGCAAAATTTGTGCTTGCACTTAATCATTTTCTGTCCTAAATTGTTGGAACCAATAGCTGTTTTTTTTTTTAAATTCCCCCACAAAAAATTCCCCCACAAAAAAATTGGCCCCAAATACTCTCTGTGACAGGAATCTTTGTAATGACCTTGAAATGTAATGGATATGTAGAAGCAAAGACCTACTCAGTCAAAATGTTTTGAACATGGTCCCCAAGAGATGTTTCCTTACAGTTTAAGAGTTCCAGTTTGAACACTGTCAGTTCCAATTATTCTATATTAATTTGAATGTACGTCTCATTTCTTCCCTATGCTTTCCCCCTCAAATAAAATGTAAAAGTAACTATAATCTTTCCAAAGTAAATTTTAGATATCTTTGGATTTGGAGATTGCTCCATAACCATTCCTACTTCTCTCTATTATTCCATTTGCTATTTGTTCCCTAAATTTTGTCCTAGGGAGTAGCAACATGTTGCATATCATTAAATTGTATATATGCCTAATCATTCATGGTCAGTGAACTTAGCTTTGTGGGATCAGATCTTCACTTCTCAATTAATTTCCAACAGTGAATAAGTCAGGAAAGTTGGGAAAGCTTTACATTAACTACCCTTCATACATCTTTGGAACTTGAAACTCACAAGTTCTTCCCACATTTTCAAAAACCTGTTCTTTACCCTTCTTAAATATGGCTTGAATTTCCTACCCTCCACTGAATTCAACTATTTTTTTCCCCTTCCTTGACTCGCTGTTTTTATTATCATCCTCAATCTTCATTGCCTCCTCTTCTCTCCTTTTCCTTATTTCCAACTTTCCTGGGAGTGAAGCATGTTTCAAATGCAACTCATATTTCAGTTCCTTTAACAACACACCCAATTTAACCTGTGGCTAAAAACCTAATAATTATTCCACTCTTTTTCTATTTGATAGGTACATTCTTTGAAAAACTTACAATATTCTAGTGTTCAGGATTTAAGGCACATTCACTTTAAAACATTTTAATCCCATATGATTTGTATATTCTACATGTCTATTACCTTCTTTCTTTGCTCTTCGAGGAAACTCACCAGATATACAAGAAGCAGACACGTCTGGATGTTTCTCAGAGTGACTCTGATAAAAATAATGGCAATACTCAGTTCCATATAGATTTTATAATCACTCTTTAGACATCACCATATTTCTAGTGATGAAATCAATGGAATTGGAAATTAGACCATTACACTTTGTGCACCATATTTTCTTAAGGCACACTATCTTATATACTGCAGATGAAGCTGAACTCCTCCCTTTATCAGGCTACTCTTAGGTAAACTAAGATGGATGAAATAGGAAATGTATTCCCTGACAACAAACTCACTGATGTTGATATATCCAAAACAACTCACATCAATGTTTAACTAGCTTATTATGCATGCCCCAGAAAATCTATGAACACAATAAGAAACTTATTTAAATCTCTTGAGAAAAGTATTTTATGTTACACAGCATTCAACATTTTAAACATTAGAAGGCAAAAATTTTAGAGTTAAATATGTTACTTCATGTTTAATCTTGTCACTTTGTGTAAGAATAACATACTGTTGCACTTGCTCCATTTAAATTATTAGTGCTTCCTAAAATTAAATGGCTCTCAGCAAAAGATTTACTGAGTCTGAGTTTTACATATTTAAAAAAAATGTACTTAGCACAGAAAATGTGTCTACTTTCAACTGGACATTATATATATATATATATATATATATATATATATATATATATATATATATATATATATATATACACACACACACACACTCTCCAGATGGGAAGAAAACTCATAGCCCAACTCAATTACTGAAACAGATTCATGGATTCATGTGAAGGTACTTCAATATAAAATTTCAGAAACATGGGGAAATATATGAAATTTTTTCATAAGACAACTAAAATCAGGTAAAATGAAACAGGATTTAAAATATAAATTCTGCCTGATCATCAGTATCATAAACTAGATAGAATTCAATAGTATATTTGTTCAACATTATGAAATAATTTTTTTTTATGTAGAATTTGATATCCATAAAAATTATTCAGTGAATGTTAAGTATAAAGTGAATTTATTCTCTGGCGTCTCAGGAAATTGAGCTGATCTGGGTCTTTGTTAACATGTTTTAAAGCATTACAAAAGGAAAGAGGCTTGATTTTAGGCATTGGATCCAGCACAAATAGTAATAATCACACAAACACACACACACACACACACACACACACACACATGCATCACATGTAACGTGTATAGGAAACCATGAAGACATAAAGGTGATTCCCATAATCAAAACAGAAAGAAACCCTAGCTCTATAGTGGAGAAGAAGAGGAGGGATACCTCTAATGAGGAAAATAAGGTATTTAATTATGTGAAAGAATTAAAAATGTAGAAAATTATGGTGAGAAATATGCTACAATGCTTTTCCATAAATTCAGTGAAATTATGCAAATGAAAAATACAATCATCTATTTGTGTAAAACATAAAGTTGAACCAAAATTGAAATACAATTAAAGTGTACTGCTTGTCTCAGTAGAGAACAATATTTTCATACTAAGAGTAAGGGATTTAAACATAAATTTTAAGATCACTATGTTGGCTTCGCAACTGCATTTTCTCATTTCCACGAGGTGGAGGCTAAGAATTGCCGCAGAGAAGCCCCGACATTTGCTAAACGTTTACTGCTGCGCTCACAAATTTCCTGTGGGCATGAAAATCAGAACAATAAACCTCCATCTGTTCGAGGAAAAAAATAAAGAAGTTTCTACTGAGATGAATGTGGATTCCCTGCAGATCACCTGTTTATAAGGTTGAGAGTGCTGCATCCTCAGTTGTTTTTAGGTCAGTCACAAAAACATCCAATTTGAAAAGAAAGATGGCTGCGAAGGGAGTGCAGCACCCCCGTGTACTGCGTCACTGAGCAGGAAAAAGACAAGGTAGAATGGCTAAAAGCTAGCTTTTTAGGAATTTCCAGCAAAACTGGGTTGCTCCAAAACCTAGAGGAAGGATTTCCATCGCATAAGGACCAGCTACTGGAGCTCAAACGCGAGAGATTTGTCCGCACGGAGGGTCACGCTGCGTATGCAGCAAATCGCCCCATGGCCAGTCTGCGGCGCTCACTGGGAAACGATGATAAGATAACAATGCAAAGATACAGCGCTACGGATTCTGCAGGCTCCCGCCAGCTGTGCAAATACTGTACTCAGAGCTGAATTCTGGGCTTAAGACGGGGAAGGAAGCCATCCAATTCGGTTCTCCACATCTGTCAGACCACAGAGGAAGCCAGCGGCCACCATCTTGGAGAGCTGACGTCATCATCTCTGTTTTTTGACTGATCACAGCTCTTTTAGCTATAGATCAGCGGGGAAAACTTAAGGGCCCCTCCCAGCTCTCCTGTGAGCACAATAGCCAGACCGAGGGTGGCGCGGGAGCCGGCGGGAGCCGCGGCAGTGCTGACGCAGGAGCCGGCGGGAGCCGCGCGGCGCGGGACTCCCAGCTACCGCTCCCACCAGTGCTGACAACTGAGGTCTCTTGCACTGACTCGCCTCGGCGTGGGACTCACGGCTACCGCTCCCACCAGTGCTGACAACTGAGGTCTCTTGCACCAGATACAGGGGCGTGGCTATCAGAAGGTAAGCAAATTTGCTGGGGGTTCTCAGCCCCAAGCTCTACAAACTTAGGGCCTGAGGGAGGCAAACAAGGAGAGTGTGCCCAGGCACTAATGAAACAGCTGCTCCACGCGTGTGCAAGGTAGGCGGAACTGTGACCACCGACAAAACAGGCCCAGCGGACCACCAGACACATCGCTCCGGTTGGGGGAGGGGCAGAGCCGCCGGGCGCCTGCAAGGTAGGCGGACCCACGACCCACCAGCAGAACAGGCACAGCAATCCACAGAGCGGCAGAGCCACCCCCCGAGCCTACAAGGTAGGCAGAGCTGCGACCCACCGGCAGGTCAGGCCCAAAAACCTGTGGAGGAGCACAGCTGCCCCACGAGCCTGCTAGGTAGGCAGAACCCTGACCACCAACAGAACAGGCTCAGAGGCCGGCCAGACACATCGCCCCGCCCCGGTTGGGGGAGGGGCAGAGCCGCCGAGCACCTGCAAGTTAGGCAGACCTGCGACTAACCAGCAGATCAGGTCCAGTGACCCGTGGAGCGGCAGAGCCACCCCCGCGCCTGCAAGGTAGGCGCACTTGCCACCCACCGGCAGGTCAGGCCCAGCAACTCTCGGAGGGACACAGCTGCTCCACGCATGTGCAAGGTAGGCGGAACCGTGACCACCGACAAAACAGGCCCAGTGGCCCGCCAGATACATCGCCCCGGTTGGGGAGGGGCAGAGCCGCCACCAGTGCCTTTTAGGTAGACAGACCTGCAACCGACAGACAGAACAGGCCTAGCGGCCAGCGGAGGGGCAAAGCCGATGCTCACGCCTGCAAGGTAGGCGGACCTGTGACCACCGAAAGAACAGGCCCATCGAAAGTACAGGCACAGGGGCCTCCCGGCGTGGTAGGCACATTGTCTCAATTGGAGGAGGGGCAGAACCATCGCCAAAGCCTGCGAGGGAGACTTTGCAGCTATACAAGAGCAATATAAATATATAGGGGGAAAACTCAATAACACAACAGTTTCACCAAGCGGAAAGAAACGCGATCAGTATGAAAAGACAAGGAAAGAAAGGACCACAAGCAATGCAGGTCAACTCTCAACTTTAGAAGAGGTAATATCTGCAGCAGATGGAATGTCAGATAAAGAATTCAGGATATACATGCTTCAGATGATCTGGAGTCTCAAGGAAGACATTAGACAGCAAAATCAGACAATGAAAGACCACTTCGACCACTTCGACAATGAATTACATAAACAAATCCAAGAAGCAAAAGATCAATTATACAGGGAGATAGAGGTTATAAAAAACAAACAAACAGAAATCCTGGAAATGCAGGAAACAATAAACCAACTTAAAAACTCAATTGAGAATACTACCAGCAGAGTAGAACACTTAGAAGATAGGACATCAGACAATGAAGACAAAGTATTTCAACTGGAGAAGAACATAGACAGCTCAGCAAAGCTGTTAAAAAACCATGAGCAGAACATTCAAGAAATATGGGATAACATAAAGAGACCAAACTTAAGAGGCATTGGGATACAGGAAGGTATTGAGGTCCAAACCAAAGGAATGAGCAATCTATTCAACGAAATAATATGAGAAAACTTCCCAGACTTGAAGAATGAGACAGAATCCCAAATCCTAGAAGCCTACAGGACGCCGAATGTGCAAAATCATAAGAGATCCACACCTAGACACATAATAATGAAGATGCCCAACATACAGAATAAGGAGAGAATTTTAAAAGCTACAAGAGAAAGGAAGCAGATTACATTTAGGGGTAAACCAATCAGGATAACAGCTGATCTTTCAACACAGACTCTGAAAGCTAGAAGATCCTGGAATAACATATTTCAAACACTGAAAGAAAATGGGTTCCAACCAATAATTGTGTATCCCACGAAATTAAGCTTCAGGATGGAAGATGAAATTAAAACCTTCCATGATAAAAAAAAAAAAAGTTAAAAGAATTTGCAGCTAGAAAACCATCTCTTCAAAACATCCTCGGCAAAATATTACAGGAAGAGGAAATGGAAAATATCAATGAAAACCAACAGTGGGAGGTAGTACAGTAAAGGGGGGGGATAATCAAAGAGGAAAACAAACCATTTTTAGTAACATAAATAAACAAATATGGCTGGAAGAACAACCCATATCTCAAAAATAACCCTAAATGTTAATGGCTTAAACTCACCAATTAAGAGACACAGGCTAGTAGAATGGATCACAAAACAAGACCCAACAATATGCTGCCTTCAGGAGACGCATTTGATAGGAAAAGACATACATAGACTGAAGGTGAAAGGTTGGGAAAAATCATATCACTCATATGGACTTCGGAAACAAGCAGGAGTGTCCATACTCATATCAAATAAAATTGATTTCAAGCCAAAGTTAATCAAAAGGGATGAAGAGGGACACTACATACTTCTCAAGGGAACCATACACCAACAAGACATAACAATCATAAATATATATGCCCCAAACAATGGTGCAGCTATGTTCATCAAACAAACTTTTCTCAAGTTCAAGAGTCTAATAGACCACCATACAATAATCATGGGAGACTTCAACACACCTCTCTCAACACTGGACAGATCTTCCAAACAAAAGTTGAATAAGGAAACTATAGAGCTCAATAACACAATTAATTACCTAGACTTAATTGACATATATAGAATATACCACCCAACATCAAGCAGTTACACTTTTTTCTCAGCAGCACATAGATCCTTCTCAAAAATAGATCATATATTATGTCACAGGGCAACTCTTAGACAGTATAAAGGAGTAGAGATAATACCATGCATCTTATCTGATCATAATGGAATGAAATTGAAAATTAACGATAAAAGAGGTAAGGATAAATCATGCATCACTTGGAGAATGAACAATAGGTTACTGAATGATCAATGGGTTATAGAAGACATCAAGGAGGAAATTAAAAAATTCTTAGAGATAAATGAAAACACAGACACAACATATCAGAATCTATGGGACACATTGAAAGCAGTTCTAAGAGGAAAATTTATTGCTTGGAGTTCATTCCTTAAAAAAAGAAAAATCCAACAAATAAATGATCTAATACTTCAACTCAAAATCCTAGAAAAAGAAGAGCAAAACAACAGCAAAAGAAGTAGAAGACAAGAAATAATTAAAATCAGAGCTGAAATTAATGAAATCGAAACGAAAGAAACAATTGAAAAAATTGACAAAACTAAATGTTGGTTCTATGAAAAAATAAATAAAATCGACAGACCCTTATCCACGCTAACGAAGAGAAGAAGAGAGAGAACTCAAATTACCAGCATACGGGATGAAAAAGGCAATATCACAACAGACACTTCAGAAATACAGAAGATTATCAGAAATTATTTTGAATCCTTATACTCCAATAAAATAGAAGATAGTGAAGGCATTGATAAATTTCTTAAGTCATATCATTTGCCCAGATTGAGTCAGGAGGATATTGACAACCTAAACAGACCAATATCAATTGAGGAAATAGAAGATACCATCAAAAGACTATCAACTAAGAAAAGCCCAGGACTGGATGGGTATACAGCAGAGTTTTACAAAACCTTTAAAGAGGAACTAATACCAATACTTTTCAAGCTATTTCAGGAAATAGAAAAAGTGGGAGAACTTCCAAATTCATTCTATGAGGCCAACATCACCCTGATTCCTAAACCAGAAAAAGACACTTCAAAGAAAGAAAACTACAGACCAATATCTCTAATGAACCTAGATGCAAAAATCCTCAATAAACTTCTGGTGAACCGGATACAAAAACATATCAAAAAATTGTGCACCATGATCAGGTAGGATTTATCCCTGGGATGCAAGGTTGGTTCAATATATGGAAATCAATAAATGTTATTCACCACATCAATAGGCTTAAAAATAAGAACCATATGATCATCTCGATAGATGCGGAAAAAGCATTCGACAAAGTACAGCATCCATTTATGTTGAAAACTCTAGAAAAACCAGGGATAACAGGACCATACCTCAATATTGTAAAAGCAATCTATGCTAAGCCTCAGGCTAGCATCATTCTGAATGGAGAAAAACTGAAGGCATTCCCTCTAAAATCTGGAACAAGACAGGGATGCCCTCTCTCACCACTTCTGTTCAACATAGTTCTCGAATCACTGGCCAGAGCAATTAGACAGACGAAAGAAATTAAAGGCATAAAAATAGGAAAAGAAGAACTCAAATTATCACTATTTGCAGATGACATGATTCTATACCTAGCAGACCCAAAAGGGTCTACAAAGAAACTATTAGAGCTAATAAATGAATTCAGCAAAGTGGCAGGCTATAAAATCAACACGCATAAATCAAAGGCATTCCTGTATATCAGTGACAAATCCTCTGAAATGGAAATGAGGACAACCACCCCATTCACAATATCCTCAAAAAAAATAAAATACTTGGGAATCAACCTAACAAAAGAGGTGAAAGACTTATACAATGAAAACTACAGAACCCTAAAGAGAGAAATAGAAGAAGATCTTAGAAAATGGAAAAATATACCCTGTTCATGGATAGGTAGAACTAACATCATCAAAATGGCGATATTACCAAAAGTTCTCTATAGGTTTAATGCAATGCCAATCAAAATCCCAATGGCATTTCTTGTAGAAATAGAGAAAGCAATCATGAAATTCATATGGAAAAATAAAAGACCCAGAATAGCAAAAACAATGCTAAGCAGGAAGTGTGAATCAGGCGGTATTGCTATACCAGACTTCAAACTATACTACAGAGCAATAGTAACAAAAACAGCATAGTACTGGTACCAAAACAGGCGGGTGGACCAATGGTACAGAATAGAGGACACAGAAACCAATCCACAAAATTACAACTATCTTATATTTGATAAAGGGGCTAAAAGCATGCAATGGAGGAAGGATAGCATCTTCAACAAATGGTGTTGGGAAAACTGGAAATCCATATGCAACAAAATGAAACTGAATCCCTTTCTCTCGCCATGCACAAAAGTTAACTCAAAGTGGATGAAGGAACTTGATATCAAATCAGAGACATGGCGTCTGATAGAAAAAAAAGTTGGTTATGATCTACATACTGTGGGGTTGGGCTCCGAATTCTTCAATAGGACACCCATAACACAAGTGTTAACAACTAGAATCAACAAATGAGACTTACTCAAACTAAAAAGTTTTTTCTCAGCAAAAGAAACAATAAGAGAGGTAAATAGGGAGCCTATGTCCTGGGAACAAATCTTCACTCCTCACACTTCAGACAGAGCCCTAATATCCAGAATATACAAAGAACTAAAAAAATTAGACAATAAGATAACAAATAACCCAATCAACAAATGGGCCAAGGACCTGAACAGACATTTCTCAGAGGAGGACATACAATCAAAAAACAAGTACATAAAAAAAATGCTCACCATCTCAAGCAGTCAGAGAAATGCAAATCAAAACCACCCTAAGATACCATCTCACTCCACTAAGATTGGCAGCCATTAGGAAGTCAAACAACAACAAGTGCTGGTGAGGATGTGAGGAAAAGGGTACTCTTGTACATTGCTGGTGGGACTGCAAATTGGTGCGGCCAATTTGGAAAGCAGTATGGAGATTTCTTCGAAAGCTCAGAATGGAACCACTATTTGATCCAGCTATTCCCCTACTTGGTCTATTCCCTAAAGATCTAAAAAGAGCACACTATAGGGACACTGCTACATCCATGTTCATAGCAGCACAATTCACAATAGCAAGACTGTGGAACCAACCTAGATGCCCTTCAATAGACAAATGGATAAAAAAAAATGTGGCATTTATACACAATGGAGTATTACTCTGCATTAAAAAATGACAAAATTATAGAATTTGGAGGGAAATGGATGGCACTAGAGCAGATTATGCTAAGTGAAGCTAGTCAATCCCTTAAAAACAAATGCCAAATGTCTTCTTTCATATAAGGAGAGTAACTAAGAACAGAGTAGGGATGAAGAGCATGAGAAGAAGGTGAACATTAAACAGGGATGAGAGGTGGGAGGGAAAGGGAGAGAGAAGGGAAATTGCATGTAAATGGAAGGAGAACCTCAGGGGTATACAAAATTACATACAAGAGGAAGTGAGGGGAAAGAAGGAAAAATATAAGGGGGAGAAATGAATTACAGTAGAGGGGGTAGAGAGAGAAGAGGGGAGGGGAGGGGGTAGGGGGGATAGTAGAGGATAGGAAAGGGAGCAGAATACAACAGACACCAGAATGGCAATTTGTAAATCAATGGTTGTGCAACTGATGTGATTTTGCAATCTGTATACGGGGTAAAAATGGGAGTTCATATCCCACTTGAATCAAAGTGTGAAATATGATATATCAAGAACTATGTAATGTTTTGAACAACCAACAATAAAAATTAATTAAAAAAAAAAGAAAAGTAGAAATCTAAAAAAAAAAAGAAATTAAATGTTGAGCCTTTGGGAAGGAAGCTGTTTTTACATGAATGGCTTCAGTGGTTATGGCATGTATACATGTTCCTAGTTTCAGCTGGTTCTTCATAAGCCTCCAATTTGTCATTTACCATTTAAGAATGTCACACAGATGAAAATGCAAACATTATTAAAAATATTGTGCAATTGCTTGCATTAAGTTTATCTGACATCTACCTTGATATTGATGACCAGTTAACTTCTCTGTACTTAAATATTTAATTACTATGTTTGGATTTTCAAAGACTCTTGTAGCAGGTCATTTCAATTGGCCTAGTTTAACATCTGGAAGCAAGAAAAAGAAATGATCAGGAATTTAAATTGACACATGTGCCTACCTTTTGCTGGCTATGTGCAGTTTCATTCATATCATGAAACCTCTTCTCTTCTGCGTCGGATGATCTGCCCACATGTGACTCTGCTGAAAAATGCACAGATAAACTTAAACTAATTAAAAAAATCATGTGAAAGACAAATTTTCCAAATTAAAAAGAAGAGTATGAATAATCATATAATTTACTTTTTCCCTGTTGTATTTTTAATTGAATTTTACTTTAGGAGAATATATGTCATATGTGAAATTTTTATTGCTGTTTGTATGTGGGCCTGTGTGTTTACCCAAAAAACATGTATATCCTCTGCAAGTATTATAATGCTTACTTCAAATCCAAAATCTTTATATTGGGAGACTCTATAAAGTCCACAGTTTGTTGGAAAACCTACAGAGGCCTGCCTCAGCCTCTCAAGAACCTGCAATTATGGTTGTGTGCCTCAAACCCCATGTATACTGACATCATTAAGGAATAATTTTATTGCTCCACTACTTCAGAATGCCAGTTGGGAGGCCTAGGTATTCAATATGTATGATGCCTATAATAACTCACAACTTGATCTACCCAGGTTGAATGAAAATTTCACAGAAAAAAATTAATTTTGAATGGAAAAAAATCACACTGTTTAAAATCTCTTTGTTCAAATATTAAATTTTAAAAATCAATTTTATTTCATTGTTGGCATCCCAAAAAAATGCACTGTGAAAATTTTACACTTTAATATAATGAACCCCATATTGCCATATTGCTTTTGTTAAAAGTTTCTTTTCTTATTTTTTTCTATTAGGAATCCTTCTGTTTTGCAAAATTTCCATGATTAGGCTTCTTATTCCTGACATAACCTGGTTTTGCTTTCCTTAGGACTACCTCAGACATATTTCAGCTTTTGTACTGGGTAATAAATCTGTTACCTGTAAAGTATTCTGCTCCTGACTATAACTCAAGGATTCAAATAATATGTGTAGTAAATGCAGCTACTGTGAATGTTGCTTTCCTTTATCATGCAGTTTATTCATGGCAATATCTTTCTATGTTGAGGAAACTACTTCAACAAGAGGGTGGGCAATTTTGCAAACCTTGAAAATACAATTATTTTATCCATTTTATTATAAGTATGCTTCCCATCAGAGAATCAGAGTCATCTCTGGGAGAGCTTCAGTGGGAGATGAAAATAATGGTCTCCAGCCAATAATGGATTCATTTTACAAGAAAGGAGTAAAATAAATTACATATGACCATAAATTGTATCATTTCTTGCTAAAGACTGACCGCCTCATTGGTGAATGTCAAAAACCATAAAACCAATCACAGATACAATGGAATAAGTTCATATACAAGGAGTCATAATAGAGTTGACATTATCTTGTAGATGAGTTTTTTTCTGTTTCACAAATCGTTCTTGACCTCCTGGGTTCAATTCCATACCATATCCTCATTCTCCTAGGTTTCTCAACTGTAGCAGTGCCCCAACATAAGCTTTTTTAAAATTAGGGTGAAAAAAAATCAGCCTCATAATCCAACTAACTACTGTAATAAATCCAATGTAAAAACATAATTTTAGAGACATCTATTATAAGTTATTTTTAAGTATAATTTTCTCATGATTTTATAGAAATATTTTGAAAAGAGATGTAAGCATCAACATCCACATATTGTTGCAAATCCTTCCTACACACTGTGGGAAAATAACACACATGAGGTGTGAAGAGTTGCTATCATTTCAAAGTTTCTATATATGTTTTCCAGAGAGGTTGTAACACAAAAGTTACCTGTTTTGACTTTGCATGTTACTATCTTCAATCTTGGTCTTTGGGGAAGTGAATCCTCTTTCATAGACTTGATGTTCTTGGAGAGAATATATTATATAAACATTTTAAATTTCATCACATCCAGCATGCACTTAATAATTTAAAATAAACAGAAGATGAATTACCTTGAAGGAAGCACATGAATTCTGACATCCTGAAAAGAGATTGAGATGTATGCTCAACAAAACCTGAATATGAGAAAACTACAATCATGGTTCTACTGAATGAATATGGGACCCTAGTTCTGCTAGTTAGCATTGGTGAATACTATTTTAGCTTTAAGTGTCTTCTTTCATTTGGGGACTTCATGTTGAGTGAGAAATCAGCATTAGGAATATAGGATTAGGAAAATTTTCAGTTGAGTTTTCCAAGAGTAAAGTCATTTTTGAAATGCACATTAATAGAAACACATTGGCATATATACCAATGTCAAGATGCAGAATGCTGGAGAGCACAGTGATCTGTTTTCAGAGGAGGAAAGATTGACCCTGAGAAGTTCAATGTTGAAGCGGGATTAAAAATGTGGCAGCAAATATCTTGAGTGAATCCTATTAGAATTATTTAACCCATTTTATTATAAGTATGCTTCCTGTCCCTCATTTGCCTTATAATTAATATACCCAAATTTGTGATAAGATTTCAGGGGAGGGTATACTTGTTTGCTCATCATAGAGAGTTCTCTGAGTCAGTTAGCTCTGACACATGTGTTTAGAGTCACAGTTAAGGGTCTTTGCTCATATTCATGTAAAAAACTGGTGTGATCTTCTTTTCCCAGAAACTCTGGTTTAACCAATACCAATTTTCTTTTGGCACTCTTGTGCAAAGATAGTGGTCCCACATCTATGAAACAAATGTATGGTGAAGCATAAAGAGCTCAGACAAGGCAATCCAAAAGGAAAAGTGTTCTGAATTCTTGCAGAATTATCACATAACAATAATCTAATGTGTTTCAAAAAAGTTGGTAAATACAAGAAGACTAGCAATGTTGGTGTTTGAGGAGCAAACTTCATAAAGTTTTCTGGTTAAAAATGAGTCTGGTGAGGCTTATGTAGACAGATTTTTAAGTAATGGCACAAAAGTCCCAGATGATCACAACATTTGCTTTCTAGACTTCAGAATTTATCTCAATAATATGATGTACTCTTGGCATGTCCAGGAACTTGGTTTCTCACAAAATTCCAATAAAATAATGAAATAGATACATTAAGGATGATAATAGGAATAGTGTGACTGGAATTATCAGCTTCTTTTTAGCAATGAATGCTTCAAAAATGCATGGATTCTCATCTGAAGGACACAAATGGATGCCTCAAGCACTGTGATGCCTCTTGGATATAGAGGCAGGAAATGGGTGGCTGTAGGTTATCCTAATTCTGCCAGTTGCCACTGGTTCTTACAATCTCTGCATCAGACTTCAACTTGAAGAAAGGAAAGCTAAGAGAGCTGACTAGAATTCTCCTATTTACTCGTTTTTTTCCCTTCTAAATTGCATGTTTTCTCCCTCACTTTCTCTTCCCTTCAACTTTTCCAAAGAAACCCATAAAAGTGGGAGCTTGTCTTTTTCCATTTCTATCCGTCATATGGATCTTTGCCACTCTTGTTGCCTGCCAATGTAACATAGTTATCTAGAAATATCCTTTCTTCATCTTAGTCCTTTGTGTTCTTCCCACATCTCAAGAGACGTGTTCAGAATGAAAGTGAGATTAATGCTTGCACTTAATCTGGTTGTGTCTTCAAGTGTAGGAACCAGTTCTGGTTCTTGTATATTTCCCCAAAGTATATCCAATGCACAGCTCCAAATCATGTTGTCTACAGACATCATTGTATCATGTTGTCTACAGACATCCAGTATCATTGGAGTCACCTTAGAATGTAGTGGACATGTAGAGGCAAAGACCTGCTGAGTCAGAAAAAGAGTTTGAACATGATCTTCAAGGAATGATTCCTTAAAATTCCAGAGTTCCAGTATGAAATTTGTCAGCTTCTATTCCTCTATGGCAATTTGAATGTAGTTTGGATTCCTCCCAAAAATGTTCCATCAAAGTAAAGTTTCAAAAGATCTGTAATCTCTCCACTGTTAATTTTAGATACCTGTAGTTTTGGGTAATGCTCAATTACCAGTCATATTTCCTTCTACTTTTACAATTGCTTTTTCTGCCCTATAATTTGCCTTAGGGTGTAGCAACAAGTTTCAAGTCATTTAATTATATACATGCCTAATCATTTAGGGTAACTGAACTTAGTTCTGTGGAAACAGATCTTCATTCCTCAATTTATTCCTAATCATGTATAAGTGAGGAAGGGTGGGAAAGTTTTATTCTCTGTTTCATTCAACTTTTAAACTGGAAACAGATAAATATTTTCCAGATTTTGAAAATCCTTTTCTTTTTTTTTTTTGATCAGAAATATAGTTTAATGAGTTAATAAAATGTAATCCCTCTTTTTTATTTCTAATAAATTTTGTTTTTTTTTTTTTTAATGGTTTTATTAAATGGCAGTGGAATGCATCACAATTCATATTACACATACAGAGCACAATTTTTCGTATCTATGTTTGTATACAAAGTATATTCACACCAATTCATGTCTTAATACATGTACTTTGAATATAATGATGTTCATCACATTCCACCATCATTTCCAACACCCTACCCCTTCCCTTCCCTTCCCACCCCTCTGCCTATCAGTAGTTCTTCTATTCCTCTCAGGCTACCCCTCCCTACCCCAGTATGAATCAGCCTCCTTACATCAGAGAAAACATTCAGCATTTGTTTCTTTGGGATTGGCTAACTTCACTTAGCATTGTTTTCTCCAACACCATCCATTTAACTGCAAATGCCATGATTTTATTCTCTTTTATTGCTAAGTAATATTCCATTGTGTATTTATGCCACATTTTTATCCAATCACCTACTCAAGGGCATCTAGGTTGGTTCTACAGTTAAGCTATTGTGATTTGTGCTGCTGTAAATGTTGATGTGGCTGTATCCCAGCAGTATGCTGTTTTAAGTGTTTGTCTATTGACCAAGTAGAGGGATAGCAGGTCAAATGGTGGTTCTATTCCCAGTTTTCCATGGATTCTCTATACTGCTTTCCATATTGGCTGTACCAATTTGCAGTCCCACCAGCAATATATGAGTGTACCTTTTCCCCCCACATCATCGCCAACACTATTGTTGTTTATTTTATAATAGCTGCCATTCTGACAGGAATGAGATGAAATCTTAAGAGTAGTTTTGATTTGCATTTCTCTAATTGCTAGAGATAATGAACAATTTTCATATATTTGTTGATTGATTTTACATCCTCTTTTGAGATGTGTCTTTTTAGGTCCTTGGCCCATTTATTGATTAGGTTACCTAGAAAA
The DNA here is from genome assembly GCF_048772815.1 of Callospermophilus lateralis. Lineage (NCBI taxonomy): Eukaryota > Metazoa > Chordata > Mammalia > Rodentia > Sciuridae > Callospermophilus > Callospermophilus lateralis. The sequence goes on along the minus strand of NC_135309.1, from coordinate 11,159,920 downwards.
CCCTCTTCTGTTCCCTTCTCATCTGTAGGTGGAATTTCCCACCCTCTCCTGACTACCACTGATTCTTTTCTATTTGGTTTTGAATGTGTGTACTCACTGCCTTTGTCAGTCTTCATTCCCTCTTCTTCCGTCCTTTTCCTTATTTCAAATTTACCTGTGAGAGAAGCATGTGTCAAATGCAACTAACAATACAATTCCTTTAGCAAATACACTCAATTCAACCTGTGGCTGAAACCAATGAGATACACCAGTTCTTACATTTGTTTGTCCCTACTAGTTATTTAATAGGCACATTCCTTGAACAAGTACTGTATACCAGTGCTCATATTTTTTGGCCATTCTCTTTCCAATACAGTTTGTATCCTGTGTTTCTTACCTTCTCCATGTCCATTTATTGTCTTTATGTTTGGATTGAACTTACTGGATACACCAGCAGCACACTCCTCTCGATGTTGCTCAGAATCACTCTGGTAAAAATAATGACAATAATGAGTTTTATATAGATTTCTGCTCCTCTCTTTGAACATCATTCTATTTATAGTTATGAAGTCACTGCAATTGCAGATTAGACCATTACATTTTCTGCAATGATATTTCCACATGAGACACATGTAGTCCAGGTGAAACTGAGTTCTGCTATTTATCTGGCTACTGATGGGGAAAATCAGGAAGAAAGAAAGAGGAAAATTTGTTCCCTTACAACAAACTAATTGATATGCATATATCCAAAACAACTAACACCAGTGCTTAATTAGTAAACTCTTCATTCTCCCACAAAATGAAGAGTAGAAAATTTGTTTAAAGTGTTTTTTTAATTAGATTTGATGTTATAGAGAAACAACATTTTGAACAATGAAAGATCAATTTTTTTTGATTGCTTACATATGATACTTGATATGATAAGAGACTTTCAAATGGGTCATCTTGAATAGGAAGAAAATATTCTTGAACTTGTTTCTTTTGAGTCTCCAGAGCCTTTCAAATATGCATCTCATTGAGCAAAATATTCAAAATTTCATTTTAAAAGAACAGCGATTCAGTACAAAGATGTATCTGTATTTTATGCACACCAATGAGCACACTCTATTTGTTTAGAGAATGAAAATTCTTCATTGCAGAAGGAACTAAACGGAATTTCAAAGAAGTGAGACAGTAGCACAGCATCACGCTGTGTTTTCTGACTAACTACTTTCAGAGTTTGGACCCAGAGAAACTGGTGTATGGCTGCATAATAATGAATAAATCAGGCTGTGTGGAATAACTGGTTACCACATGAAACACAGAAATCATGCCTTTTAAAACAAAATATTCATTCCTAGAACAAATAGACTGCAGCTGTGCCAGTGAAACTAGCATAGGGCAAGCAACAAATCTCCCCTCTGGAGGGCAGAGGAAAATCTCACCAATCCAATTTAAAAAATGGCAAAAAAGCAAGAGATAGACATATTTCAAATCAGGAGCTACAACTTGCCCACAGCCATATAAACATCAGTCACCATCACTAGCACCCAAGGAAAGAGCATTCAAAACAGCATTGACATTTCAGATGTCCCCAGTCAGAATGACATTTATCAAGTTCTCAAATAATAAGTGAAGTGCAGGGAGAGGGAGAAAAGTATAATCTTACACATTCAGACTGAAAATTAAGATTTCCACACTGAAAAGCAATATGTAGAATCCTCTGGATTCTAGGAATATAACTGCCATATGACCCAGTTTTTCCACTTCTTGATTTGAACACCAATGTACCAAAACCAGCATGTACATGTGACTTTTTAATGTCAACGTTTTAGCACTGTAATCACAATTATAAAGTTATGGAACTAACTCTAATATCCATCAAGGAGAAAATGTATATAAAAGAGATACTTGTCACTGATTTTGAGCAGATTAGTTATTTATAAATCCCAATGTTTTATATGAATTCAGTGCCCTAAATGTTCTAACATAAAAGTTGCAACAGCAAAAACTCCTTAATTATACAACGGAAAATACTTTAGTGAAAAAAGGGAACTAATGTATAATCCTCTCAATTCAAATGCAACATTTTAATCAAAGAAGGTATTTGAATTTTCTCAGAGATATCAACCAGAATTCAAAATACTGCCAAATTGCATAGGCAGAACAGCACTGCAAGATTTCAGAAAAAAATCTTCATTCTTATTTTAACTTTTATAAGATGGAACTCTTTCATAAACTGTGGTCATTGAGGCACCCACAACAAGTATTAAGGTAGGTGTAAAAGAGAACTGAGACAGATCTGCTGATGGCTCTGGGCAGCTAGACTTTAGTCCTGTGGTCTGCCTAAGGATGAAGAGTTCTTGGCATTTTCATTGAATGATGTTGTTTGAAGATTTGTGAAAGCAAGTGCCAAGGTTATTTCTGGTAGAAAAATTGTCCTACAGAACAACACACATGTGCAGACACACATGTGCAGATAGGGTCAAACCAGTCAGCTGGCTTGAGAGGCATTTCAAGTTCTTGTCTGTTACCACCATGCTTATACTTGTAGACACCCTGCTGGGTATTACAATAAAATCCTGAGAGCAGACACCTTTGACAAGGGTCCCCTTGTAGTAATTCTGTGGGTGAGATCAGAAACCACAGCTGGTCTTGAACTTCCCAGATGCATAGCCAACTCTCCACACAGAATGGTGGAGGTTCACCCTCATCATATGTTCTCAGGATAGTGATAGTCAGGAATGGGCTGAAAATTATCATCAGCAATACATGTGTAATGCTTGTTGGACAGTTACTTGAGTAGAAATCCACAGAGCACTGCCTCTTTAAATAAATATTTAGAATAATGATAGTGAAGGAGAGTGCTTTTTGAGAATTCAAGTGACAGAAAAATCCAGCAGTGCTGGGGCATTGTTAGGTGCAATGATATTTTCCTTCAGTTTCCAAAAGATTCTGCAAGCAGACTATGAATGTCATGCTCCAAAAGTTTGCCAGGAAACTACTCAGAGACATGGAATCTTGCCCATCTCTACACCACTGGCTACAGGAATCCATCAGGTGGTCTGCATTACATACTATTCCCTAGGCTCCATGAACCAGAGTGTTTGTCAGGAAGTTCCCAAATTAGATAGACCCACTTGTCTGAGTCATGAACAAGTACTGAGGGTAAGGGTTTCCTTTAAATTGCTAAATTTCCTCAGTATTCTCTGAGTGTGGTGGGAGACAAAGGAGCAGAGGGGCTCAGCTTATTCATACAAATATCAGGTTAGGCATTTTGCAGCTAGAGCAAATAAAGATAGTGTTGGATAATATTTGTTTCCCAGAAACCCCAAAGTTATTTCTGGCTAGATTTAGAAATCCTGGACAGAAATATCTTTTTTTCTACTGTGTTAATATTAGGGAGTTTCAAACTCTTGCTGTTATTGTTCATTATTTTTGGTCTGTTACTTGTATTGTTTTTCCATGTTATTTCATTTTTCTCTCTTTTTTTAAATGAGAGTTTCATTCTATTTTTTTTGGGGGGGGGTTGGTACCCAGAGATAATTTTTATTCTCACTATAAATCCTTTCATTTCTAATTTTTATTGCATTTTCTCCTCTTCTCCTATTCTGTCTTTCTTTAGTCCCACCACTTTCACTCTACTTCATATTAAAAATATATTCTAATAATTGTATTATAACCAAGGCAGGTGTTTTTGGAGGTCAACCTTGTTATTTCCTACTCCATTTCTTCATTTGTTTCTGTTCTAGAAATAATTTAAAACATACATTTTGTGTACAGTGAATACATGTTTTTCTTTATACTGTGATGGTTGTTGGAGTTTACTCTCTCCTGACAGGAACCAGCCATGCACTTTATGAGAATCAAATAGACATAGAAGCCATTGGGTAGAAAAAGTCTGGTATCTGGGAATTTCCATCAGCAATCTTACTGGTTTGAGAGACTGGCCCCTATGTGTGACTTCTTACACAGCTTTATCAGGTTCAGCACTGCACTGGAGATGGGTGGACCAGGTGAAGCCACATAGCCACACAGCCAGAGTTGGGTGTGGCCACTATGCTAATCAACCTCTTTGCTGCAAGACACCTACCACAACAAAAAGAACATTTCTCCTGTTTTCAGGTGCAGTGGTGCATGCCTGTAATTCCAGTAGCACAGGAGACTGAGCAGGAGGATCATGACTGCAAAGTCAGTCTCAGCAAAGAGTGAGGTGCTAAGCAACTCAGTGAGACCCTGTCTCTTAATCAAATACAAAATAGGGTGGAGGATATGGCTTAGTGGTCTTGTGGCCCTGAGTTCAATCCCTAGTATGTACACACACACACACACACACACACACACACACACACACACACACAAGTTCCTTTTTCTGAAAACTTATCCCTGCCTTTGATACACTCTCCCTTAAATGAAGAATTGGAGACATTTTCTAGTTGCTCAGTTGCAGCTCCACTGAAAGTGGGGATCCATTTAAGAGTTCTGCTTTACCTTTCAAACTTAATTTCTATCTCTGACTCTTATTTCTTTACTATTTATTTCAGACCTTCTTTTTCTCAGATGGCTTACACCTTATGAGCAGGGTGATGGTGGCCTCATGATACTCTCCCCTTACAGCGATACTTGTGAGTGAAAGTAGACCGTAAAATATGCTCATTTTCAGCTGTGATACTCAGAAATAAATATTGGCCAGGAAACATCTCAAAGAGAAACTTGCACACTACAAGTACCCACATGAGTCTGTGGAATAGAAATCCATTCAAGTACATGGAAATGAACCACCTACTAACACAGACAACAGGAAAACAGAGGAAAAGACCTCCAAAATTTCATGATTTCCCCAAAATTGCATCGAAAGAATTAGGTCTAACCACAACTAAATAGATAAGGTAAATATAATTAATAGTTGCATTGATTTCTTTTAAAAAAATTTTTAGTTGTAGCTGACCAGTTAACTTCTCTGTACTTAAATATTTAATTACTATGTTTGGATTCCCAAAGAGTATTGTAGTAGGTCATTTCCATTGGCCTAGTTTAATGTCTGGAAGCAAAAAAAAAAAAAAAAAGACAAGGAATTTAAATTGACACATGTGCCTACCTTTTGCTGGCGATGTGCAGTATCATCAATATTATGAAGACTCTTCTGTTCTGCCTCGGATGATCTGTCCAAATGTGGCTCTGTTGACAAATGCACAGATAAACTTAAACTACTTAAAAAATTCATGTGAAAGACAAATTATCCAAATAAAAAGGAAGAGTATGAATAATCTTATAATTTTATTTGTCCAGTTATATTTTTATTGAAGTTTTACTTTAGGAGAATGTATGTCATGTGTGAAATTTTTATTTGTGTGTGGGCCTGTGTATTTTACCCCAAAACATGTGTATCCTTGGCAAATATTATAATGCTTACTTCAGATCTCAAGTCTTTATATTGGGAGACAGGGTGTCTGTAAAGTCCAAGGTTTACTGGAAACCCTGCAGGGGCCTGCCTCAGCCTCTCAAGTACCTGCAATTATGGATGTGTTCCTCTGAACCCCATTTATACTGACATCATTGAAGAGTAATTTTACTGGTCCACTAACTCAGAAAACCAATGGGGAAGACACTAGGTATTCACCATGTATGATGTCTACAATAACTCACAACTTGATTCATTCAACTTGAATAAAAATTTTATAGGAAAAATTAAATTTCCATGTAAACAAAAATCATCACACTGTTTATCCTTTGCTCAATTTTTAAATTTTAAAAATCCTTGTACTTAATTGTGTCCCAGATAAATGATCACATTTACACCTTAATAAAATAAATTCCATATTATTTTTCTTTTTAATTTCCCTTTCTTTTCATATTTTTTCTATTATAATTGCCTCTTTCATGCAAAACATCCATGATTATTCCTCTTATTCCTGACATAAACTGTTTTTGCTTTTCCTTGGGACTACTTTAGACATATTACAACTTTTGTACGGGTAATAAACACGTGAGCTGTAAAGTATTCAGTTTCCTAGCCAGTTCATCAGCTACTGAACTTGAGGGAACTGCTTTTATATCATGTTATTGTCAACAGGTTTATTTATTTCTACCTATAGTTGAATTTGTGATAAGAACTAGAGGTGAAACTAGGGACCAGGGGTAAATACTTTTTTAGAGATAAAGATGAAAGGAGACTTCAAAAGTGAGGATATTCGCTAGATGAAGGAAATGCTGAAAGAATGGAAGGCTATACATAGACACAAGGTTTAAATGGGACATGCTTGTCTGACTATATAGGGATTGGCAAGGAGAATGGCCAGAGGATATTGCAGGCAGAGAGAGGGATAAAATATGCAGTGAGGAAAAATTTGTATTATGAAAGATTCCTGGGGAAGTTAAGATGCTTGGACATCCTTGTATTAAAGTGGGCTGATGGTCATATATGCAGTATATGCATAAATAGCAGAACCAACCTCAATGCAATATGCAGGTGACCTTGAGTGGCATGTGCATGAAATGGAGATGAGTGATAAGGCAACAGTGCACTAGAAAATTGATGCATCCTGATTGGATGGCATTTTTCTCAAAATATAGAGAGTAGAAAAATTTCAGTGAGATGTAAGAATCAATTTTAATTAAATGAACAAATACAGAAGGTGGGTCTGAGTAATTTGAGATTCTGTTATTCATGTTCACAAATGAGATGCTTAATACAGTGCAGGAACTGTGAATGTTGCTTCCATTTAGCATGTAGTTTCTCCTGTAGCAAAATCATCCTGTGTTGAGATAACTCATTTAGAAGCTTGGTGTGAAATTTTCTGAAATTGGATTTACAAATACCACAGGACAATCAGAAAAGTCTGTGGGAGAGGATCAATGGGAGATCAACTGCCCAGCATGCAAAAGAATCCAGTTCAATGCCAAGCATTGAGAACAACATAAACAAACCATGTCGTAGGAATATGAGAATTCTCTTATTGCTATGTGGAAGTTTATTTTTGATTTAGATCATTTAGTCCAAATTCCTGGAAAGAAGTTTCTCAGAAATAATGGATTCATTTTATAGGAAAGGAGTAAAATAAATTACATATGATCATACATTGCATCCTTTCTTGCTATAGACTGATCATATCAATGGTGAAGGGCATGAACAAAAGTAAAGCATGAAACAAAACACAAAGTCATGAAATTAGTCCATACACAAGTTGTCATAGTAGAGTTAACATTCTCTTTTCAATGGGTTTCTCCTATGTCACAGGCTGATACTGGCCTCCTAGATTCAAGCAAAAAAAACATATCTTCATTCTCTCAGGCATCTCAGTTCTAGATCTGCCCCTTTAAAATCTTTTTAAATTTAGGGAAGAAAGAAAATCAGCCTCACATTTCAACTAACCACTATAATGACTCCAGTCTGGGAAATATAATTTTAGATATAAGTATGATATAAGCACTTTTTAATATATTTTCCTCATGAGTTTACAAAAATATTTTGAAAAATGGATCAAGCATCAACATCCACATGTTGTGGTAATAATCACAACACATTGTGGAATATATATATCATGTATGAATAGTTTGTTATCCTTTCAAAGGTTTCATTATATGGTTTCTAGAAAAATTGTACCACAAAAGTTACCTATATTGAAATTCCATGTTTCCATTGTCAATTTTGCCATTTTTTCTTCGATTTTTTTCATAGGCTTGATGTTCTTGGATAAAAGATATAATATATATTTTAGATTTGATCCCATCCAGCATGCACTTAAAAATGTAAAATAAACATAGAAGATAAATTTTACCTTGAAGGAATCACATAAATCCCGACGAACTGAAAAGAGATTGAGATGATGCTCAAATAAATCTGAATATGCAAAGGGGAGGGGGAGGGTTTGTGGGGGCAGGAAAGATGGTGGAATAGATGGACATCATTACCTAGGTACTGTATATATATGGTGACACTACACTGTGTACAACCATAGAAATGTGAAGCTGTGCTGCATCAAAATGCATTCTGCTGTCATGTATATACCTAATTAAAATTAATTACTTTCAAAAAATCTGAATATAACAAAACTACCCTCATTACACACTAAATGAATATGGACCCTAGTCCTGTTAGTTAGCATTGGTGAAGATTATTTTAGCTTTAGGAATCCTCTTTCATTTGGGGGCTTTATGTTGAGCAATGACAGAAGACTCAAATGTACTAAATCAGAATCAGGAATATAGGTTTCAGAAAACTTCCAGTTAAGTTTCCAGTAGTAAAATCACTTTTGCAATGGTCTTTAACAGAATGCTAGATATGCAGAATGCTGAAGAGCACAGTGATCTGTTTTCAGAAGAGGAAAAAAAGGACCCTGAGAAGTGCAATAAGGAAACTGAGTTTAAAATATGGCAGGACATATCTCGAGTGAACCCTATCAGAATCATTTAATCCATTTTATTATAAGTATGCTTCCTGTCTCTCATTTGCCTCATAATTAACAAATCCATTTTTGTGATGAGTTTTCAGGAGAAGGTATACTTATGTGCACATCAGAGAGAATTTTCTGAGCTAATTAGCCAAGATATGTGTTTTTAGAATAAAAAGTAATACACATATTGCTCAAACTTATGTGAAAAACTGATTCTTTTCCCAGAATCTCTTGTTTAATCAATAATTACTTTCTTTTTGCACTCTCCTGGGAAGACAGTGGTTCCTCACCCATTGAAAAAAATATACAGTAAAGCTAAAGTGTGCAGACTAGGAAATAGTAGGCACTTTTCCAAAAAGAAAAGTGTTCTGAAAGTTTTCGGAATTATCAGATATCAATAGACTAGTGTGTTTCAAAGAAATTTGTTGATACAAAAAGAGTATTGTATTGGTGTTGGAGGAGAAAACTTCATAAAAGTTTTCTGGTTAAAAAATGAGTCTGGTGTGGCTTATAATGACAGCTTTTCAAGTAATTGCACATAAGTTCCAGATGATCACAACATTTGCTTTCTAGAGTTCAGAATTTACCTCAGCAATATGGTGCATTCCTGGAATGTCCAGGGACATGGTCTCTCACAAAGCACCAATAAAATAATGAAATCAACAATATTAAGAATAATAATGAGAATAGTAAGTATGGAAATATTAGTGTCCTTTAAAGCAATGAATGCTTCAAAAATGCAACAGTGCTCATCTGAATGACACATGGATGCCTCACACACTGTGATACCTCTGGATGTAGTTGGGGGAAATAAGTAGCTGCAGGTTACTCAGATTCTTCTGGTTGTAAATGATTCCTATCATGACTGCTTGGGATTTTGAGTTGAAACAGACAAACTGAAGAGAACTGATGAGAATTTCATATTTCCTTGCTAAATTCTATGTTACCTTCCTCACATTCCCATCCCTTTAGCTTTTCCAAAGAAACCCACGGAAGTGGGAGCTTGTCTCATTACATTTTACATTTTATGTGTGGCTCTTTGCCACACCTTGCTGCCTGTCAATGTGACAGATTTATCTTAGAAATATCTTCTCTTCACCTTAGTCTTTGGGTTCCTCCCACATCTCAAGAGACATGCTCAGAATGAAAAGCAAGATTTGTGCTTGCACTTGACCTGGTTGTGTCCTGAAATGTAGGAACTGATAGTGTTTCTTGCATAGTTCCCAAAAGGATATCCAATGCACAGCTCCAAATCATTTTTTCTACAGACCAGGATCATTTGAATCACCATAGAGTATAATGAACATATAGAAGCTACGACCTGCTGAGTCAGAACAAGGTTTTGAACATGGTAACTAAGAGATGATTCCTAAAAGTTGCAGAGTGACAGTGTGAAATTTGTCAGCTTCTAATTCCTCTAGGTTAATTTGAATATAGCTCTGGATTCCTCCCTCAAAATAAAGTTGAGAAGAATCTGTAAGCTTTCCAAAGTTAATTTTAGATACCTGTGGATTTGGAAAATGCCCAATAACAATTCCTAATTTTTTCAACTAATCCATTTGCTGTTTCTGCCCTAAAATTTTGCCCTAGTGAGTAGCAACATATTGCATGTCATTAACTTGTACACCTGCCTAGTCATTAGGGTAAGTGAACTTTGCTCTGTGGAAACAGGTGTTCACTTCTCAATTCATTCCCAACTGTGAGTAAGTCAGAAGAGTGGAAAAGTTAAATGCTCCATCATTCAGCTTTGGAACTGGAAACACACAAATTCTTCCCACATTTTGAAAACCATGTTCTTTTCCCTTCTCACGTGTTGTTGGGATTTCCTACCCTCTCCTGAGTACCACTGATTCTTTTTTACTTTTATTCTTTTTGATGATGTGTACTCACTACCTTCGTCAGTCTTAATTCCCTCTTTTTTATGACCTTTTCCTTATTTAAATTTCCCTGTGATAAAAGCATGTCTCAATGCAACTAATAGTTCAGTACTTTTATCTATACATCCAATTTAACCTGTGGCTGAAACCTAATGAGATACTCCACTTTTTACACTTTTTTTCTTAAACTTTACTACTTATTTAATATGCACATGTCTTGCACAATTAGTATTTACCAGTGCTCATATTTCTTGGCCATATTCTTTCCAATGTATTTAGTCTTCTATGTGGTTCTTACCTTTTCCAAGTTCACTTATTCCCTTTTTTGTGCTTGCATTGATCTCAACAGATTCAGAAGCAGCACACATCTCCTGATGTTGTTCAGAATCACTCTGGCAATAATAATGACAAAAATGAGTTACATATAGATAATATCATCACTCTTTGCACATCCCCATATTTACATTTGTGCAGTCTTTGAATTGGAGATTAGACCATTACACTTAGTGAAACAATATTTCCTTATGAGGCATGATCTTATGCAGCCCCAATGAAGCTGAGCTCTTCTATTCATCTGGCTACCCATAAGATAAAACTAGGAAAAATGAAAGAGGAAATGTGTTCTCTGACAACAATCACTGATACACATATATTCAAAACATCTCACATCAGTGCTTAACTAGGAATGTGTGCATTCTCCCAACAAAACTAAGAACACAGTAGTAAGCAATCAAAACTCATTTGAGACTGGAACTTGATGTTATATAGATTTGAAATTTTAGTCATAGGAGGGTTAAATTTATTTTTTTTTAAATTTTGCTTGTGGTTGGGCATGATTCATTTATTTGATTAATTTATTTTTATGTGATGCTGAATCAAATCCTGGGTTTCACAAATGCAAGGCAAACAGTCTTATCACTAAGCCACAACTGCAGCCTGGGAGGGTTAAATACTTAATGTCAAAATGTGATATTTCATGTGATGGAGACTTTCAAATGTGTCACATCAAGTCGGAAGAAAATATGCTTGAAATTGTTTAATTTGAGTCATTGAATCTTCCAAAAATTAATATGTTTCAGCAAAGTATTTACTTCATGAAAATTTCATTTTCAAGGAAGAGAAATTTGGAATGAAAATATGTCTACAATTAATGTGGACAAAGGAAAACACTGCATTTGGGTAGGGTATGCAAATATCTTCATTGAAGAAATTCTTGGAATTCCAAGGAAGGAATGCACTATTTAATGACTGAATATTTTCAGAGATTTGAGCCAGAAAATCTGGTGTATGACTGCATAATGAATAAGTCAGGCTGTGTGGAAATGCTGGAAAGCCACAACAGAGAACCAGTGGTGAGATGAAATACAGAATCCATGTTCTGTTTTTTTTTTTAAAAGAAATGCATTCATTGAAGAAATACACTGCAGCATTGCCAGGAAAAAGTAGCAGAGTACAAGTAATGAATTTTTCCTTTGGAAGGCTGAGGAGAATCTCACTAACCCAATTAAACAATGGGAAAAGCAAGAGATACACAGTTCTTAAATCGGGAATTACAAAATGCCCACTAGAATTCAAGGAAATACCATTCCAAACTTCATTGGCATTTCAGATGCCCCCAGTCAGAATGACATTTTTCAAGTATTCAAATAATAAGTGCAGTTAAGGATGTGGCAGGAAAATCCAGTCCTAGACTGCCAGACTGAAAATTAAGGCCTCCATATTGGAAAGCATTATGGAGATTCCTTTAGATTCTAGGAATACAATCCAGCTTTCCCACTCCTTCCAATTAATCCCAACGTATGAATCAGAATGCACATGTGATATATAAACTTCAATTTTAGCACTGCAAGTCACATTTATAGAGTTATAGAACTAATTGACACCCACCAACAAAGAATGGATTAAAGAAAACACATGGAATATTCAGCACTGATTTTTTAAAATATTTATTTTTGGTAGTTGTGCACAATAACTTTTATTTATTTATTTATTTATGTATCTATCTATTTATTTATTAATTATTTATTTTTATGTGGTGTTGAGGATTGAACCCAGGGCCTTGCACTTGCGAGGCGAGTGCTCTACCACTGAGCCATAACCCGAGGCTCTTCAGCACTGATTTTTAGCAATTTAGTTATTCTTGATAAGCCATTATGGCAAAATGATTCCTCATATAGTGTATTAAAATACTGACTTAAATCTTTTAAACATATAAAAGTTATAGCACCAAGATCTTCTTAAATGTATAAAAATTATTTTAGAGAGAAAATAGGAATATTCCTTTCAACTCAAATACAACATTCTCAGCAAAGGAGAGACTTGGATTTTTGCATGGTTTTCAAACAAAGTTCAAAATACTGCCCAAAATCCTAGGCAGAATTAGATGGTGAGTGCAGTATCTGTTTTTTTTTCACTCTGGTTACCTCACCGAGGCTTTTTTCTTGGGATAACTGAAAAAAAACATACATTCCTATTTCAGCTTCTATCAGATGAAACCATGGCACAAAACAATGGTTAAGAGGCACCCCAAAGAAGAATTAAAATGGGTTTTAAAAAAAAAATTTGAGACCAGATCTGCTGAGAGCTCTGCAGAGCTGCAGCTTGGACCTGTGGTCTGACAAAGATTAAAAAGTTATGGTACTTTCATTGAAATGTGTTATTTGAAGCTCTAAGCATGCTGCATTCTAAAAGCACAAATCAACAGCCACACCAGGGATGGTAAACAATCTCAGCTGAGAGGCATTTGGAGATTTGTTCATATTTCCAACACACTGGTGCTTACAGAAAGTCTCCTGGGAATTACAATAAAATCCTCGGGGCACACACCTTGGAGAAGAGTCCCATTGTAGTGACCCTGTGTGCTGGATCAGAAACCACTGCAGGTCTTGCAACTTCAAAACACAGAATCTAGTCTGCTTACAGAATAGTAGAAGTTTACCCTGATCAAATGGTGTCAGGATAGTGATAATTGGAGTGGGATGGAATCTCTCACCAGGAATACATGTGTTGTGCCTGTTGGATAGTTATTTTGAGTAGAGGTCCACAGAACACTATCTCTTGAAATGGTCGTTTAGAATAATGACAGTGAAGGAGAAGTGCTTTTTGAAAATTCAAGTGACAAAAGAATGCAGCAGTGCTGGGACATTATAAGGTGTAATGAAACCAAGGAGCCTCTGAGCTCAGCTTATTCATGCCAATAGCAGGTTAGGACTTTGGGGGCTAGAGCAAATAATTAAAGAGCTGGATTATTTTTGTTTCCCAGAAACCTCCCAAAATAGGTTTCTAAAATTAAAAATCCTGGACAAACTATCTTCTATAATGTTAGTATAAGGGAAATCTGAAGCTTTTGCTGTTGCTGTTCTTGATATGTTTTGTCTGCTATTGGTATAGAGTTTTCACATTATTTCGTTTTTAACCTTCAATCTTATTTTTTTTTCTTAAAATTTCATTCCATTACTCTCTCTGTGTGTGTGTGTGTGTGTGTGTGTGTGTGTGTTTGGGTGCGGGGCTGTGCATTCATTATGAAGTGGCCAGTTTAGTTCTCATTTTAATTTTTCTTTTCAACTTGAGAGAGAGAGAGAGAGAGTGTTTTAATATTTATTTTTTAGTTTTTGGCGGACACAACATCTTTGTTTGTATGTGGTGCTGAGGATCAAACCTGGGCCACACACATGCCAGGCGAGCATGCTACCACTTGAGCCACATCCCCAGCCCAACTTTCCTTCATTTTCAACAGAAATCCTAATAATTGTATTATCACCAAGGTCCTTTTGATTTGCCAGGTAAACATTATTATTTCCTACTTTATCTCTTCCTTTTGTGGTGGTCTAGTGATGATTTTAAAAATACATTTTATTTATAGTTGTGTTTTTCAATAAACTGTGATCATTGTTGGGAGTTTATTGTCTACTCTCACAGAAATACCTGTGAGTGAAACTGGCATGTGGAAAATGCTGGTTTTCAAACCTGATACTCAGATATAATTCCTGCTAAGGACACATCCCAAAGAGAATCTTGAACACTACAAGGACCCACGTGTAAATGTGGATAAGAACCCATGTAAATGCATATAAGTCCTTCACATGGTAACACAGATCATATGAGAACAGGAGGCAAACAACCCTTCAGAATTTCATAATTTCCCAAAAATAGCATCCAAAATCTTTGGTCTAACCTCACATAAAGAGGTAAAGTAAACATTTTCATAATTTTATTCATTTCTTGCAGACAATGGATAGGAAACAAGTATTGTTTGTACATTAGCAGAACAATACCCATCCTGAGGTTTTCTCATCCCATAAGGTTTTGTTTCTGATTGAAGCCTGTTCCCTTACTCAATGGAGACACTGGAAACCTTGGCCTAGATGACAGGTAATGTGAAATTAAATGTTAAGCCTTTGCGAATGAACATGTTTCTTCCATTGGATTCAGTGAGTCATTGCCTTTCGTGTGTTCCTAGTTTCAACTGGTTATTTATAAGTCTTCAAGTTATCACTCTCCACTTATGGATGGTGCACAGATGCAAACACAAACATTCTTCAAAAATACAGAAACAATGCTAGCATAAAGCTTACCTGTAATCACCTTGATTTCTAAAGCTATTTTTATATTCATGATCTGTTAACATCTTTACACTTAAATATTAATTTGTGATGTTTGGATCCCCAAAGAGTGTTCTATGAGTTCAATTCACTTGGCCTAATTGATCTTCTGAGAATGAGAAGAATCGAAGTAATTGGGAATTTGACTAATGTGCATACCTGTTTTTTGCTGTGCTCAGGGCCTTCAAGTCTCTGTTGCTCTAATTGTGATGACTTGCCCAAATGGGACTCTGCTGAAAAATTCACAAAATTTTAAACTACTTAGAAAATAATGTGAATGACAATTAATCCAAGTAAAAAGGAACAGTAGTAATAATCCTATCATTTTACTTTCCTCAAAATACAGTTTCAATCAAGCTTAATTTTAAGTGAATATATCTCATGTTTGAAATTTTTATTTTGTTTGCATGTAGGCCTGGGTATTTTATCCAGGGACATGTATGTCCTTGGCAAGAAATATTGCGTTTATATCAAATTACCTGTCTTAATATTTGGAGACAGGGCGTCTGTAAGTACCAAAGTTGGCTTGAAACCTGATAGGAATCTGTCCTCAGCCGCCTGCAATTATAGACGTGTCCTTCTGAAGCTAGTACATATTGATATCAATTAGTAGTAATTTTAGTGATCAATGCATCAGAGCACCAATTGGGGTGATACCCTGTGTCACTATGTACAATGCTAAAATAACTCACAGGTTGATCTACTTTAGGTGAAAGTGAATTTCACAGAGAAAAAAAATTATTTTTCTATGGAAATAGGAGGCATCAGAATTTTTACTATCTCTTCTTTTACATATTATATTTAAAAATGTACATTGTACATCATTTGTGATATCTTGAAAAAGTGATCACATTTACATCTTTATCAACAAAATTCATAGTTTTTAAAAATTTGTTTCTTTTCTTTTTTACTATTAGGAATCAGTCTGACTTGTGAATCATCTATGCTTATTGCTGTTATTCCTGATGTAAAGTCTTTTTTCTTTTGCTGGGGCTTCAACAGACATTTTATAGCTTCCAAACTGGGTAATAAACATTTGAAATGTAAAGTATTCACTTTCCTGTCTACTTTCTCATTTCCTGGACTTGAGTGGACTACTTTTATATTATGTTGAAGTCAACGTTTTTATTAAATTCCACCACAGTTGAGTTTGTGATAAGAGCCTTAGGTGCTAGCAATGATTTATATTCTAGAGATGGAGATAGTGGAGACTTCAGAAGTGAGATTACCCACCAGAGGCTAGAAATACTCAGAGCTGAAAGGCTGTACATAGAGACAGGGTTTAAATAGGAACATGTTATATGATGATTTAGGGATTGGTGAGAGAAGAGCAAGAGGACAGTGCAGGCAGATAGAGGGAACAAGACAGAGACTGAGGCAAAATTTACATTATGAAAGATTCCTAGGAAAGTTAAGATGCTTGGACATTCATGTTCTAAAGAGGGACAATGGTCATATGTGCAGTATATGCATAAGTAACAGGACCATCCTCAGTGCTATGAGCAGGTGATGATGAAGAAGGACCTGTGCATGAATGGAGATGAATAATGAGAAGGCAATAAGTGCATTAGCAAGTTGATGCCAGCCTGAATGGAGGTAATATTTCCAGAAATGCAGAGGATAGAAAATTGTCGGTGACCTTTTTAGAATGAAGATTAATGACATGAACAAAGAAAAAAGGTAGGCCACAGGACAAACCAACCATTTTAAAGAAATATGAGCAAATGTTTCTTTGGTATATGCTAGTATATATTTGAATTACAACTCTTACTCAAAATTTCTGGAAAACTATACTCCAACAAATAGACATCTATGTGCAAAAAAGGGCCAATGAAAGCAGTAAAATGAATTAAATATATGTGTTCAGTAAAGCCACAATACTCAAAGTACTAAAACAAAATCAGAAATATGGGCTCAATAATATTTATGCAGTTGAGTTTTAAAGGAAAAATCATTTTTGGAATGACCAATTATAGAAAGACATAGGTATATATACCAGTGTCAAGATGCAGAATGAACTGTAGTCAGAGGAGGAAAGAAGAAGCCTGAGAAATTCAGTGTCAAAGCTGAGTTAAAAATGTGGCAGTGCAAATCTTTTGTGAATCTTATCAGAATCAATTAATACATTTTATTATGTTTCCTAATCCTCATTTGCCTTATAATTAATAATTCCAAAATTGTTATGAAATTCCCAGGGAAGATATAATTGTTTGCTCATCATGGAGAGTTTTCTGAGCTAATTAGCTCAGATATATGCGCTGAGAGGATCAGCTAACACCATCTCAATGTTTGTTCATACCCATGTTGGAAACTGGTGTGTCATCTTTTCCTTTATCCACTCGTTTAACCAACATCAGTTTTATATTTCCTCTCTTGTATGAAGAAAGTGATATAACATCTATGGAAAAAAAAGATGTATGATAAGCCTCAAAGGATTCAGACAAGGCCAACCCAAAGAAAAATTGTTTTCAAAACTTGAAGAGTTATCAGATATCAATAAACCATTCTGTTTTAAAGAAAATGGTAAATACATTAGGAGTAATAGTGTTAGTGTTTGAGGAGTAACTGAATAAAAGTTTCTGGTTAAAATTTGAGTCTGGTGTGGCATATATAGACAGCTTTTTAAGGAATTGCACACAAGTCCCAGATCATCCCAACATCTATCTGCTTTCTAGAGTTCATAACTTTTCTCAGTAATATGGTGCATTCCTGACATGTCCAGGGACATGGTTTCTCACAAAAATGAATAAAATAAAAATGAATAAAATAATGATGAAAGCAAAATATTAAGGATGTTAATAAAAAATGTATAGATGAAAATATTAGACTTCATTAAAGTAAAGAATCCTTAAAAAATGCAATGTTGCTAAAATGAATGACACATACAAATACCTCACACAATGTGGTGCCTACTAAATTTTAGAAGGGGAGAAATTGGTAGCTGTAGGGTACCCTGATTCTTCCAGCTGCTACTCGTTCTTATCATCTTAGCACCAGATTTTGACTTGAAAGCAGACAAACTGAAGAGAGCTGGCTAGAATTCTCTCCATTTACTTGTATTTTCTACCTAAATGCTATTTCCTCCCTCACTTTCCCTTTAGTTTTTCCAAAAAATCCATAAAGTGGGAGCTTCCCTTTTTCCATTTTACACCCTTTATAATGGATCTTTGCCACTATTTGTTGCCTACCAAAGTAACAGATTTATCTTAGAAATATCATTTCTTCATCTTAGTCCTATGTCCTTTGCATATCTCAAGAGACATGCTCAGAATGAAAGCAAGATTTATGGTTGCACTTGATCTGGTTGTGTCCTCAAACTGTAGGAATCAATAGCAGTTCTTGCATATTTCCCAAAAGGAGATACAATCCACAGATCCAAATCATGTTGTTTATACATCAGAATCATTGGAATCACCTTAGATTCTAATGGAAAAGTAGAAGCAAGAGTTTCAAGATGGTGCCCAAAGGATGATTCCTTATAGTTGCAGAGTTTCAGTGTGAAATTTGTCATCTTCAAATTCATCTAATTTCAATGTATCTGTGGATTCCTCCCTAAAATGTCCCCACAAATTAAAATTGATAAGGATGCGTAATATCTTCATTGATAATTTTTCATTATTAATTTTAGATTAACTTTAGATATCTGTGGATTTTGGACATGCTTAATTACCATTCATACTTCTTTCTACTTTTATATTTGGTGTTTCTGCACTATCATTTTGCCCTAGGCTGTATCAACATATTGTATGTCATTAAATCATTTGGGGTAACTGAACTTAGCTCTGTGGCAACAGGTCTTCACTCCTCAATTTATTCCCAACTGTGAATAAGTCAAAAAGGGTGGGAAAGTTATACTTTCTCTTTCACTCAACTTTGGGAATGGAAACATGCAAATTCTTCCCACATTTTGAAAACCCTGTTCTTTTCCCTTTTCAAGTGTTGAAATTTCCTACCCTATCCTGACTACCATTTATTCTTTCTATTTTTTTTTAAGAGAGAGTGGGGGGAGAGACAGAGAGAAAGAGAGAATTTTTTTTTAATATTTATTTTTTTTTTTTTTAGTTCTCGGCGGACACAACATCTTTGTTTGTATGTGGTGCTGAGGACCGAACCTGGGCTGTGCGCATGCCAGGCGAGCACGCTACCGCTTGAGCCACATCCCCAGCGCCTCTATTTTTTTTTTTTTTACTATGTGTACTTACCGCCTTTCTCAGTCTTCACTCCCCCTTCTTCTGTTGTTTTCCTTATTTCAGATTTACCTGTTAGAGAAGCATGTGTCAAATGCAATTCACAATGCAATTCTTTAAGCAATACATTCAATTCAACCTGTGGCTGAAAAGTAATGAAATACACCATTTCTTATATTTATTTAACTCTACTATTTATTTTAATAGACATATTTCTTGAACAAGTACTGTATACCAGTGCTCATATTTTTTGGCAATGCCCTTTACAATGTATTTTGTATTCTATATGGTTCTTACCTTGTCCATGTCCATTTATTGTCTTTGTCCTTGGTTCAAACGTCCTGGACCCACAAGCAGCACATACCTTTTGATGTTTCTCAGAATCACTCTGGTAAAAATAATGACAATAATAAGTTTCATATAGCTTTCTGCATCCCTCTCTGACCATCTTTATATTTATAGTTAGGAAGACATTGCAATTGCAGATTACACCATTACATTTTCTGCAACAATATTTCCATATGAGACACAATTTCACATGCTGTCCTGATGAAGCTGAGCTCCTCTCTTCATCTGGCTACTGATTGGGAATATCAGGAAGAATGAAAGAGGAAATGTGTTCTCTTACACCAAACTCACTGATATGCATATATCCAAAACAACTAACATCAGTGCTTAATTAGCAAGCTCTGCATTCTTACTCAAATCTAAAAACAGAGTATAAAATATATTTAAAATGCTTTTGTGAATTAGATTTCATGTTTAACAGATTCACTATTTCTAACAATGAAGGGCCAATTGTTTTATTGATTTATATGATATTTGTTATGATAAGACCCTTCCAATGGGTCACCTCCAGTAGGAAGAAAATACTCTTGGACTTGTTTCATTTGAGTCTCCAGAGACTTCCAAATATTTGCCTCATTAAGCAAAGTATTTAGATAGTCAAAATTTCATTTTTAAAGAAGTAAGCGTCAATAAGAGAATGTGTCTATTTTGTATTCTAATTTGTTACATATCACAGAATTATTACAATTCATATTACACATAAAGAGCACGATTTATCATATCTCTGGTTGTGTATAAAGTATAGTGCATATTTTATGTGAACAAAGAAACACACTCAATTTGGTTACAGTATGCAATACTTTTCATCAAAGAAGGAACTAATAGAAATTTCAAAATAGTAAGGCAGTAGCACAGCATCACACTGAGTTTCTTGACTGACTACTTTCAAAGTTTGGAATCAGAAAAACTGATGAATTTGCATAACGAATAGGACAGCCTGTGTGGAAATACTAGGGACCCTCAATAGGAATCAGTGACCAGATGAACATTCATGTGCCTACACACCATGTAGGGTCAAGCCACTCAGCTGACAAGCATTTCAAGTTCTTGTTCATATTACCACCACATTGATATTGTAAACACCATCCTGGAAATTACAATAAAATCCTGAGGGCAAACACCTTTGAAAAGTGTTCTGTTGTAGTACCTCTGTGGGCAACACAGAAATCATGGCTTTTAAAACAAGATGTGCATTTATAGAAGAAATAGATGGCAACAGTGCCAGGGAAAACTAGTGATGTGCAAGCAATGAATTTCCCTTCTAGAGCATTGAGGAGAGTCTCACAAACCCAATTAGGCAATGGCAAAAAGCAAAAAATAGGAAATTCTCAAATCAGGAATTACAAATTGTTCACAGATATATCACATTTGGTCAATATCATGCCATGACTTTATTCTCTTTTATTGCTGAGTAAAATTCCATTGTGTACATATGCCACATTTTTTCCATTCATCTATTAAGGTCATCTAGGTTAGCTCCACAGTTTAGCTATTATGAATTGTGCTGCTATAGGAGGGGGAGCAAGGAAGGAATAGATGAACTCTAGATAAGGCAGAGGGATGGGAGGGAAAAGAAGGGTGCAGGGGGTTAGTAAGGATGGCAGAAAGTGATAGACATCATTATCCAAAGTACATGTATGAAGACATGCATGAATTGGTGACAACATACTTTATATACAACCAGAAATATGAGAAATTGTTCTGTACACGTGTATTAACAGTTGTAATGCATCCCACTGTTATTTATTTTTTATTAAATAAAAAAGAAATATCATTTAAATCTGAATTGATATTTCAGATGTCCCCAGTAAGAATGACATTCATCAAGTAGTCAAAAAATAATGCAGTGCAGGATATAGCAGGAAAGTCCAATCCTACACTGCCAGACGGAAAATTAAGACTTCCACACTAGAAAGCATTTTTTAGATTCCTCAGACTTCTAAGAATATGACTGCCATATGACTCAAATTTTCTACTCCTCGATCAGAACCCCAGTGCACCAATACCACCATGCACATGTGATTTATGAATATTGCTGTTTTAGCACTGCAAGTCAAGATTGTAAAGTTATGGAACTAACTCTGATACCCACCAACAGTAAAATGTATTTAAAAAAACCAAAAAGACACTTAGCACTGAATAAGTAGCAATGAATAAGCAGCAATATACTTATTCATGGTACCCCACTATGTCAAAATGAATCCCAATCCTTTATATGAATTCAGCGCCCTAAAATATTCTAATATACAAAAGGCACAACAGCAAAATCTCCTTAAGTATTTAAAGAAAAATAGTTTAGTACAAATAGGAAACCAATATAGATTCCTCTCAGTTCAAATACAACATTCTCAGCAAAGGAGGGAGTTGAATTTTTTAAGGTGAATCAACCAGTATTCAAAATACTGCTAAATATTCTAGGCAATATTCAAGAGCCTCATCACCCAATGCACATTATCCATACTTTTTTCCCAGATTTCAGAAAAAAAAATTTATCACTATTTTTTAATAAGATGGTCCTCTGAAACAGACAGTGGATAATGGAAGTACTCACAACAAGTATTTGAGTGGTATAAACTGAAACAGACATAGATCTGTTGATAGCTCTGGGCGGCTACATTTTAGTTCTGTGGTCCGCCTGAAGATTAAAAGTTCTGGGAACTTTCACTGAAACATGTTGTTTGATTTTCTGTGACAGCAAGTGCCAAGGTTATGCCTGGTAAAAAATTGCTCTCCTGCAAAACAACATACATGTGCATACACACCATTTATGGTCAAGTCACTCAGTTGAGAGGCACTTCAAGTTTTTGTCCATATGATCACCATACTGATATTGTAGACACCATCCAGGAAATTACAATAAAATCCTGAGGGCTGACATCTTTGAGAAGTGTTCCATTGTAGTAACTCTGTGGGCAAGATCTGAAACCATTGCATGTTTGAACTTCCCAGATGCATAACCAACTCTCCACACAGAATGGTGGAGGTTCATCCTCTTATACGTTCTCAAGATAGTGATAGGAATGGGCTGAAAATTCTCATTAGGAATACATGTGTTGTGTCTGTGGGACAGTTAGCTGCATACTGTTTCATAGAGCACTGCCTCTTTAAATAGGTGGTTTACAATAATGATAGTGAAGGAGACTGCTTTTTGAGAATTCAAGTGACAGAAGAATCCAGCAGTGCTGGGGCACTGTCAGGTGCAATGGTATGATCCTTCAGTTCCCAAAAATTCTGCAAGGAGGCTATGACTGCCATGTTCCAATAAGTTTCCAGGAAACCTCTCAGAGACATGGAATCTTGCCCACCTTTAGACCATTGACTACAGGAATCCATCAGGTGGTCTGCATTACATACTGGTTCCTAGGCTCCATGAACCAGAGTGTGTGTCAGGAAGTTTCCACATTAGATAGACCCACATTTCTGAGTAGATTAATAAGTAATGATGGTGAGATTTTCCTTGAAATTGCTAAGTTCCCTCAGCATTCTCTGTATGTGGTAGGAGACAAAGGAGCAGAGAAGCTCAGCTTCTTTATGAAAATAACAGGTTAGGACTTTTGGAGTTAGAACAAATAAGGTGTTGAATAATATTTGTTTCCCAGAAACCCCCAAAGTTATGTGTGAGTAAAATTAAAAATCCTGGACAGAAAGAAATATCTTCTTTTCTACTATGTTAATATTAGGAAATCTCAAAGCTTTTGCTATTATTGTTTTTGATATTTTTGTTTGATAATTTTTATGAGTTTTCCATGCTATTTCTTTTTCTTTTTCTATTTATTTGAGAGATTTATTCCAATCATTCATTTTTTTTGTTAGCCAGAGACAATTTTTATTCTCATTTTAAATCTTTTCATTTCTCATTTTTATTGCATTTTTTCCACTTCTCCTATTCTGACTCTGCTTACTCTCACCACTTTCACTCTACTTACTTTTTTGAAATATGTTCCAATAATTATATTATAAGCAGGACATATTTTTTTTGCAGGTTAACCCTGTTATTTCCTACTCCATCTGGTCATTTTGTGCTGTTCTGGAGATCATTTAAAACATATATTTTATGTACAGTGGATACGTATTTTGGTTTATGCTGTGATCATTATTGGAGTTTATTCTCTCCTGACAGGAGCCATTGTGAACTTGGTGTGAAGCAAATGGACTTAGAAGCCACTGACTTCTTACAAAGCTGTGTCAGTTTTAGCACTGCACTGGAGATGGGTGGACCAGCTGGAGCCTCACAGCTACACAGCCATTCAGAGTTGGGTGTGGCCTGTCAAGATGCCAATCAACTTCATTGCTGCAAGGACCCTAACACACCAAAAAGCAATATTCCTCCTGCTAAAAACTTATCTCTGCCTTTGATCTACTCTCCCTTAAATAAACAACTTGATCCTTTTTCTAGTTGTTCAGTTCCAGCTTCTACTGGGATTGGGGAACCTTTCAGGAGCTCTGCTTTCCTTTTCAAACTTGATTTCTGTCTCTGTCTCTTATTTCTTTACTAATTATTTGAGACTTTATTTTTCTCAGGTGGTTTACACCTTCTGAGATGAAACTACCCTGGCAAGGTGATGGCGGCTCTGTGATACTCTCCCCTTACAGAGATACTTGTGAGTGAAAGTAACATGTTAAACATGCTCATTTTTCAGATGTGATCCTCATCTATAAACCCTGTCCAGGAAACATCCCAAAGAGAAACTTGCACACTACAAGTACCCAGGAGACACTATGGAACAGAAATCCATTCAAATGCATGGAAATCTACCATCTACTAACACAGACAACATGAGAACAGAGGAAAAATACACCTCTCAAATTTCATGATTTCTCAATAATTGCATTCAATGACTTAAGTCTAACAACAACTAGATACTAAGAAAAAATATGTTAAATAAGTGAATTGATTTCTTGAAGGGAAAGGACATAAAATCAATAGAAATTGTATGTATATTAACAGAGAAGTACCCATCCTGAATCATTTTCCATTAACAGGCAGTTTTGTGTCTCATTTGAGTCTGGTATCTTCCTCAGTAAAGACACAGGAATCCATGGAGAATAAAATCTTTAACCTTGTCATGGGTGACAGCTAATGTGAAATTAAACACTGAGCCTTTGGGAATGAAGCTATTTTTACATGAATGTGTTCAGCAGTCATTGTATGTATGCATGATCCTAGTTTCAACTGATATGATATTCTCCAATTTATCATTCACCGTTTAAGGCTGTCACATAGATGAAAATGCAAACGTTATTGGAAAATATTAGTGCAATTGCTTACATAAAGTTTATCTGGCATCCACCTTGATTGCTAAAGGTATTTTTATTTTGATGACCAGTTAACTTCTCTGTACTTATTTAATTACTATGTTTGGATTTTCAAAGAGTATTGTAGTAGGTCATTTCAATTGGCATCTGGAAGCAGGAAAAAGAAATGACCAGGAATTTAAATTGACACATATGCCTACCTTTTGCTGGTGATGTGCAGTATCATCCATATCATGAAGCCTCTTTTGTTCTGCCTCAGATGATCTGTCCAAATTTGACTCTGCTGACAAATGCACAGATAAACTTAAAATACTAAAAAA
This sequence comes from Callospermophilus lateralis, assembly GCF_048772815.1. NCBI lineage: Eukaryota > Metazoa > Chordata > Mammalia > Rodentia > Sciuridae > Callospermophilus > Callospermophilus lateralis. The sequence goes on along the minus strand of NC_135309.1, from coordinate 11,134,980 downwards.
TTCATGTGAAAGACAAATTATCCAAATTATAAAAAGGAAGAGTACTAATAATCATATAATTTTATTTGTCCAGTTATATTTTTATTGAAGTTTTACTTTAGAAGAATATACATCATGTTTGAAATTTTTATTGCTGTTTGTGTGTGGGCCTATGTATTTTACCCCAAAACATGTGTATCCTTGGAAAATACTATAATGCATACTTCAGATCCCAAGTCTTTATACTTGGAGACAGGGTGTTTTTCAATTCCTGGGTTTGCTGGAAACCTGAGAGGCTGCCTCAGCCTCTGAAGTACCTGCAATTATGGATGTGTGTCTCTGAACCCCATGCATACTGACATCATTGAAGAGTAATTTTACTGCTCCAATACCTCAGAAAACCACGGGGGGAGACACCAGGTATTCACCATGTATGATGCCTATAATAACTCACAACTTGTTCCATTCAAGTTGAATAAAAATTTCATAGTAAAAAAATTAAATTTCTATATACACTATAATCATCACACTGTTTACTCTCTCTTCCTCAATTATTAAATTTTAAAAATCCATTGTACTTCAATGTGTTCCAAATAAATGATTGCATTTACACCTTAATAGAATAAATTACATATTATTTTTCTTTTTAGCTTCCATTTCTTTTTATATATTTTTTCAATCAAAATTGCCTCTGTCTTGCAAAACATTCATGATTATGCCTGTTATTCCTGACATAAACTGGTTCTCTTTGCTTGGAACTACCTCAGACAGATTACAATTTTTGTACTGACTAATAAACATGTGAGATGTAAAGTATTCATTTTCCTACCCAGTTCATCAGTTACTGGACTTGAGAGGACTGCTTTTATATCATTTACTGTCAAAAGCTTTATTTATTTCCACATGTAATTGAATTTGTGGCAAGAACTAGAGGAGAAAATAGGGGCCAGGGATGATGTCTTTTCTAGAGATAGAGATTAATGGAGACTTGAAAAGTGAGGTTATCTGCCAGAGGGAGGAAATGCTGAGGGTATGTGAGACTGTACATACACACAGGGCTTAAATGGAACATGCCTGACTGACTATAGGAATCTTTGTCTTTTGAAAATTCCATGATTATGCCTGTTATTCTTGACATAATCTGGTTTTGCTTTCCAGGAGGCTCTCTGACACATTTTTCAGCTTCCCAACTCCATAATAAGCATTTAACCATCAAATTATTCCTCTTTTGTCTAGTCCATCAGTTCCTGGACTTGAAGGAGCTGATTTTACATCATGTTGCTCTAAACAATTTTATTTATTTCTACATGTATTTAATTTTGTGGTAAGATCTAGAGGAGATAACAGGTGCCAGGGATGAAAACTTTTCTTGAGGTAGTGATGAATGGAAACTTCAAAAGTGAGGTTATCATCCAGAGGCAGAAAATGCTGAGAGCATGAAAGGCTGTACATAAGATAGCATTTAAATGGAACATGTTTGCCTGACATTATAGTGATTGGAAGGAGACCTGCCAGAGGACATTGCAGACATAGAGTGGGATCAACATAGAGAGTGAGGCAGATTTTGTACTATGAAAGATTCCTAGGAAAGCTAAGATGCTTGGACATCCATATTCTAAAGAGGGCTGATGGTAATATGTGCAGTATATACAAAAATATCAGGACTAACCTCAATGCTATGAGCAGGCAAACATGAGGGGCATGTGTATGAATGGAGATGAGTGACGAGAATGTAGCATTGCATGAGTTTGTTGATGCAGGCCTGATTGAAAGGAATGTTTCCAGAAATAACAGAGGAGAGAAAATTTTCAGTGACTTTTGTTGAATGAAGTTTAATCAAATGAATGAGCCACAGGAATGTGAGATTCTGCTCCTGACTGTAACTCACTCAAGGTTTCAAATGAGATGTGTAATAAAATGTGTAATAAAATGCAGCAACTGTGAATGTTGCTTTCCTTTACCATGTAATTTCTCCAATTGCAATATCTTCCTATGTTGAGGGAACTCATTTAGAAAATTGGTCAGAAATTTTCTGAAATATGGATATACAAAACCCACTAGAGAATCAGAGAGGTCTGTAGTAGAGGCTCAGTCAGACAGCAACTTCTTTGCATATAAAAGCATGTCATTCAGTGCCCACCAGTGAGAAGAAAATAAACAATAAAAACATCATAAAAATATGAGCAATCACTTAATTTTTAGGTGCAAGCATATTCTTGATTTACAACTCTTAGTCAAAAATTTCTGGAAAGACTGTTCTCTAGCAAATAATGGATTCATTTTACAGAAAAGGACTAAAATAAATTACATATGTGTTGAGTAAAACCACAAGAATAAGATGTACTAAATCAAAATCAGTAATATAGATTTTGCAAAATTTGCAGTTAATTTTCCAAAGAAAAAATCATTTTTGCAATGGCCAATAATACAAAGACATTGGTATACATACCAATGTCAAGATGCAGAATGCTGGAAAGAACAGTGATCTGTTGTCAGAGTAGGAAAGAAAGACCCTGCATAGTTCAATGTCAAAACTGAATTAAAAATGTGGCATCACATATCTTGAGTGAATCCTATCAGAATCACTTATTCCATTTTAATACAAGTAAATTTCCTGTCCCTTATTTGCCTTATAATTAGCAATTCCAACTTTTATGATATTCCAGGGGAAGGTATACTTGTTTGCCAATCAGAGTGACTTTTCTAAGCTAATTAGCTTAGATATAATATTTAGAATAACAGCTAGTGTTTGTTCATACCCATGTGGAAAAATGGTGCATTTCCTTTTCGTGTATCCTCCAGTTTAAACAACATCAAATTGTTTTTTTCTGTCTTCTGTGAAGATAGTCGTTCCATATCTATGAAAAAAAAATGTATGACAAAGAATAAGGAGTTCAGATAAGGCAATCCAAAAGACAATGTTTTTTGAAGCTTAAAGAATTAACCAATATGAATAAAATTTTGTGTTTCAAAGAACTTTTAAAATGCACTAAAACTAACAGTGTTGGTGTTTCAGGGTAAACTCCAAAAATACTTCTGCTTTAAAAAAATGAATCTGATGTGGCAAGTCTAAACAGCTTTTCAAGTATTTTCACAAAAGGGCTGGTTGAACACAATATTTGCTATCTAGAATTTTTCTCAGGAGTACTGTACTTTCCTGACACATTCAGGAACATATTTTCACTGAAACACACCAATAAAATAATAAGAAATACAATAATATTAATAAAAATCTTAATCAATGAAACCATAGAATATTAGCTGTCCTTAACAATCATTGTGTCAAAAATGCTAGGTTGCTCATCTGAGTGACTGCTAAGGTTATCTTCTACACTATGGTGCCTACTAGATATAGAGGAAAGAAATTTGTAGCTGCAGGTTGCTCTGATTCTTCCAGTCTCTACTGCTTCCAATCATCTCTGGACCAGGAAAAGTCTCACTTTGATTTGAGGCAGATAAACGTAAAACAGCTGAATAGCATTTTGTCCATTTTCTCATTTTTCCTAGCTAACTTATTCAGTTCCTACATTATTTTCCTTTCCCATTGGCTTTTCAAAGACACCCCCAGGGGAGGCTTGATTCTTTCCATTTTACATTCTTTGTTTTGATTAGTTTTCACACCTTGCCTGCCAATGTAGCAACTTTATCTTAGATATATAATTTCTTTTATTAAATTAGTTTTTTATTTATATATGACAGCAGAATTCATTACTTTTCATATTATACATGTACAGCACAATTTTTCATTACTCTGATTGTATACAAAGTATATTCACACCAAGTCATGTCTTCATACACGTACTTTGGATAATTATGTCCATCACAATCCACTATCATTTCTAACCCCATGCCCCCTATCTTCCCCTCCTATCCCTCTGCCCTATCTAGAGTTTTTCTATTTCTCCCATGCTCCCCACCCCACTATGAATCAGCCTCCTTAAGATATATAATTTCTTCATCTTTGTCTTTTGAGTCAGTCTCAATTACCAAGAGACATGCTTAGAATGTAAGCAAAATTTGTGCTTGCACTTAATCATTTTCTGTCCTAAATTGTTGGAACCAATAGCTGTTTTTTTTTTTAAATTCCCCCACAAAAAATTCCCCCACAAAAAAATTGGCCCCAAATACTCTCTGTGACAGGAATCTTTGTAATGACCTTAAAATGTAATGGATACGTAGAAGCAAAGACCTACTCAGTCAAAATGTTTTGAACATGGTCCCCAAGAGATGTTTCCTTACAGTTTAAGAGTTCCAGTTTGAACATTGTCAGTTCCAATTATTCTATATTAATTTGAATGTACGTCTCATTTCTTCCCTATGCTTTCCCCCTCAAATAAAATGTAAAAGTAACTATAATCTTTCCAAAGTAAATTTTAGATATCTTTGGATTTGGAGATTGCTCCATAACCATTCCTACTTCTCTCTATTATTCCATTTGCTATTTGTTCCCTAAATTTTGTCCTAGGGAGTAGCAACATGTTGCATATCATTAAATTGTATATATGCCTAATCATTCATGGTCAGTGAACTTAGCTTTGTGGGATCAGATCTTCACTTCTCAATTAATTTCCAACAGTGAATAAGTCAGGAAAGTTGGGAAAGCTTTACATTAACTACCCTTCATACATCTTTGGAACTTGAAACTCACAAGTTCTTCCCACATTTTCAAAAACCTGTTCTTTACCCTTCTTAAATATGGCTTGAATTTCCTACCCTCCACTGAATTCAACTATTTTTTTCCCCTTCCTTGACTCGCTGTTTTTATTATCATCCTCAATCTTCATTGCCTCCTCTTCTCTCCTTTTCCTTATTTCCAACTTTCCTGGGAGTGAAGCATGTTTCAAATGCAACTCATATTTCAGTTCCTTTAACAACACACCCAATTTAACCTGTGGCTAAAAACCTAATAATTATTCCACTCTTTTTCTATTTGATAGGTACATTCTTTGAAAAACTTACAATATTCTAGTTTTCAGGATTTAAGGCACATTCACTTTAAAACATTTTAATCCCATATGATTTGTATATTCTACATGTCTATTACCTTCTTTCTTTGCTCTTCGAGGAAACTCACCAGATATACAAGAAGCAGACACGTCTGGATGTTTCTCAGAGTGACTCTGATAAAAATAATGGCAATACTCAGTTCCATATAGATTTTATAATCACTCTTTAGACATCACCATATTTCTAGTGATGAAATCAATGGAATTGGAAATTAGACCATTACACTTTGTGCACCATATTTTCTTAAGGCACACTATCTTATATACTGCAGATGAAGCTGAACTCCTCCCTTTATCAGGCTACTCTTAGGTAAACTAAGATGGATGAAATAGGAAATGTATTCCCTGACAACAAACTCACTGATGTTGATATATCCAAAACAACTCACATCAATGTTTAACTAGCTTATTATGCATGCCCCAGAAAATCTATGAACACAATAAGAAACTTATTTAAATCTCTTGAGAAAAGTATTTTATGTTACACAGCATTCAACATTTTAAACATTAGAAGGCAAAAATTTTAGAGTTAAATATGTTACTTCATGTTTAATCTTGTCACTTTGTGTAAGAATAACATACTGTTGCACTTGCTCCATTTAAATTATTAGTGCTTCCTAAAATTAAATGGCTCTCAGCAAAAGATTTACTGAGTCTGAGTTTTACATATTTAAAAATGTACTTAGCACAGAAAATGTGTCTACTTTCAACTGGACATTATATATATATATATATATATATATATATATATATATATATATATATACACACACACACACACACACTCTCCAGATGGGAAGAAAACTCATAGCCCAACTCAATTACTGAAACAGATTCATGGATTCATGTGAAGGTACTTCAATATAAAATTTCAGAAACATGGGGAAATATATGAAATTTTTTCATAAGACAACTAAAATCAGGTAAAATGAAACAGGATTTAAAATATAAATTCTGTCTCATCATCAGTATCATAAACTAGATAGAATTCAATAGTATATTTGTTCAACATTATGAAATAATTTTTTTTATGTAGAATTTGATATCCATAAAAATTATTCAGTGAATGTTAAGTATAAAGTGAATTTATTCTCTGGCGTCTCAGGAAATTGAGCTGATCTGGGTCTTTGTTAACATGTTTTAAAGCATTACAAAAGGAAAGAGGCTTGATTTTAGGCATTGGATCCAGCACAAATAGTAATAATCACACACACACACACACACACAAACACACACACACACACATGCATCACATGTAATGTGTATAGGAAACCATGAAGACATAAAGGTGATTCCCATAATCAAAACAGAAAGAAACCCTAGCTCTATAGTGGAGAAGAAGAAGAGGAGGGATACCTCTAATGAGGAAAATAAGGTATTTAATTATGTGAAAGAATTAAAAATGTAGAAAATTATGGTGAGAAATATGCTACAATGCTTTTCCATAAATTCAGTGAAATTATGCAAATGAAAAATACAATCATCTATTTGTGTAAAACATAAAGTTGAACCAAAATTGAAATACAATTAAAGTGTACTGCTTGTCTCAGTAGAGAACAATATTTTCATACTAAGAATAAGGGATTTAAACATAAATTTTAAGATCACTATGTTGGCTTCGCAACTGCATTTTCTCATTTCCACGAGGTGGAGGCTAAGAATTGCCGCAGAGAAGCCCCGACATTTGCTAAACGTTTACTGCTGCGCTCACAAATTTCCTGTGGGCATGAAAATCAGAACAATAAACCTCCATCTGTTCGAGGAAAAAAGTAAAGAAGTTTCTACTGAGATGAATGTGGATTCCCTGCAGATCACCTGTTTATAAGGTTGAGAGTGCTGCATCCTCAGTTGTTTTTAGGTCAGTCACAAAAACATCCAATTTGAAAAGAAAGATGGCTGCGAAGGGAGTGCAGCACCCCCGTGTACTGCATCACTGAGCAGGAAAAAGACAAGGTAGAATGGCTAAAAGCTAGCTTTTTAGGAATTTCCAGCAAAATTGGGTTGCTCCAAAACCTAGAGGAAGGATTTCCATCGCATAAGGACCAGCTACTGGAGCTCAAACGCGAGAGATTTGTCCGCACGGAGGGTCACGCTGCGTATGCAGCAAATCGCCCCATGGCCAGTCTGCGGCGCTCACTGGGAAACGATGATAAGATAACAATGCAAAGATACAGCGCTACGGATTCTGCAGGCTCCCACCAGCTGTGCAAATACTGTACTCAGAGCTGAATTCTGGGCTTAAGACGGGGAAGGAAGCCATCCAATTCGGTTCTCCACATCTGTCAGACCACAGAGGAAGCCAGCGGCCACCATCTTGGAGAGCTGACGTCATCATCTCTGTTTTTTGACTGATCACAGCTCTTTCAGCTATAGATCAGCGGGGAAAACTTAAGGGCCCCTCCCAGCTCTCCTGTGAGCACAATAGCCAGACCGAGGGTGGCGCGGGAGCTGGCGGGAGCCACGGCAGCGCTGACGCAGGAGCCGGCGGGAGCCGCGCGGCGCGGGACTCCCAGCTACCGCTCCCACCAGTGCTGACAACTGAGGTCTCTTGCACTGACTCGCCTCGGCGTGGGACTCACGGCTACCGCTCCCACCAGTGCTGACAACTGAGGTCTCTTGCACCAGATACAGGGGCGTGGCTATCAGAAGGTAAGCAAATTTGCTGGGGGTTCTCAGCCCCAAGCTCTACAAACTTAGGGCCTGAGGGAGGCAAACAAGGAGAGTGTGCCCAGGCACTAATGAAACAGCTGCTCCACGCGTGTGCAAGGGAGGTGGAACTGTGACCACCGACAAAACAGGCCCAGCGGACCGCCAGACACATCGCTCCGGTTGGGAGAGGGGCAGAGTCGCCGGGCGCCTGCAAGGTAGGCGGACCCACGACCCACCAGCAGAACAGGCACAGCAATCCACAGAGCGGCAGAGCCACCCCCCGAGCCTACAAGGTAGGCAGACCTGCGACCCACCGGCAGGTCAGGCCCAAAAACCTGTGGAGGAGCACAGCTGCCCCACGAGCCTGCTAGGTAGGCAGAACCCTGACCACCGACAGAACAGGCCCAGCGGCCGGCCAGACACATAGCCCGGCCCCGGTTGGGGGGGGCAGAGCCGCCGAGCACCTGCAAGTTAGGCAGACCTGCGACTAACCAGCAGATCAGGCCCAGTAACCCGCGGAGCGGCAGAGCCACCCCCGCGCATGCAAGGTATGCGCACTTGCCACCCACCGGCAGGTCAGGCCCAGCAACTCTCGGAGGGACACAGCTGCTCCACGCACGTGCAAGGTAGGCGGAACCGTGACCACCGACAAAACAGGCCCAGTGGCCCGCCAGATACATCGCCCCGGTTGGGGGAGGGGCAGAGCCACCACCAGCGGCTTTTAGGTAGACAGACCTGCAACCGACAGACAGAACAGGCCTAGCGGCCAGCGGAGGGGCAAAGCCGATGCTCACGCCTGCAAGGTAGGCGGACCTGTGACCACCGAAAGAACAGGCCCATCGAAAGTACAGGCACAGCGGCCTCCCGGCGTGGTAGGCACATTGTCTCAATTGGAGGAGGGGCAGAACCACCGCCAAAGCCTGCGAGGGAGACTTTGCAGCTATACAAGAGCAATATAAATATATAGGGGGAAAACTCAATAACACAACAGTTTCACCAAGCAGAAAGAAACGCGATCAGTATGAAAAGACAAGGAAAGAAAGGACCACAAGCAATGCAGGTCAACTCTCAACTTTAGAAGAGGTAATATCTGCAGCAGATGGAATGTCAGATAAAGAATTCAGGATATACATGCTTCAGATGATCTGGAGTCTCAAGGAAGACATTAGACAGCAAAATCAGACAATGAAAGACCACTTCGACCACTTCGACAATGAATTACATAAACAAATCCAAGAAGCAAAAGATCAATTATACAGGGAGATAGAGGTTATAAAAAACAAACAAACAGAAATCCTGGAAATGCAGGAAACAATAAACCAACTTAAAAACTCAATTGAGAATACTACCAGCAGAGTAGAACACTTAGAAGATAGGACATCAGACAATGAAGACAAAGTATTTCAACTGGAGAAGAACATAGACAGCTCAGCAAAGCTGTTAAGAAACCATGAGCAGAACATTCAAGAAATATGGGATAACATAAAGAGACCAAACTTAAGAGTCATTGGGATACAGGAAGGTATTGAGGTCCAAACCAAAGGAATGAGCAATCTATTCAACGAAATAATACGAGAAAACTTCCCAGACTTGAAGAATGAGACAGAATCCCAAATCCTAGAAGCCTACAGGACGCCGAATGTGCAAAATCATAAGAGATCCACACCTAGACACATAGTAATGAAGATGCCCAACATACAGAATAAGGAGAGAATTTTAAAAGCTACAAGAGAAAGGAAGCAGATTACATTTAGGGGTAAACCAATCAGGATAACAGCTGATCTTTCAACACAGACTCTGAAAGCTAGAAGATCCTGGAATAACATATTTCAAACACTGAAAGAAAATGGGTTCCAACCAAGAATTGTGTATCCCACGAAATTAAGCTTCAGGATGGAAGATGAAATTAAAACCTTCCATGATAAAAAAAAAAAGTTAAAAGAATTTGCAGCTAGAAAACCATCTCTTCAAAACATCCTCGGCAAAATATTACAGGAAGAGGAAATGGAAAATATCAATGAAAACCAACAGTGGGAGGTAGTACAGTAAAGGGGGGGGATAATCAAAGAGGAAAACAAACCATTTTTAGTAACATAAATAAACAAATATGGCTGGAAGAACAACCCATATCTCAAAAATAACCCTAAATGTTAATGGCTTAAACTCACCAATTAAGAGACCCAGGCTAGTAGAATGGATCACAAAACAAGACCCAACAATATGCTGCCTTCAGGAGACGCATTTGATAGGAAAAGACATACATAGACTGAAGGTGAAAGGTTGGGAAAAATCATATCACTCATATGGACTTCGGAAACAAGCAGGAGTGTCCATACTCATATCAAATAAAATTGATTTTAAGCCAAAGTTAATCAAAAGGGATGAAGAGGGACACTACATACTTCTCAAGGGAACCATACACCAACAAGACATAACAATCATAAATATATATGCTCCAAACAATGGTGCAGCTATGTTCATCAAACAAACTTTTCTCAAGTTCAAGAGTCTAATAGACCACCATACAATAATCATGGGAGACTTCAACACACCTCTCTCAACACTGGACAGATCTTCCAAACAAAAGTTGAATAAGGAAACTATAGAGCTCAATAACACAATTAATTACCTAGACTTAATTGACATATATAGAATATACCACCCAACATCAAGCAGTTACACTTTTTTCTCAGCAGCACATGGATCCTTCTCAAAAATAGATCATATATTATGTCACAGGGCAACTCTTAGACAATATAAAGAAGTAGAGATAATACCATGCATCTTATCTGATCATAATGGAATGAAATTGAAAATTAACGATAAAAGAGGTAAGGATAAATCATGCATCACTTGGAGAATGAACAATAGGTTACTGAATGATCAATGGGTTATAGAAGACATCAAGGAGGAAATTAAAAAATTCTTAGAGATAAATGAAAACACAGACACAACATATCGGAATCTATGGGACACATTGAAAGCAGTTCTAAGAGGAAAATTTATTGCTTGGAGTTCATTCCTTAGAAAAAGAAAAAACCAACAAATAAATGATCTAATACTTCAACTCAAAATCCTAGAAAAAGAAGAGCAAAACAACAGCAAAAGAAGTAGAAGACAAGAAATAATTAAAATCAGAGCTGAAATTAACGAAATCAAAACGAAAGAAACAATTGAAAAAATTGACAAAACTAAAAGTTGGTTCTATGAAAAAATAAATAAAATCGACAGACCCTTAGCCACGCTAACGAAGAGAAGAAGAGAGAGAACTCAAATTACCAGCATACGGGATGAAAAAGGCAATATCACAACAGACACTTCAGAAATACAGAAGATTATCAGAAATTATTTTGAATCCTTATACTCCAATAAAATAGAAGATAGTGAAGGCATTGATAAATTTCTTAAGTCATATCATTTGCCCAGATTGAGTCAGGAGGATATTGACAACCTAAACAGACCAATATCAATTGAGGAAATAGAAGATACCATCAAAAGACTACCAACTAAGAAAAGCCCAGGACCGGATGGGTATACAGCAGAGTTTTACAAAACCTTTAAAGAGGAACTAATACCAATATTTTTCAAGCTATTTCAGGAAATAGAAAAAGAGGGAGAACTTCCAAATTCATTCTATGAGGCCAACATCACCCTGATTCCTAAACCAGACAAAGACACTTCAAAGAAAGAAAACTACAGACCAATATCTCTAATGAACCTAGATGCAAAAATCCTCAATAAACTTCTGGTGAACCGGATACAAAAACATATCAAAAAGTTGTGCACCATGATCAGGTAGGATTTATCCCTGGGATGCAAGGTTGGTTCAATATATGGAAATCAATAAATGTTATTCACCACATCAATAGGCTTAAAAATAAGAACCATATGATCATCTCGATAGATGCGGAAAAAGCATTCGACAAAGTACAGCATCCATTTATGTTGAAAACTCTAGAAAAACCAGGGATAACAGGACCATACCTCAATATTGTAAAAGCAATCTATGCTAAGCCTCAGGCTAGCATCATTCTGAATGGAGAAAAACTGAAGGCATTCCCTCTAAAATCTGGAACAAGACAGGGATGCCCTCTCTCACCACTTCTGTTCAACATAGTTCTCGAATCACTGGCCAGAGCAATTAGACAGACGAAAGAAATTAAAGGCATAAAAATAGGAAAAGAAGAACTCAAATTATCACTATTTGCAGATGACATGATTCTATACCTAGCAGACCCAAAAGGGTCTACAAAGAAACTATTAGAGCTAATAAATGAATTCAGCAAAGTGGCAGGCTATAAAATCAACACGCATAAATCAAAGGCATTCCTGTATATCAGTGACAAATCCTCTGAAATGGAAATGAGGACAACCACCCCATTCACAATATCCTCAAAAAAAATAAAATACTTGGGAATCAACCTAACAAAAGAGGTGAAAGACTTATACAATGAAAACTACAGAACCCTAAAGAGAGAAATAGAAGAAGATCTTAGAAAATGGAAAAATATACCCTGTTCATGGATAGGTAGAACTAACATCATCAAAATGGTGATATTACCAAAAGTTCTCTATAGGTTTAATGCAATGCCAATCAAAATCCCAATGGCATTTCTTGTAGAAATAGAGAAAGCAATCATGAAATTCATATGGAAAAATAAAAGACCCAGAATAGCAAAAACAATGCTAAGCAGGAAGTGTGAATCAGGTGGTATAGCTATACCAGACTTCAAACTATACTACAGAGCAATAGTAACAAAAACAGCATGGTACTGGTACCAAAACAGGCGGGTGGATCAATGGTACAGAATAGAGGACACAGAAACCAATCCACAAAACTACAACTATCTTATATTCGATAAAGGGGCTAAAAGCATGCAATGGAAGAAGGATATCATCTTCAACAAATGGAGTTGGGAAAACTGGAAATCCATATGCAACAAAATGAAACTGAATCCCTTTCTCTTGCCATGCACAAAAGTTAACTCAAAGTGGATCAAGGAACTTGATATCAAATCAGAGACATGGCGTCTGATAGAAGAAAAAGTTGGCTATGATCTACATACTGTGGGGTCGGGCTCCAAATTCCTCAATAGGACACCCATAGCACAAGAGTTAATAACTAGAATCAACAAATGGAACTTACTCAAACTAAAAAGTTTTTTCTCACAAAAGAAACAATAAGAGAGGTAAATAGGGAGCCTACGTCCTGGGAACAAATCTTTATTCCTCACACTTCAGACAGAGCCCTAATATCCAGAATATACAAAGAACTAAAAGAATTAAACAATGAGATAACGAATAACCCAATCAACAAATGGGCCAAGGACCTGAACAGAAATTTCTCAGAGGAGGACATACAATCAATCAACAAGTATATGAAAAAATGCTCACCATCTCTAGCAGTCAGAGAAATGCAAATCAAAACCACCCTAAGATACCATCTCACTCCACTAAGATTGGCAGCCATTAGGAAGTCAAACAGCAACAAGTGCTGGCGAGGATGTGGGGAAAAGGGTACTCTTGTATATTGCTGGTGGGACTGCAAATTGGTGTGGCCAATTTGGAAAGCAGTATGGAGATTTCTTGGAAAGCCCGGAATGGAACCACCATTTGATCCAGCTATTCCCCTACTCGGTCTATTCCCTAAAGACCTAAAAAGAGCACACTATAGGGACACTGCTACATCCATGTTCATAGCAGCACAATTCACAATAGCAAAACTGTGGAACCAACCTAGATGCCCTTCAATAGACGAATGGATTAAAAAAATGTGGCATTTATACACAATGGAGTATTACTCTGCATTAAGAAATGACAAAATCATAGAATTTGGAGGGAAATGGATGGCATTAGAGTAGATTATGCTAAGTGAAGCTAGCCAATCCCTTAAAAACAAATGCCAAATGTCTTCTTTGATATAAGGAGAGTAACTAAGAACAGAGTAGGGACGAAGAGCATGAGAAGAAGACTAACATTAAACAGGGATGAGAGGTGGGAGGGAAAGGGAGAGAGAAGGGAAATTGCATGTAAATGGAAGGAGACCCTCAGGGGTATACAAAATTACATACAAGAGGAAGTGAGGGGAAAGAAGGAAAAATATAAGGGGGAGAAATGAATTACAGTAGAGGGGGTAGAGAGAGAAGAGGGGAGGGGAGGGGGGAGGGGGGATAGTAGAGGATAGGAAAGGCAGCAGAATACAACAGACACCAGAATGGCAATATGTAAATCAATGGTTCTGCAACTGATGTGATTCTGCAATCTGTATATGGGGTAAAAATGGGAGCTCATATCCCACTTGAATCAAAGTGTGAAATATGATATATCAAGAACTATGTAATGTTTTGAACAACCTACAATAAAAATTAATTTAAAAAAAAAAACAAAGTACATGTAGGAAGACTCGAATTGATGTGAACACACTGTGTATACAAACAGAGATATGAACAACTGTGCTCTATATGTGTAATAAGAATTGTCATGGGGCTGGGGAAGTGGCTCAAGACAATTGTGCTCTATATGTGTAATAAGAATTGTTATGCATTCTGCTGTCATACAAAAATAAAAATAAAATCTAAAAAAAAAAACCTACAATAGATACACTTAAAAAAAAAAACAAAAAAAAACATCCAATTTGCCAGGACAAGTTGGGGAAAATGTTTATATCTTTTGTCACACAAGGTAATTTATATTTTTTCATTTTAGCTAGGAAACCCTTGTATGCATTGTACTTAAAAAAAAATGGGAGCCAATTTATCATTGCTACACTGAAATTTCCTCATTATTTCACTTCCATTGTTGGCAAAAAATTGTGGTAATTGTTTCCTCTGTCTAGATGAGGCTTTATAGTTTGCTTAAAACAAGACAAAAAACAAAACTCTTACAGCCATTTTGATTTCAACAAAGGAGTCTTCTGAGGAGCCCCTTGCAGTCAGCTTGAGCTGTAATTCAGACACGATGCGCAGCAGGTCTGCCTTTTCAGCCTGAAGACGTGCCACCTGGGTCTTCAGCTGTTCCACTTCCTGCTCTGCTACCACCTTGGGAAGCCTAGAGTCACCAGTGGGGTCCTGGAAATGACAAGGAGTATAGCACATAAACAAATCAAACCAAGGGCCTATCCATCAAACTTGATTGTCTTCACACTTATGGACAAGGCTGTTTTCAATATCTTTTTCCCCTGGTTTAAATAGAAAACCCAGCTTTTACTTTACATGTATTTTAACAGAACATTTAAGTTGGAGATTTTTACTGTGTGTGCGTTTCTGAGTATTGAACCCAGTGACTCTCTACCACTGTGTTACATCCCTAGTCCTTTTTACTTTTTATTTTGAGTTGCATAGGCTGCCCTCAAACTTGAGATCTTCATGCCTCAGTCTCCGGAGTAGCTAGGATTCATATGACACAATGCCCAGCATTTTACATTATTTGTGTTGTACTCAAATAACAGAAATTTAAAATGACTTCATGACAAGAAAGAAAGTCTTCAATAGCACATTGGAATATGGACATTATGAAAAGAACCAACCAGATTCTGGCAATGGTGATTTAGACCAAAACTCTAGAAAACAAGAATAAAAAGCTCTGCTAACTCAAACTCCTACCTTTTTTCCTCCCTAGAAATGACCACTTATCCCCGCTCTCCCTATACTCATGATATCTAATTAGAAGCCAAAGCACCAAGGATATTACTTGACAGCAAAACCCAAATCCTCCCAATATGTAAGCTGGTGGGTACAATATTCTATGTTGGTGTTTGAAAGTTGGTAAAAATAAATCTGTTGAGAAATAGGAAATTCAAAATTCAGAGATTGGTACCAAAAGCAAATAAATAAAATAAATAAATAAATACATTTTAGCCTATAAAAACTAAAAAAAAAAAAAAAAGATCACTATGTTGAATAGAAGCAGGAATGTGAGTTATTTTTTCTCATCTAACATAATGTATATTTGATAATATTTATTATTTCATCAAAATTTAGGAATTTTTATTTCTATTTCATTGTTTTAGATAGAAACATTTTTATTTTGGTGGTAACTTACTTTTGTTTAAATTGAGGTTTATTATTTAAATTAAAGGTATACAACTTAATGATTCAATGTACACATACTTTTTGATATAATCATTACAAATAAGCTAATTAATATAACATAATCTTGAACAGTTATCACTTTCTTCCTTTTATTTGTTTTAAGAACAATGACAATAGACCTATTAGCAAATTTTAAATACACAATAATCAAGTACATTTTGTAAGATATCCTTATCATACATTAAGAAGCCAGGGATTTATCATTCTGAAAAACAAAACTTTGTACTCCTTGATCAACATCTCATTTTCCCCTATTCCTAACCTATAGCAACCTTCATTCTACACTCTATTTTTTTATATTGGATTTTTTTAATATTCCACATATAATTAAGATCATGCAATTAAAAAAAGAAGGCTCAATTTGGATACAGTATGCAACACTTTTCATTGAAGACAGAACTAAAAAGAATTCCAAGGGACAATGGTAGAAGCACAGGACCATATGCTGCTTAATTACTGCAAATTATTGGAGATAGGAGTCAGATGATTTGGTGTGTGGCTGCATGATGAAAAATATAGGCTATGGGAAAACACAGGAAAGCCACTATGGAGAGCCTGTGACCAGATGAAATCAGAAACAGTGTCTTGAAAAAGAATAAATGCATTTACATTAGAAAAAAAGCTGTAGAAATGCCAGGGGAAAACTAGCTGGGTGGATAAGTGGAATTTTCTCTTTGGAAACTGAGGAAAACTTTACCAATCCAATTAGGAAATGGAGAAATGAGTAGATAGAGTATTCCCAAAAATAAGAAATACAAATTGCTTACAACCATATGAAAAAGTTTTTTTTTTCTTAACATTTCCAGCTTTCAGGGAAATACTATTCAAAATTTCGTTGACATTTTAGCTGACCCTGTCAAATAACATTTAAGTATTCAAATAATAAGTGCTGGTGAACATGTGATGGAAAAGTAAATAATATACCATGAGACTAAATTTTAGCATTTCTATTCTGCAAAGCAGTATGAATATTGCTCAGAATACTAGAAAAATGATACCATATGGTCCAGATTTCCCAGTCCATGCTTTTTTCCCCAATGTACTTAAATATTTATGCACATGTGACAGATGAACTTCAATGTTAATAGTGGTACAGTCACAACCAGAATGTTATGGAACTAACCCAGACACTCTCCAACAGAAGAAAAGATAAAAATTTGGGGTAAAACTTGGCACTTAACTTGAACAAGTTAGATTTCATGATACACCATTTTGTCAAAAAATCTGCATATCATGGATGAAAACAGTTCCCTAAAATTTCTATAATATGAAAGTTGTAACATCAAAATCTTCCTAGATTTATAAAAGTATGATATTTTGTAGTAAAAACCTCAAACTTATATTAATTCCTCTCAATTCAATTCAATTTACTTTTATGCAAAGTCAAGACTTGGATTTTTCCAAAAGGAAAATTCAGTGTACTAAAAAAAATGCCAGAGAGAATCAGAGTGTCTGTGCAGGAGTACCTTCACTAATATTAATTTATGTAGGCTTTCTTCCTAGGATATCAAAAAACCCCACTAATTTGTACTCTTAACTTTTGTAAGACTGAACTGTGCCATAAAACAGTTGCATAAAGCATAAAGCATAAAGCACTTGCAATAAGAATCATGGTGGGTATTGTAGAGAGAGTCAGACGTAGATGTGATGTGCAGCTAGAGCATGGTCTTAGGTTATTCCTAAATAATAGAAGCATATGGCACATTCATTGAAACACATTCATGGTGTTTTCATTTCTGTGACAACACCAGAGATAAGTCTGGTAGAAAACTGGCTGCATGCAGAACAACACACATGAGCAGATATACCAGGTCAACAAACTGTGCTGAGAGTCATTTGGAGATATTGCTCCCATTATACCATACTAGCGTTGAGGGGCAGCATCCTGAAAATTACAATATACAACTTGGACAAAATCCTTTTTAAGAAGGGTACAATATTAGCAATACTCAGTGAAAGGTCACAAACCATGCATGTTATACACTTCCAAGACATGTAGCCAGACCTCCTAACAAAATGTTGGAGGGTTCCTCAATCTTATAGCCTCAAGATAATGATTGATTTCAATGTTTTCAAAGCTCTCATCAGGAAGATGAGTGTTGGTCCTGTTGAACAAACTATAGAGTAAAGGTCCACAGGAGCATTTCCTCATTCAAATGGGTGCTTTGGAAATAATCATAGTGAGGGAGAGTGTTTGAAAATTTAAGGGGCAGATGATTCCAGAAGTGCTGGGGCAGTATCAGATGGAATGATATTTTCAGGAAGTTATCTGAAGAAGTCACAGATTTTGAAACCAAGCCATGTCTCTCATGCTCCAAGAGATTGTAGGAAAAGGCCTCAGTGACTTGGAATAATGACCACTACAAGACCACTGAGTACAGAATTCCATTATTGGGGTCTGCACTACAGATTAGTCTCCTTGGACCACAGGGTTTATCAGGCAATTTCTACATTATATAGATTTATGTCTCTGAGTACACAAACTAATACTGAGAGTGCATTTCCTCTGCAACTTTTAAAGTTTGCTCAGCATTCTCTGGGAGGTATGGGGGAGCAAGGAGCAGAAGCCTTTTGGAGCTAGAGCAGGTAAGGAAACTGATGGGTAATATTTACATCCTCTAAACCACAAAAAACTTTAGCTTTCCAAAATTAGAAATTCTGGACAGAAGTATCACCATTTTAGTTACATTAGTTTCAGGGAATTGTGAAGTTTTCCATGGTTTTATTTGTGACTTTATTTTGGTTTGTTATTTCTTTGGGTTTGCCAAATTATTTCTTTTTTCATAATAGATGCGATTTTCCAAGGTATTTTCATTCGTTTCTTGTTTTATTTCTTTGATTACATTTTTATTCTTATTTTAAATTCTTTCCTATTCTCATTCTTATTGAATTTCATTGCCATCTTCTCTTTAGTCTGTTTCTGCTTACTATAACCACTTTCATTGTCTATTCCTTTTAAAATCGATCATGATACGTTTATTGTCACTAAGGCTTTTTTTTTTTTTTCAGCCAGGTGCACATTGTTATATCCTATGAACTTTAGTTCATTTCTTGGTATTATAGAAACCAGATATATATATCTCATTTTTATGGTATGTATGTTTTGCTTTAAGCTATGATTGTTCTCAGAGATTCCTCTTTCTCCTTGATGAGTTGCTCATCTGGAACTTGATGCTGAGAATGATGGCCTGACCAAACACATCCCAAAGAAAAACCTGCACACTGAAAGGACACACACATAACATTGGAACTAAAATGAATGCAAAATCGCCTCCTACTACTGTAGACAACAGAGGGAAAAAGGGGGGACATTAAGATACCACCAGCATTCTAAAAGTTCCCAATAACTGCATCCAAGATGTGTATCCTTGGCAAGAACTGTAGCACTTCCTTTTTACTAATGCCCACTTCAGAGGTATGATAAAAATGTTTAGTGATTTTCTTGATTTATTGCATGAAAAGTAAATGAACTAAAAAGTTTCTCTTTGTACACTAACAGAAAGGATATATCCCGAAAGGATTTTGATTCCTTTAACAGCCTGTTCAGTTTCTCATGTAAGCTTATTTCCTGCCTCAACCTACAGAGTGGAGTCAAGGGAGAATGGAATCTTTAATACTGGCATGGATTAGTGGTAATGGGAAACTACAATTTTGAGCCTTTGGAAATGATGATGTTTTAACAGAAATGTTTTCACTGGCCATTACAATTAAGTATTTTCTGACTTTTGACTGGGTCTTTCAGAGTTTCAAATTTATTCTTTATGATGTGAGGAGGTCACATAGAAGACAACTGATACAATATTCAAAAAATTTTCTCTATTTCTGAAATGAAGGTTACTTCAAAGCTTCCACTTCCATGATTTCTAAAGCTATTTTCATGTTTGTTTCCTGTTACATACTTTAGATTTAAATATTGAATTAGGATATTTGATTTCCAAGTAACTATTGTTTGAGCTCATTTTGTTCAGCACAATGTCCTTTCCCAAAGCAAAGAAGGGACAAACACCAGGAATTTAAATTGACACATTTACATACCTGTTGATGACTATTTTCTGTGACATCAAGCCACTCCTTCTCTTCAGATGATGACTTGTCCCAATGTGACTCTGGGAATGAATGCATAAATGTACTTAAATTACTTAAAAGAGTTAGACTGAGTGAAAATATAGCCAACTACAAAAGTAATAATCATAAAATTTTATTTTCACAATGATATTTTTAAGTTAAATTTAATTTTAGGTGAATGTTTATGTTGTTTGAAATTTTTTGATTGTTATGTGGGCCTGGTTGGTATACACAGAGCCATGTGCATCCTTGGCAACAACTGTAGCACTACGTTCAAATCTGAGGCCTTAAATGTTTGTGGAGACAGAGTGTCTAAATATACCCTGGCTCATTGGAAACCTGCCTGCCTCAGCCTCCCACTAAGTTGAAATGCACTAAGTTGAAATACCCAGGGTGTATTGAGAGATTTAGGGAATAGTTTTACTAATCCAACTTCAGAGACACTAGTGGTCACCATGTTCAATAAACATGATATCTTAATGATTCAGACATTAAAAAATGATATTTTACAGAAAAAAAATGTTGAAATAACAATGGACAGAAGAAACTTCACACTGTTTACTATGTCTTTTTCCTAATAGCAATTTTTAATGAATCACTGCACACAATGTTTGGTTTCTGAAAAAAAAGAAAAAGAAAGGAGAAGAGAAAAAAAGAGGTCACTGTCATACATTTGCCAGTGAACCCCATATTCCTTTCCTTTCTATTTCCTGCATTTCTTCTGTTAGGAATGACTATGTTTTTGGAAGCATTCCTCATGGTGCCTGTTAATCCTGAAATAAACTGTTTTTGCTTTTCTGGTGTTAGCTACCTCAGACCATGACCCGCTATTGTACTGGTTAACAACCAGTTGGCCTGTAAATTATTCCTTCTCTGTCTAATTCTCTAGGTCCTGGACTTCAGGGTCTACTTTTCAACCCACTGGTTTGAACACCCATAATAAAGTGTCACATAAGTGTCTGAGGCAAAAACACTTGGCGTGGATGGTGTCTTTTCTAGAGGTAAGGATGAATGGAGACTTGAGGAGTGAGGCCATCAGCCAGAGGAAGAAAATGGTAAAAATGTGGAAAGCTATAGTATGACATAGAGACAAGGGTTAAGGGTAATGGTATATGTCTGATGATATAGGGATTGGTGAAAACTGCCAGAAGTTCATGCACTAGAAAAACAGGCTAAAGATAGATTTAGGAAGACTAGCATTGTGAAAGATGTCTCAAAATGTTAAGGTGCTTGGACATACACAAACTAAAGAATGTCATCTATGCCATGGGCACATATAAATCTGGAACCATCTCCATTCTGTGGGCATGTGAACTTGAGGGACATGTTCATGATTGGAGATGAATAATGAGAATGCAAAGTACACTATGAGGTTGATGCAGGCCTGAATGGAAGGAATGTCTCCAAAAGTTCTGTTTTTACCATACAGATGAAACAAGCAAACAACAAGTCAAAGAACAATGAGCAAAAATTCCATTGGGATATGCAGGTATGGATTGACTACTCTGAGTTAAAATTTCAGGAAAGAGTATTCACCAGCAAATGTTCACTTTAGAAGCAAGGGGTAAACTAAAGTATATATGATCATACATCTTATTATTTCTTGTTATACACTGACTACAAGAGTTGTCAAAGTCAGGGCATAAGTGGCATAAAAACAACTTTGATGCATATAAGACATGTGATGTCACACTAGATGTCATGGTAGAGTGCACATTGTCTTATAAATGAGATTTTCCTGTATTTCACAGACTGGTCTTGATATCTTGGCTTCAAGAAAACTAGAATTCCTCATAATATCAGGATTCTGGATTTTAGTCCTACTCCCCTGGACCTATTTTTAAAATTTGGGTGGAAAAAAAATCAGCCCCACAATCCAACTAACCGGTGTCATGAAGTTTAATTGTAGAAACATCAATGATATAGGTTATTTTAAAACATCATTTCCTCAGGCATTTACAGAAATATTTTGAAATGTGGATGCAGCACCAACACAGACCTGATGGGGTAACTCCTCCCATGGCAGAAAATGGATATATTAGGAGTGAGAAGATTGCTATCATTTCCAAGGTTTAAACATAGGCAGTTTTATAGAATCTGTACTGCAACAGTTACCTGACTCCAGTGTTTTTGTTCCATTCTTCCATTTTGGTTTTTTGGGAACTTTATCTTTGCTTTTGATGGTCAGCTTGATGTGCATGGAGACAAGATATTATATAAGTATTTTACAGTACATCCACCATACTGTTAATAATATCACATAAATATAGAAGATGAATTACCTTGTAGGAAGCATGTACGTCCTTAGAGCCTGAAAAGCAATTGAAATATATAATCAATAAAACCTGAATATTAAGAAAAACACATTCATCATTCTATGAAATAAGTAGAGAGCTCAGTCTGAGTGATAACAATTTTCATTTGCATTGATACAGACTACATTCACTTGGAGGTTTTGTGTTTGTGGATTTTGTTGAGTACAGTCACAAGACTGAAATGTAGTAAATCAATATGGAGAAAATATCTTTAGTAATTAAAACTTGTAGTTAAGTTTCAAATAATAAGAACACCTTTGCAATCATCATAAATAATTAGGCAAGGTACATATACAAATGTGAAGATGCAGAATCTGGAGACCACAGTGATCTGTATTCAGAGAAGCAAAGAGAAACCTGAGAAGTTCAATGTCAAAGCTGAAGTAGTCAGATGGCAGCACATATGTCAAGTGACCTATGAATTCTTTAATCCATTTTATTATAACTGAGTATCCTCTACCTCATTTGTCTAATTATTAAAAAGTTTTCATCCAAGATCTGCGGAAATGTACACTTTATTTCTCATCAAACTGTTTTTTTTCTGAATTAATTGGACTAGATATATGCATTTAGAATAACAGGTAATACATATATGTGTGTTTTTTCATACCCATCTGGGAGCATGACACATCTTCTAATCCTGCTTCCTTTGTTTTAGTCAATATCATGATTTCCTTTTCACCCTTGTACAGAGCTACAGGTCCTGCATCTGAAAAAATATGAGAAAGCATAAAGAATTCAAATATGGCTATCCACAGCAAACTGTGATCCAAAAGCAGGCAGAATTGACAGATAGGAATGAAGTATTGTGTTTCCAAGTCTTTCGTATAAACATGTTAGAAACAGTCTTGGTATATGAGAAATAAATTCCATACAGAATTCTGGTTAAAAAAAATGAGTCTGACATTAAACACCAGACATGATATCACATATTTTCTGAAAGTGCTGGCTCATCAGAAAATGAGGCATCTAGAGATCAGAATTAAGCACAGAAATGAAGTGCATTCTTGCAGCACCAGGGACATGGTTTCATTCCAAAGCTCCAATATAATCATCATCATCATCATCATCATCATCATCATCATCCAGAATAATAAAAAATAACTATCTTCCAATAAACAAAAGGTACAAAAACACTAAGTCACTGATCTAAATTACTCTTATAAATGTCACACACATGGTGTGTGGCCTGGTAGGTGTGCCGGATAGATTTCTTTCAGCAGTTGCCCAGATTTTTCCAGTCCCTACATGTTTAAATCATCTCTGGACCAGGAATCATCTCACCTTTGGCTTGAAAGCAGGTATACTGAAAAATGCTGAATTGCATTCTCTTTTTCACCTCCACAATTACCTGGCTAACTTCTTTATGTTCTCTCTCATTTTGCCTTCCTTCTAGCTTTTTCAAAAACAAAACCCTCTAGAGTAGAGGACTTCATTATTTCCATTTTACATTCTTTGTACAGGTTATTCCAACTACTTCCTGTCTGCCAATGTAGCAAATTTATCTTAGAAATATGATTTCTAATTTGCAGATAAATGGATGAAGTTAGAGAAGACAATGATAAGTTAAGTTAGCCAATCCCAAAAAACCAAATGCTGAATGTTCTTTCTGATATAAGGAGGCTGATTCATAGTGGGGTACAGAGGGGGAGCATGGGAGGAATAGATGAACTAGGGCAGAGGGGTAGGGTGGAAGGGAGGGGGGTCATGGGGTTAGAAATGATGGTGAGATGTGATTGACATCATTATTTAAAGTACATGTATGAAGACATGAATCGTTGTGAACATAGTTTGTAAGCAAACAGAGTTTTGAAAAATTGTGTTCTACATGTGTAATATAAATGATAATGAATTTTGGTGTCATATATAAATAAAAAAATTTATTAACAAAAAGGACTATACTTTGAAAATATACATGGAAACTAATATAAATATACAGGATCTGACACAGGGAACAGTAAAATGTAAGTCCTATGAATATATATTTTGTGTATAAGGGGATAAATTAATAATTCCTATATGAGATATATTTTGATATGTAAGCAAACCTAACATCCAAAATAAAAAAATGGCAAAATAATTCTAAAAAAATTATTTTGTATACATAAATTTTAATTACAGTAATTATAGATACAGAATTTTGGAAAGGGTAATATCAAATATTTTTAGTGAGCGAAGGTTAGGGTTAGAAAACTAAGATTAATATGTGGAAATATTCACAAGAATGTACTTATGACCTAAATACATGTATCTTCATACATGTATACGAACGGAGTGACTCTACTTTGTGTACAAACAGAGATATAAAAAATTGTGCTCTATATGTATACTATGAATTGTAATGCATCCTGTCATATGCAATAATTTAAAATAAAATGTTAAAAAGAGAAAAAAGAAATACGATTTCTAAATTTTTGTCTTTTGTGTTATCCCCACTATATAAGAAATATGATCAGAATAATAGCAATATTTATGATGGCACTTGATCTTCTTCTTTCCCAGTGTGTAGGATCTACTAGTGTTTTTTTTTTTTTTTAATTTCCCAAAGGGACATTCTATTCCTGGCTATGAAAATGCTGTTGGCATACCAGTATCATTGGAATCACCTTCAAATTTAAAGGAAATGTACAAGCAAAGATGTTCTAAGTCATAATGACATCTGAACATGACCTCAACTGATGATTCACTACAGTTTGAGAGTTTCAAGGTAAACATTGTTGGAATCAAATACCTCTAACTTAACTTGAATGTAGCTCTGGGTTTCTCCCTAGTGGTACGTTTATAAAAAGCTATAACTTTCCAAATTTAGATATAGGTGAATTTTGGGACCACTCTGTAACCATTTCTATTTCTTTCCACTTTCCTAATTGGTGTTTCTACAATATACATTCTTTGTACAGATACCAACACATTATGTGTCATTAGATTTTTTACATGAATAATCTTTTGTGATAAACAAACATAACAATCTGGGAGTCCTTCTTCACTCCTCAATTTAATTCCATTCCAACTGTGACTAAATCAGGAAGGTTGGAAAATTTTTACTTTACACCTCATTCAGCTTTGAACCTGGAAACTAAAAAATGCTTCCCATATTTTGAAAACACTGCTCTCCCCCCCCCTTATGTAACTGAGGGTCCTTCTATTCACTGAGTACAACTGCTACCTCTTCCTTGACTCCCTGTAATTAATGCCTGTCTCAGTGTTCATACCCTCTTCTTCTGTTTCATTTCTACTTTACTTTGATCGAAGCATGTATCAAAATGCAACTCCTAATTCAGTTTCTTTAGCAATATCCACAGTTTAACCTGTGACACAAAACAAATACCATATGACTCATTATATTTCTTTGTCTTTACTAGGTAACACATACTCTCATTAAACAATTAAAATATACCAGTGCTCATGTTTTAAGGCAATAGGCTCAGCAATGAATTTTGCATTATTCATGACTTTTACCTTCTTTATGTCCATTTATTCTACTCTTTGAATGTGAAGAGGACCCATCAGATATGCTAGAAGTACAAACCTCTGGAGGTTTCTCACAGACACTCTGGGGAAAATAATGCCAATAATGAGTTGCAAAAAAGATTTCATCATTACATTAAACTCATCACCATATGTCTATTTAAAAATCATCAGAATTGGAAATAAGATGCGTGCATTATGAACAAGATTATATTGCATAAGTTTCACTGTCTTAGGCACCTCAGATAAAGTGAGCTCTTATATAATCTACTGATTGGATAAAGCCAGAATGAGGGACATAGGAACTGTGTTCCCTCAGCATATACACACTGACAAGCATATACCCCAAACAACTAGCATCAGTATATAATCAGTCAACTTTGCACTGCCCAGCAGTTCTAAAAATGCTTTGGAAGACTTTTAAGAAGGGCAATTGGTGTTCCATAGCATTTTAAATTTGAGTGGCCAATTTTATGTTCTGAAAGAATGATACTTGCTAAGATGAGAGTTGCAATTCTGTCACCTTGTGCAGGAATGATAAACTGCTATAATTGCTTCATTTATTCATCAGAGACTACAAACATTTGATGCATCAGCAAAATATTTACCAAGTCAAAACTTATTTTAAAAAAGTAAAATATAGTGAGGAAATGTGTCTGTATGTAATATGAACATAATAGCACACACACTTGGGTAAAGTATGCAACACTTTCATTGGAGAAGAAACTAAGAGGTATTCCAAAAGAGAAAGGTGACTCCCATTTGTGAAATGCTGACGATTTGCAGAGGTGGGAGTCATTTGAACTTGTGCATTGCTGCTTGAAGAAAAAGACAGGCGGTGGGAAATCACAGGAGTGACACAATGGAGAGCCTGTGACCAGATGAAACCAGAAATATGAGATACTTAAAGAGGAAATGCATTCGTGGAAGAAATAGTATAGAGCCGGAGTAGGGAAAACTAGCTTGCTCTGAGAGAGGAATATGCTGACTGGTGAGCTGAGGAGAATCTCACCCATCCAATTAGGAAATGGAGAAAAGAAAGAGATAGATGTTCTCAGAACCACAAACACAAGTTCATTATCAATACATAAAATACATCTAGCATTCAGGGAAGTACCCTCCCAAACTCCATTGATATTTCAGCTCATGCCATTCAAAGAGGCATTCTTCAAGACTTTAAACAATAAATGCTGGAGAGGATGTGGGTAAAAATGTACAACCATACACTGTGGGACTGAAAATCAGGACTTCCCATCTAAAAAGCAGTATGGAGAGTCATTAGAAGATAATATGAACATCCTGTGCCCAGGGTTCCCAATCCTTGTTCTTATACCCAATTGACAATGATTCTGTATACACATGAGACACTGGAACTTCAAGGTTTACAGTGGTTTCTATCACAATTAGAAAGATATGAATTGAGCCCAGATGCACCTTAACACAAACATAGATAAATAAACACCTAGAAATTTGGCACTGAATTTGAGCAAACTAGTTTTTCATGATACACCATCATGTCAAAATGATTCCTCATATAGCATATAAAAGCACTGCCCTAAAAATTTCTAAAATATAAAACCTGAAACAACAAAATCCCTTAAGTTTCTGAAGGATGATATTTTAAAGCAAACATTTAGGAAACTTATTATTTTAAGGCAAAATAAAACTTTTTCAGCAAAGGAAAGACTTCATTTTCCCCGCAATGTCAAGGAATATTTGATGTAATCCAAACCTACCAGGCAGAATCTGAGCAGGTGTTTAGGAGCCTCTCCACTCCTTTTACTTTATCGCAACTTTGTTCCTGGGATATCCGAAAAATTTTACCCAGTTTTTTTCTAACATTTCAAAGACTGAACTCGGCATAAAAAATGTGGTTTGGAGGTACCCATAACCATATTCATGGTGGGAGCAGGAGAGAAACCCAGACATTGAGATGCTGAGAGAGCTGGCACCTGGAGTCTATGTTAAGAATAGTAGTTCATGGCACTCTCATGCATCATGGTGCTTGCAGCTCTGTGACAGCAAGGGCCAAGGATAAATCTGATAGACAAAAGGGCAGCCTGCAGTACCATAAACATGAAATGAATGCTAGGCATGGTCAACCCACTCTACTGAGAATAATTTAGAATATTTACACCCCTATTAACATTACACAGGCAGTCAAAGGCACCCTCTTAAGTATTACAATATTGCCCTGAGTACATGGGCTCTCAGTGGTGTCTCATCAGGAAACACTGCATCCCTTACACCTCCATGATTCAGTAGCCAGGTATCCTCCCACAATTTTAGTTGGTTACTCGTATGGGCTCAGAATTGTGAGTAACACGCATGTGCTAACAGCTCTCATCAGGAAGAGGTGTGTTGCTGCTGTGGACATTCTGTAGAGTAGAGGTTCACAGCGGTACTGTCTCTTCCAAACTGGTGCTTGGGGAATAATGAACGTGAGCAAAACTGCTAGTTGAGAATTCAAGGGACAGAAGATCCCATGAGTCCTGGGGCAGAATCAGGTAGAATGGTATTTTCACTGAGTTCTCAGAAGAAGTCACAGATTCTGAAACCAGACCATGTCTCCCATGCTTCAAGAGATTATAGGAAAAGGCCTCAGTGACTTGGAATCATGCACAGTACAAGACCACTGAGTTGGGGTGGGGATGTGGCTCAAGCGGTGTGCACTCGTCTGGAATGAATGCGGTCCCGGTTCAATCCTAAGCACCACATACACACAAACATGTTGTGTCCACTGAAAACTAACAAATAAATATTAAAAAATTCTCTCTCTCTCTCTCTCTCTCTCTCTCTCTCTCTCTCTCTGTGTGTGTGTGTCTCTCTCTCTCTCTCTCTCTCTCTCTTTCTCTCTCTCTCTCTCTCTCTCTCTCTCTTTTAAAAAAAAGACCACTGAGAACGGAATTCCATAATTGGGGTCTGCATTACAGATTAGTCCCCAGCCTTCATGGATCACTGGGTTTATCAGGCAATTTCTACATCCATAGACCCATGTCTCTGAGTACAAAATCAAATACTGAGAGTAATTTGCTTTGTAACTTTCAAAGTTCCCTTAGCATTATCTGAGAGGTGTTGGGGAGCAAGGAGCAGAGGAGATCCACTTGATCACACCAATGTCAGGGAAGGCCTTTTTGAGCTAGAGCAGATAAAGAAACTGATGGACAATATTTGCATCCTCCAAACCATAAAAAGCTTTAGCTTTCCAAAATTAGGAATCCTGGACAGAAGTGTCTCCATTTCAGTTATATTAGTTTAAGGGAATTGTGAAGATTTTCATGATGTTATTTGTGCCTTTTTTTCACAATATATATGATTTTCTAAGATTTTTTGTTCAGTTTTTATTTTGTTTCCTTTATTACATTTTTATTCTTATTTTATATTCTTTTCTATTCTCATTAATATTGAATTTCATCCTCATTTCCTCTTCAATCTCTGCTTACTATCACCACTTTCATTATCTGCTCTTTTTAAAATTTATCATGATAATTTTATTGTCACTAATGACTTTTTTCTAGTCTTATGAGTATTATTATTTTTTATGAACTTCGATTAATTATTAAGTATTATAGAAACCACATTAAATATACAGTTTATTTATATGCATGTTTTGCTTTAAGCTATGATTGTTCCTAGAGGGTTATCTTTCTCCTTGATGAGATACTGGTGAGTAAATATTGTATGTTACATATGCTCATTTGGGAATTTGATTCTGAACATGATGGCCTGACCCAAACACATCCCAAAGACAAATCTGTACACTAAAAGGACACATACATAACAGTTGAACTGAAATGCTTGCAAATTCTGCTCCTAAACTATAGGGCATTAAGATACCACAAAATTTTTGCAAGTTCCCAGGAACTGCATCCAAGTTCTTTTGACTAATGTCCACTTCAGAGGTGGAATAAAAATGTTTAGTAATTTTCTTGATTTCTTGCATGAAAAGTAAAGGAACTAAAAGTTTTTGTTCGGACTCTAACAGGATTGACGGATACACCCTGAAAGGTCCTGATTCTATAACAGGCTGTTTGGTTTCTCCTTTAAGTCTATTTCCTGCCTCAGCCTACATACTGGAGTGTGTAGGGAGATTGGAGTCTTTAATACCAGCATGGATTACTGGTAATGGGAAACTAAAATTTTGAGCCTTTGGGAATGATGATCTTTAACATGAATGTCTTCACTGGCCATTTCAATTATATACTCTCCAACTTTCAACTGGATCTTTCCGAGTCTTAGATTTAATCCTCATTATGTGAGGAGTTCACACAGAAGAAAATTGAAACAATACTCAAAAAATCTCCTCACATTACTAGATGAAGGTTACTTTTAAGCTTCTGCTTACATGATTTCTAAAGCTATTTTCATGTTCATGTTGTGTTACATTTTTAGACTTAAATATTAAATTGTGATCTTGATATCTAAGTATGTATTGTGTGATGTCATTTTGTTTAGCATAATTTCCTTCCCATCAAAGAAGAGAAATAGACCATGAATTTAAATTGACAAATTTACTTACCTGTCCATGGCTTTTTTCCATGCCATCAACCCTCTCCTTCAATTCTTCTGATGACATATGGGAATGTGAATCTGGGGATAAATGCATAGATGTACTTAATTAAACTACTTAAAAAAGTTAGACTGAGTGAAAATCTAGCCAACTAAAAACATAATTGTAATAATCATACAATTTGATTTTCACAATGATACGTTTTAGTTAAGTTTAATTTTAGGTGAATGTTTATGCTTTTGGAAATACCTGGATTCTTGTGTGAGCTTGTTGGCTGTACCCAGAGCCATGTGTATCCTTGGCAAGAACCCAAGTACTTACTTCGAATAAAAGGCCTTCATTTGTATTTATATATTTATTTATTTTTTTGAAGACAGAGTGAATATTCCCTGGCTCACTGGGAACCTGACATCAGCCTGCCTCAGTCTCTAACTAAGCTGAAATTACAGATGAATCCCAGGGTGTATTGAGAGATTTAGCAGGGGTTTTTACTAATCTAATGCTTCAACAAAACAAGAGTTCACCATATTCATTGCACATGATATCTCAAAGATTCAACCACTCAAAGAAAAATGGTATTTTGCAGAAAAAAATGCTAAAATTACAATGGGAAGAAGAAACTTCACACTGTTTACTATGTCTTTTTCCTAATACTAATTTTTAATGAACCACTGCATGTAACTTTGGTGTCAACAAAAAAGCATGTGTATATATGATCACTGTGATATTTTTGACAGTGAACCACACATTCCGTTCCTCTCCTTTTGCTGCATTTCTTCTGTTAGGATTCACTCTGTTTTTGGAAGCATTACTCATGGGGCCTATTATTCCTGACATAAACTGTTTTTGCTTCTCTGGTGTTAGCTACCTCAGACCATGACCCACTATTATACTGAGTAATAATCAGTTGGCCTGTAAGTTATTCGTTCTCTGTCTACTTCACTAGTTCCTGGACTTCAGGAGATACTTTTACAACACACAGGTTTGAAGACCCCATAATTGAGTGTCAGGTAAGTGCCTGAGGCAATAACACTTGGCGTGGATGCTTTCTTTTCTAGAGGTAGGGATGAACAGAGACTTGAGGAGTGAGGCCATCAGCCAGAGGCAGAGAATGGTGAAAATGTGAAAGGCTATAGCATGACATAGAGACAAGAGTTAAGGGGGACGGTATATGTCTGACGATACAGGAATTGGTGAAAACTGCCAGAAGATCATGCAGGTAGAAACGGGCTAAACATACAGTTAGGAAGAATTTGCATTAGGAAAGATGCCTCAAAATGTTGAGATGGTTCGACAGACACATAGCAAACACTTTCATCTAGGCCATGAAACCATATATAGCTGGAAGTATCTCAAATCTGTGGGCACATGAGCTTGAAGGGCATGATCAAGAATGGAGATGAATAAAGAGAATGCAAAAGTGCACTATGGGGTTGATGCAGGACTGAATGAAGGAATGTCTTCAAAAGGATCTGGGTTCTGTTTTTACCATACAGAGGTAAGAGACAAACAACAAGTCAAAGAATAATGAGCAAAGACTCCATTGGGATGTGGAAGAATTTATGGATTGATTACTCTGAGATAAAATTTCAGGAAAGAGTGTTCACCAGCAAACGTTCACTTTAGAAGCAAGGGATAAACTAAAGTATATATGATCATACATTTTATTATTTCTTGCCTCAAACTGACCACAAGAGTTGTCAAAGTCAGTACCTAAGTAGCATAAAAGCAAGTTTGATCCAGTTGGTTGATACACTAGATGTCAGGGTAGAGTGCACATTGTCTTTTAAATTAGATTTTCCTGTATTTCACAGACCGGCCTTGATATCTTGGCTTCAAGAAAAATACAAGTCCTCATAATCTCAGGATTCTGGATTTCAATCCTGCTCCCCTGGACCTATTTTTTGAAATTGGGGAGGGAAGAAAAATCAGCCTCACAATCCAAATGACAAGTGTCGTGACTCCGATTTGGAAAGTTTGATTGCAGAAACACCTATGATATTGGTTATTTTAAAACATCTTGTCCTCATAGATTTACAGAAATATTTTGAAATGTGCATGCATCACCAACACAGACCTGATGGAGCAAATCCTCCCAACACACGGCACAAATGGATATATCAGGAGTGAAAAGTTTGCTATCATTTGCAAGGTTTAATCATAGGTGGTTTTATAGAAGTTGTACTGCAAAAGTTACCTGATTTCTGTTTTACTTCTCGCTTCCACCATTTTTGTTTTTTGAGAGGTGTATCTTTGCTTTTAATGGTAGGCTTGATGTGCTTGAAGACAAGATAATACGTGAATATTTTAAAGTGCATACAGCATGCATTTAAAAATATAACATAAATATAGAAGATGATTTACCTTGTATAAAGCATGTACGTCTTTAGATACTGAAAAGGAAATGAAATACATAATCTATAAAACCTGAATATAAAAAACCCCACACACTTGTATTCCTACTAAGTGAGTACAGACCTCAGTTCATGTGATAACTATTTTTGTTAGCATTGATAAAGATTACATTAGCTTTGGAATTTTAAGTTTGGGTATTTTTGTTGATCACAAGACTGAAATGTTCTAAATGAATATTGACAATATATCTTTAGTAAATAAGTCTTGCAGTTAAGTTTCAAATGGTAAGATCACCATTGTGATCATTATGAATACTTCAGCAAGGGTACATATACAAATGTGAAGATGCAGCATGCTGGAGACCACAGAGATCTGTATTCAGAGAAGGAAAGAGGAATCCAGAGAATTTCAATGTCAAAGCTGAAGTAGTCAGATGGCAGCATATAAGTCAAGTGACCTAAGAATTGTTTAATCCATTTTATTATACCTAAGTATCCTCTACCTCAAGATCCAGGACAAGGTGTATTTTATTATTTATCAGGTTTTTTTTTTTTTTGCCTGAACTAATTGGATCAGATATATGCATTTAGAATAACAGCTAATATGAACATGATTATTTTATCATACCCATCTGGGACCGTGGCACATCTTCTAATCCTGCTTCCTCTGTTTTAGTGGATATCATGTTACCCTTTTCACCCTTGTATGAAGATACAGGTCCTGCATCTTAAAAAATATGAGAAAGCATAAAGAATTTAGATATGGTCATCCACAGCAATCTGTGATCTGAAAGCAGGCAGAATTGACAGGACTCAAGAGACTGTCATATAAACACATTAGTAACAGTCTTAGTATTAGAGGAATAAATTCCATAAGGAATTCTAGTTTAAAAATGAGTCTGCCATAACACATACAGTCATGATTTCACACATTTTTTTGAGTGTGCTGGCCGATCCGAAAATTAGTTATCAGAATTTAGCACAGGAGTGGAATGTATTCCTGTAGCACAAAGGGACATGGTTTCATTCCAAAGAACCAAAATCATCATCATCATCATCATCATCATCATCATCATCGTCATCATCATCAACAATAAAACTATCTTTGAAAAAAACAAATTTTCAAAAACACTTGGTCACTGATTTAAATCACTCTTAGGATGCCACACACATGGTGGGGCCTGGTGGGTGTGCAGGACAGATTTGTACAGCAGGTTGCCCTGATTCTTCCAGTCCCTACTTGTTTCAATCATCTGGGGACCAGGAATCGTCCCACTTTTGGTTTGAAGGCAGGCACACTGAAAAATGCTGAATTGCATTTTCTCATTTTCCCCTCCAAAATTTCCTTGCTACCTTCTTTATTTTCTTCCTCATTTTGCCTCTCTCCAGCTTTGGACCTGGAAACTTAAAAATGCTTTTCATATTTTGCAAATGCTGCCTTTCCCCCCCTCTTATGTAACTCAGAGTCCTTCCTTCCACTGAGTCCAAATGCTACCTCTTCCTTCATTGACTCCCTGTAATTAATGCCTGTCTCAGTGTTCATATCCTCTTCTTCTCTTTCATTTCTATTTTACTTTGATTGAAGTATGTCTCAAAATGCAACTCATAATTCAGATGTTTTTAGCAATATCCCCAGTTTAACCTGTCACAGAAACCTAATATAATATGACACCTTATATTTCTTTTTCCTTACTAGATAATACATACACTCTTGGAACAATTACAATATTTTAGTGCTCTTCCTTTAAAGCAATATGCTCACCAATGTCTTTTGCATTTTTTGTCATTCTTACCTTCTCCATGTTCATTTGTTCTATTCTTTGCTTGTGTATAGGACTCAACAGATATACTGGAAGCACAATCTTCTGTAGGTTGCTTACAGACACTCTGGGGAAAGTAATACCAATAATAACTTGCATGAAGTTTTCATCATCACATATTACTTATCACCATATATATATTTGTGAAATCATCAGAATTAGAAATTACATGAGTGCATTTTGAACAAGAATATATTGTACAAGTTTCACTGTCCTAGGCAGTTCAGGTTAACTGAGCTCATATATCATTCTAGCTACTGATTGGATAAAGCCAAGATGAGGGACATAGGAACTGTGTTCCCTCAGAATATACACACTGACAAGCATATACCCCAAACAACTAGCATCAGGATATAATCAGTCAACTTTGCACTGCCCAGCAGTTCTAAAAATGCTTTGAATGACTTTTCAGAATGGCACTTGGTGTTCCATAGCATTTTAAATTTGAGTGGCCAATTTTTTATTCTGAAAGAGTGATACTTCGTAAGATGAGAGTTTCAATTCTGTCACCTTGTGTAGGAATGATAAACTGCTGTAATTGCTTCATTTATTCATCAGAGATTTCAAACACTTGATGCATTTCAGCAAAATATTTACCAAATCAAAACTTATTTTAAAAAAGTAAAATATAGTGAGGAAATGTGTCTGTATGTAACATGAACATAAGAGCACACACACTTGGGTAAAGTATGCAACACTTTCATTGGAGAAGAAACTAAGAGGTATTTCAAAAGAGAAAGGTAACTCCCATTTGTGAAATGCTGACGATTTGCATTGGTGGGAGTCATTTGAACTGGTGCATTGCTGCTTGAA